>NC_136069.1:817762840-818405340 GCF_964261635.1 Lissotriton helveticus
GGGGGGCAAAAACAAGTTTCACCCCCCAAAAAAGCCGAAAAGCAAAACCGGGAAAAGCCACACTTAGGAAACTTTGGGCCTACCTGGAATGCAGTCCAAATGAGCTCTTCAGCTAGGCCCTAACTCCCCTTTTCCACTGCGGATTTTCTGAAAAACAAATGCAATCAATATTAGACTGTGGCAGCAGTGCTCCCAGACCCCAAAACCCACCCCCAAAAACCTGGAAGCCCCCCAAACAGCACCCCAAAGACAGGCAAGTGAGCAAAAACGCAATATACTTTTTCACCTCTGATTTTCTCCAAATCACTTTTATCCGGTATTAGACCTTCACAGCAATGCCCCAGACCCGTCAACTCACCCGCAAAGAAGTAGAACACCCCCACAAGTGCAGAGTCTTTCTTCATTGGCCGTAATCCAGCCATCTGCTTTGAGGGAAATAGGAGTCTGGAGGAGGAGGATAGAGGAGCATGTTCTTGTGAACTTGTGAACCTGAGGAATGCAG
This sequence comes from Lissotriton helveticus, assembly GCF_964261635.1. Classification (NCBI taxonomy): domain Eukaryota; kingdom Metazoa; phylum Chordata; class Amphibia; order Caudata; family Salamandridae; genus Lissotriton; species Lissotriton helveticus. Next base: position 817,763,343 of record NC_136069.1, read on the forward strand.
ACTGCGGCACCTTCAAATCAATGAGCAAATAAGTGAAGACAATTCTGCTGATGGGCTTGTTTTTGTGATTAGGTGATTAAAGTTTTTTTTATATAGATTTTGCAAAACAAAGAAAGACAGACACACAGGAATAAAAGTGAATAAGGACGAAAAAGAAAGTTAGTGATTCACTGACTCAGTTTCAGGTCTCGGTGTCAGGGAAGAAGAGCTCGTCCTCAAACTCTGAGCATTCAGACGGGAGTAGGTCAGTTAACAGAGAAGGACTTCCCTCATCAAAGTTGGTGTCCTCCTCGTCTTCTTTCTGCGTGCATTCTCGTATTTTGTAATCTGGTGGTATGAAGTGCTGATTCATCTTTATCATTGTTAACCTCTCCACATTTTTGGGCGAGAGGCGGGTCCGTTTGGAAGTTACAATGCCACCAGCAGCACTGAAAACACATTCAGAAGACACGCTTGCGAGTGGGCAAGACAAGTAATTTATAGCCAGGTTGGTGATCTCTGGCCACACATTTCTTTTCCCATGCCAATACGCCAATGGGTCATGATGAACATAGACCTCTGTTGAGTCATTCAGATAGGCCTGCACCATCGACTCAAGGTTCTCCAGGGTTCCTCCACTTTGCTTACTTTTTTCTGGGACCTTTTGAGAAGCAAACCCAAGCTGAGTTAGCCAATCCTCTTCTTCACACAATATTACTGTTGTGTCTGGTGCAGATGATACGGTTGCTGATGTCGTTAACGGCTGAGAGGGAAAATCACTCACTTCTGCCACAGCCACAGATGCAGAAGTGGATTTTTTTGACTCCGGATGGCCTGCTGATGCTGATGTACTGCCTTTTCCTTCAATTTCCTGCCGTTCTCTTTCAAACCGAGTGGCTGATACAGCTAGACAATGTTTGTACTTTGTAACATCTGCATCATCAAAAGGAAAGAATACTCTGCCTGCCACTGCCTTTTTGTACCGTGGATCCAGAATAGTAGCAGAAATGTAATGCTGTTCTGTGTGGATCTTTTGAAGACGTTCATCGCGAAGTAGGCGCTGTAATAACTTCTCCGCCAACTCAAATGCTTCTTGCTTTCCATCTTTTTGAAACGTAGAAGACACCGCCCTCAGTTTGTCCTCTAGCATGCGCAACAATGGGATATCTTTTCCCAAATTACAGTCCTCCCTGCTGACTGCACGCATGAAGACCTCAAAAGGACGAAGCATGTCTGTCAGGCTTTTAACTAGCTCCCATTGCTCCACCTGTATCCTCAGGTCTATCATAGGTGTACCCAGTTTAAAGAAATACTGATCGACTACCGCAAACTGCTCATACAGATGCTCAAGCATGTAGAAGGTTGAGTTCCAACGTGTTACCACCTCCTGGATGAGTGCTTTCACTGGCACTTTACGTTCATGTTGCAGGCACCTCAGCTGCTTCCGGGCCTTAAAAGAATGGTTGAAATGTGTGCACATTCTTCGGCAGGTGGTCAGTAACTCGTAGACTGTACTTTCTTCATGCAAGAATTTTTTAACAACCAGGTTTATACAGTGTGCCAAACACGGCACTCTGAAATAGTTACCCATATCTATGGCCTTAACTACATTGGCGCCATTATCCGTGGAAACATAACCAGTCATGCGTTTTCTTGGGGACAGCCATTGAAAGACCTTTGTGTTAAACTCATGCAAAATGTTTTCTCCTGTATGAGTTTTCTCCATGGCAAACATGGCTACTGTTGCATGTTTCCGAACAGCTTTATAAACTTTGTCCGTGTCAACACCTGCGCTTAGCTTTGCTTTAACCCCTGAAAAAGAGACCCAGTGTGCAGTGATGCACATTTAATCAGTTTACAACAAGGGGTGGTGATGGACAGAGTCTCTGAATTAAGCAGAGTACTCTAACCCAGTCAAGAGATCAGGGCTAGATCCAACACCGTTTTTTAGCTCATTGCACCATCCCAGTTTCAGAACCTGGCTGTATGCAAATTAGTCTGTCCCTGGCCCAGTGCATCATGGGAACAGGGCAGACCAGACTACAAAAGCCAATTCTTACACTGGGAAGGAAACAAGCTTCCGGGGACCGGTTTCTGCCATTTCAGGCGTCTTCGGCCCGGCTTGCTTGAATCCTGATGGTGCAATGAGCAAGGGACTCACATCTGAGTATACCCTTCCACGCTTAGGGTGGACAAAATAATTTACAACAAGGGGTGGTGATGGACAGAGTCTCTGAATTAAGCAGAGTACTCTAACCCAGTCAAGAGATCAGGGCTAGATCCAACACCGTTTTTTAGCTCATTGCACCATCCCAGTTTCAGAACCTGGCTGTATGCAAATTAGTCTGTCCCTGGCCCAGTGCATCATGGGAACAGGGCAGACCAGACTACAAAAGCCAATTCTTACACTGGGAAGGAAACAAGCTTCCGGGGACCGGTTTCTGCCATTTCAGGCGTCTTCGGCCCGGCTTGCTTGAATCCTGATGGTGCAATGAGCAAGGGACTCACATCTGAGTATACCCTTCCACGCTTAGGGTGGACAAAATAATTTACAACAAGGGGTGGTGATGGACAGAGTCTCTGAATTAAGCAGAGTACTCTAACCCAGTCAAGAGATCAGGGCTAGATCCAACACCGTTTTTTAGCTCATTGCACCATCCCAGTTTCAGAACCTGGCTGTATGCAAATTAGTCTGTCCCTGGCCCAGTGCATCATGGGAACAGGGCAGACCAGACTACAAAAGCCAATTCTTACACTGGGAAGGAAACAAGCTTCCGGGGACCGGTTTCTGCCATTTCAGGCGTCTTCGGCCCGGCTTGCTTGAATCCTGATGGTGCAATGAGCAAGGGACTCACATCTGAGTATACCCTTCCACGCTTAGGGTGGACAAAATAATTTACAACAAGGGGTGGTGATGGACAGAGTCTCTGAATTAAGCAGAGTACTCTAACCCAGTCAAGAGATCAGGGCTAGATCCAACACCGTTTTTTAGCTCATTGCACCATCCCAGTTTCAGAACCTGGCTGTATGCAAATTAGTCTGTCCCTGGCCCAGTGCATCATGGGAACAGGGCAGACCAGACTACAAAAGCCAATTCTTACACTGGGAAGGAAACAAGCTTCCGGGGACCGGTTTCTGCCATTTCAGGCGTCTTCGGCCCGGCTTGCTTGAATCCTGATGGTGCAATGAGCAAGGGACTCACATCTGAGTATACCCTTCCACGCTTAGGGTGGACAAAATAATTTACAACAAGGGGTGGTGATGGACAGAGTCTCTGAATTAAGCAGAGTACTCTAACCCAGTCAAGAGATCAGGGCTAGATCCAACACCGTTTTTTAGCTCATTGCACCATCCCAGTTTCAGAACCTGGCTGTATGCAAATTAGTCTGTCCCTGGCCCAGTGCATCATGGGAACAGGGCAGACCAGACTACAAAAGCCAATTCTTACACTGGGAAGGAAACAAGCTTCCGGGGACCGGTTTCTGCCATTTCAGGCGTCTTCGGCCCGGCTTGCTTGAATCCTGATGGTGCAATGAGCAAGGGACTCACATCTGAGTATACCCTTCCACGCTTAGGGTGGACAAAATAATTTACAACAAGGGGTGGTGATGGACAGAGTCTCTGAATTAAGCAGAGTACTCTAACCCAGTCAAGAGATCAGGGCTAGATCCAACACCGTTTTTTAGCTCATTGCACCATCCCAGTTTCAGAACCTGGCTGAATGCAAATTAGTCTGTCCCTGGCCCAGTGCATCATGGGAACAGGGCAGACCAGACTACAAAAGCCAATTCTTACACTGGGAAGGAAACAAGCTTCCGGGGACCGGTTTCTGCCATTTCAGGCGTCTTCGGCCCGGCTTGCTTGAATCCTGATGGTGCAATGAGCAAGGGACTCACATCTGAGTATACCCTTCCACGCTTAGGGTGGACAAAATAATTTACAACAAGGGGTGGTGATGGACAGAGTCTCTGAATTAAGCAGAGTACTCTAACCCAGTCAAGAGATCAGGGCTAGATCCAACATCGTTTTTTAGCTCATTGCACCATCCCAGTTTCAGAACCTGGCTGTATGCAAATTAGTCTGTCCCTGGCCCAGTGTATCATGGGAACAGGGCAGACCAGACTACAAAAGCCAATTCTTACACTGGGAAGGAAACAAGCTTCCGGGGACCGGTTTCTGCCATTTCAGGCGTCTTCGGCCCGGCTTGCTTGAATCCTGATGGTGCAATGAGCAAGGGACTCACATCTGAGTATACCCTTCCACGCTTAGGGTGGACAAAATAATTTACAACAAGGGGTGGTGATGGACAGAGTCTCTGAATTAAGCAGAGTACTCTAACCCAGTCAAGAGATCAGGGCTAGATCCAACACCGTTGTTTAGCTCATTGCACCATCCCAGTTTCAGAACCTGGCTGTATGCAAATTAGTCTGTCCCTGGCCCAGTGCATCATGGGAACAGGGCAGACCAGACTACAAAAGCCAATTCTTACACTGGGAAGGAAACAAGCTTCCGGGGACCGGTTTCTGCCATTTCAGGCGTCTTCGGCCCGGCTTGCTTGAATCCTGATGGTGCAATGAGCAAGGGACTCACATCTGAGTATACCCTTCCACGCTTAGGGTGGACAAAATAATTTACAACAAGGGGTGGTGATGGACAGAGTCTCTGAATTAAGCAGAGTACTCTAACCCAGTCAAGAGATCAGGGCTAGATCCAACACCGTTTTTTAGCTCATTGCACCATCCCAGTTTCAGAACCTGGCTGTATGCAAATTAGTCTGTCCCTGGCCCAGTGCATCATGGGAACAGGGCAGACCAGACTACAAAAGCCAATTCTTACACTGGGAAGGAAACAAGCTTCCGGGGACCGGTTTCTGCCATTTCAGGCGTCTTCGGCCCGGCTTGCTTGAATCCTGATGGTGCAATGAGCAAGGGACTCACATCTGAGTATACCCTTCCACGCTTAGGGTGGACAAAATAATTTACAACAAGGGGTGGTGATGGACAGAGTCTCTGAATTAAGCAGAGTACTCTAACCCAGTCAAGAGATCAGGGCTAGATCCAACACCGTTTTTTAGCTCATTGCACCATCCCAGTTTCAGAACCTGGCTGTATGCAAATTAGTCTGTCCCTGGCCCAGTGCATCATGGGAACAGGGCAGACCAGACTACAAAAGCCAATTCTTACACTGGGAAGGAAACAAGCTTCCGGGGACCGGTTTCTGCCATTTCAGGCGTCTTCGGCCCGGCTTGCTTGAATCCTGATGGTGCAATGAGCAAGGGACTCACATCTGAGTATACCCTTCCACGCTTAGGGTGGACAAAATAATTTACAACAAGGGGTGGTGATGGACAGAGTCTCTGAATTAAGCAGAGTACTCTAACCCAGTCAAGAGATCAGGGCTAGATCCAACACCGTTTTTTAGCTCATTGCACCATCCCAGTTTCAGAACCTGGCTGTATGCAAATTAGTCTGTCCCTGGCCCAGTGCATCATGGGAACAGGGCAGACCAGACTACAAAAGCCAATTCTTACACTGGGAAGGAAACAAGCTTCCGGGGACCGGTTTCTGCCATTTCAGGCGTCTTCGGCCCGGCTTGCTTGAATCCTGATGGTGCAATGAGCAAGGGACTCACATCTGAGTATACCCTTCCACGCTTAGGGTGGACAAAATAATTTACAACAAGGGGTGGTGATGGACAGAGTCTCTGAATTAAGCAGAGTACTCTAACCCAGTCAAGAGATCAGGGCTAGATCCAACACCGTTTTTTAGCTCATTGCACCATCCCAGTTTCAGAACCTGGCTGTATGCAAATTAGTCTGTCCCTGGCCCAGTGCATCATGGGAACAGGGCAGACCAGACTACAAAAGCCAATTCTTACACTGGGAAGGAAACAAGCTTCCGGGGAGGTAGCTTGTCTCCTTTCTGGTGAAGAATTGGCTTGGTAGTTTGGTCTGCCCTGTTCCCATGATGCACTGGGCCAGGGACAGACTAATTTGCATATAGCCAGGTTCTGAGCTGGGATGGGGCAGTGAGATAAATAACGGTGATGGATCAAGCCCTGATCTTTGGACTGGGTAAGAGTGGTCTGCTTAATTCAGACACTCTGTTCATCACCACCCCCTTTTCTGTATCGTTTTTGGCCACTATAGGTGTGGCAGGGTATACTCAGACATGAGTCCCTTTCTCACTGCTCCATCAGGATTCAAGCAAGCCGGGCCGAAGAGGCTGAAATGCCAGAAACCGGTCCCCGGTAGCTTGTCTCCTTTCTGGTGAAGAATTGGCTTGGTAGTTTGGTCTGCCCTGTTCCCATGATGCACTGGGCCAGGGACAGACTAATTTGCATATAGCCAGGTTCTGAGCTGGGATGGGGCAGTGAGATAAATAACGGTGATGGATCAAGCCCTGATCTTTGGACTGGGTAAGAGTGGTCTGCTTAATTCAGACACTCTGTTCATCACCACCCCCTTTTCTGTATCGCACATTTAATCAGTGGCTGCGCAACTGGTCCACATGTCTGTTGTCAGATGTATAGTGTGAACAGCACTCTTCTGCAAAGCTGCCCCAATCACCTCCAGCACATCTTCATGTAGTGCTGGAACCGCAACTCTGGCTAAATAGAACCGGCTAGGAACCTTCCATTTAGGGCAGAGCATTGCCACCATTTCAAGAAAACCCACCCCTTCCACAAAAGAAAAAGGGAGAAGGTCCAGCGCTAGCAATTTAGCCAGCTTAGTGTTATACAGACGCGCCGTTGGGTGGTTGCGTTCAAATGGCGCATCTGAAAACAACATGCTTCTAATGGTGGGCTCGACCATTTTACAGGATGATGATGACTTTTTCGACCCAGTTATGCTCAGTGATGATGATGAACTTTTTCGCATTGGTATCTCACTCTCTCCCACACTCTTAGTGTGGCTCATATATCTTGCAGGGGGTGTGCTACTGACATGGGTACTGGGTGTAACTGAAGAAATGTTTGACGCTTCTTCCTCCTCGTCATCATCACATGAAACGTCAACGGATACAATTTGTTGACTTGCAATTCGGACTGCCTTGATCTTCCTTAGGAGCGCATGCCATTTGACAGTGTGCTGTCTTTCAAGATGACCTCTCTGGCCTCCGGTACCATAGTTGGTACCAAGCTTACCACGACTAACTCGAACCTTACAAATGGTACAAATGGCCATGTTTTCCCTTGTTGGGCTAACACTAAAGAAGTCCCAAACTGCGGACTTCAAATGTCTGTGGGGGACGGAGGAGGAGATACTGGGAATGCTGATGCCAGATGAAGTGGAGGATGTGTGTTGCCGAAATTTAGTACGTTGTGCACTTACAGCACCACTAATTGAGGAAATGGAGGTCGAGGTGGATGGAGGTCCCTTCTGGCGAGAACATATGGAAGCTGTAGGTGGTGGTGTACTAGTTTACTGCATTGGTGGTGGTCCCATTGACAAGTCGCCAACATCACGCTCAGCAGCATTTCGGGATAGGGTATACATGTCTGTTTGCTGCATGCCTGCTGAGGCTGGAGTGACGTCTATGATGACTGCGTCGTCGTCGTGAGAGTCTTCATCAGCAGGAGTATACGCCACGTCTTGTTCAGCGTCATCATCACACTCCATAACTATGAGACTTTCGGGGACCTTCCTTTTATGCTCAGCTACCTTTGTCAGATCATGGTGTGCCTCACTCTCAGACAGGCCTGGTGGTTCCCAATTTTCATCCATATCATCAGAAGGAAGGGGGCTTGAAGAAGATGTAGACACCATCCTTGATATTTTCCTTGCTGGGGATCTGGAAGACGATGAATCATCAGGAGGAGTGGCTTCCTCATATGATACCTCGGCTTGAATGTCGATTTCCTGATGTGCCCCTACTTCGGGAGGAACAACTATTGTGGGCACTTGTGCCGCTACATGCACCTCTGCTTGCGCCTCTCCTTGCGCCGCCTCTCCTTCCACATGTACTTGGGCTTGTACTTGCACATGTGGTTGTTGTTGCGGCTGTGGTTGCTGAACACTCGTCAGATGAGTTACAACAACCTGTGTTGATTGAGGGATGCTGCTACTTTCTTGCGATGAGCCAACATCACAGGTCGATGGTGATTGAACAACTATACTGGCTGCCTCTGCAGCACTCAAGGGCTTAGACCTAAGTTGGCGTGGTGGTGGGGGCACTGAGCCCAATGGAGCGGAGGTGCTGCTCCCAGCTTGGTCCCCAGCAGACCCCGCTGCTGCTGCAGGCGTACTTTTTTTTCCCCAAACAAAATGTGGCGGTCGTCACACCAGTCTCCTTGGTAAGTGGCGCCACTTGCTTCTTCTGCTCCTTACTGGCAACTTTCTTGCTAGAGGAGCTACGGGCAACTTTTTTTGGGGCCATCTTCTTCAGATGTCAGAACAGCAGGCCGCAGTTGCACAAGTTGCAGAGTTGTCTTTGGCCACACGTGACGTTGTGCTGCACACACCGCAGCAGGACTTCTTCCTGGCACTGATGAGGAACGTGGAGGCTGATGATTCGTCTTTCTGCACCTAAAAGCAAACGTAGCCAGAGGAACATCAGTTAAATAAATGTTGCATATGTAGCGCTTCAATTAATAGTTTGCAAGTAAGCAATTTTATTATACCCACCCCCCAAAATGGAAAGACCAATAAAATGCACCACTGACAGAGTACCCCTGGGCATAATGGATGAAAGCATGACAGACTGGGTGCAGGCCTATGACACAACAAAGCACACTGCCTGGCTTCAAACTGGCCCCTAGACCCCCACCCAAAGGGCCAGGCCCTGCCTGGACCAGGCCTCAAAATGGCCCCCACCCACATGGCCATGCCCCATCAACACCCCAAAAAATCGAAAAACACACAAAAATCACCACAATCCAATGCCATCCATGCCCTCAATGATGTTTACATTCAAGACACCCCACAGAAAGACTAGGCCCATGCACCACTGAGTACCCCTGGGCATAATGGATGAAAGCAAGTCACATTGGATGCAGGCCTATGGCACAAAGCACACTGCCTGGATTCAAAATGGCCCCCTGACCCCCACCACATGGCCAGGCCCTGCCTGTACCAGTCCTCAAAATGGCCCCCACCCACATGGCCATGCCCCATCAACACCCCAAAAAATCGAAAAACACACAAAAATCACCACAATCCAATGCCATCCATGCCCTCAATGATGTTTACATTCAAGACACCCCACAGAAAGACTAGGCCCATGCACCACTGAGTACCCCTGGGCATAATGGATGAAAGCAAGTCACATTGGATGCAGGCCTATGGCACAAAGCACACTGCCTGGATTCAAAATGGCCCCCTGACCCCCACCACATGGCCAGGCCCTGCCTGTACCAGTCCTCAAAATGCCCCCCACCCACATGGCATGCCCCATCAACACCCCAAAAAATCGAAAAACACACAAACATCACCACAATCCAATGCCATCCATGCCCTCAATGATGTTTACATTCAAGACACCCCACAGAAAGACTAGGCCCATGCACCACTGAGTGAGTACCCCTGGGCAAAAGGCCCCAACAACAGCCAAAAAATCAAAAAGACATAAAAATCACCACAATCCAATGCCATCCATGCCCTCCATGATGTTTACATTAAAGAGACCCCACAGAAAGACTAGACCCATGCACCACTGGGTACCCCTGGGCATAATGGATGAAAGCAAGCCACATTGGATGCAGGCCTATGGCACAAAGCACACTGCCTGGATTCAAAATGGCCCCTTGACCCCCACCACATGGCCAGGCCATGCCTGTACCAGTCCTCAAAATGGCCCCCACCCACATGGCCATGCCCCATCAACACTCCAAAAAATCGAAAAACACACAAAAATCCCCACAATCCAATGCCATCCATGTCCTCCATGATGTTTACATTCAAGACACCCCACAGAAAGACTAGGCCCATGCACCACTGAGTGAGTACCCCTGGGCAAAAGGGCCCAACAACAGCCACAAAATCGAAAAACACATAAAAATCATCACAATCCAATGCCATCCATGCCCTCCATGATGTTTACATTAAAGAGACCCCACAGAAAGACTAGGCCCATGCACCACTGGGTACCCCTGGGCATAATGGATGAAAGCAAGGCACATTGGACGCAGGCCTATGGCACAAAGCACACTGTCTGGATTCAAAATGGCCCCTTGACCCCCACCACATGGCCAGGCCCTGCGTGTACCAGTCCTCAAAATGGCCCCCACTCACATGGCCATGCCCCATCAACACCCCAAAAAATCAAAAAACACACAAAAATCACCACAATCCAATGCCATCCATGCCCTCCATGATGTTTACATTCAAGACACCCCACAGAAAGACTAGGCCCATGCACCACTGAGTGAGTACCCCTGGGCAAAAGGCCCCAACAACAGCCAAAACATCGAAAAACACATTAAAATCACCACAATCCAATACCATCCATGCCCTCCATGATGTTTACATTAAAGAGACCCCACCGAAAGACTAGGCCCATGCACCACTGGGGACCCCTGGGCATAATGGATGAAAGCAAGGCACATTGGATGCAGGCCTATGGCACAAAGTACACTGCGTGGATTCAAAATGGCGCCTTGACCCCCACCACATGGCCAGGCCCTGCCTGTACCAATCCTCAAAATGGCCCCCACCCACATGGCCATGCCCCATCAACACCCAAAAAATCGAAAAACACACAAAAATCACCACAATCCAATGCCATCCATGCCCTCCATGATGTTTACATTCAAGACACCCCACAGAAAGACTAGGCCCATGCACCACTGAGTACCCCTGGGCAAAAGGCCCCAACAACAGCCAAAAAATCAAAAAACACATAAAAATCACCACAATCCAATGCCATCCATACCCTCAATGATGTATACATTCAAGACACCCCACAGAAAGACTAGGCCCATGCACCACTGAGTACCCCTGGGCAAAAGGCCCCAACATCAGCCAAAAAATCGAAAAACACATAAAAATCACCACAATCCAATGCCATCCATGCCCTCAATGATGTTTACATTAAAGAGACCCCACAGAAAGACTAGGCCCATGCACCACTGAGTACCCCTGGGCAAAAGGCCCCAACAACAGCCAAAACATCGAAAAACACACAAAAATCACCACAATCCAATGCCATCCATGCCCTAAATGATGTTGAAATTCAACAAAACAGTTGCATCATGCACCCATAACTAACCCTGGTCCTAATGGATACTGTGGCTACCCACAATATATTTTCTTTAATGTTCTGAAAAAGTTCCAATATTGTAGTTGCAGCAACTGTAATGCCCCAAACAAACAACATCAACTTACTTGTGAAATTTCTAATCCAAAAGTGATCCAAAGAAAGTCAAAAAGGCCTCAAATCCAAAAAACCAGCAGCATCCACAAAAAGTAATCCTTCCAGGTCAAGATCCAAATCAAAGTGACCAGGACATGAACAAAGCACTGGGAGGAGCCTGCTGGACAGGTACAGGAAGTTGGAGACTGTGGGGCACTTCCTTCCTCCCACCCCCCCCCCCAAAATGGACTCCTTGCAAAAAAAAGTGCAGGCAAATGTCAACCTGAGGAGTTATTCTGATAAAAAATCATCATTTTCAGAAGGTTTCTGCTGCCTGCTGGTGGATTTCTTGTGCAGAATTGCAAATTTAGCAATTTCGCAAACGCGAGAATGTCGCTGCCCGCCGCATCTACGTGTTCGCAAGTGTGTACTCCCGCGATGCGTGATCACGGCCTTTATGACGTACTCGCGTTGACAAACTCTCGCTGTGCAAGGTGGCAAGCTGCGATGACGTAATCGCGGTCGACAAACTCCCGCGGGATCCCGCAGCAAGATCCAAAATGGCGCAGCACACGCAAACATGGAGAAAAACAACTCTTCAAACACTGAATGACGGTAAGTGAACGCCGCGCGCCGCAATATTGTATTTGTCAAGCGCGACCCCAAGCAAAAAAATCCGCTTCGTAAGAATTTGCGAATTTTCGGCAAATTCGCGAGAGTTTGTGGATTGTGAATTTGCTGAAAATCCGCGAATTCCGCAAGCGGAACGGATTTTACGCCCATGCTTAGTGAGGAGTCAACATTTCCCAGAACGTCGTATAGTAATCTGAGGGGAATCCGTCAGGACCGGGAGTCTTTCCAGAGGCCACTGCAGAGATGGCTGCCCCAACATCTTCAGCTGTAAAGGACTCGTCTAATATCCGTGCCTTAGCGTGGGGCAGGTGAGGCAGGGGCACGTCATCGATAAACTGAGATACAGAATCAGGGTTTGCCCAACAGTATGCCGTATATAGACTCTCATAATAATGGGTGAATGTTTGTGCAATTTCTGGGAGAGTGTTACCAAAATCATCGTGATATCGGGCACAATTCTGCACACCTCCAAACGAGAAGCCAGTCAATATAGCAGCTTTCCGTTATTGTCCCCCATCCATAGACCCTGACCATTGTGGTGCGCCATAGGTGTTTGGCAGTTTCTAGAGATTGGAGACAGATCTCGTCACATAACAGGCTCAATTTCCTGGGGGACACCGCAGTAAGGGTCTGCCACGAGGCTGCCCTCCAGTCAGAGGGCACGGGCCTCAAGCTTAGCGATATGGAGGGAGCGAGCTCCTTCTTGTGCATAAATTCCTGCTTTGACAAATCCCCTAATGGTCGCTTTACTGGCAGCCCAAAGGCAGCCAACAGAGCAGATGGAGCCTTTGTTGCACTGAAAGTAAGTTTGTAACTCGGCTCAGAGGGCCTCAACCAAAGGTTGGTCTTGAAGATACCATGCATTAAGGTGCCACAAAGGATGTGGGCCATCTCTGGAGGAGCCGAGGTGAATGGAAAGGGGAGTGCTGTAATCTACTTGCATGTCTTAGTAATATAATATGGAATCTTATTACATCATGGAGTGTCATGTGGCATTCTGGCTATGGATGTGCTGCTGTTGAGACCTGTTGTCTGTCGGTGGTTGTATTGAAATAAAGCCTGACTTGGATTTCCTTTGGATACTGGCTTTTATTACTGGTGATGAGGAGCTCTTGATGGGTACAAGCCACGACCACCGATTCCCCTGTGAACCAATCACATATTTTTTTTCTTCAAAATTGTGGATAAAAGATTTGGACTGGATAAAGGTGATTTTGACATGAATTACACGATGGCCTGGGCACCGGAACAATCACTGGAGCACTTTGATTAAAGCTGAACTTTATCGTTTTTATCTGGACCTACACAAAAAGGAAAAAGTAACTGGCAGTTTCTAGCTTACTTTTGAAACCTGCCATCGCGTGCTGTTGCACACTTCGTATGTTGCTAGCTTTCCCCGTTCAATGTGGCGTTCTCTCGTCTCCATTCCGCCCGAATGCCTGCATTCTGAGGTTTGACGCTGACGTTTGTTACATGCGTCACATCACGCAACGCGTCGGCCATTTTGGATTAGGCTGCACTCAAAATTACGGGTGAATCGCAATATACGAGTTGCATTGGAATGAAAAATTGGATTTTACATCTTGAAGACAGCGCGATTCAGTCTACGAGGAAACGATAACTATTCTGCACAATCTTCATAACTATCACACTTCTGACTGATTTGCAAGTTTTATTTACAGTGAGAACTTTATTTTTGTAACTGGGGATTCTTATTCTTAGACAATTGTGTGAAAAACAGGTATGGCTACTTCTACCAGCATGTCTCAACCTCCAGCGTTTTTATCTGAAAAGGGAGAACCTATTCTTCCCTGGAAGAGATGGAGGAATTTATTTGATCTGTATATAGTGGCAATTGGGCGAGAAAAGTTTACAGCCTTCAGGAAGCAAGCCATCTTACTACATAATTTAGGTGTGGAAGGCAGAAATATTTATGACTGCATGGACCTCATAACTATTGGTAATGGAGATGGTGAGCCTACAGATGTATATGAGATGTCCATGACTATGTTAGAACGTTATTTTGAACCTTGAATCAATGTGCTTTTAGTGCGTCATAGGTTTTTCACAAGGATCCGAGGTTCCACTGAACGTGTGGAAACCTACGTTGCTTCTTTAAAAATGCTGGCACGTACATGTGAGTTTGGTGAACTATCAGATTCTCTTGTGAGAGATCAACTAGTAAGGTGCACCAACAGCTCAAGGGTGCAGGAACAACTCTTATCCAAAAATCCCACGTTGTCTGAGGCCATTGTGATTGTAGAAGGTGTTGAAAATGCTTCCTGTTGGGTAAAAGAAATAAGGAAAAATCGTGAGGATAGTAACCAGGTTCATAATGAGGGCACAAAGAAAAGTCAGGATGCTGTGCACACCATGTCGGAATGTGACATAGTAGATTCATTTTCTGACAGTATTGCCAAAGTGTCTTTAGGTATGAAGAAAAAGAATGTTTTGAAGAAAACTCATCCTCACACCACCTTGAACAGTGATGCTCAACCACGTAACGAACATGATCTACGCCAACAGTGTTCTTTTGATCGTGAGAGGAATGGTAGTGACAATCAAAGAGTCAGGTGTTACAGATGTGGCAGTTTTACTCACTCTTCCAGTTTTCACAATTGTTATGCTAGGGAGTCTGTGTGTATTAACTGTGGGATCAAAGGACATTATGCTTTTATTAGCAAATCCTCTAAGAATGGTTGTGCAATGGAAAGCACTACTATTCAATTCAATTCGATTTTTTTCGGTTAAAAGAATGATAACCATAAAAGTACATAAAAAAATTCATAAAAATACATTTATCAAAATACATAATAAGTACATAATAAATTTCTGATAAGACAAGAATTAAACTTAAATGCAAATTGATTTACGTACTCTAAAAACGTTACCAAAAAATTTCGAGATGCATGCAACATTGAAAATAATATCTAGTTTCTGAAGTTCCAAAAAGGCAACCCTACAACGTCTCACCCCCATTTCCCTTAGTATTGGAGGAATCAGTCTTTTCCTGAATAAGGTATAGTATTTGCAGAAAAAAAGGATATGGATATCAGACTGTTCCGATTGGTCATCACATGGGCATTTAATAAGATTGCGGGACCAACAATTCATGTATGGGAGGCTAAGGGCCCTAAAAAGGATGCCTTAGCCTAAATCGGGTCAAGATGAACCGCGAAAATTCAGTCATAGGAAGGGTTAAGTATGGTTGGATTTTCCCTTGGGTTGACACAGGTAAATGGGCTAAGACAGTTTTCTTCTCATGCTCCACTGTAACTCTACATTCCTCCAGGTATTTCATGCATTTTATTTTTAATGCTTTTCTCTGAATATTACACATGGACATGGGATTGTCATAGTAGCCCATACAACCAATATCTCCAAGGAATTCCCTAATGTATGTAAACCACCTAATCCTCCCAACATAATCCAGGCTTAGTCCATCAGTTAGGATAGCACGGTTCAGTACACAGCCATCACTAGTCCAGGCCCTATGCCACAACAATATTGGTTGAATTCTAACCAAATCTTCAATATAACATTGGCCCAATTCCGTATGACAGATGTAACTAGAGACACTCTCAGGTACAGTCAAGATGTGTCTAAGGAATTTGTTTTCGGCCACTTGTATAGGTTTAACATTTTCATACCCCCAGAGACCCGCCCCATAGACCGCAATCGAAACACAGGTGGCATTATAAATTTTCAAAAGCTCTACAGTCGGTTTTTTCCCCATCTTTTTAGCGAAATTTTTGAGGGCAGTAATAGATTTACAAAACAGGGATTTCCTTACTTTTATCGCCTCTAACCAATTCCCAGCTTCATGAAATAATATACCAAGGTAGGAAAAGGTGGCGGTATGCTCAATAGGACTAGCATTAATGAACATCCGCCTCCTTCTTCTACTCGCGCCAGGGCCACAATTCATGGAAAATGTCTTGGAGCAGTTAATTTTTAAATCCAGGTTAGCCATGAAATTATTAAAAGATGTTACAAGGCGTTGCAGTGCCACAGGGGTGCGAGCCATTAAGACCGCATCATCAGCGTAAAGTAACGCAGGAATTGGTCTTTTGGCTACCCTAGGCATGTCACAAATTGTTTCCACTAGGGCATTTTCTATTCCATTAATATATAACAGGAATAGGAAAGGTGCTAAAACGCAGCCCTGGCGTACCCCACGCCCAATGTCAAAAGAACTAGTGCATTCGCCTTTTTTTCCATAGCGCACTGTAGCAATGGCTCCTGAATACAAGTCCTTAAGAAAGGCTATTATGTTGCCTTCTACACCAAGAGACAACATAATATTCCATAGTTTGCTGTGTGAAACACAGTCAAACGCTGACGTCAAGTCAACAAAAGTGAAGTAAATACATTCATGTCGTGCCTTGGTATATTTCTGCTGTAGAATAAATAAGTTTAAGCCCTGATCTACAGTCCCCAGTCCCTTTTGGAACCCGTATTGAAGGTCGCTAATTATAAAATTGTCATCCGACCATTCTTGTAGCCTACCTAATATTACTCTGCCTAGTATTTTTACAGTACTGTCCAATAAAGAGATAGGACGGTAGCAGATAGGGTTTAGTCTGTCCCCTTTTTTAAAAATTGGAACAATAACAGACATAAACCACGATGGGAGTAAGTTCGTTTTTAGGGATGCATTAAATAGTTGTACTAATAATGGGGCCCATAAATCAACATTGTTTTTAAACAGGTCGGGAGGTATGCCATCCGGCCCTGGGGCTTTACCGCCCCGTGTGGCTTTGAGGCTCTCAGTAATTTCTTTTAGAGTACGTCTTAAATCCAAGCCATTCACTTTCATTTCCCCCTGATTGGACATTACTCGAATCTGCTCGTCAGATGAAGTACTATACAGGCCATAATAATGTACCACCCAAGAATCTTCGGTAATGGCGATTTCAATACGTGCTTTTCTTGAGTCAAGGAAGGGAGCATTTACTGCTTTCCAGAAAGCACAAGCATCCTTACTAAGTGAGGCCTCACAGAGCTTTTCCCAGGCTTCGGTTTTAATTGCCAGTTTCCTTTTTTTCAGTGCGTACTGGTAGGATTTCCTCGCCTCCCTAACCCTTAAGGGATTTCGGGGAACAGCATGTAAAGCTCCCTTAAGCTCAGAAAGGGCCTTTGTACACGTAAGATCAAACAATTTGCCCGTTTTTTCTTTGCTTGATTTAGAGGCCACCCAGAGATTGCCCTTAATTTGGGATGCAATAACCTCAAACTGTTTAAGAATCTCATAATTAGACGTACTTTCATCCAGAATAGTCAAGAAACTAGGCAAGCACTCGGTTACCAATTTGTTTAAAAAATCATTTGGGACAACCCTATCCCATTTTAATGCATAACCATTTTGTTTTGCCATACTAATGTCAGTAATATTCTGCGTAAGTCTCCTCTCTGTAACCACCACACGAAAGGGATTTCTAATCTCCATAATTATCGGGTAGTGATCGCTAAGAGGGGTATCAAGGGTCCAGCACCTCTTGACCATATGCCTGTGTCTAACAGAAGTTATTATAAAATCTATTGTAGACAGAACACCCCTCCCATTAAACGTAGGGCAGAAAGGGAGCTCAGTTTGGGCAATTTCATTTGTGTATCCTAGATCTTCGGAGTGAAGAATCTCATTCAACAGGTCTCCACAAATAGAATGTTTGAAATGAGTTAAAGCAGTGTCCGGATCCATCATGAGCCCACATGCTCCTTTCTGACTTTTCTTACATATGGTACAATTAAAATCACCCCCCCAAACAATCCAAACATCCCTAGCATTTTTGTCTGATTCATTATTTATATCATTGCCTAACATTTTTAGGATCGGTTCCAGATCAGCAGGCGGTATATTGTTATAAAAATTTATAATTAAAAGGCACAATTCTTTACTTGCTTCAATCCTCAGTAGCTGATAGTAAGGGTTGCGGGAAAATAGGTAAATCTTCTTACAGTTTAGGGAGTTAGAGATAAACGTCGTCAGTCCCCCCTTCGCCCTACCATGGGAAACCTCCACTGCAGGTGTGAAAAAGGTTTTATAGCCTGCAAGGTGGAGAGGCTCTAAGGTCCAAGTTTCCTGAATACAGAGAATTTCCATCTCTTCTATTGTTTTTAACCAGAAGGGATTCAGTAATTTTGACATGAGCCCTGCCACGTTCCAGGACATTATACTGACAGTTTTCCTATTTGGTGTATTAACTAGTAAGCATTGAGCCCTTACTATAGCTAAATCATTGGTAGCAATTCCTGTTTCCTGTAAAGGTAAATATCCTGAGGCTGCAGTGAGGGGAATTACAATCTTAGGATTTGAAGGGGGACCGGTGCTAGATATTACATCAAAACCATTTTCAGGGAGGAGGAGCTTGGCGGGCATCCGAGATGGCCGCTTGAGCACAGCGCTCTCCGGACCCTCGCCGCTCCCGACATTTTATCCTGGCTGAATCCTGATTTCTTGCAAGAATTCGTGTAGGGGACGCTTGGCTGATTACCCTGGCACTTTTCAGGAATCGATTTGGATCTCGTATTCCTGAGTTATGGTGCTCTGAACTTTTGGGCTCCGCCCTTGAGGTGCGCCCGGGACGGGGTGCGGTACTGTAGCCGTCCTGCAATTGAACAACAACGGCAGGAGATCTGGCCTTGTGGGTCCCCCCTTCCTAGGTTTCGGTTTCGATTCTGTTCCGACTTGGGCCACGGCTGTGGATGTCGTGTTGCGACTGAGACTTGGAGGCGGATCGGCTGTTGGGCTTTCATGTGACCTATTTGCTGGTTTGGCGACCTCCACCCGAGTTGTGCCCCCTTTTTATGTACTTTTGATCCTGTACTTTGGGTGTCGGGCCCGTCGAACCTGGTGGCTCGTCCTGTGACGCATCTTCAAAATGGCGGGCAGAGGGGACAGAGAGACGCGCAAGACGAAAACACCTCTGCGCGGAGCTCCAGTTCAATCGAATGTCATGGACCGTTATACCCATTCTAAGGGGTCCCCCGGAGCTGCCCTGCCTGGTTCTAGTATTGCGTCCGAACGAATTTTGGAAGAATCGGCGGAGCCCTCCTTACAGGATATCATGGGCGCCATCTCGGGTGTGAGAGAATCCATCGGCCTACAGTACGAGGCCTTGGCCCACAAACTTGACACCGTGGCTATTGAGGTGAATCTGATTCGTGCTGATCTCGGCAAGACGAATGAGAGGGTACAATCACTGGATATTAAATCCTCTAGCCTTACGAATGACGTCTCGGAGCTCCAAACTGAGATTGGAAATCTCCGTCGGGGGAATGACTTCATGACCCGTCGCCTGGAGGACTTTGAAAATAGGGCGCGTCGCTGCAATGTTCGCCTGGTTGGTGTACCGGAAAACCCTGAACCCCACTCGGTGGATCTCCTGGTTGAGGATCTGGTCTTGAACCATTTGGCCCCTTCTGGTCTCACAAAATTTTTCACGGTGGAACGTGCACATCGTGTTCCAGGGGGCAAAGTCAAGCCGGGAGCCCCGCCGAGACCCATTGTAGCGAAGCTTTTTCATTATAGAGACCGGGACGCTATCCTGCAGGCCTCGCGGGTGAAGGGCCCGGTGGCCTTTGAGAACGCTACGGTGAACTTTTACCCGGACTTTTCCCAACAGGTTCAGAGACAACGTATGGAGTTTCGTGGTGCCAAGAAACGTCTCCGGGATCGGGGCCTACGTTACGCCATGCTCTTTCCCACTAGACTCCGGGTTGAATACAATGAACGTACCCTTTTCTTTGATCGGCCAGATGCTGTTAATGACTGGCTGGACTCATTGCCTGACCGTCCTCCTGAGACAGACTCCGCCGCTCACCCTGGCGGTGCCGAAGGTGGTGTGGAGATCTAACTGTTCGGCTCTTATGTCTTATTTTGAATACATTCTCAGGGGTGTTGGCCGGCGTCCCTCTACATTGCGATCATTCTGTCGTTTCGTTTGTTATTTTTGTTCTTGCTGAGGTCGGGGGGTGGATGGAACGGAGACCTTTCCTCCTCCGGGGTCTTTGTGTAGAATAGGGGTTCTTGGGCGACAGGCACACTGCAGGTTGGGGTGGCTCTTTAGCTTTTTGCAGGGGTGCAGGGTGGGGGGTGTTTCTCTTCAGTTTGGGGGAGGGGGGTTGGGAAGTTTTTTCTTTTCTGTGTGTTGTTTTCAAGGCGATTTACTCCTGTGTTTGCTGCTGTTTCTGATGTCTAGCTCATGGACGAGGGGTCTTGGCTCGGGTGGTTGGGATGGGGGGTAGAGGGTTGAAATTTCTTTCCTGGAACGTTAATGGCCTGGGTGATCGTATTAAGCGCAGTGTGGTCTTAAAATGTATTCGACGTTTGTCACCGGACATTGTTTTCATGCAAGAAACCCATTTGATTGGTAATGTTTGTTACGCGATGAATAGATGGGGCTACCGCCTTGTGGCGCACTCAGGGTTTACCTCCGGATCTAGGGGTGTGGGTATTCTTGTTCGAACCTCCCTCCCCTTGGCTATTGATGAGGTGATTCATGATGACCGTGGGAGATATACCGTCCTGGTGGGTAGATATGAAGGCCGCACCCTATCTCTCTTCAATGTTTATGTTCCCCCGGGTTTGCAGGCCTCTACTTTTACTGACTTGGGCCGTGTTCTGTTGGATCTCCCTGATAGCACTCTCTTTCTTGCCGGTGATTTTAATTCGGTGCTTTCCGGCCTTCACGATCGCCATCCCCCTAGAGATACCCCGCAGGCTCAGCAGTGGTTGGGTGGGTTTTTGGATACCTTTGGCCTTGTGGACTGCTGGCGACTGTTGCATCCTACTCAACTCCAATACACCTTCCATTCTGGGGCCCATGGCAGTCTGTCCCGGCTGGATTATTTCCTGATGCCCGCAGCCCAATCATCGGCGGTTCGTGAGATTTTACACTTGCCGAGGGGTATTTCTGATCACTCGCCGCTCTGGCTTCGTTTTGAGGTTGGGGTAGAGGCGGCGGGCCGAGTGGCTCCCATTAACCCTTGGTATCTTTCCTCCCCTGAGACTCGTACCCTCTTGCTCAAGTCCATGGATTCATATTTCCTGGAAAATGAGGGGTCGGTCTCTTCGGCTGTGTCCCTGTGGGAGGCTTTTAAAACCGTGATTCGTGGACAGGCCCTTTCCTTGATTGTTGAAGCTAAGAGGGCAGGGAGGAAGGAGGTGGTGGAACTTGAGGGGGAGATCTCTGCTTTGGAGGACGAGTTGGAATCTGGTGTCACGCCTGACAAACTCCATGCCCTGGGTCTCAAACAGTTTGCGTATAAATCTCTGGTCACTGACGCTGCAAAGGTGATGTTTCGTGAGCAGCAGGGCAGATTGTATGATGTGGGTGACAAAGCGGGAAAACTCCTAGCGTGGTTGGACAAGAAAGAAAGGGTTAATCGTGTGGTGCCCGTGATTCAGTCTGCGAGTGGCGAGAAAGTGATGGATCCGACCGCCATTGTTGATCGTTTTGCGGAATATTTCCGTGTGGTATATGCTCCCGTGTCTGTGAGGGATGTTGACGACTCCCGCCTTCTTCTGCGTGATATCGCTTTGCCCTGTGTCACCGACTTGGACCGTATTGCTTTGGACTCCCCTTTTACGAATGATGAGATAGCCAATGCAGTTCGATCGCTCCGTTCGGGCAAAGCACTGGGCCCGAACGGTTTGCCTATTGAGTTGTACAAATTATGCCCCGATAAGGTGGCGCCGTATCTCCGCGCCATGTTTCTAGAATCTCGTGAGCGGAACATGCTTCCCTATGATCAGCGTCTGGCGACAATCGTCGTCATTCCCAAAGAGGGTAAACCACGTGACCTCTGTTCCTCGTATAGGCCCATATCCCTATTAAACGTTGAACCTAAGGTGTTGGCTAAACTTTTGGCGACCCGTCTCCTTTCGGTTCTTGGAGAGTTGGTCCATCCGGATCAGTCTGGCTTTATCCCGCATCGCAACACTGCTCTGAATTTACGTCGCCTTCACGGCGCGCTGGCGAGGGCGGGGCTTTTGACTGAACCGGCCATTTTGGCGTCCCTAGATGCCTCCATGGCCTTTGATACTGTGGAGTGGCCCTATTTATGGGCGACACTTGAGAAATTCGGATTCGGGTGCGAGTTTATTAGCTGGATTAGGCTGTTGTACGCGGAACCTCTGGCGCAAGTTGTAGTGAACGGTAGAGTGTCGGCCCCCTTTTCCTTGGGCAGGGGTACCCGTCAGGGCTGCCCCTTGTCCCCTCTGTTGTTCGCGCTCGCTCTTGAACCGTTGGCGGCCTGGCTCCGTTGGGAACCGTCCCTTAAAGGTATTCGTTGGGCCCCGGACTTCGAAGACCGCGTCTCGCTTTATGCGGACGACATCCTCTTGTATCTTACTTCCCCTCGCAAGTCTCTATCTGTTTTATTTGACGTTCTTGCGTCCTTTGGCGCTAACTCAGGCCTCGTCATCAACTGGTCTAAATCCTGTGTATACGTTTTGTCTGGTATCTTGCCTCCGTTGCCGAGTAGACTTCCTCTTCAGGTGGTCCGGGATGGTTTCAAATACTTGGGGGTGTTCGTTACCTTGGATCCGTCCCTTCGTTTTGATCGTAATCTCCTTCCCCCGTTGCTTAGGCTCCGTTTGGACGTTGCCCGCTGGCGCAAGCTTCCCCTGTCTCCACTGGGTCGGGCGGCCCTGTTTAAGATGATGTCACTACCGCGGTTTCTCTACGCTCTCCAGAATTATTATGATCCTATCCCCAAGACCTATTTTCGGGAGATTGAGAGCCTTCAGAGGCAACTTATTTGGGATGGGCGACCGCGCATTGCTCTCGCTAAACTTTCCATCTCGTGGTACGATGGGGGCATGGCGCTCCCCGACATTAAGAGATACTACTGGGCTTCCCATCTGTCCGCTATTAATCACGCTATGTTCTCTCCGGGTCGTAATCCGGCGTTTGAGATGGATAAACTTCAGCTTCCGGGAGGTGACTTTAATAGAGTGCTCTATTCTCGCTCCGCTGGGCGCCATCTTGTGGGACCTACTTTGACTGCTTTGACTGTGTGGCGTGCTGCGAATGTGAGCCTGGGCTGGGAGGATCGCTTGACGTTGGCGACGCCGCTTTATGCTTCGGAGCGTCTGGGCGGTCTTTGGTCTTCCAAGGGTTTCGATCGTTGGGACTTGATTGGGATCTCTAAAGTGGGGGATGTATATTCGAAGGGTTCGGTGCGCCCGTTTCAGGCCCTCCAGGCTGACTACGGCCTGAGTAGTCGGGAATTCTTTCGTTATTTACAGATCAGGCACGCTTTGGTTTCGGTGTTTGCTCCTGGTGAGATTCCGCCTGACTCTTCCCCACTTGAAGACCGTATCCTTGACGAACATCTTCCTGATAGCACTATCTCCCTGATTTATAAAAAGTTGATTAACAATCGGACTGACTTATTGGCCCGGCTTCGGGAACAGTGGATGGGAGATGGGTTGGAACTTGATGATGAGGATTGGCAATCGGCCCTCTCCTCTCCGAAGGAGGTGGCTATACCGGCTCGACTCCGTTTGGTCCAATTGAAGATCCTTCATCGGGTGTACGTGACGGGACCGCGACTGATGGTGATGGGCTTTTCCTCCGATGGACTGTGTAAGCGTGGATGTGGTTTGCGTGCCACTTTCCTGCATATTCTTTGGGAGTGCCCGATGGTGGCTGCTTATTGGGTGGCCGTGCTTGATCTGATGACTGTGGTGACGGGGATATCCTTGCGACCGGAACCTCGTCGCTGTCTTTTGAATGTTTGGGAGCCCACGGACTATTCGGTGGCACAGACTAGATGGGCCACCCTGGGCTATATGATCGCGAAGCGAGATATTGCGCAACTCTGGGGGGCCTCCAGGCCCCCTGCCCTCTCGCAATGGGAGGATAATATGGATTGGTCCATGTTCCGTGAGAAAACTGTTTATGTGGCCAGGGGTAGACCCAGGGCATGGGTGAAGGTGTGGGGTCAATGGAACGAATACCGTGGCGACATTTGTACTCCTCCCCTTGAGGACACTGTCGAGACTACTCTATCTCCCTAGGCTGGCGTTCCCGGAATCTTCATATAGGGACTGAGCTGGTGTCACCGGCTCTTCCCCCCTTCTTCTTCCTGGTCTCTGCCCCCCTCCCCCCTCCCCCCCCCGCTCCATGCTCCTTAGTGCTTAGGATATTATTATTGCACCTCCGTTGCTGTCCCCCCCTTGCGTCCCTTGGGCTGACCTTCAGTGATACACTCTCGCCTTTTTGTATGTTTGTTCTTTCATTTATATAAAACCTGTTTTGGTCCTGTATATAATGTGGAGTATTGCATTGTTGATTGACGGTTACCTCTGCGGGCTTATGTGATATGTCTCTCCTCCTTTTTAGCGGCTGGCCCGTGTGGTTGTAGGCCCATCCTTGTACATTTCTGCTTGCTCAAATAAAGGTTTTTAAAAAAAAAAAAAAAAAAAAAAAAAAAAAAAAACCATTTTCAGGAGTGACTGGATTAGAATCTGATGTTGGGAACAGTCAATCAACCCCGTCCAGTCGATTCAGACAATTGAACCGGTTATAATGAAGAAATGGTGTCTCCGGAGGTTGATAAAAAGATCGTGCAACATACCCCCGATGTCTATCCCTCCGTTCAACCCTCGTCCAATTCCCTTTGGTTAAATCGTGGTGGATGTGGGTAGGGGGGAAAAAAAGGACACTGGGAGAGTCTGTATGGTAGAGTCAAGAGATCTATTAGACCCCGCACATATGTGTAATACAGTCCTAGGGTCTCGGAAACTCACCATAATACAATCCCCAATTATTGTTTTCCTAGTTTTCCCCAGCCACGGTACCCTTCTCACCATGATGATTTCGTTATTAAAATGGGCCGGAAGGGGTCTATTCCAGTTCAGCCATTTGATAATTTTCCTTTTAAGTAAATGGAAGTTCTCGCCTTCGCCCTCTTCAAGAGGAGGAGCACCCGCCATAACCACCGTTAGCCTATTGGCCTCAGGTGGCAAGTCGGGTCTCCGTAGTCTAGGAGCAGGCTTCTCAGGAAGCGGAGGAGCTGTACTAATGTTAGACACACCAATAGATACAGCTCCATCCAAGGTAGTCGAAGGGAGAACTGGACCGACTGGTTGTAAAAAAGGGATATTGGGTTTACTAGGTAGTATTGGGGCTAAGTTGGCCATAGAAGATTGTAAAGGGACAGCACTAGCACCCAAAGAAAGTCCCACATTTGCTGGATGCTTTTGAATATTGGGAGGACAGTTAGAAGGGAGATTAGTATCAGGGAGTCTACCCTGATTATTAGCTGAAATTTTCAGGCTACTTATAGTTGCCTCCAGGATGGTAAGTCTGATCTCTACTTTCTTCAAACTGTCAGTGATAGGAAGAAGCAATGATCTAAGCAAGAATTCTATATTCCCTATGGAGGTAACGGAAGCAGAAGTATTCTGTAGATTATCTCCAGGGATATTTACTGGATCATTAATAATAGTGGTCTTGTCAGGGAGAACTTTATGGGCATCCGGTATTATCCTATCCGGGATTGAAGGGGGCTTAACGACTTTTCCGAAGTCGGAGTGGGAAATTTTGTTTTTGCCCTGCCCTCCCCTCAATTTCCTTCTACGCTTGTTTGGTGGCGGACCATGTCTCTCAACCACAACTACCTGCTTTGGCTTAGTTTTCTTTATTTTAGCTACGACCGGAATCTGAGTAACTAAATCAACAGTCATACTGGCAGGAATGGAAAGGATGGTAGCATCCGGGGTCTTTTCGATGGTTAAGCCTGGATTAAGAATTTCATCTCGCAATAGAAGAGGGACATCATCCTGGGGTGATAACTCCTGGCTATTATTAAAGGGACCTCCCTCTTGGGAGATAGGGTAGGGAACAATATTGCCAAGAGACCTATTTTTCATATTTTCAATAGAGCGTCGACGCTCTGCCCTACGCTCCGACAGGGTGTTCTCCTTATCCACATCACCCACATCACCATGTGCCCGTGAAAAATAATTATCAAGAGTCCCGTTTCTAAGTCCCCCAGCCTTCGCCGGTGTTTCCATAGCCAATGTCAATATGTCCACTACCTTTATCAGGGTCCACTGGCACAACCGGAGACGTGCAGATGAAAGAGAGTGGGCCCAGCCCAGCCAACTCCGGCCTACGAGGGCCTTAGAGGGCCCGCCCTTTGCCCGGGCTTCGCCCCGGGCGCTCCCGCGCAGCGGTAACAGTGTTATTTATATAAAGGGAGTGACTCGTTGGGGGCGGGGCTTGCAGGGAGAGCGGGCCAGGTGTAGAGTGTTGGCCAGGCAGGGACTCCTGGTAGTTGGAGTCCCTGCAGTCGCTCGCAGCCCTGCAGCTCTTCCCCGTTTAGCAGCAATCACCAATACTGGTCTCCGTTGAGCCCAGCTGACCTTGTTCACGAAGCGGGACCCGCGGAGCGGGTCCTGCGAGGAGTGGGTTCAAACACAGCAGCAAGGTCTCAGGGCGGGGGTCCAACGGCGCAGTCCAAGCTGACAAGAACGGCAATCCAAATTAACAGGGCGTCCCACCGACACACAGAACAGCCAAGGTTTTGAAGGTCCGTTCGTTGGGGGCGGGGCTTGCAGGGAGAGCGGGCCAGGTGTAGAGTGTTGGCCAGGCAGGGACTCCTGGTAGTTGGAGTCCCTGCAGTCGCTCGCAGCCCTGCAGCTCTTCCCCGTTTAGCAGCAATCACCAATACTGGTCTCCGTTGAGCCCAGCTGACCTTGTTCACGAAGTGGGACCCGCGGAGCGGGTCCTGCAAGGAGTGGGTTCAAACACAGCAGCAAGGTCTCAGGGCGGGGGTCCAACGGCGCAGTTCATGCTGACAAGAACGGCAATCCAAATTAACAGGGCGTCCCACCGACACACAGAACAGCCAAGGTTTTGAAGGTCCGTTCGTTGGGGGCGGGGCTTGCAGGGAGAGCAGGCCAGGTGTAGAGTGTTGGCCAGGCAGGGACTCCTGGTAGTTGGAGTCCCTGCAGTCGCTCGCAGCCCTGCAGCTCTTCCCCGTTTAGCAGCAATCACCAATACTGGTCTCCGTTGAGCCCAGCTGACCTTGTTCACGAAGCGGGACCCGCGGAGCGGGTCCTGCGAGGAGTGGGTTCAAACACAGCAGCAAGGTCTCAGGGCGGGGGTCCAACGGCGCAGTCCAAGCTGACAAGAACGGCAATCCAAATTAACAGGGCGAAAGCACTACTAACACTATCTGCACTGTAGTTATTTCAAGTATTTCTGAGGATGATGGCAATGTTGACTCTGAAAAAATTGTTATGCCGTTTTATAATATTTCTGTAGATGGTAATGAATTCAGCGTTATGGCTGATTCAGGTTCTCTATTCACCTTAATTGGGAACAAAATATGGGATGAAGTTGTAGGACTTGAAAATGTAAAGCTTTTGCCTCTGGATGTCTCTCCTCTTAGTTATGGTGGGTATTGTGTGGTATGTGACAGCGAGGATTGTGTTCAAGGGGAAGGAGACTGTGGGGAAGGTTTATGTGGCTGTAAGAGGAGATAACCTTCTGGGTTGGAGGCATCAACGTGACTTGGGCATAATTCTAAATCCCAATGCCAAGACCAAGAAGATCAAGTTATGTTGATGGATAGTGTTAGAACTGGGGGTCTCTAGTTGGCAAAGGTATACACATTTGTCCAAATGAGACCCTTGCTTCTAAGTCAGGATAAGGGGATTACACTCCTAGATAACCCCTGCTCACCCCCTTGGTAGCTTGGCAGGAGCAGACAGGCTTATCTCAGAGGCAGTGTGTTAAGCATTTGTGATTATACACAGTAATACAGTGAAACACTACAGAAGGGCACCACACAGGTTTTATAAAAATAAGTATTCTTTATATAGACTTAACACAAGACCGCAAATGACAACAATCAACAATACTGTATTTAAAGTTGACTTAATAGATGGTAGAAGTTGCTTAATCCATGTTGGTGATAAATGTGACAAAGTTCTCAGCAAAGTACCTGGAAGCATAACGCAAAACAAACAAAAGGTTCGCAGTAATGGAGATGCGTCGGCCCTTGCTTTGGGGGAGACAATGCATCGCGCCTCAATGCTTGGGCAGAGTAGGGGATGCGTCTTGATCCATACCGGAGAGGAGGTGATGCGTAGATTCTCATAATGCGATCCGGTTGCGTTGCGGAATGATGGCGCTTTGATGTGATGCGAAGATCCAGTGCAATGCGATAAGATGGCGCCCTTGATGCGACGACGTGAAGACGATGCTTGCCCGCCCTGACGGCTTTGTGGCGAGTCTGTACTTTGGAGCAGCGACAGGCCCTGAGACACACTTCTCCATTGATGTGACGGCTGTCACGATTTGCCAGTCGCGCCTGCCTAACTACGAGTCCCAGAAGGCTTAGAGCCTGGGAGGGGCTAACAAGAACATATAGGTGGGACTTAGCACAACGCAAGCCGTACGTGATTCTGGGTCGTATCCTATCTGTTGTTGTGTGAATTCTAGTACTGGGTTATCCACAGCCTCTCTCGGCTGAGATGCTGTAACTTTCCTGTTTGTATTTCGTTTCCTGTGTTTCCACATTAGCGGATGCAGTGGTGGATTCCGGTTCGTGTTCTCGGCTGAGACACGAGGGTCAGCTGTATTGACTCAAGTGGCGTTTCGGCGGAGACGCTCATTGCCAAGCTTCGGAGAGTTTGGTTCAGAACGCTGGGCGGCCGCCTGGTGTTCCATGATAGACAATTCTGTTTTTCGGAAGTCCGCGACTGCCATTGAACTGCTTTTCGTGTCCCCGGTGTAAACACAGAGCATCCAAAACAGTGAGTGAGCAGAAGCGTTCTCGGCTGAGACGCACTTGTAAGGACTCATTTATTGTGGAACATTGTGGTGCATTTTTTCCTGGACGAGACTAATCATGCACCACCTGCCATGTACATTAGTGATCGTGACTTTGACTTCTAGACCATGGCAGGTAATCAGCTTGGACTTTGTGTTGGGTCTACCGTTGGATAAGGGGAGTAATGCCATTCTGGTGGTGGTAGACAGTTTCACGAAGATGGGACATTTTATACCCTGCAAAAATCTTCCTACTGCTTCCCAAACGGCGCAACTGTTATTGACTCAGGTGGTTCGTATCCATGGAATACCCCGAATCATAATATCAGATAGGGGTCCACAGTTCGTCGCCAGGTTCTGGCACATGTGGTGTAAAGCATTGAATATTTCAGACGCTCTTTCGACCAGTTTTCATCCTCAGTCTGATGGACAAACAGAGAGGTTGAATCAGACTCTCAAGAAGTATCTGCGCTGTTATGCTGAGGAAGCAGCGGACTCGTGGGTATCTTTGTTGTGGTTAGCCGAACTATCCCACAACAACACCTGGCACAGTTCCACTGGTGAGACGCCTTTTAGGGCTAACACAGGTTTCCATGCTAATACACTGCCTGTAACGATCCCGAGTGAGGTGTTGAATCATCCCACGGTGGCCAGTCAGGTGGAGGCCCTTTTGAGAATTCACCGGAAGGTGCAGGTACACTTGGATAAGGCTAAAGTGTCCTACAAAAGATGGGAGGACAAACATCGTATTGAAGGTCCTACGTATCAGGCGGGGGACAGGGCGTGCCTTTCCACTAAAACGCTTGCGTTTCCACACTATATTCCATCCTCGTTTCATCGGACCGTATGTGGTGGTTCGTCGTGTGAATTAATTAATTAATTAATTGTGGGTTTCTAAAGCGCTAGAATCGACTCCCGAAGGAGTATCTCTGCGCTGTAGACCGCTGGGGAACCCGTCCTGGCTTTCCCTGTGAGATGGTCCCTACTGGGTATCTCCAAGGTGAAACCAGGCATCCCCGGCATATGTGGGGGGCCGTTGTGGAGATGAGGCAAGCTAATGCCCAGAGATGCCGAGTGTGATCCCTGGTTAGAGTAGGCACCGAGGCGAGAATTATCGAGTCCGCTGACCCTGGTCCACTACCCTGCCGCGTCGGGGATAGAGCCCTGGTCCCGGGCCATCCTCTGCTTCCGGGTCTGCTGCCTCTAACTAGTGAGCCACACCACTCCATGAATCCGGTGGCATATAAATTGAAGCTTCCTGCATCTTTGAGAATCCATTTGTTGAAGCCTACACGGACTGCTCGTCGCAAGGAGGTGCCTCCGGTACTGAAGGATGGTCAACTGGAGTACGAGGTGCGCCGCATTTTGGATTCCCGATACCGTCAAGGCAGGCTGTGGTTCCTGGTGTCTTGGAAGGGTAACACTGCAGAGGACGATTCGTGGGAACCTTGCTTGGGGTTCCATGCCCCCAGTGCGGTGCGTAGGTTCTATGCTCGCCATCCGGAGAAACCTGGTGCTAGGAGGGGCTTGAGAGGAGGGCATTCTGTCACGATTTGCCAGTCGCGCCTGCCGAACTAAGAGTCCCAGAAGGCTCAGCGCCTGGGAGGGGCTAACAAGAACATATAGGTGGGACTTAGCACAACGCAAGCCGTACGTGATTCTGGGTCGTATCCTATCTGGATCTGTTGTTGTGTGAATTCTAGTACTGGGTTATCCACAGCGCTCTCGGCTGAGACGCTGTAACTTTCCTGTTTGTATTTCGTTTCCTGTGTTTCCCCATTAGCGGCTGCAGTGGTGGATTCCGGTTCGTGTTCTCGGCTGAGACACGAGGGTCAGCTGTATTGACTCAAGTGGCGTTCTCGGCGGAGACGCTCATTGCCAAGCTCCGGAGAGTTTAGTACAGAACGCTGGGCGGCTGCCTGGTGTTCCATGATAGACAATTCCGTTTTTCGGAAGTCCGCGGCTGCCATTGAACTGCTTTTCGTGTCCACGGTGTAAACACAGAGCATCCACAACAGTGAGTGAGCACAAGCGTTGTCCGCTGAGACGCACTTCATAGGACTCATTTATTGTGGAACATTGTGGTGCATTTATTTCCTGGATGAGACTAATCTGATGCACCACCAGCCATGTACATTAGTGATCGTGAGTTTGACTTTGGTGCAAGCCTTGAATAGCGATCTGAGACATTTTTTTGCTTCCCTGGATCCATTTGGATATTTTCTTTTCTTTGTGCAAAACTATTTGGTTTAGTTTACCAATCCTTCATTCTTTGCTAAAGTGGCTATCCTTCACAGCGGTTATTGGAGAAGGGTTGCTTATTATAATGATTTGTTTGGAAGACTGGAAGGTATGTTTGGGGACAGGGGCGCTTGAAGTTATACCCATCATGTGGAGAAGGTATGAATGATCACTAATTTGTGGTTTTGTATTATAGAATACAAGTGATAGGTATAGAGAGACGATTCTGCTATCTATCTCAGATGGAAAGGACAGCTTACTTACATTCGCCTTTGGTACGTGAGTTACTAGCGAGACTTTATGAGAGTAGTTAGAGTTACATGTACTAACCCCGGTGTTTTCTTCTCGTTTCAGCTATCCTTTCCCGTTCCAGACCCTTCCTTACCTTTCCCTCGCCTGATTCCCTTTATGCTCCGTGTCTTGTTTATCAGTCAGAGTGTAGGGTAATCTGGAGGTGGACCCCTTTTGAGCATCAGCCTGATCCTGAGGAGGCGACGGTCGTGACAATGGCGACCCTCACGGTGGCGACACGCTTCTCCGGTGATGCAATGGCAAACAGCTGCGGCGAAGACACGCTTCTCGGGAGATGCGGCGGTGGCACGCTTCTCCGGCAATGCGACGACAACAGCTGCGGCAGCGACATGCTTCTTCTTGTTGCGTTGCGTTTCCAGCTCCCAGCGACACGCAGGCTTCTGCAGATAGAATTCCCAGCAAGGAAATTCAGACGGGAGCTGGTAGTGAAGTCTTGTAGCCGTGAGACTTCAGCAGAGGCAAGCACAAGTTCAAGCCCTTGGAGTAACATTCTGCAAGATGATGAAAGTTCTTTAAAAGTTCCTTCTCCTTTCCTTGGCTATGAAAAGACCACTGCAGGCCAACCCAGCAAACAGCACACTGGCAGAGGGACAGTCCAAACTCCTACAGCTTCCTTGGTTCTTCTCCTTGGCAAAAGGTTTGTCTTGTTCCCAGAAGTGATCTAAATCTTGGGTCTGGGTCCCAATATTTATACTACTTTTCTCTTTGTTCTCTGAAGGCAGAGAGGCCTCTGCCTAGTCCAAACCAGTTCTGGTCAGTCCTGGAGCACTTTATTGACAAGACTCTTTCTTTCCTTTCACAGTGTAGGCCAGGGACATCAGACACACCACAGGAGGTGGAGCCAGCATGGTGGAGGGAAGGCCCAGCCCTATTCAGGTCCCAGGTGCAACTCCTCCCTCCCATCTGCATGCAGGTCTCTCTATTCAGCACTGTGCTGACTCACCCGGATGTATGACGTTACAATGCATGCTTTTACCACGCATGCTGTTACAACACTGGTTTTACTACGCATACCATTACAACGCATAGCGCTTTGGGGTGCTGGATAGTGAATAGTTTAATTTACTATTCCAACTCCAGTCCCCGTGGGCACTAGGGAAGGTGTTGGATAGTAAATTAAATCTATTCCCTATCCTAGAGCGCCCCCCAGCGCAATGCGTTGTAATGATTTTCGTTGTAAAACCTGCATTGTAATAGCACTGCATTGTAAAAGTTTCGTTGTAAAGGATGTTTCCCACTCACCCTGTCTCCTGGAATTCCCCAGCCCCTGTCACTCAAACTACAGACAAGGAATAC
The DNA here is from genome assembly GCF_964261635.1 of Lissotriton helveticus. Classification (NCBI taxonomy): domain Eukaryota; kingdom Metazoa; phylum Chordata; class Amphibia; order Caudata; family Salamandridae; genus Lissotriton; species Lissotriton helveticus. Next base: position 817,795,891 of record NC_136069.1, read on the forward strand.
ACAACCTAGCAGAGGCAGGCTTGGATAGTTAGGCAAGAAAATACCTACTCCCTAAAAGTGGTATTTTCAAACACAGAATGTTAAAACCAACTTTCCTAAAAGATGTATTTTATCATTCTGAGTTCAGGCATACTAAATTTTAATTTCTACCATGTTCCCTGAGTCAGTTAGGGTTATAAGATGTAATAATCCAACTGCCCATTCTGGCCTACGGAGAACAGGTAGCCTTGCAATAGTTAAAAACAAAAATGGCTGTAATTCACTATTAGGACATGCCACACACACCAGGGCATGTCCTACCTTATCCTTACAATGCACCCTGCCCTTGGGCCTACCATAGGGGACGTTTTAGGGACTGGCAAGTGGGTGCACTGGCCAAGTCGACATGGCAGTCACAGACTGCACACAGGCTCTGCAATGGTAGGCCTGAGAGACACTTTACAAGCTGCTTCGGTGGGTGGCACCACCAGTGCTGCAAGCCCACCAGGAGCATTTGATTTACAAGCCCTGGGCACACATGGTGCACGGTACTAGGGTCTGACAAGTAAATCAAATAACCAAATCATGGAGTCACTAATTAGTACAACAATTTAACATAGGGAGCACTTGCACTGTGGCACTAAATAGCAGTGACACAATGCCCAAAGCATATAACCAGCAAAACAGATCAAAAACAGAGGAGGCAATCAGTAAAAAATGGAAGGGAGACTCACGCCAATGATGCCAGGTCTAACAGATAGCGTGTGTGAGAAATCCACATAGACAAGTTATGTCAATTGATGCCGTGGATGTTGGTAGCAAATATTTTAAAGATTTTCCTGAGGTATTTTCGGATGCCCTTGGTTATCTCAAGGGTTTTGAGCATTGGATCATTTTAAAGAATTCTGCCAAAACCTGTGTACATGAGGTAAGGAGAGTGCCAAATTTGATGGTTGAGCCATTAAGACTTGAGCTTGAAAAATTGTTAAGATTGGAAGTGATTGAAGAGATCGAAGCCTCGGAATGGTGATCTCCAGTGGTTTTGGCACCCAAGGATGGTGGTTCTGCTGTGAGAATGTGTGTGGACTTGCGTGGATTGAACGAATGGATCTGGGTAAACCGCCAGCCCCTTCTGAATATATCAGAGTCTATAAGTTTGTTGAAGGGAGCTAAAACTTTGAGTGTTTTGGACCTTTCGTCCGCTTATCATCAGATCAAGCTTCATAAGGATTCCAGGCATTTAACATCTTTTGTCACTTCTTTGGGTGCTTATGCCTTTTGGGTTATCCTCAATAATGAAGATGATTCTGGGAAGCTTACCTAAGGTCTTCTTTCTTCAGGACGATATTTTAGCTTATGGTAAGGATGAGAGTGAACATGAGAATGTTCTGAGATCTGTATTGAGTAAGTTGAAGGAAAGGGGGCTCACAGTCAAGAAGGATATGCAGCCGTGCTAGGTGAAGCTGCAGAGTTAATCTTCAATGGTATTCCCAGAGGGCCTGATACCTCTGGGGTTACCTCTACCACACCCTCACAGACCTATATGACGGGAACCTCTGCAAGGCTCTAGTGGGAGTCCGGGCACAAATGCGCTTTTGGCAGACTATGCAACTGGCCCCAATAGGCAAGATTGCCCTAGCAAAAATGATAATACTGCCGGCCTCCTATATTATTTCACAAACATGCCAGTAGTCCCACCAAACTCCTTCTTTAAGTAACTAGACACCATTCTCAGCACCCTTATATGGCACAAGAAGCAACGCTCAGTCTGCAACTACCCATAGACAAGGAAGGGTTGGGCACTCCGTCATTTGAAGCCTACTTTCTGGCTACCCAACTCCAGTGGCTGGCACGATGGAACACAGGACGGTACACGGGAGAGGTCTGCATGGAACATGGGTCTATACTGGCAGTCATGGTACGCGGCCTGCTCCTTCTGAAGCTCCCTCTTCTCCCTGGCCCATGCAGATGGCGGTAGCACAGAGGTACATGATCCGTGTTCATTGCCTCTCGTGCAGCTCCCCGATATGCACCTTCTCTAACTGGAGCAGCTGACGGAAGACTACAACCTCCCACCAAACCAATTCCTGCTCCACAGGCAGAAGCGCCACACCTGCCATGCCATCTGGGGCAGAGGAATTCATCACACACCCTGTACCACCCTGAACTACATACAATACTTACATGGGAGATGGTCGTCACCTCATAACTTGGCTTTATAGAGCTATTCGCGAGCTAGCTGCAGACCGGCTGATAGCACTGCTCCAGAAACAGGAGGAAGAATTTGGGAGGGCAATATATGGTAAGGAGTGGAGCCGGGCGCTGGGGTTCCCCCAGAAGGTCTCCTGCAATTATCAATTCAAGAACATTCAGTTCTATATCCTAAACAGGGCTTACCTATCCCCAGCACAACTGAATCACAATTTCTCCGAGGCACACATAGGCGGCCCATGTTGCCATACCCCCTTGGAGACCTCATACACATGATATGGTCCTGCCCAGCACCTAAAGGTTACTGGCACTCAGTCCATACCACCCTGTGTGAATTCACCAAATTAACAGGCATTTACTCATTGGGGACATGTATGTTAAAACTATTTAGACGCAAAAAGCAACGAAAGTACTCACCTGCTTCACAGCACAGGCCCTCTTCCTTGCCAAACACACACTCACGCTCCACTGGCACTACCCCACTGCCCCACTCAATGCCGTGTAGCAGGGAGGGGTGCGTACATGGGGTGCTGCAGAGGAAGACGCTCTGCCTTATGAGAAAGTCAGTGGCCTGTGTAAGTGACCCATAATGCCTCAATGAACCACCCTCCTCACGCATTTTCAAAAGGTGTCTGGGGGCCTCCCCCAGTGAGCATGCACAAATTCCTCTCCACCCGTCAGCTTGTAGACATCGACTCCCTCACAGAAGGCTTGTGAGCTAAGCCCCAGGCGAGCATACACCTGCCTGTCCACCCTCCGGCGGATTCACAATGCTGCACTCATGTTCACCCCACGCTCAGTCACCAGGTCCAAGCCCTCACAGCCACAGCCATGATCACTCTGTCCATCAGCCTACCCCTCTTCCCCATCCCACTTCTACTCTCCCTGTTAATCTCCAGTTAACGCATTACAACACTACATGATTATTGATGCACAAAGTATGAGTACATCAAGCACATTGGGAGGGAGGGGGCAAGCCAAACCGAGACCCTTTTGTGTGTGAAAAAGGCTGCTTTATTGAAACAGGTGCATATTACAAAATAACCAACTGGCAACTGACTTACAAAACTAAAGCCTCACTATACATCAAATAGCTGAACCCTGATTCCCCACCCCGCCCCTACGATCCCCTCAAAAGTTCCCTCACTCTGGCATTAGCATAACAACATTACACAGTATTGCAGTTAAAACTTTTTACACCAATGTCACCCCGTTCCCTACCTGCTTTCCTGCAACTGGAACTAACAAACGTCTATCCTGAAACTTAGTCTACCTGCCTACCCTTTTCCTGCCCCTCCTCACAAACCTCCAATACTTAATGAAAAACCTGTGCCAACCCTGCCCAACTTTTCAAAAACCCCCAAGCACCTGTTCCAAGCAACAATCTCCATAAGATCCATTATGCATCTGTCTCCACAAAACTGGCCTAAACCAAATAATAAACCCCAAAAACTCCACCCAGCTAAAATTCTTAAAAATAGGGATGGGAGGGTGAGGCCAAGAAAACTATTACTAGCTACCTTGCTGCCAGCTACCAGGTCACCAAAACCTAAAATGGTGGCTGGCCAATCCCCTCGTAGGATTATATAGGCATAGGGCTACTTGGGCTATAATTGGGCCATACCCCGAAAAAGCCCAAAACCACAAAATGGCTGATTCAGCCAGCCCAGACCCCTCCCAATCTGCCCGGGGGGCCAGACCTCACTATGCTCGACTGCCCCCAAACCCCTCTTGGGAGGGAGGGGGGCAAGCCAATAAAGTCCCATTTTGTGTGTGAAAAAGGTCGTTTTATTGAAACAGGTACACAATAACCAACTGGCAACTGCCTTACAAAACTAAAGCCTCGCTAAACATCAAATAGCTGACCCCTGATCCCCACCGCCCCAAGGATCACCTCAAAAGTTCTCCCACCCTGGCATTAACATAACAACAACATTACACAGTATTGCAGTTAAAACCTTTTGCCCCAATGACACCCCGTCCCCTACCTGCCTTCCTGCAACAGTAACTAAGAAACGTCTATCCTGAAACTTAGATTACCTGCCTACCCTTTTCCTGTCCCTGCTCATAAACTTCCAATACTTAACGGAAAAACCTGTGCCAACCCTGGCCACCTTTTCAAAACCTCGCCACCCAGGAAAAAGAGGGTGACAGCCACTACTGCCTAGCCCCCTTTTTTCTGCCCTCAGTCCTATAGGCCTTTTACTTTCTAGGGTGGCTCTGAACATTTGACTTTCTGGTTAATGCCTCACTAATTTCCAACAAATAAAGGTCCATCCCAAGCCTTGACAACTGGATCCTGTCTCCTCCAAAAAATTCCACTACATCAAAACGAATTTCCCTGTGCACAATTCTACCAAAACTCAATTCCCTGCAAAAACGAGACATCTCTGTATTAAGCTTCTTCCTGCTCTGTCCACTGCTCCTGGATTAACTGCCCCCCCCGCCAGACCTGGCTGGGCACAACGCAGTCCATACCACAAAACCTTCTGACCACTGTTGTTTAATTAGTGCTAAGTCCCTCTTCATGCGTCTCCTCAGGACTATGACCTTCTCTTTAAACAAATCGTTTCCACCCAAATGTACGACCAAAATGTCCGGACACTGACCCCCAACTAGCAGACCATTTAGACAATCCCACACTCTCCGTGCCCTCACTCACCCCGTAAGCTTCCGGTTCCGGGTTGCGAGTAGCAGAGCAGAGTGAGGAGCGGAGCAAGGAGGAGCACGCACGGCGGCGCGGCACTGCGGAGTGGGACAATTGCAGTTGTGCCAAAAAAATAAAGAAAATGAGGAAAGTATCGGTGGTAGTGTTGCCTTAGAGGAGCATAGGAGCCAGCCAGCTAAGGCAGTTGTTTTACCTATAACGTTTGGCCAGGATTGTATGAAGTCGCCACATGCTACACAGCCATCTATAAAGAGTTTCTTTTTTAAGTACCATCAAAAACAGTCTCAAAAACAAAAAAGGGATATTAATGAAAATAAAGAGACTGCTGAGACTGCTAGTGACTTTGTAACAACTTCAATATCAGCATTACCATTATGTGGAAAAGGAGGAAAAAGTGGTTACCCGTGTGTTTTAACACGGTCTAAGTTGTTCTCTGAAATAGAAAAATGTAATGATGTAGTAGGTGTACAGGATAGGATTGTAATTGATGAAAAGACTGAAAAGGATGATGTGTTGTTACCGTCCAATTCACTATGAGCAGCTTCTGGTCAGCTACAGACTCAAACTCAAATTTACTCATATGTCTCTGTTGCCTAACCCGCAGAGTTAATTTTGGTTGAGGATTCTCAGATTACCAGCCAGGTGGAGCATTGTAAAATTACAGTTGAGAGCAGTAAAGAGTCTGGACCAGTAATTGATATTTCTTCCTGTGTAGTTCAGAATGTAAGCGAAGAGGTTGTGTCAGATTTTAGAGTTGGAGAGTTAAATTAAAAGGAGGGATTTTTCGTGCCTATATTAGCTTCAGAAGAATTGGTATCCAGCCCAAATGGCCAACTTGATAAAACTGGTAATGCAAGTCCTTTTAATTTGGACCAGTCGAGCATAATCCTGGAGAATAGCTTTACCATCAATAAATCATTATTGGTTCCAGGTGTGGGTAGTATTAAGAATGTTCCTAATTCAAATGAGCAATGAGGTTAGTTTTAAATAACCAGTTTAACCCAGCTGATTTATCTTTATTAACTAAATTTGATGGGAATTTTCAGGCTAGATCGGGTGAGTTAGAAAATAGTGTTTCTAGATCTGAGCGTGGTATATGGGATTGCCTCTTACACACTATGGACTCAATCACTAATGCTCTCAACTTCCATTCAGACAAATTAGATATTCAGGTAGATTATTCTAAATACATTGGCATCACATTTAGAAGGTATTGATTCAAAGCTTCTGCAATTAACTAACCTGATTACTAAGGTGCAAGCTGATAAAGAGAGTCAGTTAATAACCTGTAAATGCGCCCAATTGATAGATAAAATCTCGGATTTGCCGTCAATTGTTAGTTCATTGGTGCATGAAGTCAAATTGTTGTCGGGTAGAAAAGTTCAAGGCTATGAAGAAACTAGTAACCTACCGGATAAAAAAAACGATTTAAGAAGTATGGTTAGACCTGGGTCGTTGACTAAAGACAAACAGACCTTGTTACAAGAAGATGCATTCAGCAGAAATAGTATAGATATCGATAGGAATGATCAACCTGTAAATGATGACAACAAATTGCAAGCTTCGAAGGTATCTCTTCTTAAACTTAAATGTATTAAAAACAAAGACTGTATGGTAGTTGAAGAAACAATTAGTGATTCCCCTGTGCCAATTCAAAAGTTAAGCATTATGGAAAATTCTGATACGAAAATTACCTGCCCTAATCATAGCCAGAGAATAAGTGTTACTACCAAACCAGAGATTCTGTCCAAATGGGCCAGAAAAAGGTTAAGGAAAACACAAAATAAAATAACTCAGGGTAAAAAACCTCCTAGCAAGGAAGTTAATAATAATCCTAAAAGGTCTAAGGAACTTGAAACGAAAGCTTATTTTCTGATTTTTGGATCAAAGAAAGATTCTGGCCCGCGATATGCAATGTTGTTAATCCCAATTAAGTCACAGTTTAGCCCGGTTCTAAAGAAGGGGGACCAAATAATAATCAGGGCATCACAGGTTAGAGTGTTGAAAGGTGCTTCAGGTCCATCTTCAGAGTTAAATGTGTCATGTGGTATTAAGATCAGGAGTTGTCAGCCTGGTTTACGATCGTGTGAAGAGTTAAAGAAAGTCCCCAATCCAGGTGAGGATTGGAGTTGGCTTCCGGCAATATTAACAAATGTGAATTCTGGGAAGAACGATTGATGCCGACTATCTCTTGAAAAAGCATTAAACCCTTTTAAACGTTGTTCCTGGAACACAAATGGCCTAAAATCACTTATTGAGGACCCACATTTTATAGGCTTTTGAAAAACTTTTGATATGTTAATTTTACAAGAAACTTGGAATAGGTGTAGCGAACCACTTATTGGTTATTTTGAATATTTGAATATGGCAACTCGTGAGGCCTCTATGGGCCGTCCAAGTGGTGCTCTCTCTATATATGGTTCTTTGTGTCTTAAAGTTGAACACTTCGAGACTGACCTCCAGGTAAATTGGATACAGTGTATTAAATTAATTGCTAGTCAATCGATTATTTTTTAAAATGTTTATTTGAGTTCTAAAAAAAAGGTTAGATCCACGCAAATTACTCACCTATGGGAAATGGTGAAAGTGTTATATTTTGATCATTTAGATTCAATGATCATTATTTCTGGCGATTTTAATATGCATCTTGTTTCATATAAAAAGCGGTCAATTCATTCAAAATGCCTAGCACAATGGACAAATTGTGAGTTCATAAAGTATAACTTAAAGATTATGCATGATGGTGATAACATACTGACATTTAATAAAATAGGTAGCTCATCATAATAGATTATACAATAATGTCAGAGAAACTTCTTAATTTAGTTCAAAGTTATCAGATAGTGCCGAGTATTGAGAGTGATCACAATCCTCAAGTTATCTCTTTTAATTTTCCTCTTGATTATCTTCCTGAAATTAGAATAATTAAAACTGCTTCTACTCCTTTTAACCTTAAAAGGTTAATATGGAATGATACAACGGAGAAAGATATTGAGCCGAACGGTCTGGCTGCTAATTGTTATTGGTAAAATGTTGAAACCGTTAATATTTGCTGCTAGCATAAGGCACTTTAGTTCTGATGCTGCAAGCACAATGCACATTTTCTTCTGCTGCTAAAGGTTATTACCAAACTGCTAAAATCGTCATTGATCATATTATGATAGGTGGATCTTTCCGAGGTTTTAAAACTATATTGTTTGTGTATTTGTTCATTTTTAATCTGATTTTGTCATGGATATGTATTGTTCTTTTGTTTGTAATGATTTTAATTAATCAACAAATAAACTTTTACTACTACATTAAGACACGGAATCAGCTCCTTCCAAACATGCTCCCTTTTCCTTTCCATAACACTTTAAACAATTTATTATTAAAACCAAGATTCTGTCCGAAATAACTTTCTCGTGCTTGTACGTGCCCCCACTTTACGAAGGAGTGACCTACAACCCAGATTGACATTTCCGACTAAAGGGGGGCCAGCCACCGAACCTGAAACGAGAAACATTGTGTGAACTTATGCATTGTAACAACCATGCTAAATTCCTTATCCCTGCTGCACAAGTATCGCTTATAACAATCTGAGGATCACCTCCCCAAGCGCATGGTATCACCCTGTCCCCACCTTCTATTGCTGCCTCAGATGCTGCCCCAATCAGGAACGAGTGTGTCCCAATTCCTGCACCATGTGTGCCCAAATCCTTCAGTGTCTTCCTCAGCACCGCTAGCAGTTGGAATGCTGTAACTTCTATCCCATTCGCATGCACAAAAACTGACTCTCTGATATCCTTGGATGCTGCTCGCCAGTGAAGCCCACATCTATAAGGGCAAGTAAGCTTAGGCAATGGAGCCTTCAACAACACCCTTTGTCCCTTGTCCTTCTGATCCCTTTTAGACTTTTTGAACCATATATGTATACCTGCATTGCGCAAGACCATATCTTCCCAGCCGACCCCCCACCCCTTCTGTCCTCTAACAACTCAGACACTCCAAATGCACCAAAAAACATCCACCACCAATGTGGAAAACAGGCATGACTCAAAGGCACCTGTGCAAATCCTAGGCAAAATCTCTATTACGCTGCTCAGCAACTGCCATGACAAGGGTCTCCTGACCGTATTCAGCTGGCCACGGTCTCTGGCCCACCCTTCTAGCATCCTTGAGCCCAATTCACCCGCTAAAGGCATGTAACCCCTGAGCAATTTACCAATGAATGCAATTCCTGTTAATTTCTTTCCAATTGACACCCTGGGTAAGCCTTTTTCAATCATATCCAGGATAAACTGAATCACATCATTCCTTCGCTGTAACTCATTAGAGTGCCGCTGAGCGCCTGACAGCAAAACTCTTTCCATGCTAGATTATAGGCTATCCTAGTAGATTTAGCATGTGATCCTACTACCAGTTGTAGCATCTTGTGCTGCCTACGTACCACAACTGCTGCGGCATGGGCATTGGGATCCTGTTGGTGTCCTTGGCCAGCCCACAGAATCTCCCCCACATCGAAGGCGACAAAGCATTCGCTATGTCATTGTCCACACCTGGGACGTGCAGTGCTCCAAATGCTATATCATGACACAAACAACCTAGGACAAAACCCTCAGGAACTGTAACACTTGTTTGTCCCTTGCTGACTTACAGTACACAATCTCCACAACCACCCTATTATCAACTATAAAAGTCACCTTCTTATGTGCAAGCTGGCTACCCCATAGTGTCACTGCCACAACTAAGGAGAAGAACTCCAGAAATACAATGGACCTACACCCTTCCTTCCATTCTGTCGGCCACTGCTCGGCACATCACTTCCCCTGCCAGTAGAGGCCAAAACCTTTTCTGCCTGCTGCATCTGAAAATATCTGCACATCCCAAATGAGATACCTCTCCCGTGCCAGTGTAATGCCATTGAAAGTTTGCAGAAAAACTTTTCACATTCTCAAATCGTCTTTTACGCCTGCAGAGAAAGGCCCATGATGATGAGGCTATCTGTTCCCCACTAATGCCCTAACTAGCCTCCTGCAAAAGGTTCTCCCTACTCTCACTACCCTACATGCAAAAATGAGATGCGCTAGCAAGGCGTGTGTTTCTTTGACTATTACATTTTGCTCTGCCAGCATGGCATTAAGCAATTCCAGCATTTTATCCCTTTTATCATCTGGCAACTGGGCTTGCATTTTTCTGGAGTCAATCCAATTCCAAGAAAAGACAGTGCCCTGCTGGGGCCCATCATCTTGCCAATGGCACTCCCAGCTCCTCCATCAGCTCTTTGAAGTTTTCCAGGGGCTCCTGGCATTCTGTGTAGCAAGAGGTTACAACAAAGAAAAATCATACAAGTAATGGGTCACTAACATGTGCCCCGTCCTTTGCGTTAAGCAATATCATCATTTTATCCTTTTATCAACCGGCACCCGGGCTTGCATTCTCCTGGAGTCAATCTCAATTCCAAGAAAAGACAGTGCAGTGCTGGGGCCCATCATTTTTGTGTGTTCCAATGGCACTCCCAAATCCTCCGTCAGCTCTTTGAAGTTTTCCAGGGGCTCCTGGCATTCTGTGTAGCAAGAGGTTACAACAAAGAAAAATCATACAAGTAATGGGTCACTAACATGTGCCCCGTCCTTTGCGTTAAGCAATATCATCATTTTATCCTTTTATCAACCGGCACCCGGGCTTGCATTCTCCTGGAGTCAATCTCAATTCCAAGAAAAGACAGTGCAGTGCTGGGGCCCATCATTTGTGTGTGTTCCAATGGCACTCCCAAATCCTCCGTCAGCTCTTTGAAGTTTTCCAGGGCCTCCTGGAACTCCGTGGAGCAAGAGGTTCCAACAAAGAAAAAAACATCCAAGTAATGGGTCACTAACATGTGCCCCGTCCTTTTTTAAAACAACCACTGCAGAAAGGTGCTAAAACACTCAAACAATATGCATGACGTAGAACAGCCCATCACTTATTCCTTGTCCACGTACCATTTACCATTGAAATGGATGGTGAACAGACATAATATCGACCTCAAAAATATCGACTGGACATAATATCGAGGTAAAAATATAGACTAGACAAAATATCGACCAGACATAATATAGACTACAAAAATATCGATTACTATCGATATTAATAGCCAAAATATCGAATCAAAAATATAGACTAGACATAATATCGACTAGATAGAATATAGACAACAAAAATATCGAAAATAAGGTGTTTTAAAATTTGTAATAATTGTGTAATATAAATCTGTAGCGGGCTGTGGGTTTATAGGGTGGGAAGTAATTCAAATATAATTAATTAAATCTGTAATATAATAGTAATTGTTAATTAATTATTAATTGTTAATTAATTAAAATATAATTGGTAATTAATAATAATTGATTAATTGATCAATAATTACATTTTCGTAAAATATTTTCTGTAGCGGGTTGTGGGTTTATAGGGGAATAGGGTGGGAAGTAATTTAAATATAATTAATTAAATCTGTAATATAATAGTAATTGTTAATTAATTATTAATTGTTAATTAATTAAAATATAACTGGTAATTAATAATAATTGATTAATTGATCAATAATTAAATTTTCGTAAAATATTTTCTGTAGCGGGTTGTGGGTTTATAGGGGAATAGGGTGGGAAGTAATTTAAATATAATTAATTAAATCTGTAATATAATAGTAATTGTTATTTAATTATTAATTGTTAATTAATTAAAATATAATTGGTAATTAATGATAATTGATTAATTGATCAATAATTACATTTTCGTAAAATATTTCCTGTAGCGGGTTGTGGGTTTATAGGGGAATAGGGTGGGAAGTAATTTAAATTTAATTAATTAAATATGTAAATTAATAATAATTGTTAATTAATTATTATTTGGTAAATAATTAAAATATAATTGGTAATTATAAATATTTAAAGAATAAATAAATAATAATTAGTAAATTAATTTCTGTAGTGGGTTGTGAGTTTATAGGGGGATAGGGTGGGGAGTAATTTAATAATAACTAATTAAATATGTTAATTAATTAAATTTGTTAATTGATTAATAATTGACCATTAAATAAAATTTACTTTGTAAATAAAAGTAATTGGTTTTGGAAATTAAATTTAAGTTTTGGGTTTTTGGGTAAAGGGGTATTTTTAGGGTTCAGGGTCAGTTTTGGGTTTTTGGGTAAAGGGGTATTTTTAGGGTTCAGGGTCAGTTTTCAGTTTTTGGGGTAAAGGGGTATTTTTAGGGTTCAGGGTCAGTTTTCAGTTTTTGGGGTAAAGGGGTATTTTTAGGGTTCAGGGTCAGTTTTCAGTTTTTGGGTAAAGGGGTATTTTTAGGGTTCAGGGTCAGTTTTCAGTTTTTGGGTAAAGGGGTATTTTTAGGGTTCAGGGTCAGTTTTCAGTTTTTGGGGTAAAGGGGTATTTTTAGGGTTCAGGGTCAGTTTTCAGTTTTTGGGGTAAAGGGGTATTTTTAGGGTTCAGGGTCAGTTTTCAGTTTTTGAGTAAAGGGGTATTTTTAGGGTTCAGGGTCAGTTTTCAGTTTTTGGGTAAAGGGGTATTTTTAGGGTTCAGGGTCAGTTTTCAGTTTTTGGGGTAAAGGGGTATTTTTAGGGTTCAGGGTCAGTTTTCAGTTTTTGGGTAAAGGGGTATTTTTAGGGTTCAGGGTCAGTTTTCAGTTTTTGGGTAAAGGGGTATTTTTAGGGTTCAGGGTCAGTTTTGGGTTTTTGGGGTACAGGGGTACTTTGTAAAAATAAAGTAAAATAAAGTAAAATTACATTTAAATTAAATTAATTAAATAAAATTAAATAAAATTAAATTATATTATAATAATTTTCATTAATTTATATTAAAAAAATTATTATATACTTACCAATACTTACGTTGTAATTGTATGCGTTGTAAAGGTATACGCTAAAAATGTCATATATGTTTATTTAATAATATGTTTTTATATATATATATATATATATATATATATATATATGTTTTCTTTTTGGTGATATAATTTTTTTAATTATATTAATTATTTATTAATACTACATTTATTTAATAATTATTTCTAAGTTTATATTAAATATATTTATTACTATATTAGTTTTAACTTAATTTTAAAACATTTTAAAAAATCGATATTTTGACTGTCTATATTTTTGTAAGTCTATATTTTGGAGTCGATATTTTGGTACTTACCTGTTTGAAGATAGGGAGTCGATATTTTGTCTCTCGATATTTTTGACTCGATATTTTTGTATCTCGATTTTTGTGAGGTCGATATTATGTCAGTGATCCGAAATGGATAAACAGAAGATCCTAATCATCTGGATGGACTGGAAGCAAACGGAAAGCCGATTTTATGTTGCATTTGCGATTTCCGCTGTTGCGCCCTCCGTCAGTACCAGTAACATGGTCACGTCAATTGACGAGTAAAACGTAGTAGCTTCATTTTCATCAATAAAATCATTCACCTAGCACCCTTCTGGCCATGATAAATGCTAAATAAGCCTGAATTGTCTGCGTTCTTTCTTGGGCACCACCCCAATTGGTGACACAATCAAGTTGTTCAGAGGCAAAACTGGGAAAGGGTCCGCCATTCTCCCTTTCCTCACCTCTTTGTCTAATTTCTCTTGCCCAACCTGTGAATGTTCTTTGCTGACTTCAAATTTTCAGACCAAAGCCTGTGTCTAGGCGCTGCATACCCCAAACAAAAACCCCACTTTGAACCCTTCCCTTAGTACTTCTGCAGCCTTTTGGTCATCTTAATTCTGTAAGGCTGCCTCCAATTTGTATGCCTTAACTGGCGTATGAGCCTTTTATTCCAGAAAACTCTTAGTTCCCCTTGACCCCCAAAAATTGCTGCTACTGCTGTCCTCCTGTGTTGCCCCCCGCTGCTGCTCCCCTTGCTGAAATCCTCTCCTACTCCCAAAACAGTTGACCAAGGGATGTTTCCCCCTGCATTTTGAGCAATCGTGGCGAAGTCTGCAAAATTTGCGAGCACTTCCCTGTGCAATAATTTCTGCATTTCAACGTATTCACCTTTCCATATGCGCTCTTTAGTCACCAGCATCAAATGTGCCCCCAATGGCAGAGTCACTCACATATAAGTAGTCTCTTAACCTACAACTCTTTACTGTCAAGCTTATCTTTATTATTTCTGCTGGTTTCTTCCCTCATCATATTTCTCTGTGCCTTTGCTAATCACTGGCTTGGCCGGATCCTTCTTACCTTCCTCCTCGGTACCCACCTCTATGCCTGAATAAAACATACTTGCCCTTGCGCAACCTACCCTCTTCTCCCCTGAAACCCCCTCTCCTCCTGTCCCCACGGAGACCATTACCAGCCCTTCCCTCTTTCCATATGTTTTATCTGGCTCTAAGGAGGGTGCCCATGTTGCTGCAGTCCACCTTGCCAGTGGCCCCGTGGTCGATCCCGACTTGGTTGGCCTTGCCGTAGGTTCTGACTATCCTCTAGAAACCTGAAAAACACTCTGAGAGGCATTACTCCTATCCCCCCTCCCCATCTAAATCATCTCTAAGCTCGCCTTCCTCAAGGCTCTCCTCATCGAAATCTAACTCCGCGCCTTCGCACAGCCCCATATGGGGGCCCCTCATGGGCCCATAACTCCGCGCCTCCGGGGGCGCCGACCACACCCTCCATTACACCGCTGAGTCCTTTGACTGCTTCCTCCTGCTGGTTTTCCGTCCTGCAGACCGCTGAGGTCCGTCAGGTGTTGGGGCCAGCGAGACCACTCGGGGCCTACATGTGCTGGCTGCGCCGGCATTCCCCGATGGTAACGGGTATGCCGTGCGAGGCTCCACCCTCTCTTCAGCGCCAGTAAGTAGCACCCAGCTCTACCATTTCCACACCCAGACGTGAGTCCTCGTCCTGCAATATAAATGATTGATCTGGTGTGCCGGGCCTCTGATACTCATCCCCTGTCTTCCTTCTCCTTTTCCTATTTAAGCCCAAAGTCTTCTCTGCCCACTGGCACCCTACCTTAAACAAATCACCTACTACCCTGTCACTCAACCCCCTCCTCTCCTCACCCTATTCCAGCCCAGCCATGTCTAGCCCTGGCCGGTCCTGGTCAAGACCTGTCCCCTGAGCCCCCCTACCAAGCTTTCTGCTGCCCCCGCCTTCGCCCCCCTTGCACCTCTTCTCAAATTTAAACCTTTGCCCTCCAAACCAACTGACCCTCACTGTGCAAGATAAGCATCCACTTGACCCAACCTACTAATGGCCCTCACCTCGTCATTCCATGAGGTGAAAATATCTAGCCCTTCCCAGGCATTACTACCCCCCCTGCCGTCTCCCAATCCCCAGGATCCCCTCCTCTTCCCCCCAACATCCATTTGAGCTCTGGCTTTGCCCAAACTCCCTCTACCTTCCTCCCCTCGCCACTCCCCAAACCCAAGTTCCCCTTCTAAATCCCTCAGGCCCTCACCCTGCCTAACCCAACCGGGTATACCCCCTCCACCTGCCAAACCCCAAAACTGCCCTCGCACACTCTCGCCAGAGCCTCGGAAGGCGCACAAGGCTCCGGCGAGTCTGAGGAGAAAGGGGCCGCTCCTTGGGCCTAAGAGCAGCCAATAAAACTCACCGCTTTTCTTCTCGCCAGCCTAGGAGACGTGCAGGCCGAGACGGCGGCCACCACCCCCGCAGAAGCACGCCCAGGAGGATGTGAAAGCTCCGCGGCTGAAGGGATCAATACATCAAAGGCAGTCTGCCTCGCTCAGCAGGCGCACAGCCTCCAAGACCTTATGCCTAACTTGCTAAACACAGCTAATTAAACAGCCAAGAAAACAGCTTACTAAACAGCCAAGAAAACTATTACTAGCTACCCTGCTGCCAGCCACCAGGTCACCAAAACCTAAAATGGTGGCTTGCAAATCCCCTCATAGGATTATATAAGCATAGGGCTACTTGGGCTATATTTGGGCTACTATTGGGCTATCATTGGGCTACACTCAGAAAAAGCCCAAAACCACAAAATGGCCGATCTGGCCAGCCCAGATCCCTCCCAAACTGCCAGGGGGACAAACCTCACTACATTCAACTGCCCCCCCAAACCCCCCTTCATATTCTACTAGAAATGGAAAAATTGCAGTGTATGTTAAGCAGCTTGGTCACAAACACATTATACTGCTTACCTGATGTAACCTTTGTGCATTAGAAACTGCCAAATGCAAATGTTAAATAATTAGTAAAACCTAATAAAACATTTTTTTTAACTACAAAGAGAAGTGATTGCAAAAATGTTTTTAAAAAGTACTGGCATATATCAGAGAAATGCACAGAGGGCTTATATCTGAGGATTCCTGTGCTCTGTATATCTGGGATCGGCATACTGTGGATATTCCCGAATTTACATACAGTGCATACCAAAGTTTCCATATTGTGTAAATATCAGAGATCTGCTTCCACAGTATGCATGCATATAAAGTATGCATATTATACAGGTAACAGTAGCCCAAACTGTGCACATATATCATACATCTGAATATTGTGCATATCTGAAGTGTGAGCATAGTGCATATCTCTGAGGCCTCTGTACAATGTATATAGCAGAGGTTTACATACTCTTGTTGAAAAGATGAATGACACAGGAAATCTTCAGCTGCACCTTTATTGACCATCCACTCTCCACTGCTAAACCAGCTCACAGCTCTTGAGGATCCAACATTCTAAGGTGAGCTCTAGTGGGGCATACCAAGGTGAACACTGGCAAGGGGTGGGTGGAATGTACCATTGGAAAAAACTACAACACACCTCCCTTCCTATACAAAAAAGGAGAAGACGAAAAAATTATCACAGAGGTATCATGACCAGGTAACTGTCAACAGGGATAGGGGAAAATGACTTATGGCACAAGAACAGTATCACATTTCAGATCTTACAATTTTATCACAGCTCCACCATTGTCCATTGTCAAGTTTGACAACATTCTTTAAAGCTTTGGTAATGTGACAAGGAGGGTAAAACTTTCTCTGGGTGTGCCAGTCTTTTGTGTTTCTCCTAACCTGTTCTACATCCCCAGCTTCCCAACTAGGTGTCCTTACCCCATGCTTCTGATCATACTGTTCCTTGTAATCGGCTTGATGAGAGACCACTCTCCTCGCTCCCTCTAGCCAGCTTGGGTTGAATTTGGTGCAGGGTTCTCTTCTGCAAAGAGAGACAAAAGGGGAAATACCTGAAACTAGATTTGGGGAGGTGTGATACGCCCATAGGCAGTTCCTTAGGTGGTGCTCTACGTTGTGGCCGTTGGCCACAGCCAATTGAATATGTTCCTTGATCATTCTATTAGCATGTTCGACTAGACCATTGGCCTTTGGGCAATACAGTACGGTTAGCTCATGCTTTATATCCATGTTGTTTAAGAAATCCTTCATGGCCTGCGAAGTGAACTGAACCCCATTGTCCGTGACAAGAGTAGCGGGAATTCCAACACCGTGTTGGTGCTAACACGATGCACGAACTTCTGGGAGATCCAATGTGAAGTATAGTCAATTAGGACGAGCATAAACCGCCTCTGGACACCTAGGTTGTCCATGGGCCCAATGATGTCCATGGCCAGCTTGTTCCACGGTTTGGTCGGTATCTTGACTGGAGAGAGAGGTACCTTGTGAATGGTTTTCGACTTGTCGCTCTTTGCACAGCTTACGCAGTCCTTGACTAGTTGCTCCGTCATGGCATCCCTTTAGGGAACCAGTATGTCGCCCTGATTCTCTGTTTTGTGATGCTGCGCCCCAGGTGTCCTTCGTGCGCCAGTTCAATTATTCTTTTCCTGAGCCCTGTAGGAGGTATCACCCTGCTTTGGTGGCAGACCTTTCTCCCAATGATACTCAACTTGTTCCTGACATCCCAGTATTCCTTCAATTCCTCCTCGAGTGCCTTACTCTTGTCGGGCCATCCTTTTATTATGGTGTCTCTGAGTTTGAGCATCTCCATGTCTTCCTCCATGAACTTATCCCATTCTTCTTCTGTGATGGCTGGGTTGTCTACTGCCATGATGTGATTATCTAGAGTTTCTTCTTGGACAACAGACTGAAGAGGAGATCTTGATAAGTAGTCTGCAATCATATTTTCTGCCCCAGGTACGTACTCCACTTTGAAATTGAAGTTCTCCAACCCTAATATCCATTTACTTATATGTGGAGTACAGTTTTCCATTCCTTCCACTGTGAAAATGGAAGTTAGGGGTTTGTGGTCTGTCCTGATGGTGAAAGGCAGACCCAACAGGAAAAATTTGAAATGCCTCATTGCCCAGAAGCAAGCCAGGACTTCCTTCTCGATCACGGAATAGTTTTGTTCTGCGTTGGTGAGGCATCTGGAAGCAAACGCTATAATCTTTTCTTCCTTCCCTTCCTTTTGCATGAGAGTGGCCCCTAACCCTTTGTTCGCGGCATCTGTGGTGAGGATCGTTTTCTTCTTGTTATCGAATGTCCCAAGTGCTTGTGAGTTCAAGATGTATTCTTTTAGTTTATCCATGGCAACCTTATTTTCTTCTTTCCAAATGTATTCAGAGTTCTTCTTTAGGAGACTACGCATTGACTCACATTTCGCAGCAAAGTTTTTGATGTATTTGGCCATATACTCCATGAGTCCCAGGAAGGATTTAAGTTCTTCTTTGTTCCTCGGGTAAGGGGCATCCTTCAGTGCTCCCAACAAGCTGTTTTTGGGTCTGAACCCCTCCTCCGAGTGTCCCAAGTAGTCTACTGACGTTACTCTTATTTTACGCTTGTTTCTCTGTACCATCAGCCCTGAATCGGTGAGCTTCTAAAACATCACCTTGAGGGTACAGTTATGTTCTTCTACACTGCGGCCATACACCAGGATGTCGTCTTGGAAACGCATCGACCGGTCTACTCCTCTCAGTATTTGCTGCATTATTTTCTGGAACACCACCGCAGCTGATGCCAGTCCGAAAGGCATCCTCCTGAACATGAATGCCCCTTGGGGAGTTATGAAGGCGGTGAGAGGTCTGGAATCTGGGTGGAGATCCACCTGGTGATACGCCATAGAGAGATCAATCATACTGAAGTACTTCGCTTGTCCCATATTACTGAGCATTTTGTTAATGTTCAGTAGAGGGTGCCTTTCCACCCAGATGTTTTTGTTAAGGCTGTGATGGTTTACACATAACCAAATTCCAACTTCATTGGCTTTGGCCGCTATAACCACTGGGACCAACCATTCTGAGCAATCCACTGGTTGTATGACTCCCATGTGACACAATTTGTTCAGTTCCTTTTCCAAAGGTTCCCTCATGAGTTCTGGTACAGGGCACAATTTGTGGATCACTGGCTTGGCATTCGACTTGAGTTTGATCTTATGCTGGAATTCATGTAGACAGCCAAGTTTTTCTTGAAATAGACCCGGGAACTCTTCACAAATGGTATCGCCACCATGGACTTTTTCTGTGAGTAGTACTTGCTCTTTGCTGTTAGGGTCTAGGATGATGCCTAAATCCTTCTGCTGCTGCCATCCCAGCAGGTTAGATCCAGACTCAACTATGTATATCTTACTATAAGCTTCTCTATTCTTGAATTGTATTCTCATTTCCTTCATCCCCATGAGTGGCATCGGTTCCTTACTATAGCCCGTGGGGGAAATGTCAGGTTTCTGTAAGGAGGTCACCCCTTGTTCTCCCAGACTTTCATAATCTTCCTTGTTGAGTAGCGTGAAGGGGGATCACGAATCAGCATACATGGTCATACTTTTATTGTTCAGTAGAACCTCACACATGGGATAAATGGCATTGACAGAACCAGCATTACTTTTGAGCTGCAGTACAAACTTTTTCTCACCAGCTATCACACATTTAACTTCTTTGTTGTACACTCTTCCCCCTTTTCTACCCCCTTCTACCCCCTTCCCTGCACACTCTGGCGAAATGCTCCCTTCTGCTACAAATTTTTGCAGGTAACGTTCCTCGCAGGACACTGAGGAAAATTAGCAAAATGATTGCTGCTACCACATCTAAAACATTTGAGGTGGATTTCTTTGTTGTTAGTCTTCTTACTCACACTTTCTTTACCTATTAATTTGTAAACATCTGCTTCTTCTTCATTGTCGTTGACAGTAGCCACCGCATCACTGCTAGGCTTCATTTCCTTTATACACTTGGCAGTGTGTTCAATTGACTTCGCAATCTCAACTGCTTCTCTCAAGCAGGGGTTCTTAGCTAAAAGCTTTTTTTGAATACAAGGGTTGTTAGTGCAACGCACCAATTGATCCCTTATAAGGGAATCAGTGAGATTGCCAAATTCACACAACTGTGTAAGCCCCCACAAGGCAGCAATATAGTTTTGGACAGACTCTTGTTTCCCCTGCACTCTGTTAAAAAACGTATGACGTTCTAGTACCACATTTATCTTATCTCCAAAATGCGCCTCTAATTTTTCTACAGTGCACATAAACAGATCAACATCTCCTCCTTCCTCTCTCCCAACAGGTTCAGGCAGTGTCTCATATATCTTCCTTCCTTGAACCCCTAAATTATGAAGGAGGATATGTTGTTTCCGCAAGGATGTAATCCTTTCATGGCAATGATGTAGGATTCAAAAAGTTTGAACCACTCCTTCCAGCATATTTCTGGTTCCCCTATCTCATTTAGGAAGGGGGGGTTGACTCATGCTTGCCGCTGCCATCATGGATGCACAAGGAGAAGCGATGGGAGGAGTGCCCCAGGAGGAGTAAGAGTAGTAAGGCTGGGTAAAACCCCTTGGAATGCACCTGACGCAACAGTCTAATGCAAGGGGCAACCGTACAGAGGAGGCAGGGGAAGGCTAAGGAAGTTAAAAACAAAAAAAAGCAATCACTAGGAACAAAGGAATAATTTATGACGCAGTAGACCAGCTGCACTATAATGAATTGTATATGCAGAACCCAACATAACAATCATAACACTCTAAAAACGTACAGGATTAACATGCACCAGCCAAATTTAGTGCCCCGAACACTCTGAGCATGCAGGAGGATAAGACAGATGGAGGCACATTCAATATGGAGGAAGGAAACCCACCAGGAACAGGGACCCCTATCCTTTCCCTTAGGAATGCAACGGTGTAGACCCACCCTAAAGGCAGGGGAATGAACAGAGGGGTGGAAAGGGGATGGTGGCTCAAACTGCACTATCAACGTGAGTCAAAAACGTCTACAGTACCTTGAGTCCAGTCCGTAGCAATGTAGCCAGGAACAAAATAAAGGTCCGCTGCCAAATGCTAAATTTACTTTGCTGCACCGGGAGGAAGAGTCCTACCTACTAACATGTCCATGTGGAAACTGAGACAATATTAGAAAAGGCCACATGAGTGCAGTGTGGTACAAGCAGGAATGACTGCCGGGGAATCCTACTCTCCTTGACATGAAGGCTGACATGAACTGGGAGGAAGTTCACCGGGTGAAGAAGGATTCCTGCGCTGCGACACTCTCACAGCAGAAGGCTTTCCAAGTTGGCGTCTGACGAGGGAACAACCGCTGAGCGCCTCAGAGAGGCACCGGAGGTTGACAGGGAGGACGGAATAGCCATGAAATGCCGCAATGACAGCTTGAAGTTGAACAGTCGGAACCTGATAGGCAGCTTCTAACGACGTACAGATGGCTGGCAGGTTCAAAACAAGTCCGTAGGGGGAACCGGGGAACGCTTCTTCGTTAGACGCTACCCGAGGTGGCAAAGACTTGGAAAATGCAAGGAGGGAAACTTCACTGGAACGCTTCAGGCAAAGAACGCCGACACGCCACCACACAACGTGCTCCGAAGCTTGCCAGGATGGGATTCCTGACACAATTATTCCCCAGCGTCACGAGCGATGTGACTAATCAGTACAAGTGGGAATCCGGACCGGAATGCACAAAGTAATCCGCTGGCGCCGCAGGTATACAATAAGCCTCCACGGGAGTCAGGGAGGATTCTGACAGGAATGACAGGAGCAGCGCTCAGAGAAATGGAGGAACATACATCCACCGCTGGCTAGCCTGAAACTATAGTTCAGAGAAACAAAAGCAGCAGGAGAAGTCTCCCCGAAATTAGAACTCCCTCACCAGACAACAGGCTCAGTTCCCACGGAGATCCAGTGTGAGGCCAAGAAAATGCCACAATGGATGCGCAGGATAGCACAGCACACCTCCGCAGGAAGTACAAAGGTCTGACCCAGATCAGTTGACTGGGGGTGAGTGTTTGATTTGCTCAAACACTCCGTCCATCATCCCCTTTTGTATCGCTTTGTTCACCCTAAGTTGGCAGGGTATGCTCAGACGTGAGTCCCTTGCTCACTTTGCCACTGGATTCAAGATAGCCTGGCTGATGAGGATTATGAATCCGAAACCGGTCCCGGGATGCTTGTTTCCGGTCCAGGGAAGACATGGCTTGGCAGTTCGGGCTGGACTGTTCCCATGAGGCACAGGGTCAGACTGATTTGCATATGGCCATGTCTGAACTGGGGTGGCAGAGTGAGCTAAAGAATGGTGATGGATTAAACCCAGATCAGTTGACTGGGGGTGAGTGTTTGATTTGCTCAAACGCTCCGTCCATCATCCCCTTTTGTATCGCAGGTATACAATAAGCCTCCACGGGAGTCAGGGAGGATTCTGACAGGAATGACAGGAGCAGCGCTCAGAGAAATGGAGGAACATACATCCACCGCTGGCTAGCCTGAAACTATAGTTTAGAGAAACAAAAGCAGCAGGAGCAGTCTCCCCGAAATTAGCACTCCCTCACCAGACAACAGGCTCAGTTCCCACGGAGATCCAGTGTGAGGCCAAGAAAATGCCACAACGGATGCGCAGGATAGCACAGCACGCCTCCGCAGGAAGTGCAAAGGTCAGGGTTACTTCAGTCTCATTGAAAGCTCCGCCGATATGGAGGTTGTGTCAGAAACACTCACTTCTTGAACATGAGGCAAGGAACACTCCACAGGAAAACACGGAGATCTCTGAAGGAAGTGACAGCGGACGGATAGGAGAGAGTACTCAGAGGGGAGATGGTCAAAACTGCCCCCTTCGCCGTGGTCGTCGCCAGTGTTGAAAAGATGAATGACACAGGAATTCTTCAGCTGCAACTTTATTGACCATCCACTCTCCACTGCTAAACCAGCTCACAGCTCTTGAGGATCCAACATTCTAAGGTGAGCTCTAGTGGGGCATACCAAGGTGAACACTGGCAAGGGGTGGGTGGAATGTACCATTGGAAAAAACTACAACAACTCTGCATATATCAAACTCAGGCCCCTGATACACACAGTAGGTACACATATTCCACTGTAGAAAAGCAGAACAAAAATATGCAAAAATAGCTCTACATTGACCTCCGCAGGCGCTTGAGAGGCGACAGAGGCGGCTGGGGGGGGTGCTGCTGGAGGACAGAATGGCGGGACCATTGTGGAAGACAGAACTCTCAACAGACCTACGTGAGTACTCACAGGGGCTGCAGGAACAGGTCTGCTAGCGCTGCCTCAAAAGCCCCCTAAGAATTTAAAGGCTCTAAGGGACTCTAAGGGGGCCTCAAAAGTCTTTATAGGATGTGTAAAAGTGCCCAATAAGTATGTGCATCCACGGGAGTTCCTATGTGGCAGTGTAGCCGTGACTTTCCCACTTCCTTCCACAGGATCACTTGGCTCCAAGCTCCTGACGCTCCTCTCCTAAGGACTTATGGGAGCAGCAAATTGGCAGATCTTTAAACTTACTTTACGTAATTTTTACAGTGGTAAAAGACTACTGCTGCCTGACTTGGGCATAAAAACTCAGTATGCCTGAGTTTGCCAGGCTGCTTTAAAACCACAGGTTACTGCCTGCACTACAGAGATAGAGATCCCCCTGGGGGAAGGTGCAGTCAGTGACTGCAACTCCCTACAAGGGGAGGTCTGGGGGGGTCCATAGGACTCCCTTTGCCTTCTGCAGAGGGCTGATCTCAGGTGGCACACCATCAGTGCACCTCCTGAGGGCTTTTTTGACTCTGCGCCCATGTCGGAAATACCGCGTGGGCGCAGAGACAAAGGGATTCCTTCATTTGCATTGGACACACCCCAGCAAATAAAGAAATGCCCCATTGAAGATAGTGCTGGCGCTTTATGTGCACCAGCGCTATTGTTATTACAGAAGGGGCCACATAAGCATTTGCTGCCTCTTCTGTAACCCCAAAGTGCCCCGGAGCGCGCAAAGCGGGCGCAAAGGCCCATTGCGCCCCCGGGGGCACTTTATGTAATACGGCCCCAAAAGTGCAGGCCTTCACTGTGAAAACACGGAGCGGCTGTAATGCAGCCACGCTGTTTTTCACCTAAATGCGCTGCCCTGGGCGCAGAGTAAGTTAGCAGCTACCCGGGGGCAGCACATTCATCGTAAAAGGGTGCATTTTCATTGTTTACGCCGAGCGCACCTTTGCCCGGCGCAAACAATGAAAATGCGCTTTATGTGTAATGTGACCCCAGGTGGGCTTGTTCAAAGCTGACTCACGAGCAGCACTTATATGCCCATTAACTACCATGGGGTATTTATGTGCACTACTGTATTCTCCATGAAAGCTAGCAGCACTGTGCCCACCCCATCATGGGGAGTTATATTGTTATGTTACAGACCTATCTTGTTTTGCTCAGTGGGCGAGAGCTCTTACCACCAGGGGCATATTCTCTTCCTTGTTTACTTCAGGGAGCATCCAAATTCAGACACATTCTCCTGAGTACCAGTTCCTTTCCTTCATGAAAGAACTCCTGTAGCTTGCACCAGTTTATCACTGCCCCATTTAATGGGTCCTCACCTCTAGTCAGCCACTCTGCTTTTACAGAGAGGGCAGAAGTGGCAGCCGCTATTTAACGGGGTGGCGGGTGGGGGTGGTAAATGAAAAAGAAAAAAAAAACACTTACCTGCTGGCTGGCCGATGCACCCTCTTGCTCCTCTTTGGCTCCTCAAAAGCAGGAAGCACCCATTCTCCTGACTCCCCTAGCCGATCACAACTCTGCAATGCAGCGTTATGATTGGTCTGAGCACTGTGGTTCGGCGCTCACGGGGAATGGGAGCTTGGGCACATTCTCCACCCAGGCTGTAATGCAGCATGGGTGGAGATTATGCTAAGTGAGCCCGAAACAGCTGGCCAAACATTCATGTGCACTTGGAGTGGGCAAACCACTCTCCCTCTGGCCCCTGTTCTGTCAGCCCCGCCTCGCACCAGGATACAGAAAACTAAAATCCTAATAACGTTGGTTATTCTAATTTTAGTTTTCCTTTAACTACTGCTCACTGAGCAGAGGGGTGACGCTTCTCCATCTTAGCGGAGGAGCCATCGCTGCCAGTGGGACACGCACCAATAGGGCCTCCCTCCATATCTCCTGACATAATCTTCCATCTGGGGCACCACTCCTCTCATTCTGGGCTGGGTAAGGCCAGAGCACATCCCCTCAGCACTCCCCCCCAAGCACCAGCAGACCCGCTCCCTGATTGAGAGTCGATTCCAGGCCGTCCCATTCTCACTCAGCAGCATGGCCCCAGGAGGTCTGGCTCAATCTTTGCTTGCCGTGCCGAAACAAGGTCTACAAACCGTCTCCCCATCCACCGTTCAGTCGGATCACCAAGGCACCAGAATGGATGAAACAGTCCACCCACGGGTGCCACAGGTCACAGTACATTTCAGGATGGGAACTGCTAAGCGCAGGCAAAAAAAACTACTTGGGCATATTACAATTAAGTTGCTTTGAAAGGTAAACAACAGTGTATTACTTTATAAATCAGTGCCTAAATATAACCAGTGTATGTTCACTGCTCTGCTTCAAACTAACATCCTTTTGAGCTTTCCATTCTTTCTTCTCTGTAAAGAGCAGGCCGCCAACCTACACCATGACGATTGTTACACGCCGCCTCGCTAGTGGCTTTACAGATATTTTTTATGGCTTACCTATTTATTCCCACCTGTCACTGACTCATTCCTCCCATTTTAGACACTCTTCATCAAACACTTATTTCTCATTACATATAAAGCGCCTCTCGCCCATAAATATTCCTCCTCGCCTTCTTATTCTATGATGTCCTTCCAACATCTATTGCTCTATGCCCTGAGCTATCATTCATAACTACTTACATAAGTCAGACATAACAATCCCCCCCGTTGGTTGTTGCCTGAAGTTGCCACATCATTTCTTTCAACTCGGGAATAGTCTAATTTCCCGCTTATTTCGATATCTGTTATCAACATTACCTATTCATACCTCAGACGAATCTCCTCATACTAAATGTAAGTCCTTCTCTCTCTTTGCCTAATACTGATACTAAAAAAAATCCTTATCTGGATTAAATTCCCATCATTTCTGGCTTTATCTCTGGCTTATTCTGTAGAGGTGCCGCCATCTGACAATGCCAAAATTGCCATCTCTCTTCTCTTTTATGTAGACTCATGACACAGAATGATGGGCCAGATGTATGTAGCTATTTGCATGATACAAACAGCCCGATTCACAGGATCAGGTCTTTTGCACATGGAAAATAATATTTTACCATGTATCAAACCCTATTTTGCAATTAGGTAACCTATTACTGAATTGCAAAATGGGTTTGCGAATCGGTATTAGGAAGGGGAGTGTTAATAGCGACTCACAGTGGTATAAGTGAATGTTTTGCAACAGAAATCAGCTTGCAAAGCATTCACTTTTTACTACCTACTTCAAGTAGGTGGTAACCCATTTGCAAAGGTGAAGGGGTGCCCAGGGGAGCCCTTCTCTTTTCTGAATGTGTCCAAAAACGTGTTTTAAGAGCAGGCAGTGGTCCCACAGACCACAGCCTGCACTTTAAAAATGAAAAGAAAACATAATTTTAGTTTCTGAAACGCATCCTATTTTATTTTGAGGAAAACGGGCTCCATTTTTTAAAAAGCAAACACAGACATGGTATTCTGCAGGCCCGCGCAGGCCATCAACCCTGTGTTCTAAGTGATTCCCAATGGGTCGCAAATTGTGACCTACCTCATGGGTATTAATGAGGTAGGTCAATTTGCAATCCACTGGGAATCACAAACAGTGTAAAACATAAGGTTGTACATAGCTGCTTGCGATTTTCTAATAGGCAATCGCAAAAATTGCTATTAGGTAATCGCAAATCTGATTCTATGTACATCTAGCCCAAAATCCTTATTGACAGCCCTCTGCTGTTCATTCTGTCCTTACTGTTGCCCCAAAATTGTATCTAATTTATAGGTCACCTTTTTTCTTAAGTCACTGTCATGTGAAATAATCCATGTTAAATTTAAATGAAACTCTGAGACCTATCTTATTATTCAAAGCAAAAGGAGAGTTCAAGCATTGTATTCAATGGTAGTCCTGCATTGCTAATAACTTATCCCTATCACAAACTTTACTAGGTGGCGTGACTCATTCCAAATTTTGGAATATAATTTGGCTGATGGTATGACATGGGGACATTTTATGACATAAAAGCAGTTCTTTGAACCACATGGGTTGAAGGGCTAGGTGGGAAAAGCCCAGGTGATCGCACTTCATATGCTACGTTTGTGCATTTTATTTGTGCAGGTCCAAGAAAGTACCAAAAATTATTATTACTTTGTTTTAAAAGTCATCCAACTTCATCTTTAGTTTGTCCTCTAGTAGCTCAAGATTTGACTGGCTCTTCTAGAGTGACTTTTCTGCCTCATTAATTTTTCATAGAGGAGTGATTGCTCTATTGTGGTTGGATTTGAGGAGCGCCCATTATTACCTACTCGAATGGATTTTAGGATTGAAACCAGGAGAGCTTCCTGCACAGAAGGTGACAGTGCTAATTCAGGCAGTGAAGTAATATTACTGCAACAATAATCTGTATTAATATATCTTTGCCAATTCCACTAATCAATGAACCTCTCTTTTCCCAGATCCAAGGTTCTCCTTATGGGTAAATGTAATTTACAATTTTAGTCAGGCTGTCAATATACTTCTTTTTTTAACAATTGTATTTTCACTTTCATTAAAACATAAAGTCTACAAAATTACACATACAAAAACAATATGTTTTTCCACTAGAAGCTAGCAATGTGATGTATAAGTAGTCACAGAAATAGTCTTACATTTGTTGGATACAGGTGATGATCTCAGTGTAAACTACAGTAAAGAAACAGGTAAAAAATGAACACGGACAAGCATATCCCAACATGAACTCTTGCTAATCTCCTCTCCTAAAAGTTTAACTGACATACTGGAATGGACCAACTTGATCACTGCTGTGAACTGCAACCCGACCATAGTGGACTCAGCAAAATCCCTAGGAATCACACTGGCAAGAACTTGAATATGAGAGTCCACATAAACACACTGACCAAAAATGCAAGGTTTCACCTGAGCTACCTGAGAACACTTAAACCATTCCTAGATACATCGGACCTTAAAATGGCAGTTCAGGCACTAGTTTTTTGCAGCATAGAGTACGGATGCTAAACCCTCTCCAGCCTACCCAAGATCTAAACGGCTCCCCTAAAAGCTTGTCTCACGCAGCTGCAAGACTCTTAACCGGTTCAAATAAATTCGACAACATCTCTCTGCACCACAAAGTGCTGAACTGGCTTCCATACGAAGCCAGAATACAACTCAAATTGACGTGTCTCACACACAAAGAGTCACACTCTAACTCTCCAGCGTATCTCGCACAGAAAATCGTGGTTTCCAGAGGAGATAGGCACTCCCGGTCTGCCAGGGCTTTTGTTCTGAAACCTCCCCTCTTCCGGAAGAAGAAAACATACAACAGAGCTTTCTCTGGGGTCGCACACAGAATCTGGAACTTGCTGCCACCCAATGTCAGAAGAATACCTTGCATGTCTAGATTCAAAAAGGTAGAGACAACTTTCCTAATGGGCAAATTCCTTCTTTAACACTCTCAGTGCATATACAGCTCAGCTGCCAAGGCGATATGCTCTCTTCTTAATCTCTACCAGTGTATGCCAATCGGGATTTCCTTGAAATAGCCTATGCAATGTATTTTATCATGGTTGTTGCTATTTCCTTTTGCTTCATTTGTACTTCACTATCACTGGCAGAGACTGGTGTCATGCAGTCTGTCTCTGCTCCCACTAATGTTTGTTTTTCTCCCTTAAGTTGTACCCATGTTGCCTATTCCCTCTCATTGCAATATCCTTTTTATCACGGTAAAACGTTTACATGATTTTGTCTGTTCTGAACTTTTGTAAACATCTTGCCTAGCCTAGTAAAGTGATCTGATACCCTAACGGGTCACATTCTCGCTCTATAAATCACAAATTAAATAAATGAGCATTTCAGCAACACCCTCCTCTCCCCTCTTCCTTTGCTCCCCAACTCAACAAATTCCACCCCGTAGCTATCAGACCTTTGGGGCGTGACATTTGTCAAGAAGGGTGTCCATATTTTGCCAAAGGGCGGCTTTGGGTCTCATACCGTGGCTGTCAAACTCTCCATAGCATTAAAATCCCAAATCTTGACCAACCACAAAGCCATTGTAGGGATCACTTGGCCTTTCTATTTCAAGGCAATCACCAGTCTTGCAGCCAGAAAACAATGTGTAATCCGTTTACCTGAATGGGGGGTGAGCGGGTAGAGTCTCATCTGGCACCCCCAGGAGTGCCTGAAGGGAGTGGGGATTGAGAGTAGCTTGCAGGATCTCAGAGTTTGATGGAACAACTGCTTCAAAAAATTGGATATGTGTGCCAGAGGCCTACATCTCCGCCAATACCTGTCACCCGTCCCCATTATGTGGGGCAGGCGAGCCGGGGTGAGATACGAGTGAAATGAACAATTTATAGGCACTACACATAGAGGTCTTAGACAATCTCTGCCATATTGCACCCCAGTCACCCTTGTTGATTTCCATACTCAGATCCTGTAACCACTGTACAATATATACAACCTTAGTAACGTTTAGAGGGGTTTTCAATGCTTTATAGAAATGTGAAATCACTTTCCCTTTGTATCTCCACTCAGAATATCTTCTAGCGAATGCATCTCCTGTGTACCCACCCTTCCCCCTCCCCGAAAGTGTAGCCTGGTGAGCCCATTGGGTCAACTGCGTCACTCTGTACAAGTCAGTGCAATGTAGTGAGAAGTTGGTCGTACACTAGTCCCTGGTCTTGGGGACCCCTTCTCCATATAAGTCTTGAAGGGTGAGGTCTGCAAACCTACTCCACCTGTGGAACTTCCCGTCCAGTATATCCAGTAGAAAATCTGGGCTACCAAGAACTGGAGTGTGTGGGAGGGGTATAGCCTAAACTGTCAAGTGCAGGTGGCTTGTCTCCAATGATGTAAGGTGGATAAGGTAGAGGACAACAAAGTGCGAACAGAGGGAAAGCTGCATAATGGTAACCATAGTAAATGCTTAAGAGGGAGCATGCACAAGATCTGTTCTAATTGAACCCAGAGCATAGCGGGGTCAGAGATCCAGTCCAGCACGGGAACAATGTGGGCAGTCATAATCTAGCAAGCAACATTCGGAACTCCAAACCCACCCTTGCACGAAGAACAATAGAGGGCCGCTTTAGTCACCCAGGGGGTTTGTTATTCCATATAAAGGTCCATATCTTCTTGATGAGTGTGACTACTGGTTTGGGAATCCGGAGGAGGAGAACCCTAACCACATATAGAAGTCTCAGTAAGAAGCTCAATTTGAGACAGTTGACCATCCAAAAAATTTCTAATCAACCCCATCTATAGAGGTCATTAAAAGGAGTGTCCAGAAGAGGCGAGGTGTTAAAAAGGTTGAGTCCACCCTGGTGGTATCATCCTACCAGGGTGTGGATAGGCACTGATGATGAAGCATGTCACAATAAGTGAGTGATCTTTGGATATCTAAGAGGCTAAAAGAGTAACCCCCCCCCCCCCTTTTTGATAATGGTTAAAAAAAGTGCTCACCCCCCTAATCTTTCTAAATATTCCAGTTGCTTTGTGTGTGTAACTAAGGACTGTCTAAATATTTTTCTCCCCCGAGATATATGTGTCAGGAGATGGCCTGTCAAAGGGGTTATCTTTAAGTGACAGATACCAACATTTTCCTAGGTTATACACCCGATATTAGCCTTCATTTTGAGTATTTGGCACACTTGATAACTTGCCCTAATATGGCTACTCCAGAGTCATCTTATGTTTTCCTAAATTCCTGGCCTAGGGGGTTGCGTTAGTCTTGACTGGCACTCTAGCCTAGGGGCTATTACTCTCCTAGTTTGTCTCTCTGGATTCCATTTTTTTCAATAGATTTTCCTCTATCCTGTCTTCTGATGTAACAAATCCAAGTGAACGGATGTGAGGATACCCTTCGAAGCATTTCCTCTTAAGAAGTGGACACTGCCTAAAGGACTGGTACTACTTTTCATATCTGTTGGCCCTCTTCACTCCCGTAAAGAAGGGGTCCCTGGCCCCTGTACTCACCCAGTGAGGCAAGTATCCCCCCCCACTCCCATTCAGTCATGTAATGCATAACACCCTGCACTATTTTTTACCCCGTTTCTTTCATCATAGTTGATCCTATGCTCCTCATAGTGTAGCTGGATCTATGTACTTTACCTTGGCCGTCTATATTAGTCTCATCCTCTGCTTCTCTATTATTCAAATGATCAGCGCTCAGAAATTGTAGGACTGACTGGTCTCCTTTGCCTTAGCATTTGGGTATCATGTGTGGTGTATATGGGATCTATACAGTGGCTATCACACTTAAGATCTCTGTTTCATTCCCATCATCTTAAGGCAATACTGGGTATACTATCTATCTGTCTTTCTATTTGGTATACTTTCAGTGTCCTCTCACATTGATGTTTAGTCTCGCCCATGAGTTTTTGCTACTTAACCTCTTATAGCATGGTGTAGTATAGGTACTTATCTCCCACCGGTGCAGGTACCTATCCTCCCAATATTTCTTCTAAACTCTGTTATGTTTAATGTTCTCTGTTGTCCAATTGAGTTCACGTCCTCTATTGAATATGAGTACCTTGTTAGTAATGTAGCCCGTTTCTGTTATAGGTTATCTTTTCCCGAAGTTGTCTCCTGTTGGCCCCCATTCTTTTATTTTCCCTTGGGTCGAGAACAAGGTGGTTGACTGCATTCGGGTTTCACACTGAAACATGCGACGGTGAATATAGAAACTGAATGTGAACCAGAAGACCGCATTTCATCACGTAAGTTCTTATGATGTCCAAAAAAAACAACCTATAAGTAAACAACTTGTTGACTAAAATATATAGAGAATGGCGAGGATGTTTTTGAGGCTTGCTATACAGCATGGACATCACAGTATAAAAACAATATATATATACACAACTAAAACAAATATGCTTGTATACAATCATTGAATGTTTCATCATAATCACTAAACAATTTGGTCTTCTCTGGTGGTCTGTACACTGACTTTTTAAAGGTATTTGGCTGATGGATGCTAACGGACTGTGTTATGAATGTCATGAATGTGATAGGAGTGAGGGTGTGCCTCTCTGCATCTTATCATCACAGGGGCCCTATTGTGCTTCTGTAGAATGTTACCCATAGGAAGCTCCTGCATGTCTGAATTTGACCCCTGTGAAGCGTTTGCCGCCACCTGCCCTGCTTGTCCTGCGAGAACAGTCCCAGGGGGACTGCAACGACTAAACCTCTGCCATGTTTGCCACCATTTCAGCGACGGGGACTACACTTCCCAGAGTATCTCACTGGCGCCTACCACCGCGTCAGTGCGAAAGCACCAGGAGGCGCTTTAAAAACGCTCATGGGCTCCCGCAGCGCGGGAACTCCATGAAGCTTTTGCCGCCACCTGCCCTGCTTGTCCTGCGAGAACGTTCCCGGGGGGACTGCAACGACTAAACCTCTGCCACGTTTGCCACCATTTCAGCGACGGGGACTACACTTCCCAGAGTCTCTCACTGGCGCCTACCACCACGTCAGTGCGAAAGTGCTAGGAGGCGCTTTAAAAACGCTCGTGGGCTCCCGCAGCGCGGGAACTCCATGAAGCTTTTGCCACCACCTGCCCTGCTTGTCCTGCAAGAACAGCCCTGGGGGGACTGCAACGACTAAACCTCTGCCACGTTTGCCGCCATTTCAGCGACGGGGACTACACTTCCCAGAGTCCCTCACTGGCGCCTACCACCGCGTCAGTGCGCTTTAAAAACGCTCGTGGGCTCCCGCAGCACGGGACGTGCGCGCGCGTGCCCGGACGAAGCCCGGGCCAAGGGCGGGCCCATCCGCGCCCGTCACAGGCCAGAAGAGGCTGGGCTGGGACACCCCCCTGGGCAGTTGCTACCAGCGTATGCAAGGTGAAGAAAAGAGCGGGTAAGCTTTCTACCCCCCCCCCACACAGACTTTGAGGTATAGACTTAGTGGCAGTAACTATTGGGCCCTGACACAGTGCTACATGGTCAAGATGGCATAAGACTATATCAGCTTTGTCTCACTTATATTCTGATTATAGGCCACAAAACTGTGGACTGCTGTGTCGCGGGTAGTGGGGAAAAAAAGTTATTCTGGGTAGTGCACTTCTTCTATTTACGTCTGTGGTTAAACTGGACTTATGAATCAAGAGTTAGGGAGTGGAAAAATGGGGAAAAGCGTGGGCCCAAGTAGAAACAAAACTGGTCCTGTTCCTCTATTGCCACAAACATCGATAGATAGAATGCTACAGAGGTCTATTGGGGTGGTCAATACAGAAATGGAATTAACAGAGCGGAGGTTGTCACTTACTCCAGATATATTTATACAAACAGCGGACCCGCCTACATCAGTAGTTAAGCCCCAACCACCAAAGGTTGTACAAAACAAGACGCCCACCTAGGATATTCCTCCAAAAAAGGTCTTGCGCAAGGGTAGATCATCCACAACTGCCCCTAAGAATGGCAAACGCAAGTCAACCGTGGAGGCTGGCCCTAGCAAAAAAAAACCTTGTGGGGAGAATGTGGTTATAGAGGATAAGAGTATAGGGCATGATCCTGAAGAGGTTACACACCAATCTGCCAGTGGAGATACTCTCTACCCACCATGGGCACGCGACCTAATGGACACTTTACACGTCATAGTGAGGGACACACTTAGAACTGAACGGGCACCTCTAATTACAGGATTAGATAAACTTGAGAAAGCAATGGCAAAGGGGGTTGTAGGAATTGCCGCACAGCTTAATCCTACCACCAAGAATATAAAGGGAGGGATGGAAAGTGGCAGTGATGGGGGTCACTCTACCATTAATACAAGCAGTAGGGGGAGAACGTACCATGGAGGGTCCACCTACTACATGCGATGGTGGGGCAGAGAGAAGTAGATATGCAAAGAACAATGGTAACCCCAGTGAGGTCTCGAGAACAGAGCACAGCCCCCCTGTCGCAAGATGTAGCAATAGTCCTAATCTCCCAACATTGAGCACCAATAACAACAGGAGTGGGCAGGTTGAGCATGCTCACCAAGTTGCTGGGAGTACTCCTGGTGAAACCAACTTACCCCACATTAATCTCCCCCAGGCATGTGCCCCAAATGTTGTCATATTAACAGGAACTCCACCAATCGCACCCAATGCGAGAGAGACCCCACTCAAACTTACAAATAAATGCCTATTTTGGCTTGCAAGATACAAACGCTTCGAGCATGCCAGATCAGGGGAAATAATCATGGTGCGAAGAGTAGGGTGGGTGGAAACCCGCAGGAAATAAGAACTAGGCAAATGTGTCATCATTAACTTTAAAAGTCCTAATTCTTTCAGAAATCTACTCCACACTCCAACCAATCAGCAGAATGCCCCAACAGGTATCAGTCTCCGATCTCTAGATTTTTTATATCCTCAGCAACACAAAATACTAACAGACAGTGTAGCACTGATAATGCAAAAAATGGGCCCTGAGATTGTAAAGGAGAGAAGATGGGACCTGTATAGTAGGTACCCCCAATTCAACATTAGGGTGAATAACAGGTATGAAGGTCTTGAGGAGATGAACTGACTGGGCGGGGAGTATCAGGATAGGAAAACCCCATAATCCTGCGGCAGACACAGAGGGTAGCATTGGACTTTTGTGGACCCTTTTTTAGTTGGGGGGAGCTATGCAGATGGTGCTCCATTCTCTGGTTCACCATCAATGATTACCCAGGAAGGGGGAGCCCTGGACGCATCATCTTTAGTAGTCCTGAGGGACTCTACTGGAGAACTGAGTGAGGAAGATGGCATTCCTCATGGATCCCATCCCGGTGATCTGCTGGCCTGTGTGACAGGGGCACTGAGGTACAGTGGAGAGCCAGAGTACAGGGCGATAGTAACCCGATTCCTGTCCTGGAATCTGGCTGGAATTAGGAACAAATTACCCTGTCCAGATTGGGGATGTTTTGTAGACAATTATAATGTCTGCTTATTTCAGGAGACGTGGGCCAGGGAAGAATATCAGAGAGTAGGCTTTGCTTCTTTTAACATCTTGGCTACCACGAAGGGGAGGGGGAGACCGTCAGGTGGTTCAACTATTTGGGTGGGTATACACCTTGGCGTTAAAGCCAAGCAGATTCCAACTAATACCGACGACGTGCAATGTGTTCTCCTAACACTCGCCTCAAAGGCACAAATAGCCCTAATTAATGTCTACTCTAGACCTGTGTATAATAGGCAAGAATCACGTGCCATAGAGAACCTGGGACATCTCATATCAACTCTGGATCCAGCAGTTATATTGATTATAGGAGGCGATTTTAATTGCCAGTTCGAGCCTCTTCTTGATCCAACTTTAGATAGGCCCACTGAGGAGGACAACTATTGGTCGATACCCGATCCACAGATTCCACTAGTCAAAGCTTGGACGCCACTGGTCATGCAACTGAACTCCCTTACTCTGGCCGTCTCATTGAGGGCATGTAATGGGAGGACCAAATCTGATAGACCGGGCCAGTTTACGTTTAATAGAGAGGGGCAGAACTCATTGCTTGATTACATTCTGGTTGAAACTAGCCCTTGGGATAGTATGTTTGACTTCCATATTCTCCAGAGGCAAGATAGCGACCATAATGCTCTAGTAATGACTCAGGGAGTATGGGTATGTCTAACCCTCTACCAGTGCCTAATAGAGAGCAAAATGCACTAACCTTATCTAACAATAGGCGGAGAGTGAGATGGTGTCATATTCAGAAATCCCTAACTAAACTGGCCAATATATAACAACGGGCACTACCATTACTAATCGAAATGGGGGGAGGTAGGAGGAGGCGACTCCCAAACAGGGATACAGGACAGGCCCCTAAAAATCCATGAGCAGCTAACGGCAAAATTGCTTGATGCATTCTACCCGGTGGGAAAGCCAAGGGAAAATAATGACTCCAAGTATCCTTGGTTTAATGCAAGTTGCCGCAAAGCTAAACTGGACCTGCTAAAGGCAGTGAAGGCAAAGGATAGGCTAGCAATCAAGCAGTGTAGGCCAAGGTATAAGTGGACTACCCAAACAGAAAAGAAAAACTGGGGAGAAGGAGGAAGCCCTTAGGATTGCCTTGAATGATAAAGATTTGAAAACATTTTGGGCAATAGTAAGTTCTGTGGACAGGGGAGGGCGACCTGCCCTAGAACCCAATATAGCGCCCGAAGTTTGGGAAGCACACTTTGGGGCACTATATGCTGAACAGAGTGAAGTGGGTGCGTCTATTGCCTCTCCGAAGCCCTTCCATGAGTACCGATTGGAAGGTCCGTGGGATATTACCCTGGGCCAAGAGGAACGTGCCATTATTAAATTGCAACCTAATAAAGCACCTGGCCTAGATAAGTTACCCGGGGATTTCTTTCGGACGGAACCGAAATCTGGGCCCCGTACTTGTGTGCCTTGTTTAATGCCATCTTGAAGGGCGTGGATCCCCCGGACCCTTGGCGTGGGGCCGAGATAGTCCCCATACACAAAAAAGGTTGCTCTCTCCTACCCTTAAACCATAGGCCCATCAGTCTAATAGACACCACCCAAAAACCTATGGGACGGGTCATTTTGGATAGATTACAGGGTTGGATAGAGGAGATGGAGATACTAAGTCCTTATCAGGCAGGTTTCAGGTCGAGTACATCAACTGTCGACCAGATATTTAGACTCCAGCTGCTTTACTGGAAGACGGTGAGTATAGAGGGTGGCAGCCTCTATCTCATATTCGTCGACTTGAAGCCTGCCTTTGACTTAGTTCCCAGGGAAAAACTATGGAAAGTATTATGCGACCTTGGGATTCCACCTTTCCTCCTTGATGTGTTAGTGAGGCTACACACAGGGACTTATGCCCAAGTAAGATGTGGAAAATATGGGGAACTCTCTGCACGCTTCCCTGTCTAAAAGGGGTATGTCAGGGGTGCGTGCTTGCCCCTACCCTATTCTGCCTTTACATAAACGGGCTTATTGAATATCTAAATAGTGTCAAAGACAGTGATGTACCAAGGCTAGTTTCGGGGAGGGTTCCTACGTTGTTGTTCGCGGACGACACTTTGTTGCTGTCCAAAACATCAATGGGCATACAACGCACTTTGGATGGTCTTGCAGAATTTTGCAATTTAAGGGGCAAGGAGATCAATTGCACTAAGACCAAATTTATGATCTTCAATCCCCCCAAAACCACCCACCCAAATACCTCCCCAGAGGGCACACCACTGGAGAGAGTGAGGAAATTTGAGTACCTGGGTATTATATTATCAGAACATCTTGAGCGGGAAACCCAATTGGCCAAGGCAAGTCTAAAGTTAACACAAACAGTAGGGGGGGATCATGAAAATGCATAGAACAGCTACATTCAAGCCAGCTGCCCCTGTTATTGAAATATATAAATTCCAGGCCAGGGGGGCCACCTTATATGGGGATGAGCTGTGGGGGCACTGTAGGCCCGCTAACCTCATGAAAATAGAACATAATTTCATGAGGCAATTATTGGGCCTCCCTCATAGCACCCCCTTAGTCCCCCTCCGTATGGATTTGGGTTTGCATTCCATTGATGAAGAGATCGCCATAAGGCCTATTACATTCTGGCGTAGGCTTTGGGCGACGCCAGAGTTGTCTTGCTACAGAGCTCAACTCAGGGAGGTCCAATCTAGCCTAATTAATAAGAAAATACTGTGGCTTAACCATATAAGGGATCTCTGTACTAAGATAGGTAGGCAGGACCTCTGGAAAATGCCCGAGTTAGCGTGCCCACTAATATCCAGGTTGGATCTTGTGCGGCTTTATAGGCATCATAAAATAACCCACCAAGAAAGGGCCACCGGTGGTCGGCTGACACTAGAGTTTCTTCAAGTAAAGGCCGAATACAGAAAAGAACAGTGCCTGGATGTGATTTACCCCACTCTGGCTAGGAAAACTTTACATCCAATTCAGAATGGGGACCCTTCCACTAATGACGCTCACCAGTAAATGGGACATAGAAAACAAGGAAGAATGCCCGGCATGTAAACATAGGGTAGAGTCTGAAACTCATGTGTTCTTTGTCTGCCCCACATATTATTTATCACGCAAACGATGGTTAGCCCCAATATGTAGAGACCTAGGGTTCAGGAACTGTCAAGAGGCCTATAGGATATTAAAATACGATATCCATCCCCCTATTGTTTTTGCTGTTTCGCGCTTTCTGAATGGTATCTGGCATAAGCGCAGGGGCTTTTTGAAGTGACTGTGCGGAGAGTTTTATGTATACCCTTTTTTAACAAATTCATCTAAGTTTACTTAAAAGGGACATTTGCACTACTTCTCAATTATACTATTCATTTTATTCCAATAATCATTAGCCCTAAATGAATTTTACAGTCGTTTTTTACTTGATTTTAGGATAATGGTCCGCAATTATTTTTATACTGTAACAAATGCACATATATGATTGTACTGCCTACTGTTATTTATTTTTTATTTTCTCTATTTTGATTGATGATTGTAATAATGCACTTTTATGGTCCGAGCTGGCCGAAATAAAGTTATTAACTGACTGAATTTGCCTGGATTTTCTGTACAAGAGGTTCAGCACAAAGGGCGAACAGCGCCAAAGTCAGGGGTCACTCTTGATGGGTGTCCTCGATTGCGTAATTGGGTCAGACATAAGATCTCAGGTCTCAAGCTTTGTAGACGGCATTACAAAATTAGCCAAGATACAGGACCGTAAACATGGGCCCAACTTCATCAGGGACAGGACCTTGGTCACAAACGGGCAGTTCACTCAATCGACTGCTTTCCCTGCATCTATTTATAAAAAAGGAAAACAACATTTACCAGATTGTTGTGTCCCTCCTATCTCTCCTTCGACGTCTCTTCAGGCTGAAACAGGAAAGCAGGAAGCACCCGGCTTCCAGGCTACCCATAGCCAATTTGGTCTGAGCGCCGTGAATCGGTGCTCAGCCAAGGACTGGAGGCCTCGGCATGTCCCCATGAAGGCTGTAATGCAGCCTTTGTGGAGTACATGCAAAGTGTGCATGAATGTTTGGACGGCCTGACCACTCCTCCCCTGCCCTGCTCTGAGAGCAGAGCAGCCACGCCCACCCGCAGAGTTACAGCAGCAGGGAAACTTAAAATTATAACAACGAGTTATTATCATTTTATGTTTCCTTTATTCACACTGCTAAAAAGCAATGGGGTGACGCTCCTCTGCCTTAGCAGAGAAGCCACCACTGTGTATGTCGTTGCGAAAGGGTAGAATAAGCTGTGCTGTTGCGAACATGATAAATGCCTCTAAACATAAGATTAACACTACCTAACATATGGAACCTTTCTATAATGCAATTATACTTGCACACACTATTCCCTCCTCATACCAACCATGTTTCATTTGGTTCAGAACCAAATTCCCTTCTGTCCAAATTTTAAGACTAGGGTGTATTTTTTAGTTTAGTATTGAATCACAGTCTCTTTCCTCAATTCAATTCTCATTTCTTCTGAGCTTCTCATTGTATCTTTTGACCATTTCATGTTATATTCTTTTATAAAATGATGTTTGGCTTCAGTCAATCTATACACATTCCGTATTTTATAACTTATAGTGTTAATACTATGAAACAATAAAGATTTCTTTGAACGTTCAAATGCTTTAAGTCTTCTAATAGCAGGAAAATTCTCTACTGAAACATCATAATCTATGTTACCTTTTAAAAAAAAATATCTCTGGTGCATTGTAAGGAAATAGTATATGAAACCGGACAGACTGTGGCTTAAAGGTAATTGCACATGTCACACCTTCAGAAATGGAAGTAGGTGAGTACAAATATAACAGACAAATTGATTATTTCTCTATAATTTTTAAACAGCTAGTTTTCCTCAAATTCTCTACCATAACTATTTATGTGTTCTAGACTATGATATTTAAATTATCTTTTGAAATAATTTAACTATTAATAATGTATACCGAAGGATATGTAAACACTAACACACCAAAAAATGAGCCGAAATGAACACTATAAAAAAATATTGGAAAGCCATCTAACTTCTTTTTTTTCTTGACAGTATTTCCTCCAGCCTTTTCTTTCAAAATAACTGTGATCCCCAAAGCAAAGTTGTAAAAATTGAAAAAACAGTTCTTGTAAAAATTAAAACCTATCAAACACAAAACTTCTAAAGAGGAAAAATTCATTTTTTCAAAGATTTAGAAATTATTTGTTCATCAGAAAACATATTTAGCATTGATTTTTTTCATAGCTCATTTGTCATTTCACTTCAAAGTGGCTCTTGAGTATCTTCAAACAAAACTCAAAGACCTTTCAAAGCAAAATCTACTTCATCCAGTTTGATCTTCATCATATACGCCCATTCAGGAACTATATACTTCTTGTTTGGTACTCTCTCATGTTGTTCTTCTAGTTGCACCACCTGTTATAAACATCTCATATCATGATTCTCCAGTGCTCAGCTCAGATTCTTTGTTAGCACTTTCTTTTACAGCTTTAGCTGATTTTGCACCACTTGGCTCAGATCGGCATTGCACTGTTCTGCTACTCTCTTACACTTCCAGGCAGATTAGCTTGAATCAAGCTATCACCTTCTTCATTTCCTTGATCTGCTCAATTTACTTAAGTTTCATTTGCTTGGGCCTGATTTTGCCCCACCTCCCCTTTGGATCAATTGATCAAACTTGATTTTGAATATGTGCGTCAATAGTTTGTTTTACCGTTTCTTCATCACAGCACACACTCATTTGGTGTAGGATGAATTGATTTAATAATGCAAACCTCCACACTTCACAGCCATCACCAAGATCACTTAATAGGGTACCTTCCACCTTGACTCAAGCCAGAATTTTCTCACCTACTTTTTGATGGGAATGCATTCACCTGGCTGCAGATCATAACACAATTCTGTTTTTGCAGAAGGTGTAGCAAGTTGCACCGAGTGAGACATAGAACGTACTGTGACATAGAACGTACGGTATCAGCCAAGCACTAGTAGTAATCCAAGATCAAATCATCAGTAATATTGCCAAGAATTGCAGTTCGTACTCCAAGAATCCACATGGCGATCCACAATAACATGTTCTGAGCATTTAATCTTTGCTTTTATTCAGAGTTCTTTTCGTAAATCGAAGCACACACTTCCACTAGTTTGCCTTTCAAAACTATTCTGATCAATGCAGTACACAAGAGATTCGTGATGTCATTTTTATATGTGTTTGTTCCCCTATCTCAATCAAAGCAGGCACTCCAAACCTAGGGATATATTTGAAAAGTTTCACCATCCCATCACGCCCCACTTGTGTAGGTTCATGCATCAATCTCAGCATCCGCAGTAGCAGTGAATCAGGCAAACCAAACCTGCCATCAGTGTATCTCCATAAAGCGTCTTTGTCTTATTTGCATCCTGCTACTTCCCACTTTCTCTTCTCCTTTTCTGACATCCCATCATGTACGTCTCTCAATTTTTCAAGAGTTTGCACTGATACACAGGTAAAGGCATTTACATTTTCTACAGATTTTGATTTTTCATTTGTTTCCATTGGTAGTTCAGTACTCATTTTAGCACAATATTTAGCAACCTCATCAAAAAAGTTGTTACCAAATGTAATCATGTCACCCCATGTTCATGATTCAGAAAAGGGGGGGTGATGGACAGAGCATCTGAATTAAGCAGAACACTCATACCCAGTCAAAAGATCAGGGCTTGATCCATCACCGTTTTTTAGCTCACTGCACCATCCCAGTTCAGAACCTGGCTACATGCAAATTAGTCTGTCCCTGGCCCAGTGCATCATGGGAACAGGGCAGACCAAACTACCAAGCCAATTCTTTACTGGAAAGGAAACACGCTTCCGGGGACCGGTTTCTGGCATTACAGCCGTCTTCGGCCCGGCTTGCTTGAATCCTGATGGTGCAGTGAGCAAGGGACTCATGTCTGAGCATACCCTTCCACTCCTATAGTGGCCAAAACGATTCAGAAAAGGGGGGGTGGTGATGGACAGAGCATCTGAATTAAGCAGAACACTCATACCAGTCAAAAGATCAGGGCTTGATCCATCACTGTTTTTTAGCTCACTGCACCATCCCAGTTCAGAACCTGGCTACATGCAAATTAGTCTGTCCCTGGCCCAGTGCATCATGGGAACAGGGCAGACCAAACTACCAAGCCAATTCTTTACTGGAAAGGAAACAAGCTTCCGGGGCCCGGTTTCTGGCATTACAGCCGTCTTCGGCCCGGCTTGCTTGAATCCTGATGGTGCAGTGAGCAAGGGACTCATGTCTGAGCATACCCTTCCACTCCTATAGTGGCTAAAACGATTCAGAAAAGGGTGGTGGTGATGGACAGAGCATCTGAATTAAGCAGAACACTCATACCCAGTCAAAAGATCAGGGCTTGATCCATCACCGTTTTTTAGCTCACTGCACCATCCCAGTTCAGAACCTGGCTACATGCAAATTAGTCTGTCCCTGGCCCAGTGCATCATGGGAACAGGGCAGACCAAACTACCCAGCCAATTCTTTACTGGAAAGGAAACAAGCTTCCGGGGACCGGTTTCTGGCATTACAGCCGTCTTCGGCCCGGCTTGCTTGAATCCTGATGGTGCAGTGAGCAAGGGACTCATGTCTGAGCATACCCTTCCACTCCTATAGTGGCCAAAACGATTCAGAAAAGGGGGGTGGTGATGGACAGAGCATCTGAATTAAGCAGAACACTCATACCCAATCAAAAGATCAGGGCTTGATCCATCACCGTTTTTTAGCTCACTGCACTATCCCAGTTCAGAACCTGGCTACATGCAAATTAGTCTGTCCCTGGCCCAGTGCATCATGGGAACAGGGCAGACCAAACTACCAAGCCAATTCTTTACTGGAAAGGAAACAAGCTTCCAGGGACCGGTTTCTGGCATTACAGCCGTCTTCGGCCCGGCTTGCTTGAATCCTGATGGTGCAGTGAGCAAGGGACTCATGTCTGAGCATACCCTTCCACTCCTATAGTGGCCAAAACGTAGCCAGGTTCTGAGCTGGGATGGTGCAGTGAGCTAAAAAACGGTGATGTATCAAGCCCTGATCTTTTGACTGGGTAGGAGTGTTCTGCTTAATTCAGATACTCTGTCCATCACCACCCCCCTTTTTGAATCGTTTTGGCCACCACAAGTGTGGAAGGGTATGCTCAGATATGAGTTCTGCTTAATTCAGATACTCTGTCCATCACCACCCCCCTTTTTGAATCGTTTTGGCCACCACAAGTGTGGCAGGGTATGCTCAGATGTGAGTCCCTTGCTCACTGCACCATCAGGATTCAAGCAAGCCGGGCCGAAGACGGCTGTAATGCCAGAAACCGGTCCCCGGAAGCTTGTTTCCTTTCCAGTAAAGAATTGGCTTGGTAGTTTGGTCTGCCCTGTTCCCATGATGCACTGGGCCAGGGTCAGACTAATTTGCATGTAGCCAGGTTCTGAACTGGGATGGTGCAGTGAGCTAAAAAACGGTGATGGATCAAGCCCTGATCTTTTGACTGGGTAGGAGTGTTCTGCTTAATTCAGATACTCTGTCCATCACCACCCCCCTTTTTGAATCGTTTTGGCCACCACAAGTGTGGAAGGGTATGCTCAGATGTGAGTCCCTTGCTCACTGCACCATCAGGATTCAAGCAAGCCGGGCCGAAGACGGCTGTAATGCCAGAAACCGGTCCCCGGAAGCTTGTTTCCTTTCCAGTAAAGAATTGGCTTGGCAGTTTGGTCTGCCCTGTTCCCATGATGCACTGGGCCAGGGTCAGACTAATTTGCATGTAGCCAGGTTCTGAACTGGGATGGTGCAGTGAGCTAAAAACGGTGATGGATCAAGCCCTGATCTTTTGACTGGGTAGGAGTATTCTGCTTAATTCAGATACTCTGTCCATCACCACCCCCCTTTTTGAACCCCATGTTCATGAGCAGCTCATTTTATTACTGCTATTTTCTTTGGTAATTTCGAAGCATAGAGAAAAACAAGAATGTGTGATCCATTTTGAATTGGTGTCCCAGCAGAAGTCGTGAAGCCCTGCTGCAACCAAAACTCGCCAAAATAATTAATCACTCCAAAACAATACTGACTATCAGTGTAGATTGTAACACTCAATGTATTGGCTATCCAGCAATCTCTGTTAATGACAATCAAGTTAGCCATGTACGCCAAAGTTACATTGCAAGTGTACAATTACTCCATAATACATGTCAACATGCAAACAGGATATGCTGCTTGGAAAAGTCCTTGGGCATCTCTCAAACATAAGCCATCCACAAAAAAAACCAAACCAGACAAATCTAGTGGTACATCTTGAATATCAGATCTTGGCTGAGTGAATAACTTCGTTACATCAATGCAATCATGATCAACTCTATTCACTGGTCATCACGTTCATCTCTTGACAAGGTAAAGAAGTAGGTGGATTCAGTATTTCTCATCTTTTGATAGAAAGATTTTGAGCTGCCAATATCTATTTCCCATATTCACTCAATCTGGCAGTTGAGAAATGCTTGCTTCCCATGCTGGGTAAAGTTTCTCCCCTGAATGAGGTAATAACACAATAAACAAGTGACCTATAACAATTGATTCATTCTGAGCAAT
Organism: Lissotriton helveticus; assembly: GCF_964261635.1. Taxonomy (NCBI): domain Eukaryota; kingdom Metazoa; phylum Chordata; class Amphibia; order Caudata; family Salamandridae; genus Lissotriton; species Lissotriton helveticus. The sequence continues at coordinate 817,840,630 of NC_136069.1, forward strand.
CATTAAGTATAATGGGGTTGCCCTGTGTCCCTCAGAGCCTGGTTATACAATTACAAAATACAAGTAATTCTATAGTGTTATCCAATTCTTAATCAAGAATCGCAAACAATGCTATTCATTGAGCATTGATAATGAGGGCCCAAAAATTATCCCTTTCAGACAGAGTATGAGAGCTTCACAAAAAGATACATCAAGCGAGTCCTAAGCAACAAAATTAGATCTACAGCCCACAAAACACGACACAGAAAGCAATTTCTCAATTCAATATATTGTTCAACTGTCCATAACACACAGAATACATACAATACAATAAATCATACTAACATACATCATGTGTACAATAAAAAAAATCCCAGTGGTTACACATACAATATGTAGGTTAGCTGACATGGGATATATGATATTCATGTTGATGTTTCAACACTATGATCGCATGTTTTTGATTATTCATCATGGGAGGTCTTTCTCAGGGCTAAAAAACCAAAATGACAGCCTCCTACAGAAGTATTCAGGAACACAGTGCTTGTGTCCTGCAAACAGAAGGAGTTAAACATGAGTTTGCAGAGCAAGCCGGCAGCTGCCAAACATGAATCGATTTTGACACAAACACCACAAATCTAATTGAAGGATTTTGTGAACTTAACAAGGAGGACTATTGGGCGAAACTTACTGGATCTCCACCAAGTGTATTCCGGCTGGAGGCCATTGTGATATGGAATATACTTTGATGATATTCTGCAAGACACAAGCACTGTGTTCCTGGATACTTCTGTTGAAGGCTGTCCTTTAGTTTTTTTAGTCCTGAGGAAGACCCTTGTCGTAACAGTATGCCATTTTGCATTGTAATATTGTTGTGCAAGAACAGAAAGTGAACATCCTTCTTTTGCATGATAGAATAAATTACACTCTTTTTTATAAGCAGGCATTCCTAAAATAGGTGCCGTACACAAAGCATGTCTTCGCTCCAGGAAGGCTTTCATTCATTCGCCATTTCAAGGTATCGAATATACGACATCACTATGTGTCCATCTGACTTTTACCTGTGAGACATGCCTCCCCTCAGGTCTTTATGGGTCTGGTCGATTCAAGCCAAAGGAGGTCTGCATAATCTACCCTATGTGTGGTACTAACACAAGATTTCCGTGCACTATTGGCATCCAGGTTGGACTTGTGGTTCTCTACTTCCTTTGTTAGAGAGGGTCCTGTGGTGCTATTCCCTTTGTATCCATCTGCATGTTTGAGTCTATTTGTGGCAGAGTTGTTCCATGGAGAGTTTTTCCTGGAAGGTTCTCTGGCTGAACTCCTTTGGGCACTTGTGTATTGTAGTTGGAGATCCTCTAAATCTGTTTTTATATTTACATCAACTAAAGCTCTGGATTATCTTCCTTTCAGATGTGCTATAGGGAAAAGAAAAGTGGAGGAGAAGAATACGATGGAGAAATGCCCCATAATCAGTACTTTGATTGTATCTTTCTTAAATAATGCTGTGGGTGTACTTTCTGCAGAGATCTCTTGTGTAGAGGAACAGTTGATCCAATCAAGACAGGCCATTGATTCTATGGCTATTGGGGAGGCTGTGCATTAATAGCTCCAAGCACAGAGTTTTTGGTAGGAATCTCCCAAAAAAACTGAGCCACGCAGCTGTATCTGGCATCGAAGCCCAGGCTGATCAGCAAGGTATACAAGCCCAGACAACATTCTAAAGACTCTTGAGGGGTGAAGATGAAGTGGGTGGGTCAAGGGCCAAAGTAAAAGGGTGTTACCCCGCATACCCCTCAAGCTAGTAATAACACTACCAGGCAGCCAAAAAGGGGGCAATCAGCTGCTGTAATAGAGAGCTGCTCTATTCAGAAATTATTTAGCTATCTGGAAACCACCATTTACTCTTCCTTAGAGAATATTAGCCATAGATTTGATTTGCTGGAGGATAGGCTGGGCTCATTGGAGAGCTCTGTTGGCTCCCTTTAGGAACAAGTTGATAATATTCTGTGTAGAATATATCCGATTCTAAACACCCAGACAAAAATCCCTCAGGGGACTGATCCTCGCTGTGGAAAAATAGGTTGTAATAGTACCCATCTCCCTTTAATATCAGAACAGGTTTTGTGTACAGCTAACACAGGCTCATTAGGAGATACAGGAAGAATTACCTGCAGCCCCACAGGCTCCGCTCCTAGAGTGTGGGGGCACCCCCTGGAGAGAGATCTCAGTGTAAACTCGGGGAAGGTCCAGGGCTCTTACGTGTTCATCAAACAGATAACCAGGGGCCCCAACACATACCCAGAAAGTCCGAACTGTAATTCCCTGGGGCCTTCCATCCTTTGCTGCGCCCCTGCAGCTTCCTCCCGTTTGCACCCCCTATGTTTTAGTCTTGGCTAATGCCCTGCCGTTGCTGCAACCCGCCCAGGAGGGCTATAACCAACTTACGATAAAAGCTGTTTATTGGCATATTGGGAGGGTTCCCCCCCCATTCCAGACAGATGGCATTTGATTAAATAATTATGGTACGAACAATGGGGTGGATAAGTAGCACTCAAGAATCTTTTGGGGGTGACTGCATTGTTGTAAACTTTTGTAATGCCCATAGGGCAGGGTTCATTCTGGAAACGGCATTTACAACGCATGCGGAACCACGCATTTTGTTATCGCACAAGCGTACCCACGCATACCTTTACCACCCATATGCATGGTAAATGCAGTTAACACTCTAGATTCAGGGCGGGTGGGCGGCGATAATGGAAGGAACAGGAAGGATCGTGACAGGATGGATCAGGACACATCTTGGTAAGTATGGCTGGGGGGTGGGTTTTAGGACTCACGGTAGGGGGTCGGGTCATTTTTAGGGCTGGGGTGGTTTTAGGGCTCAGAGCGTGGGCTGGAGTGTTTTTAGGGCTGGGGCCGGTTCTAGGGTTCAGGGCAGTGAGGCTGGGGTTGGGGTAGTTTTTAAGAGCTGATTTTTAGGGTTCAGGGCTGGGTGCTGGGTAGTTTTTAGGACTGGGGGTAATCTGCAAGGCTGGGGTTGCATTTATGGCTGAGGGTGGGGGGGCTAGTGCGTAATATTTACGATGCATATGTCTTTACCAATCATGCCATTACAACTAAATTCGTTCTAAAGGCATGCGTGGAAAAGGCAGGCATGGTAAAGACGCAGTCGTAGTAAAAACTGTGTTGTTAAGGCATGCAATATAATCTCATGCATGGTTTCATCATACAACCAGTTCATTTTAACTCATTTTTGGGCAGGTCTAACAGTCCCTAGTGTTATCTCAGTATTGCCTGTGGGTTATTTCTTTAAACCTTGGCTAGTGGGGTTGTATCACAGAACAACGCAGGGAAATACTCTGCATGTCTCTACCACGCATTTTTTACCCCACAAATATTTAGATTGCATATGTATTTACAACAAATGCCTTTACCATGCATTGTTTATATATATATATTTCTATATATAAACAATGTATTTGTGGGGGGAGACCCCCACGCCCGAACTTACCTTAAATGCGTGGTAAAGGCATATGTTGTAAAAGCATATGCAATGTGAAAACATGCGTGGTAAAAAATGTGTGGTATAGGTATGAGGTAAAAACCTTGTTGTAAAGGCTGTTTCCCGGCCAGTGGGGATGACGAGCCAATGAGGCCCTTACCAAGGCAACATTATAAAACCTGCAAGTACTTATGTCCCGTACCTGAGACTCAATCTTGCCTGGTCTAATCATTATGAACTTTGGAACGGGCTGAATGATGAAGATTGACTGGAGAAGGATCAAAATAGCAGGGAACTTACTAGTGAGTTAACCTCCCTTAGGGTGCTCCAGGTCTTAAGCTGCAATATTGCAGGTATGCGAGAGAAACTAGATGATCCTGATTGGCCAAAGACTCTAACTCCCTTTGACATTATATATTTTCAGGATTCGGGGATACGTTTTTTTTTTTATCGTCATGGCTATGCTTTCTTTGCTATCAATGCTTCAACCTCAACCAGTGGGAGAGCAAGTAGGGGCCTTGTGACTTTTCCAATCCAATCCAATCCAATCCAATCAGAAATTTGTATAGCGCACTACTCACCCAGAGGGTCTCAAGGCGCTTAGGGGAGAGGAGTTCGCTACTGATCGAACAACCAGGTCTTGAGTTGCTTCCTGAAGGAGAGGTGGTTCTGGGTACGACGGAGGTGGGAGGGGAGGGAATTCCAGGTCTTAGCCGCCAGGTAGGAGAAGGATCTACCTCCCATGGTGGATCTTCGAATGCGTGGAATCGCGGCGAGGGCTTGGTTGGACGAACGCAGTTGGCGGGTGGGGGTGTAGAAGGTCAGGCGGTTGTTAAGGTATCTGGGTCCTTTTGTTAAATTAGATGTAACCCACAAACTGGAAGTGATTTTGAATAATTCCCCTCATATACTTGGGGCTCTCCTTTCCTTTACTAACCACATTAGGATCTTAGGTATTATTAGAACATTGGAATGTTGGGAGCTCCATTGCAGACAATGGAGTGCTCCCTGCTTCTACGGGCCGGTAAAGGCCCGCAGAGCAACATTCCAATGTTCTACAAAGGATTCTCGAAGCTCGAGGGGATTTATATCCCCTCGAGCTTCGAGAACCCTTTGTTTAATTTGTTAGAACATTCTGCCCTCTAGTGGCAGAATGTTCTAATAGCCTTATAGCCCTTCGTAGCAGGGCTATACCGGCTATTAAAGTCCCGCTGTCTCGTTAAAGTCCCTCGCCTTCGGCTCGGGCCTTTAACGATTCAGCGGGCCTTTAATAGCCGGTATAGCCCGCTACGGCGGGATATAAGGCTATAATATGTGCAATGAAATCCATGGGAAGGAGGCAGACGATGTGCTGATGCCGCTTGGCACCTATTTAAAATCCTTTTTTAATTCTCAACCCCACAAACACACATGCTTGATTATTTTTGGTTAGTTAAATCTTCACACCTGTATGGCTCTTATATATTGTACACATATAAATATATATCAGGAATAATCAGGAAGGGCGGATTATTATATCCGAGAGACACGAACCTTCCTGATTCACTTACACCCATGGCGCTGAGGAAGGCAGAAGACGACGAAATGCATTCGCCTGTAGTGGGTGAAGGAGAACTGCCATTTACCTGTGTGATGGAATAAAGCCGTTTTTTCTAACACTCCCCTGCTGTTGGTCTCTTCACTTTTGCTTTTGTGATAGTGTGGAGTGTGATATTTTCGGCGCGGGTTCCAGTTATGCGCAAAGAGGCCCCCGCTTTGTTAAGTTGGCTCTGGTTCAGCTGGTTCTAAATGGAAACAATCCGGGTTACCGGAATCACCAGAACCCCCCTGCTGGTTCGGGACGTGAAATGGCGGTGTAGAGGTCACTCAGCCTCACGCTGGGCTAGGCTTGATTTCAGCCTCGCCCCCGCCCAAAGTGCTCCTGATGACAGCGGGGTAAAGCGGTTGGGGAGATGAGGAGACGGCGGTGTTCCGCAAGCATGGGGCGAAGGACGGTTCCCCCTAGCAACTTCAAGTACCTGCTCCACATAATAGCCTCAAAACATACGAACAATGGATAATGCATCCTGGGACTGGTAGGCGTAGCAACAAAAACGGACCACCAGAGGCATATATCTTTAAGGAGCAGGACTGTGTGCAATCAATCAGGAAGGGCGGATTATTATATCCGAGAGACACGAACCTTCCTGATTCACTTACACCCATGGCGCTGAGGAAGGCAGAAGACGCCGAAATGCATTCGCCTGTAGTGGGTGAAGGAGAACTGCCATTTACCTGTGTGATGGAATAAAGCCGTTTTTTCTAACACTCCCCTGCTGTTGGTCTCTTCACTTTTGCTTTTGCGATAGTGTGGAGTGTGATATTTTCGGCGCGGGTTCCAGTTACGCGCAAAGAGGCCCCCGCTTTGTTAAGTTGGCTCTGGTTCAGCTGGTTCTAAATGGAAACAATCCGGATTACCGGAATCACCAGAACCCCCCTGCTGGTTCGGGACGTGAAATGGCGGTGTAGAGGTCACTCAGCCTCACGCTGGGCTAGGCTTGATTTCAGCCTCGCCCCCGCCCAAAGTGCTCCTGATGACAGCGGGGTAAAGCGGTTGGGGAGATGAGGAGACGGCGGTGTTCCGCAAGCATGGGGCGAAGGACGGTTCCCCCTAGCAACTTCAAGTACCTGCTCCACATAATAGCATACGAACAATGGATAATGCATCCTGGGACTGGTAGGCGTAGCAACAAAAACGGACCACCAGAGGCATATATCTTTAAGGAGCAGGACTGTGTGCAATCAATCAGGAAGGGAGGATTATTATATCCGAGAGACACGAACCTTCCTGATTCACTTACACCCATGGCGCTGAGGAAGGCAGAAGACGCCGAAATGCATTCGCCTGTAGTGGGTGAAGGAGAACTGCCATTTACCTGTGTGATGGAATAAAGCCGTTTTTTCTAACACTCCCCTGCTGTTGGTCTCTTCACTTTTGCTTTTGCGATAGTGTGGAGTGTGATATATATATATATATATATATATATATATATATATATATATATATATATATATATATATATATAATATATATATATATATACATTCACTGAAAAAACCATAGGTTTTAGGGGTGTTATAGTTAGTTGGACATTTCACTCGTACAAAACCCTTGAAATTCCCCCGTTATAGTTAGTTGTACTAACTATAACTCGCACGCCGGCAATCCACTGCTGATGATGTCACATATTACATCATTCATGACATGGTCAGTGGCATCACTGATGACATCACTGATGACATCTCAAATTACATCACTGATGACATCGCTGAGGACATCATCCAGTGAATGTGGTTTAGTTCGATATTTAGATATTTAAATAAGTATTATATTTATATAGCAATCTGCCCTGAAGACTGAGTGGATGTATAAGTGTCTGAATGGAGGATTTAGTATATTCAAACAACAAGATCCACCTCTAACAGGTTTTCCTGTGAGCCAAGATATGACAGGCATACACAGTATTTGTTAAAATACCCCTCACACACCAAAAGGTCTCTTGGTGTCATGCTTCATCATCAGGGTCTTCCCGCCCTGCTGCGGGACAGGGCGTGCTACGACTAGCGACTACGCTGGAGCACTCAGATATTGTAAGTGCTATGTGAGGTGTATTGTTGTGAGTGTAAGTAGGGTCAAAAAGTGATAGGGAAAGTGAGGCTAAAAGAATACCTGGCCTTTTGAAAACAAAAAAATTCTTTATTACTCATAGGCTGGTATTGTTAAAAATTGGTGTGGCGGATAAAAACACAGCTTGTCAATGAGCTAGTTCTCCTGATGGTGTCAACATGTTTCGAGGCTGCCTGCCTCTTCGTCAGGACGGGGTCAGATCCCTCTATCACTCACTAATGTTGCCAGCAATGTGTGTTATGTGTATATACAGGTGAAACAGATATTCTAATACCTATGTGGCATGCAATTAATTTACAGTTTATAGAGCCCTAACAGTTTTACTGATTCGTGGGCTGAAATAAGTTGGAGACAATGCCCCATGAGCCGATCAGGAATGAGGGGTAAATGAAACTTCCATTCAACCTCGAGTTCTCCTCGCATCCTCCCTCGTCCGCGGCTTCCGTGATGTGTCACCAAGGGACCTTTTGGTGTGTGAGGGGTATTTTAACAAATACTGTGTATGCCTGTCATATCTTGGCTCATAGGAAAACCTGTTAGAGGTGGATCTTGTTGTTTGAATATACCATTGACTGGAGGAGGGTGCATCCACCCCAGTGCTTTTTAAGCACTACCTCTTCACTCCCTATTTTGATTTTTGCTTACTGGAGGATTTAGTAGCAATGTGATTGACTGTCTAAGTGACAAATTTAAAGTGTCTTACTAAATATATGGGATAGTGATTAAACTGTATAAATACCTGTATCACTCTATCTCTTGTTGTGTAAACTACTACCGTACATAAGTTGGTTACTAGCTATGTGAAAGTCTATATTAGTTATTATTTAGTTAAGTGAGTATTTGTATGGGATAGTGAATGAATGTGTGTGTGGTTGGATGGGAGGTGTGTGACTGCCCAAAGATGTGTAAATAGTTGCTTTAGTAGATATATGAGGTTAAGACTGTATGTGGAAATAGTTGTTTTGGTGAGTAAATCTCTTTATGGGGGTGGAGATGAGTAAATATATTTCTCAATGATACATGTCCAAGAAACTAGAAATATAAAGGCAGTGTATGTGACCGTTGTATATAAATAAGTATACAAAAGACTCAGTGATTGTATGAGTGACATATGGATAACTGTATACTTGTAATAGTGATTACTATCTATATCAATCAATAAAGTGGTGTTTGTGTATGTGTGTAGCTTAGAAATATAAGTATGATCAATTGTTTGCATACGTGAGTAGGATGACTGCATAAGTGAATAGGATGTGTGCTGGTGTGTAATGTTGATGTAGGTGTATAAGTATATTTAATAGAGTTCTATTGATCTTTGTTAGCATGTATGAGTGAATCTATAGGTAAGTGTTTAGATGTGTGTGTAGATGTAGGAATCACTGAGTGGTTTTTTAGAAACTTGTATTGGTGTGTCAATGGTTTCAAATATGGTACTCCATATTTTATAATGAGTGTTTAAAGGTTATACTAGTGTGTGTATGATAAGATGCATCAGATTGTCACGTGGATGATGTCAACAGTGATGTCATCAGTGATGTCATTTGAGATGTCATCAGTGATGTCACTGACCATGTCATGAATGATATAGTATGACATCATCAGTAGTGGACTGCGGGCGCGCGAGTTATAGTAAGTACAACTAACTATAACGGGGGAATTTCAGTGGTTTTGTACAAGTGAAATGACTGAACTAACTATAACACCTCAAAAACCTATGGGTTTTTTCAGTGAATTTCTAAGGTTTTTTAAATGCTAATTCCTAACTATAACATGTCTGAAACCTATGTTTTTCTCAGTGAATTTCAAAGGTTTTGTAAATGACAATTTTTAAATGTATTAATTCTTATATTTATTTTTTTGATACTGATTTACTACATTTTTTTAAACTATTTCTTTTTAGATCTTTTTTTTAAATTACATTATAATTACATTATACATTACATTACAAAATATACTTTCTCAGAATGAATTACTTTAGTTTAAATACTTTGCAAATAGGCAATACACTTTTAAGTACAGTAGTTACAGTTGTTGTAATGCGCAACACAATTTCAGACACAATGCAACATTGAGCTCAATGTGAATTTCTACTTAAATGCAATTAGTTACTTTTTGGATTACTTGTCTAACCACAAGTCTAGATCCTAGATTGAGTCCTGGGACATCTCCTGTAAACAGTTGAGTAAAAACGTTTTGGTTACAGTAGTGATTTTTAAGGAATATTATTGTATTTTCAAAGTTGACACTTAGAAACTTTTTCACATAGAATCACCAATGTTATCCTAAGGGAGGACATTCACTTATCAGGTAAGTAGTGTTGACTTGACTTTTTCTTACTCAGTGGTGGATCCTGGATACAGCACGGGTGCATCTCCTGTAAACAGTCGAAAGAATGCGTTTAAGTCATACAGGCAATTTTTAAGGAATATTTTTTGTTTGTGAAAATAGACACTTAGAAACTTTTCTGGTGAAAACCACACAATAGATTCCTATGGAAGGAAATACAAGTTACTGGTAAGTACGGTTAGAATTACTTTTCAGGATCAGTACTGGGCTCAAAGAAGCAGCACTGAGGTCACTCCTGATAACAGGTGAGTAAATCGGAATTCGTAGCTCTGCTGTTTTTATAGGAATTTTTGTACGTTTCAAAAATCGACACTTAGAAACTTTTCTGGTGAAAACCACACAATGGATTCCTATGGAAGGAAATACAAGTTACCGGTAAGTACGCTAAGAATTACTTTTCAGGGTCAGTGCTGGGGTAAAAGATGCAAAACAAACAAGAGGATGGACGGAATGTTGCACAATGGCAAAAACCTTCACCCCCAGTCACAGATCTGGGTTTAATCCATTGTTATTTTGCTCACCAAGCCACCCCAGTTCAGACATGGCCATATGCAAATCAGTCTTGACCCTGTGCCTCATGGGAACAGTCCAGCCCGAACTGCCAAGCCATGTCTTTCCTGGACCGGAATCAAGCATCCTAGGACCGGTTTCTGGCTATCAGCCGTCTTCAGCCAGGATAACTTGACTCCAGTGGCTTAGTGAGCAAGGGACCCACGTCTGGGCATACCCTTCACACATAGGGTGAACAGCAAGACAAACAAGATGATGGACGGAATGTTGCAGAATGGCAAAACATTCACCCCAGTCACAGATCTGGGTTTAATCCATCGTTATTTTGCTCACCAAGCCACCCCAGTTCAGACATGGCCATATGCAAATCAGTCTTGACCCTGTGCCTCATGGGAACAGTCCAGCCCGAACTGCCAAGCCATGTCTTCCCTGGACAGGAATCAAGCATCCTAGGACCAGCTTCTGGCTATCAGCCGTCTTCAGCCAGGATAGCTTGACTCCAGTGGCTTAGTGAGCAAGGGACCCATGTCTGGGCCTACTCTTCCCACATAGGGTGAACAGCAAACAAACAAGATGATGGACGGAATATTGCAGAATGGCAAAACATTCACCCCCAGTCACAGATCTGTGTTTAATTCATCGTTATTGTGCTCACCAAGCCACCCCAGTTCAGACATGGCCATATGCAAATCAGTCTTGACCCTGTGCCTCATGGGAACAGTCCAGCCCGAAATGCCAAGCCATGTCTTCCCTGGATCGGAATCAAGCAACCTAGGACCGGTTTCTGGCTATTAGCCGTCTTCAGCCAGGATAGCTTGACTCCATTTGCTTAGTGAGCAAGGGACCCACGTCTGGGCATACCCTTCCCACATAGGGTGAACAGCAAAACAAACAAGATGATGGACGGAATGTTGCACAATGGCAAAACATTCATCCCCAGGGCTAAAAGATGCAGCACTGGGTTCACTCCTGATAACAGGTGAGTAAATCGGAATTCGTAGTTCGGCTGATTTTAGAGGAATATTTGTACGTTTCAAAAATCGACAGAAACTTTTCTGATGAAAACCACACAATGGATTCCTATGGAAGGGAATACAAGTAACTGGTAAGTACGCTTAGAATTACTTTCCAGGGTCAGTGCCGGGCTAAAAGATGCCGCACTGGGTTCTCTCCTGATAAATGGTGAGTAAATCAGAATTCGTAGTTCGGCTGATTTTAGAGGAATATTTGTACAATGGTGAAGTAAGGGGGCGGGGCCTGCAGGGACATGTGTGCAAACACGCCCTGTGGCGCGTTTTAAGTTGGGGAATTCATTCCTCTTTAATCCTGCGGTCCCCTAGCGGCTAACTAGCCCACCAGGTACCTCCAGTAAGTGCCACAGAGCTGCGTTGCTGAGAGGTGTAAAAAGGGGCGTGGCCTCAGAACACCTCTCTGCAACACAGCCCCCTGGTGCATACTGGAGGTTCCTGGTGGGCTAGTTGGCCCCCAGGGACCCCCACTATTCAAGGGGAGTGTGTTCCCCCTCTGCAAACGCACAAGGGGGTGCGTTTGCAGAGTGGTGCAAGGAGGGGGTGGGGCCTAGGGACGATCGCGTCTTTAAAAAAAAAAAATTGAAAGTGGGGCTGTGTGGCCCCCCTTCCTTTTTCTTTTTTGGGGCCCTGGGGACCCCATCCCCCAGGACTTGACCCCCAAATATAATTTTTTTCATTTTTTTGTGGGAAGGGGGCCGCGTGGCCCCCCTCCCGTGGCCAATTCCGGGCCCCGGGGAGCCCATACCCCATCCCATGGCCAATTACATGTATCTTTTTTATGAAGGGGGCTCCCCCCTCCTCAGGCCACTTCAAGGCCCCGTGGACCCCATCCCCCGGGGCCTCCCCATTTTTTAATGGGGAGGGGAGCCACCCTCCCGGCCATTAGTAGCCCCGGGGACCCCATCCCCTGGGGCTGGCCCTCACCATTGGGGACTGTGGGGGGTCCCCAATCCCCCCACGGTCCCGCCGTCTCCCCGTCTCCTGCAGGAGCCGGCATCGCTTTTCCATATGGGGAGTAGCTAACATGCCGCTTCCCATATGGAAAAGCAATCAGATTTGCTTCATTGAAGCGAGAGCAGGTTTCCCTGCTCTCTCTTCAATGAAGCAAAGCAGTTTGCAATGGCAGAGAGGGAGCCACGAGGCTCCCGCCCTGCCATTGCAAACAGCAGCGTAACGGGGGTGGGTACCCCGGGACACTGCAGGAGCCGGCCCTGAGGGTGGCGGTCCCCAGGGCCATCGATGGCTCTAGGAGGGGGGCCGCGTGGCCCCCTCCCACATTTTTAAGTAGCCCTGGGTGGTGGCGGTCCCCGGGCTGGGGGGGCCTGAGAGCCACCCCCCAGTTTCCTAAGCCCCGGGGGGTGTCAGTCCCCGGGGTTGGGGGGGGCCTGACAGCCCCCCACCCATTTGTTAGAAGCCCCGGGGGGTGGCGGTCCCCGGGGCTGCGGGGAGGCCTCGTGAGCCCCCCGCATATATTAAATTAGAGCCCCTGGGGGTGGCGGTCCCCAGGGCTGAGGGGGCCAGAGAGTCCCGCACCCATTTGTTAGAAGCCCCAGGGGTGGCGGTCCCGGGGCTGCGGGGGGCCCCGTGAGCCCCCTCACATATATTAAATTAGAGCCCCGGGGTGGCAGTCCCCGGGGCTGGAGGGCCTCAGAACCCCCCTATTTAATACTTTAAAGCCCCGGGGGTGGCGTTCCCAGGCCTGAGAGCCCCCCCACCCATTTGATAGAAGCCCTCGGGGGTGGCGGTCCCCGGGGCTGCGGGGAGGGGGCCCTGTGAGCCCCCGTCATATATTAAATTAGAGCCCCCCCACACTTTTGTTTTTAATAATGCCCCCGGGGGCAAATTATAATATTTACCGCGGGATACCACGTTTCTTTTTCTTTATATCGCGCATCATTTGATTTAAAAAAAAAAAATCATAATAATTTGTTGGGGCCCTGGGGGTCCTTGTGGGACCCCCTGAGCAGGCCTAGGGGGTCAGGGTGTGTTTACCCTACCCCCTTTTTGCGTTTTGCGAAGTTTTTTCTTTGGTTTCTTGTGCCTCAGTTCTACCAAGGCATAAGATGGCTGCCAACACTTCCTGATTTGGATGCGGACCCTCCGAGCCCATAGATATGTAAATGACTTTAACTGTCATTTTCTCAGGAACTACTGAACGGATTTACACCAAATAAGCAAAAGGCACGAGTCTGAACCAAGGACTACCTCTTTGCCAAATTTGGTGTAATTCCGTTCAGCAGTTCGGGCTATAGCTGCAGCTAAAGGTCCTATGGGAAATTGCATGGGGAAAACGCGTTTTGGGACCCCCCTTTATTCTCGGCCCCCGCTTGATGAATAACCGTGAAACTTTCAGGATAGGAGCGGACCGGAGCTGGCCAAAAGTTTGGAAAATATTGCGCAGATTTGCCAACCGGCGCCAAAGTTATTCCAAATAGAATGTTGTTGATTTCCTCCCTAAATTCTTTTTCAGTAGATAGGAATATCACTAGCAACCATGATCCTCTTTCCACTAGTTTTCACTGGGATAAGAAGCAGGTTGTTACACATCATTATTTCAGAGCCCCAGTCAACCTCAAAGCCAGGGGCGTAGTGGGACAAAGTAATTCCTGAGATTTGTATCGCTGAGCTGATTACGTCTTGTCAATCTGAATTCCAGATTTGCCTGGATGAAGAGGCACTACAGTATAGCATATTACAGGGGTGTGGAATTCCTATAGCCTGACGGCCAGGACATATTGTTTGGGGTCAAGGACAAGGTTTCATGTGTATTTTGTCCTTGGGACAAGTAGTCCCAACACCCTGCAGAACAAACCACTTGGCTGCCAGTTTACAGTACCATATTATGGATCACGGAAGGGCATTGTCTGCAGTCAAGGTAATTTTTGTGTTCATGTTACAACTTGTATTTACGGTTCATAAATGAAAAGCCTTGATTGTTAGGAAATGTTGTAAGCTTGGACTGCACTACTTACAGCGGTTTCAGTATAGATGTGTACACATGTTTTCAAAGTTTAGCAGTATGAGGCTATGTATAATGCTCATAGAATGCTCTCTGATTAAATGTAAATATGTGCAGGAGCTTAAAAGCAAGATGGATGATTCTTTACTTTCAAAATAAAATGTGCACAAAAAAATGCAACTAGGAAAAAAAACACTTTGCTAAACAACTGTAAAACTTTTGGAACCATTTCTTTGCTTCGTCCTTTATAAAATGTGTTGATGAATGCTAGTATTTCCCCAAAATATTCCTAATGGAAAATCTTTGTAACATCTTTGTAACCAGTTACAACAAGATTATGGAAAACAGCATTGGCAAAGACAGTACGGGGCCTATTAGGATGGCGGACGGACCTGTGTCCGTCCACCATCCCCGAGATGGAGGGACCGTCCGCAGGGGCAGCGGCGGTCCCTCCAGTGTAATTAGGATGTGACCGCCACCCTGGCGGTCACATACCGTATCTTTAACCTTGCGGCGGGTGCTGCTTGAAGCAGCACCGGCCGCAAGGTTAAAAATGCATGTTTAACATTTACATGCACAAAGTGGCAGGCACCTCGCGGTGCCTGCCGCTTTGTGCATGTAAATGCTGTGGTGTACCATAGGTACCCCCCATGTGCACCCCCCGACACCCTGGGGGCCCGCAAAGGGCCCCCAAATGCCAAAGACCACATGCTTTTCCACGGCGGAAAACCCACCGTGGAAAAGCATGTTTCCCCATGCATCCTAATATGGCTGGCGGTGTCTGATAGACACCACCACATTATTAGAGCTTTTCTGCCGCGGGACCGCGGCGGAAAAGCGGCTGACGGTCTCCCCGTCGGCAGATGACCCCCTGCCATCCTAATCTGGCGGGGGTCTTTTCTATCACCGCAGCGATGAATACGCACCCTCCGGGCCGGCGGTGTCTTCCGCCGGTCCGGAGGATGAGGATTCACTGCACTCCTAATCGGTCCCCTGGTCTGAAATTGGTGGTCAGCCTTTTGATTTTGTCAATGCAAGTCTTGTTTTGGCATGGTTTTTGTAAAAACTTTTTGACGTGGGAGCTGCCGGACCCTCACCATTATAACAAGCATGGGCAAAAACCCAAACAACATTTTTGGTCTCAAAAATCACATACTGCCACATTAGTTCCTTGCACTGAACAAAACTACTTTGTGTGCAAATATGCTCCTTTTGAAAGGGCATAATGCTGCCACTCATAGTGAAGCCAGCCGAC
Source organism: Lissotriton helveticus (assembly GCF_964261635.1). Taxonomy (NCBI): domain Eukaryota; kingdom Metazoa; phylum Chordata; class Amphibia; order Caudata; family Salamandridae; genus Lissotriton; species Lissotriton helveticus. Next base: position 817,855,882 of record NC_136069.1, read on the forward strand.
AGACAAACAGAGATAGAATGTTAATAAACACAAAAGGTCTTGGTTAACACCACATGTAATTAGGCGTCAATTATTAAAGAAATCTCAAAGGTTCACCCATGGTATATGCCCTTGCGTTAGTGCAGATTTACGGCTTTCATGAATTGACAAGAATTTACAGAAGAAGGTAAAAAAAATCATAGTCCTAGAAAATATTTGTTAATTGCATTTTAGCATGAGCAAACATGCATGTGCAGATTTGCTCAAGCGAAAATTGTTGAGCGTTTGCAGGTTCACATAACCTCCAACCACATTTTTTCCAACCCTGGAAGAAGTTTTACGTCTGCCATTGTCAAGAGTAAATTTCCAAACTTTCTCAATGGGGAAAAGATTAGAGAAGAGCTGGTAAAAACCCTTAAACATGCACGTTAGAAGGTTTGTACAGATTCAAAAGGGCATTCCAATCCTGGAACTACTGCTTACCACTACCTTCAACCCCAGTATCTAGATCTGCAGAAAGGGGGCAAGATAAAGGAATTGCTAGTATTCAAACCCTACTATGGCATGAGCCCTGGCATAATCATAGAGGCTATATCAGAGCTCTTATATAATGAGATGGCTGACATAATGTGTTACTACACTACATGGCACGAAAGGGATGAATGCATTTTCTAACAGGGCAAGTAGATTTATGAAGCAACCTGTCCCATGGACAAGTACACATTTTATTCAATCCCACCCCCCTGATATTAAGGGCTTTTGACACGGTATGCACCCATGTTATTTCTGCCCTTTTGAAGCTAGGGTGGTCAGGCTCTCCAGCCCTGAGTAGATGGTTTGACAAGAAATGTACGAGGGCGCACAAGGTACCTTTAACTATGCTTAAAAAAACAAGATAATGGTGAGGTGAAAGAGTGAAGAGCTAAATACAGAGCAGCCTTAAAACATAGGCTGATTGAATTAAAGAGATATATGTAGGGAGGCTCTTCTCACAACTAGTACCTTGAAAGATAGCACTATGTTCTGGAAGGTGGTCAATCTCCCCTTCTTCAAGGAGGACCTGGTGTCTGTTCAGGCTGCTTAAGTCCCGGCCCATGTTTGGGAGGACCATTTTTCTGCCTAATACCAGGGAAATGACCCAGAATCACTAACCCCAACCCTACAACAGGGCCACAAGCTAATGCTTCACTGGGAAGAGATAAGGGATGCTATTTTGTCCCTTCCTGCAGGCATGGTTCTGTGCGCCAATGGGGTCCCAGGGACCTGTTTAAGTCCCTAGTAGATTTTTGGGCTCCTCTTCATACCCTTCATATTAATGCCACCATAATTTGCGCTTTGCCTGAGGCATGGCGTCATTCCATGATAGTGCCTGTATTTCGTAAGGAGAACAGGAGTGACCCTGCTTGCTACTGGCCTATCTCTCTAATCGACGTTGAAGTAAAAATCACTGGTCGGGTTTTTCTGAAGAGGCTTACCCAGTGGGCGGAAGAGAACAATATACTGTCCGAACTGCAATATGGGTTTTGGTCTGGCAGAGGCACGGTGGAGCAGAACCTCAACTTACATCTTGTTATAAATAAATACACGAGGGCCAAAAGGGGATTCTAAACCCATGCCTTCATGGACCTCAGTTCTGCCTTTGATAAGGTAAACAGAGATAAGCTCTGGGAAGAGCTGGGGTCCATGGGGGTGGGACATACATTGGTTGTTTTTCATAAGGATCTTCATCATGGTTTGACACACTCTGTCAGATATGGAAGCAATGGGGAATGTACTAAGCTCTTTGATTGAAAAAGGTGTATCTGGCAGGGCTGTATTTTGGCACCCTTTCTATTTATAATGTATATTAATCGCTTAAAATGTGCTTTTTGACAGGGGTTAGATGTCCCAAGAGCTGGGGGAAGACTTTTCCTAGCTCTTTTATATCCAGAGGATGTAGTTCTGATCGCTCGCACCGCCAGAAGCCTTCAGTGGCTACTAGACCTTTTTATTGGTTTTATGGACCTACTTACTAATTTTAAGAAATATCATGTTATGGACCTGGGTCTGAAAAACACTAAAAGCTCAACCTTTATGATGCAGGGAGGGGTTTTAAGTAAGGTAGATCATTTTACTTATCTAGGCATTTAAATATACTCAGGTCTCAGCTGGCAACCTGTATTTAAAAAAAAACATTGGAAACATTAAGAGGGCCTGCACCAGTGTAAATGACCTCTCCTCCCAGCCCGGTTGGGTAAGAAGCCATTGCAAATCATGCTTGCTGTCTATAAAGCTAAGTGTATCCCAATTTCCACATGTGGTTGTGAGATCTGGAGCTATGTTAATATAGCCGCGATTCTGGTGGCAGAGAATACATTTCTAAGGGGCCTCCAAGGTGCAGGTGCTGACTTTAATTGTATGTGACTGCTCTTATAATGGTGTGCAGGCTGGCTAAAGAAGGAACTAAGCCTTAATAGGCTAGTCATTTGGGATTGTTTGAATTTGGTAAATAGTTATGTTATTGAAGCTTGTATAGCACACGTATACCCGTAGGTGTCTTGGCGCTTTCAGGATCATAAACATACTGCTCTAAGGTATAGCTAATTTCTGAAAAGCCAAGTCTTGAGTTGTTTCCTGACTGCAAGAAGGGTGGGTATGGTCCTAAGATATAGTGGAAGAGAGGTGACTGAATCTCCTACCACCCCAGGTCGCTTTTTTTAATTCTAACGGTGGGAACCAGGCTTGCATTGGCTGATAGGAGAGGTCTACTTGGAGAGTACCAACTAAATTGGACCTTCTCTGTGAAGAGCCTTGTGAGCAATGCAGAGTGCATTAAATTTGGCTTGTTGGCATACTGGAAGCTAGTGAAGACTCTGAATGCCTGTCGCTATTGGCTGATATTTGGGAACATTCAGGATCAATCTGGCAGCTGCAGCATTCTGTACCGCCTGCAGCTTATTAAGTAATCTGGCTTGAAGATTCATGTATAGGCCATTACAATAGTCCAGCTTGGACAAGACTAGAGAGGACACAACAGTTTTTCTGGTGTTTCTAAGAATAAAGGGGAGGATTTTTCTGAGTTTTGATGGTGAAAAAAGAGGAGGATACAACCTTAGACACCTGGGTCTTCAAGTTGAGTTTATCATCCATGATAAAGCCAAGGTTCTTGGCTTTCATTACTGGGATAGGAGATGTGCCCAGGTTTCTTGGCCACCAGGCTGGAGACCAAGCTGGAGAGAGGTTACCGAACAGTATCACCTCCGTTTTGCTTGAATTTAGTTTCAAGCAGTGCTTGATCATCCAGCTACTCAGGGCAGTCATACCGTCATGTAGTTTTAGAGAATGATTAACATCCTTATCCACCGCAGAAATCACCAGCTCGGTGTCATCAGCGTATGATGTTGGATTCAGATTAAAACTTCTAATCAGCGGGGCGAGTTCAGAGACATAGATATTAAAAAGCATCAGGCTCCACGAGGAGCCGTGAGGGACCCTATAAGGCAGGGTAAATGGTGAGGATTTAAACTGACCTAAATGTACCGTTTGGGATCTCCCTGATAAAAAGGATGTTAGTAGAGTAAGAGCCTTTCCTCTATCCCTATAATGTTCAGACGGTGGATCAATAAGCCATTGACCACCGTATCGAATGCTGCAGACAGGTCCAGCAAGATAAGAGCTGCTGACCCTCGACTGTCTAATGCCATTCATATCACTTACGTAGTTTTTATCAATGCAGTCTCAGTGCTATGATTTGCTCTAAACCCAAACTGACTGTGTTCTAAGAGCTGATTTTTAGAAGTAAAATTAGATAGTTCTACATTGATTATTTTCTCTATGATTTTTGCCGGAAGAGGGAGTCTCGATATGGGACGGTAGTTGGCCGGAACGCTAATGTCCAGGTTTGGATTTTTAGTAAGGGGAGGATACAGGCCTGTTTCCAAATGCTAGGAAAAGATCCTCGTATAAGCATTTGAATAAATACTGATGACAAGTAGGGGGTGAGGTACTGATTTGCCAGTTGTAGAATCTTAGGGGGGCAAGTGTTATCTGGGGATCCAGATTTCGCAGCAGAGAGAAGCATAGCTATTTGGTTTATGGATGTTGGAGTGAATTCTAAGAGCAATGTCTCATTCGTTGTTTCCTGATCTTTATGATTGGTATTAACCTTAGTTTTGTGAAAAAAGTCAAATATTTGATCAACTTTATTTTTGAATGTGTGGGCAAGCAAGTTAAAGAAGTCTGAGTTATGTCTAGACAAATAGTTTTTTGTAACTGTAGTAAGTTTCTTTACAACCAGAAAAAGTTATTTACTGGAATTGCAAGCATTTTCAATTTGTTGCGTGTAGTACTGACTTTTTTCATTGATGAGGTTCTTTTTATACTTTGCAAGAATAGCTTTATAGGGATGTTTTTCGAATTCATCATAGTTTTTGCGCCAGTTCTTCTCTTGCCTCCTACATGCTTGTTTTTCAAATCTTAAGGCCTCAGAAAAACAGGAAGCTGATAGAGTGCCTCTGTATTTATTCAGAGAAATGGTGGGGGCTAGCTTTGCGAAATTAGATTCAAGCTATGTGGTGTAGTTTATGGCTGAGGAATCAACTTCCATTTCAAGGCCAGGTTGGCTTTGTGTCAGCTGTGTTGCAAATACTGTGGGATCAATTTTATGCCAGGGTCTAAGTACCTTAGTGTCTGGTATAATCCAAGTTTTAAATGAGGATAGCTTATAGTTGAAAAGTACTGCGCGATGATCTGCCCACACTAGAGGAAGTGCGGAAGGATTGGAGATGGCGGGATTGTTAGTAAAGAGACCATCTAGCATATGACCTGCTAAATGTGTAGGGTCTTGTATCCGTTGTTTGAGTCCAAAGTTCGATGTCATTTTAAGGAGGTCTGATTTGTCTTTATCTGTCATTGATTCTAGGTGAAAGTTCACATCTCCTAAACTGGTGAAATAATTGGATTGGAGACCTAATTCTAACAGTGAATGAAAGCTATTTAAGGAATTTATTTGGACAATATATCCGATGTATACTGGTTGCACTATGTGAGGGGAAATTTTAAAGCCCTTGGGAGGCCCAAGCTATTTTCTGACCTAGAAAGCATTGTGAAACAAGATGTTGTTTGGTTAAGACATGCCGTTTGTCTCAGGGTGGCGGCCAAGAGGGAAGTCTCCACCTTGGCCAAACAGACATATCGTCAATTTGTCATGTGAAAATGTTTATGGGATAGACACATATCTTCTTCTTGAAATGACAAGTCATCAACAGCATTTACTGACCCATTTCATACTGGGCACGTTCCATCAGCTGTGTTTCTCTATCGGCACATGGTGTAAGAATACGGATCTGCCACCATGCACTTGTGACCAGGTCTCCATAGGCAATACTTTGCACATCGTACTTATATGCCCTATATATAAAACACTTTGTCATACATTTTTAAGAACTCTTCTTTTAACTGTGGGTTTTGGACACCTCAAACTCGCTCTATTATATTTACAGCTCTTAACACCACCCAAAATCTGTTTTTATGGGTCACAGTACCTATCAGGGTCTTCAGCTCAAGACATAAGGCACTGCAACTTGCTTCTTTTTCCCCGAATGGATATCTAAATTGATAGACTCTTTTTGTGGATATGATAATATTGATGATGTTTGAGCATTGTATGCTGTTTTTTTATCTTGTACATTTGAATGATTTTATTCTCTTAATGGTATTACTATTTTCACGAACATTCGTGTTGGAATGTTCTTTTGCCTCCGTACACTTGTATGATTTTATTTTTTTAAATCAAATTGAGTCAATGAATTGAACCGTGTCAACCTCTGTAATGGTTTTGTAATTAAAGGAAAGTTGGGATTTGAATCATTATTAGAAATACCCTCGCTTCTTAAGTGATATTGTTGGATTCATTCTCAAAATCGCGGAGATGTGATTCTTGGACATCATCCTCAATTCTTTCTGTATATGCTATCCCAGATAAGTAACTTTTGTCTGACAATACTGTAATTTTGAGAAAACGTACGCCCATTATTAGCCAAACGATTCAGTAATGCAATGGTGCCCAACTTACAGCCCTCTTTTGTTTATCCAGCTATCATCTAATCATCAATGTATTGTCCCAAAACGAACTCACAAGGAAACTCTAATGTTTCCAAATCTCTCTTAAGTATTTGGGAGAAAATGTTAGGAATCTATGTATATATAGGGGGCTGGGATCCGGAGGAAGATGGCGGTCGGCTGACGGCGGTCGTGAGAGCTCCTTCCTGACGGGGATGTCTGGTCTCTCGGATTAATGTATCGTCGCGCTTTGGAAATCCATGTGGTAAGCGAGCGGGTTTTGCACTCTTTCCCTTCTTACAGTATAGCTAACTAATAGGGGTGAATTACTTTCTCCCTCCCTGAGTGACCCCTCCGGTAACACGGAGATACGGAGCCGGCGGCATTAGGACCTAGTCGGAGACATCAGAGGCTGATGGGCGTGGACGTGGAGGTCGGAGGCGGAAGGGGTGATTGCGCTCAGCACGGACGAGGTGAGAGGGGTGAGAGAGGAGGTCTCTACACGGCGTTTGGCTACTGGAGGAGAATACGAGGGGCTGCTGCCAGGATCTACCCCAGAGGTTGCCTAACATATGCGGTGAGTGGGTATTGTGGTTGGGGAGCGGAGGAGAAGCTGATTAATGACTGTGGCATATCCACGCTAAAGGTACAGCAGAGTTTACGAGGAAAAGTCTCTGGAGCACCGGGGCCGGCTTACTATACATCCATAGAACCTAAGGGCATGGACTCGGTTGCTGGTTTAAAGCCTAAGACCCCATTAGATACCACATTGGATACAGCAGAGAGTGTTTGTCTGCAGCAGGACTGCAATAAAATAAGTTCTAATCAAGACTTAAGCACAAAACAAGACTTAAGCACAAACAATCCTTTGCAAAGTACTGCCCATCCGGTAGTAAGGAGTAGGTATCTCCTCCGTTCTTTGCCAGATAGAGAGCTCTTATACCCTCTAAACCGAGACTGTGGGCCGACCCCCCTAACCCCATTACGGAAAAAAGAGAAGAAGAATAAGAGCGTAGAGGGGAAAAAGCAAAAGCAAAAGAAAAAGACATTTGCAGCTCCAAAACCTGCCCCCTCCTTAACATCATACTTCAAAATCATGGAGAAAACAGTATATAATTTAGACCCCTCCACTGTTGAGCAGATCTCGACTCCTGTGATTTCACAAAACTCGGTTGCAGTGACCTTGCAAAATAGGTATACACCTTTATCGATAGATCCGGAAATAGAGGTAACAGATGACGTCCCAAGCGTCCCAAACACTGATCTGTGTAAGGATGACTCACAGCTTGTGGTTTCTGTATCTGGCAATATATGCCCTGTGACAGCTGTCTCTCCGGAAGGAAGTGGCTCAAGTGAGGATAAACAACATAAAGTAGGAGGTGAAAGTATGGAGCACTTGCTTAGATCTTTGCAGGAAGATCTTTTGGCAAAACTTTTACCCAAATTTGAAATTTCTGAAAGTAACCAAAGGGAAATCGCTCAGAAATGCACCACCTTGGAAGGAAAATTGGATGATATATGTATCAGAACCGTAGCATTGGAGGGCGAGGTTGCGGTGCTCTCAAGGACCTCACAAGCGCAGTCTAAAACAATATCTGATCAGAAAGCCAAGAATCAGACCCTCCAGCAGGATATGGAAAGGTTGGAAATTCATGCAAGTCGCAACAATTTGAAGTTTTTGAGAATACCGGAGGAGTCTGAGAATGGAGATGTTAAAACAATGATTTGCAAGCTTTTGAGAGAAGGTATTTTAAAAGACAGACCGGATATTGATTTAGAGCACGAAATACAGAGAGCCCATAGAGACCCCTTTCGTAGACATTCTGATAGAAACGCCCCAAGGAAAATTTTGGTTAATTTTCTATCTTATTCTGTTAAAGAGTTAATATTGAGCAGGGCTCTGATTGACTCTTCACTTCAGATAGGGTCTTCAAAGTACTTAATTCGCTCTGATGTGGGTAGAGCGACGGCCAAAAGACAGTGGGAGTTGGGATCTAGGATGCAGGAATTGAGAGGTCTGGGTGCTCAGGTGATGATGAAATTTCCTGCTTCCCTACGAGTGGTGTGGAACAATAAGACCTATAATTTCACGTCTCCGCAGGAATTAGACGACTTTGTAATAAGTCTGAAAGAGGCTCGGAAAATCTGAGATATCGGAATGTTTATGTTTTAGACCTTGGTGGATTACATTAATAGAATCACCACTCTGAAGGGATGTAGCTAAAAAATAGTTACATTAAAGTTGTAGTTTTTGTGTACGAGGGGGGATGGAGGAAAAAATAAATCACAAAAAGACGCAAAAAAACAAAAAACTTTTTAATATAAAGCACAGGAAAGAGGGGAAAAAAAAATATATATATATAATCCTGTAATTAGATGGTTGAGGGTGCACATGATTTGTATAGCACATATGGATAGGACCAGAATTCCAGTCAGGGGGAGGGCCTCGAATGGCGATGTCTTCGCCAAAGGTAATATGGGAAGGTTCCTCATGGGGGGAGGAGGGTGGGGGAGGAAGGGAGGGGAAAAAAAAAAAGAAAAAATTTCCTCATATAGTTAGAAATTCCAAGAGTACTAAGAGTCAACAGGTAATTAAGAATCACTTCACCCTAAGGGATAATCAAGTTAATCAATTAATATGGAGAATAAATTAAAAATAATTAGCTGGAACGTTAATGGACTGAGGGAAAGTAAAAAACTCGGTAGAGTTTGTGAGTTCTTAAACAAGTCTAGCGCACATATTCTTCTAGTAGAAGAAACCCACCTTAATTCACAGGAGTGTAGATTGGCTTTTAAAAACCAAAAATGGATACAGGACATTCTATGTTCTCAGCAGAGCGGTAATACTAGAGGAGTGATGATAATTATCAGAATTAATAGTGGAATAAGGGTTGAGAAATACGAAACAGACCACACAGGCAGATGGCTGACTGCATCATTGGTAGTAAAAAACATAAAGGTAACGTGTACTGTGTACTATGGCCCAAATCAGGATGCGCCAGAGGCCTTGATCAGTCTGAAAACTAGCCTTCTTGGTCTGAATGCCCCCATCATATTAGGTGGCGATTTTAATTTAGTATTCGATCCTAGATTAGATCGCACTTCTAAGGCTCTGGTACCTCCATTACTTAGATCCAAGAGGGAGCTTGGAAACATAATAAAAGATTTCAATTTGATAGATGTCTGGAGGACTAAGAATCGGAATAACAGAGATTATTCATTTTACAGCCACAGACATAGGCACCACTCACGAATTGATTTCTTTCTTATTAATCAAAGTTTTCTCTCTGAGACCCTTTCCACTGCTTACATTCCGGCAATATTATCAGACCATTCCTTAGTAGAGCTAGTACTTAAGCTCCCACAGAATTTACAAGCTAGGAGATGGACTTTAGATAGATCTCTATTATTACAAGAGAATATAAAGCCTGATTTATTGAAGCAAATGACAGAATATTTTTAACTAAATAAGAATACCGTACCAGATCAAATATTATGGGATGCTTTCAAGCCTTTTTTAAGAGGTATACTTACATCTGAAATGATAAAAAGAAATAAAATTAGAAAGAAGGAAGATGAAGATTCTTTATCTCTTATAAAGCAAAAAGAGCAAGATTTACAGAAAGTTTCCTTAGAACAACGGATGGATGTGACATCCATTCAAAAGGATTTAGAGAACTTAAAAATTAAATATCGGGCCAACCTAGATAAAATTATTAAATTAAGGTGGGACACGAGTAGACTTCAGAATTTTTCTTATGGGGAGAAATGTGGGCAAATACTAGCTTGGAAGGCCAGGGCAGATCGTGTTAGGAACCAGATATCCGGATTGAAGATTCAGAGTTCTAGCGATATATCATCAGATAGCGGGGAGATTTTGAGTGAAGTTAAAACCTATATGCAAAATCTATATATGAGGAGTGATGACAAAACAACAATGGAAGAGGTAGCTCAATGGCTGGAGGGAGTATGTATACCCCGCCTAACAGACACGGAAGGTTTATTTCTATGCTCACCAATTAAGGAGGGTGAGGTATACGACCAACTTAAAAGGATGGCCAGGGGTAAGGCTGCAGGCCCAGATGGGCTCCCAGTCGAAATATATCAAATAGGGTCAGAAATTTTAGGTCCAATCTTAACGGCCCTTTTTAATGGAATACACTTAGAAGGGGATCCTATACCCCCGACCTGGTCAGAGGCCACAGTAACCCTGGTTCTGAAACCTAATAAAGACCCCGTATTGGTTGAATCTTATAGGCCAATCTCGCTGCTGAACGTAGACTATAAAATCTTTGCAGGGGTTTTAGCAGCGAGATTGGCCAAAGTTATTAAAACCATTGTTCATGAGGACCAGAGGGGCTTTATGCCCGGTAGACAGCTAAATGATTTGACCTTTCAGGCGATTGCGGCAATTGACTTTGCTTCAGCGGAGGAGGTACCATTAACCATAGTGGCTATAGACGCCGCTAAGGCTTTTGACCAAGTTAATTGGATGTACTTGTGGGAAGCTCTGTCAAAATTTGGCATACCGATTAACTTTATAACATCGATAAAAGCATTATATTGTGAGCCCAGAGCTAAATTCTTAGCAAATAACTTACTTACAGATTGGGTTAAAATTACACGTGGTACTAGACAGGGCTGCCCCCTATCCCCCTTATTATTTAATTTATACTTAGAGCCCTTTGTTATCAAATTACGATCAGATGATCTAATTGAACCCTTTCGCCTGAATGAGCTAAATTTAAAATTCTCCCTATATGCTGATGATCTCTTAATGTTCACATCTAATCCTGAAACATCAATCCCTCAATTATTTCATCAAGCAGAAGTATTTGGAGAAGTCTCAGGGTATAAAGTTAACAAAGAAAAAACTGAGGTCATGCAATGGAATCAAGAGGTTAGGTTTCCTAGTGTAAAGTCCCGTATGAGATATCTTGGCATCCAGCTTGTACAAAACATTACAGAAATACCCAAAGTTAATTTGGAGAGGGTACTTAAGGATATCAATACACTTTTACACCGTTGGTCGGGACTGGCGTTAAACATTTTTGGTAGAGTGAATCTGTTGAAGATGATCATCTTACCAAAAATCACCTTCCTTTTCAATTCGATACCTCTTTCATTCAGCTCTAAAGATATTGCCAAAATACAGGGACGGATAGGATCCTTTATTTGGAACTCCAAATCGCCCAGAATTTCTATGAAAAAACTCAGAAGGAAGATCAAGACAGGCGGATGCGCTTTACCAGACATTCTCCACTATTGTCAAGCTTTTCATTTTAAAAACTTTAGGTCAATGGCCGACAAAGCAGACACTTCTTGTTTGGGTCAGTTATTTCAAGCTTTGCTACACAACATCCCTCAAGGTAAAGAAACTTTCTTATTCAAGTTCGGAGACCCGAAGTTCTACAAGAAGGTTAGATTAAAGGTCTTGGGAACAGCTCTGAGAAATTGGGTGTTTGTCAGGAAGAAATTAGACATTCCTTACTACACTCCCCTTGCACCCATATGGGATTCGCCGGGGACACCCGAATGCCTTATGGATCAACTATCGATTCCTCTTAGAACAGCGGGCATTGGACAGTGGCAAGATCTTATCGTAGACTCAGGACTAATGGAGTGGGATTCATTACACAGATTAACGAGTGGAACCCTTACTAGATTCAAATATTATCTATTAGGCAGTTGGTGTAGTACTATAACTTGGAATCTTACAACTTACCCTAAATTTGATCTAGTAAAGAGAAAAGGGAGCTGGAAAAAAGAAGTTTCCTTTTGGTACGAGGCAATAAATGAGAAAGATCAAGTCACGATACCTGAACTTAATAAATTATGGGGAGAAGCAATAGTCCTACAACATGGCGAATTACAAGATCTTTGGGGAGACTCTTTTGAAATGTTGCATATGGTTGTTAAATCCGCCCCTTTAAATAGAAACCACTTATTCACATTATACAGGGCGTATTTTTCACCAAAGAAGCTGTCCAAGTTTACGAATACTGAATACAGTTGTTTGCGTTGTAAGCTTTCCAAGGCAGACGATATACATATGTTTCTTGAGTGCCCCAAATTATCTCTTTTTTGGTCTAAAATAGAAGAATTTATAATAGAAGTGTGCAATATACGGTTTAAAATTACTCCGATGACCGTCTTTTTTGGGTTAGAGCTTGGATCTCAGCTTAAAGAGATGAGGACTAAATTTATTTTTTATGTAATGGTTATAGCTAGACGAGAAATATGTAAACTTTGGAAGTCGGAGATCTCTCCTACTTTTGCAGATTTTTTAAGTTATATTGTATATATCAGTGAGACCGATATTGCATGTGATAATTCTAGCTTGGACAAAACCTGGGCAGCCCTAGTGGCTTGGCGGAATTGATGAGATATGTTCCTGTGATTTCACCTGGGTCCTGTGAGTGACTGGTATCCTACCCAACCGAGGGCCGTATAGACTATAGGGTATGGAGTGGACCTAGCTCACAGTGGAGACTGGAGGGGTATCTTATCTTCTCTCCCAACCTGGAGCCAAAATAGTAGATCTGGTCCAGTTGGACGGAACATCGCATTGAGGAGAGGAGGAGATACCCTTTCTAGAATACCCACTTCTGGTATATGAGGAATAAAAAAAATAAAAAAAAGGAATCTATGTATTTTCTTGTGGGATCCTTTCCCAAACAGGTACCTTATCTTTAAATTTGAAGGTACAAGGATACTATCCTTAGGTAGAAGAATGAAGAAAAATGAAGAACACAAATCTATCACGACAAACTACTCAGGATCTGCTCTGCTGGAATCTGAAACAAAATTACTGCTGGATTTGGTACCACGGGACATGGGACTAGTATCTCATCTCATTAATCTATCTAAAGATCTTGAGCTATGTATGATAACACATTAGACTTGCGAAGATACATTATCTGTGAATTACATGGCTTCCCAAAACTTCTTTTAAAATGCCCTGCTGCACCATCTTTTCAATTACAGATCCTACTCTACCTGAGATTCACGAGAAAATCTATATTGGTGAATGCAATGGACACCCAGCTTTTGGCTTTATGTTAATCTGCAGTATCTTTGCACTTTTTATGACCCCAACATCGTTTCTAGTACAATCCTAAAGCTCCACTTTCACTGTGTGTCTTAACTCTGGAGGTAAGTCCTCAACTTTGAGAGCTGTAAATATAGCATTTCGCACTTTATGTGATTTCATCTTGAAGTTAAAAATCAAGATATGTTGTTTGAATATGGATACCATCTGGTGCACAATAATTACACAATTCGATTATGCAGTAGGTCATGACCCAACAGATTTACTGGATTGATATCACTAATTATGAATTTATATTAATTTATGGCTAGACCTATTTTTATTGGAACATTTGCTGTCAACCTAACCTCTTGTTTATTTGGAATGCCTACTACTTGGCCTTCTTTTGCCAGTAGGGGTAATTAAGGAACTTTCAATGGTCTGACATCTCTTGGAGGACTCTGGAACTTGCCACTACCTTCACTGAGGTTCTAATTCTTGCCCTTCTTGTGGAAAGAATTCCGTCTGCGCCACCATCGATTTCTTCTTCAACAATTGTTTTTTAGACTCATAATAATCTTCCATATTTTGCATAAGCCAACATTTCATTGAGTGACTTTGCTTGCCAATACATAACACTACGCTGAAGCTAGGAACACAAATCTGGACGTAAACAAAACACAAAAGATGAAATTCACCTTCCGTCGCTAGAACTTCCATTTCACTGTATTGCCTGTAAAGCTGCAACAATCTCTCATAATATGCATTAACTGACTACACTTTTTGTCATTCTTGTGATTTTTGACCAGTTAACCTGTTTCGCTGGAACATTTCCCTTCAAATGCTCTATAACCTCAGTATATTTTTCCACTACTGATGATGTAGGCTTATAACTAGGAAGACTCCTATGCAGTTCTTTACTAGGCCGCTTCTCTGCCACCTTACATTCAATCCACAACTCCTTCTGAACTATGATTGAAAACAATGCATCCTCTTCTTCCCACATCATCTTTGACACAGCTGCCATTGTTTACATTCAGCATACCATTTCTCATGAACATAAGCTCCTCCTGGCACTTATCTCAATGTAGATTCTCCTTACACATATAATTCTCGGAGTCACTCATAACTCCCCTTCCTTCATTCTTCAATAGTTTTGAAATCCATTCACGCCTGTACATGTCCACATTCTCCGAACTCTATTAATTTCACAATTCTTCTTACATTCACTCCCAACTGTCCAAGTGTCTCTTTTCGCATCTACTTTTCTGTTTGCTCAATGGTAGGGGTGGAAAAGTACCTTGCATAGTGACAGACGTGTTCCCCTTGCCTGAGTGCCTCAGCTCCAATGATGTCTGGATCTCTAGTGCTCATGTATTTCTTTTTCCATTTCAAAAGGTTTTTATTGAAACATTTGCTTAAGAAATCAAACAGACAAAATACAATGAAATAATAAGGAAAAGGAAATAATAGGGAAACATACTTGCATGGATGGCCTGTTAAAGCCCAATAATACACATGGGGAAAGAATCATGTATGAAGTTACATTGACAGATGTGAAATTGTCGGGACGGACTGTAATAAAGTGTATGCATTCCAAAAGGCTATAATATGATCTGGAGGGAAGACAATGTGTCAGCTGTAAGGTATAAAGATTACTTGTAACGAGTTAAAAAAAGTATCACAGTTACATAGGAGAGGAACAAAAGGCATAATTTGTAAGTAATACATAAGACAGAATGCAAAGATAAAGGCTCACTGTTGTCGAACTCTTGCAGAATCGTTGGAGCAAAAAGATACGCACATCCGCCTAGTTGATAGGTGAGGAAGAGGTAGGTGTTACTTGGGGTAGGGTACTCATGGAGGTTTATCAGTGGCAAAATAAGTGTTGAGCGTCCCCATAACGGCTTATGCTGTGTTTTCCAGGGGTAGTGTTTGTAAGGCAATATTGTTGGCGCGCCTTATATGACCAATCCAGTTCAGCCGGGAGTTGAAGGAGGTGGATGTAGTGTTTTTCCAATTGGTAAGGATGGATTTACAAGCTGCTATTAATAGAATGTCTAACAGTAGGGCGTTGGATTGGGATTTTAGACCAGGGTCAAGAAATCCCATAATGATTGTTTGGCACGCACACTAAATTGGGAAATCAAATAGTGACTAGAGAAACCAGAAGACTTTATCCCAGATCGAACCAATAGCACTGCAAGAGAAGAGAAAATGTGGTAAACCGACATTTTCTTTCTTACAATTCCAACAAGTTGGCTTATCTTTCAGACTAACCGTATAGAGGTGAGAGGGGGTCCAAACAATTCTATGCAGGAGCCAGAACTTCGTTTGTAAGAGTGCAGATATGATTTTATAGGAGACCACCGATTTCCAAATCGATTTCCAGTGCTCTTGGGTTAATGAGGTATTTCTGTCCCATTTCTCATGTAAGCCTCGGTTGAAACGGAAATAGGTTGGTTGTAGTAGTTTATTGTGTCTTGAAACCTAGTGACCCTATCTGTGGGCTACAGCAATCAATTTAGGAAGGAAGGGCTTTTGGGAGAGAGGATTAGTCTTAGATACACAGGACTTGAGTTCAAGAAAATCATAGAAGTCTATGGTGTCAACGTAAATTTTGGAACAAAAATTGGATCTGTAATTTTCTGAAAGAAACTGGCTAGTTTTTCAGGCCCAACTGCACTAAAAAGTGGATCCCTTTAGAAGTACAGGATTTCCAATTAATCGGAGCGTTTTGAATCTTGATTAGAGTGTTGTGCCATCGGGAAACCAAGTTAGACTGTCTATCAGAATTTCCAGGATTTTGTAGTTTTAATTAGGTCTGTTTGTTGGTTTGGAACATTTGTGTAGCTAGAACTGAGGGTTTAAATTTAGTGTAAAGTAGCATAAAAGGATGATAATCTTCGAAAAGTGTTCTTTCGACAAGAAGACAGGCTGGAGTATACTCCATTGGGGGGTGAAACCACATAGAACCCTGTTTCGCCATAAAGGCTGTTTGGTATGACCTGAACTTTGCAAGGTTTACTCCACCAAGGGAGATAACATTTTTTGATCGAGATTCTTGGGCAATTTTTTCCAGTTTTTTTTTTTAACAGATTTTTATTAAGTGTTAGTCAAACATCATACAATCATGCATCATAAGCGGATTTTCATCAACTTGGCTCTTTTCAGGACAAAAATCAACATTGGTCCGCATCCCCTGTCCCTATTCGAACCACCCTCCCCCTCTACCCCCACTTGCCAGTGTGCTTCCTACTGTCTCTGCTAGAGAATGGTATAAACCCTTGTGCAGCAGCGCCCAACTCCTTCTGGGACATCCACATTTGCGGCCCTCAGCTGGGTAACGACCTCGAATAAGTGCAGAACATAGCATGTGATCCTAGCAGTCCTTTGTTCCTTCTAACATAAGTGCGGACACCATCACATGCACAAGGTTGCTTGGGCCTAGGTGGTCTCACCTGCCATGTGTACACCCGCAGTCCCTGCCCTAGTCTCCAGCTCCTGACTCGCCGGTGCATCCATCTCATCACCCCCACTAGCTTCCACCGCTGATTGTAGGTCCGCCACCAGCACACCCCACGCCCTGGCCGCATCCAGCGCTTTGTCGTTAGAAGTGCGTCTGGCTAGCTGCAGTCTAAGAGTCCGTTCACTAGTTGCCCATTGTTGGAAACCCCCCCGCCACCTCAAAAAGCTGGGCCCCCCCCTGGACTTCCAGTGCATAGTGAGCTCACTCTTGGCCATAATCAACCCTAGGTCAAAGAATTTACTTGTAAGTTTTGTGGCTGGTGTGTGCGGGAACCATAGCAAGAGACAAGTTCCCATGCTTATGTCAACCTGACGCCCCGTGACCTCATTCAAACATGCCACAACATCGGTCCAGTATGCACCCTGCCCTGCGCAGGACCAAAACATATGACCAAAGTCAGCGCCCTCCACGTTACATCGGGGGCACACTGAGTGAGCTCCCCCAAAGACCTGCTGGATTTTAACCGGCGTCAAATAAGCCCTGTGGAGCGTAAAATATTGGACCAACTGAAACCGAACATTGCGTGTGCCCTTCCAGGCCCGCCGTACGAGCTGCATCCAGGTCGCCTCCGGTATCTGTCGGCCGAGGTCTCCCTCCCAACGTTCCCTCAACTGATCTAGGGGCGGCGGATCCTCCAATGCTAATCTCCTGTACAGGCAGGTAATAGCCTTGAAAGTGCCAGCGGCCATCGTGACATACTGGCAGCCCAATGACGTAGGGGGTTCTGCCAAACCCATCTTCCAGTGTTTCTGGATTCCCGACACCAAAGCCGCATGTAACAAAAAGTCGCCCCTCGGCAAATCAAAGGCACTCTGCAGTTCGTGGAATGGCAACAAGGTACCATCCCTATATAGGTCCCCTATCATGTGGACCCCACGCTGCTCCCAGTCGGCCAGTGCCGACCAATCCCCGCCATGCGGGATGGCGGTGCACATGCCCAGAGGGATCTCCGGGGCATACGGGGTGGTAAATCCCGCCCGTTTCTGGCTGCATAGCCAACATTGGCGAAGGGTGCGTTCCTCGAGAGTGAGCTGATCCAGCCGAAGCTTCTGTTGGAGCACTATAAAGGACAAGACATGGCGCTGAATAATCCTATCCTGTGGACGGATGGACGGGCCTCTAAACTCCCGCGCCACCGCCTGCGTGAGCCATTGCAGCTGCGCCGCCAGGTAGTACCACTCAAAATCTGGCACCGCCAGACCTCCTTCCTCCCGCGATCTGAGCAAGGTGTTCAATGCTACACGTCTCCTGCCGGAGCCCCAGATGAACCCTATCACCATCGACCGCAGCATCCTGAAGAAGGAGATCGGAATCCACACTGGTAGCGTGTGAAAACAATAAAGCAGCCGCGGGAGGGCCACCATCTTCAACAACGCTATTCGTCCGGCTACAGACAGCGGAAGGGTACGCCAAAACCCCATACTGTCTCTAATGCCCCTCAATGCTCTGCCCACATTCCCCTCATAGAGGAGCGAGTGGGTGTGATAAATATAGACACCGAGGTACGGTAAGCACTCCGACTCCCAACGCAGTCCCTCCAGCACTGCGGGCTGGGCGCAACGTGACGTCAGTGGGAATAAACAAGTCTTGGACCAGTTAACATGCAGCCCCGACAATTCGCCAATCTCCCGAAGGAGGGTCCACGCTCCCCGTACCGAGGTCTCCACGTCGGGCAGATATAGTAAGAGGTCGTCGGCATACAAGGAGATGTAATGCGGCTCACCGCGCAGTAACACCCCCCCATAATATCGACCCTGCCGGGCTCGCGCTGCCAGAGGCTCGATTGCCAGCGCGAAGAGGAGCGGGGACAAGGAGCAACCCTGTCGGGTGCCTCTTTCCACCGAGCATGCCGCAGATATTGAACGGCCCGTACGAACCCTGGCGGTAGCGGAGTTATACAGCAGCTGCGTCCAACGGACGAAATCAACCCCTAACCCGAACCGACGAAGCACGCAAAACAAATACGACCACTCCACGCTGTCGAATGGCTTTTCGATATCCACCGACAGCACTGCCGCGCCTGGTGGACCCTCCCCTTCAACGTCCATGGCCCGTATCAATCGTCGTATGCACGTCGAAGTGTTCCGCGTGGGGATGAAGCCCGACTGATCCGGGTGCACCAGCGTACGCATATGCACGGACAGCCGCGTGGCCAAGATCCTACTCAGTACCTTATAGTCCACAGTGAGCATCGAGAGCGGGCGATAAGCCGTCCTCGCGGTAGGCAATCCGCCCTTCTTCAACAACGGCACTATGATCGCCTCTCTGGCCGATGGCGGTAACCTGCCCAGTTCCCAGGCCTCACCATACATCTGATGTAATTGAGGTGCCAGGAGGTCAATGTGCGAGGCGTAAAATTCCACCGGCAAACCGTCAGCCCCCGGCGTCTTCTTCCTGGCCATGTGCTTAACCGCTGCTCTAATCTCTCCCAAGGAAATAGCAGCACCCAGCACGTTCCCCTGTTCTGAGTCTAACTGCGGCAACTGCGCCTCCTCCAAGAAGGTATCCAGCTCAGCCGGAGGTGCTGTCAGCCTGCTCCGGTAGAGCTCCGTGTAATAGCCCAGAAACTGGTCGTTGATCTCTTTCTGCGAATGAACCAAGTCCCCTGCGGGCGTAGCCAGTGACAGTATCGGCGTGCCCCTAGTATGCAGGTTGGCCAGCCAGGCCAACAACGTACCCACCCGAACTCTCTCAGCGTGCGCCCGGACCATGTACTCTCTATATTCAAGGCAGCGAAGCCTCTCAAAATGAGTGGCCACCCGCTCCTGAGCCGCTAGCACTTCCTCCCTACCGCCCCCTGCTGTATGACTGGTCTTCTCCGCCTGCCGCAGTGAGGCCTCCTCCCTGTCAATATCGCCTAGCAACGTCCGACGCGCCCCCGCTGTGGATGAGAGGCACACACCCCGTATCACCACTTTGAAGGCGTCCCACTCAAGCGCAAGAGAAAGGTGTTTAAGAGTCTATCTAATCTACGGCAGAAGTTATCAGAGAGGGAGAGTGGGAGCATGGATATATATAAATGGTAGTTTATTATTGGTGTGATCGTCATTTTTATAGTTTTGAAGCATACCCACCATGTGATGAATTAAGAGTTTCGGCTTTCAAGAATATTTTGAACGTTCTGCAGGGTTAACTTCACAGTGTGCTAAAGGATAGCCATTAGATCAGCGCCAAATTCTATAAGTAAATATTCTAAATAACCAGTCTTCAATGCCGGGCCAGATTATGCTATAACTTCTTAAGAGCCGATTTTATTTAGCCCTTTCACTTTGGACTTTCTCTATTTACAATATATCTCGGAGCCCGAGCATAATTCACGATAGTGTTAATGCTTGCTTCAAAGGATGGATGTGCATTATTTGTCATAATCAAAATATCATCGGTGCACGCCGCCACCTTCACTGTTGTATCCGCGTGACGCCCGATATGGAGTTGTTATTCTGGGTAGCGTGGAAAGAGGTTCTGAGGTAAGGATAGATTGGGAGGGGGAGAAAGGGCATCTCGGTCGAGTGCCTTTCCCTAGGTTTAAGGGTGTAGAGAGAGGGCCTCCTGATCTCACTCTAGCCCTGGGTTTACTGTACAGGGCCATAACAATTTTGATAAAGATTTCTCCAAGGTTGAATTTGTATATGGTTTCTTTAAGAAAGACCAAAGACACCTTACTGAATGCCTTTTCAGCATCTAGTGTAACGGCCGAGGTTTCGGAGGTCGATGTTTTGGCTCTTTCTAGTACAAGGCAAAGCAATCGAGTATAATCATTTGACCTTTCATAGAGCCAACCTGTTAGGAGTGGCTCTAGGAGTTTAGATTAGATATTGGCTTATATCGTGGCATCTAAATTAATTAGGGAGATTGGCCTGTAGATTTTTGGTAGATTAAGATCTTTGCCGTCCTTGGGGATTACAACTATAGTAGCTTCACTAGTTGATCCCAATGTGGCATCAAAGTACGCAAAATGGTGAAAGAGGTAGGGAGTAATAAGGAAGCAAACATCTTATAAACATTTGCTGTAAAGTTGCCCAGACCTGGGGCTTTGTTTTATTGAAGGGATTTAATTGCTAGCAATATCTCGCCTGCAATTATTGGGTGATTGAGTTTCTCTCTCTATCCTCAGGGGACAGTTGAGGGAGAACAAGCTTATCTAGATAGGATCCGCAGGATTCAGGTGTGATCTGAGTCATCATGGTATAAAGATTCATAAAATTATTTAACCACATCTAGAATCTTATGGGGATCTGTTTGTATATTAATCAGTTTATCTTTAATGGAGATAATCTGTTTGTAGTTTCAGGTAGAATGCCAGCATTTTTCTAGCTCTATTAGCCTCACAGGATCTCAGGCCTTTGAATTTGTGAAACTAGATTCCTACGTTCTCAATTCATAGTTTATTGTATTCATACGTTTTATTCATTAAAAGAGTGAGAGTGTTGGGGTCAAGATTATACAAGTGGAGGGTCTCTATATTTTTATTTCATTTTCCAGAGAGCCTATGTTATTATTATGGTCCTTGTTTAACTTTCCTTGAACATCTTCTAGTGTTTCCCTGGTGGTAGTTTTTAATGCTTCAAAGATGGTATGTATTTCAATATTAGGTGAGGAATTTTCTTTGGTATAGTTAAGGATTGCCTTTTTCGTTGTGTGACTTGTGAGCGGCATCTTTAATTGACTCATCATTAAAACGCCAAATATTATTTTTTGGTTTGGGAATAGTTCCAGTGATTGTAAGTGATAAACAGAAATGGTCTGAGACCAGACGCCGAAGTATGTAAGACTGGTCGATAAGGTGAGTTTGAGCTCTCAAAATGAGTAAATAGTCAATTCTCGAATATGAGGAATGTGAAAAGGTGTAGTCTTTGGTATAGGGGTGTTGAATTCTCCAGCAGTCCTTCAGCAGAAATTTAATAAGACTTTGCGAGATTTGGAGGAATGGAGTGGGGATTTAGATAGTCTAACTAGAACTAAGTCAAGGGGGAGATTGAAATCTCCACCCACTATCGTTAGTTCATTGCCAGGGATATTTTTAAGGGTGTCAGAAGTCTGGAGAGTCAGCATTTGGGCCATTATGGTTGGGGAGATCAATGTATTTTCTTTTCTGGCTGGGATTTGTGTAAACTAGTCCACCAATATCATTAGTCGAGTGAGACCTTTTAGAAATACCCAGATTTCGACAAATAAGGCATTTCTGACATAGCGCTTGCATCTTGGAGCGCATGGTAAAGGGCTCTGCAGCTTTCCTGGTTCTTATTGCTCACTGTTATCTTAACTTAAACCTGCATGTAATTTGATTGATGCGCTGTTCGCCGCTTTTCAAATCAAGACAAAATATTTAGTTTTTATATTTCGCCGTCTTTACCTCCTTCACTTCCTTCCCCGGTCCACCGCTGAGTTGCTCAGATTGATGTGAAGGGAAGTTGGAACATTACCACGCACCGGAAGTGACTACTACTTCCGCTGTTAGCACGGAGGTTAGCAGACTAGTTGGTTTGCCCCTGCTCACCTATAAAGATTGATGCATTTCCTTACGCGCAGCAGACGCGCCAAAGTCAAGCCCGTCTGCGCCTGGACCAGGCCCCGGGCCACTGCCCCAGATCCATCCGCCAGAATTCCTAGTGCTAATCCAATCGTTTATACCTCAGAACATCTTAAAACATTACGCTCATCCTGCAACTACCCCCCGACCTGCCCTGTTCTTAACCTTGAAAAACCTGTCCACTATCCCATTTCATGCTGCCCTAAATGCTGTTACTCCCTAGACTCTCCGCAGTCACACTACCCTCCTTCCAACACTATCTCCCCTCATGCAAACATCCATGCGGAATTGATAAACGTTCGCTCCCTACCAAAGCATAAATACGAAATTCAGAATTTCATTGAAATCATAATTTGGACCTCCTGTTTATGACTGAAACTTGGGGTGACCAGGCCCCAGGGCCCGACTTCTATACAGCCACACCAGAAGGCTTCTCCCCCTTTAGATTCAATAGACAAAAAAAATGGGTGGCGGCCTTGCTATCTTTTATCGGGAAAACTATTTTATTAAATCTTAACTTGTCCCCACCAATATGTCCGAAGCATGTTGCTTCTCGATAACAATCCCTCACTTTCACCTTTTAAAGGGATTCTTCTATACCGTCCTCCAGGATCTCGGACAGAATTCCTTTCCTCTCTAGGTTGTCTACTAGAATTGGTGGCAGGTGAAAATAACTTTATTTCCATTTGGAATTGAAGGATGACCAAGACACCTCAGCCTTATTAGCCGATTTAGATGCTGTAGGTTTTACACAAATGGTCACCTCTCCCACTCATTCAGCCGGACACACACTAGACAGACTTTTTTCCAGTGACCAACGCTTGGTCCTAGGAGATGTTCTAGCACTACCTTGGACTGACCATCATGCAGTCCTTTTTCATATTCAACCCAACACTATTACCCTTCCCCACACAAATCACTCGCTCCCTAGAAGGTTTAAAGCCTGGAGCAAGATCGACCACCTGGAGTTTCAATCCTCCTTACTCACACTTCAGCCTTATTTCCCCCCAGATGATCCTGAGCTGGCGGCTAATCTCTATACAAGCTGGATTAGCAATACAGTTAATAAGGCGGTACCTACCAAACATAGGTCCATGAATCGGCTCAGGGTCTCTGCCCCTTGGTTCACTGAAACTCTTAGGTGTGAAAAGCAAAAATGTCGACACCAAGAACGCCGTTGGCGTCTAAACTATGATCCTACACAAAAAGATCTTTATAAACAATCTCTTGGAAATTACAAACGCCTTCTGATTGCACCCAAAAACAATTATTACTGCAATCAAATTGAATCTGCAAAAACCTCTGCCAAACAACTCTTCCAAGTGATATCTAAGCTCTCCGGGCAAGGATCAACCCTCCCCATCACCGCTACCCAAACACTCTGTAACTCACTAGCCACACATTTCCAAGAGAAAGTCTGCACCATATACAATAATTTTTCATTAAATAAATCGTCTACCACCTCCCCAACCGACACCAGTGAAGATATTATTCCCACAAGCTCCCTTTTCCCTTCAGATTCTACTCTCACTAACACAGTTCACTCCCCAATTTTTTATGAATTCAATTAAGTTTCCCCAGATTTCATCATTCATCTTTTTTCTGCTATAAATTCAGGATCCCCTGAAGACCCATGCCCTCCGGGTACTCTTAAACTTAACCCTGCTATCATAGGATCCAACCTGGCCAATATAATTAACTCTATGTTTAAAACTGGTATGTACCCTATCATCTGGAAAAAGACGGTCATTAAGCCCCTCATCAAAAAGAAAAATCTTGACCCAACAGACACCGCTAGTTACAGACCTATTGCATCTCTGCCATTACCAGCAAAAATTGCAGAGAAAGCCATGAACACCCAATTGGCATATTTCATCGAGCAACACCATTTATTGGACAACAGCCAATTTGGGTTCAGAAAGGGACACGGTACGGAAACCGTCCTCATTAAAGCTTCTGATGAAACTTAAAAAATCATGGATGCAGGAGGAGCAGCGGTTCTCCTCTTGCTGGACCTCTCTGCAGCATTTGACACAGTCGATCACGCCATCTTGATCGACCGTGTCACTGCTTTGGGTGTCAGTCACATGGCCAAAGCCCTTCTAGCATCGTTCCTGTCTAACAGCTCACAAACAGTCACACTGGGTAACTTCACCTCCCCTCCTTTTTCCTTCCCATGCGGTGTTCCTCAGGGATCCTCGCTAAGCCAGACACTGTTTAATATCTACGTGTCGGACTTGGCGAGGGTCATCAAATGTTACAATCAGGGCCTAACCTCCTATGCTGACGATACCCAACTTGTGTTGGCAATTCACAACGACGGGACAAGGGTTGCAGCCAACTTTCAGAAAGGAATGTTGGCCATAAGTGCCTGGGTGGCAAACAACTCGCTCAGGCTGAACTCTAGCAAGACGGAAGCAATGATCTTCGGTAATCTTACACCTGCTTGATCCTCCCTCTGGTGGCCAGCAGAATTGGGACCACCCCCATCACCAGTCAAAAAAGTCAGAAACCTTGGAGTAATCTTTGACACTAAGTTATCATTCATGCACCAAGCCAACTCAATAGTCTCATCAACTTTCTATATCATCAAGATCATAAAAAAACTTCTCCCATACCTCCCTTCTGCAGCCGCCAAAACATTGATCAGTACTCTGGTCATGTCCAAAGTAGATTATTGCAACAGTCTATTCATCAACGCGCAAGAAAGAGTTCTCAACAAACTACAAATAATATAAAATGCTGCAGCCAGGCTGCTGACAGGCACTCCCAAATTCAAGCCCATATCCAAAGTAGTTCGCCAACTCTACTGGCTACCTGCCAGAAGCAGAGCCAAGTTTAAGGCGCTTTGCATTGCTTATAAGGCCATTCATTCCATCGGTCCTGACTTTCTTAGGCAATCCCTTTGCCCCTACAATCCGTCCAGACAAATATGTTCCTCCCCTGCTAATCTTCTCATTGTTCCCCGTACAAAAAAAGTATCTTGGGGTGACAGATATTTTCTTTGCACCACTACCAAACTTTGGAATATTCTTCCCCCCATATCAAAGCCAGTCCTACCCTGCCTACCTTCAGGAAGCAGATAAAGACATGGCTTTTTAATCAATAACTCACCTATATACCCGATTGCCGTCAGTCCTCAGCGCCGAGACACCTACAGGTATTTGTGCGCTTTATAAAATCCATAAATAAATAAATAAAATAAATAAATTTCCACCCATATTTATTTATTTTTTTTTTATGTTTAACAGACCTTTATTGTTTATCATGAAGTGTACACAGCATTCAGCTTACAACCCAACCGGGCCAGCCGCGATCAAGGAGTAGTGCAATCAGTGTATCATAGGAACACAGCCTTAAGGCCGACAACCCGGGGGTTCGGCGGCGTATATCTATTTGCAGCAATACTGTACAATAATATTCTCATTCGGTGCTGTGAAAAAGTACCGGTCTGTGGAATTTTTCCTTTTTTTTGTTTATGTTATTTCTCATATTGTATGTGAACTCCACGCCACAACGCTAAGTTGGCACTCATAAGCGATGCCAGGTGTGGTAGAGCCTCCTATGACACGTGTGGTCTGCGAGAAAGAGCGTCTGTGGAAATCGTCTGTCAACGGGCGTGGAGTGATATAAAGTGGGGATGAGTCTGTTCAGTGTCTGAATATGTTGGTGAGCGTGCGTTCATGTAACCCATCCATTCTGATGAGTGTGTCTGGTACTTGTATCGGTCCTGAGGTGGAGCCACCCAGGCCATGTACATTTCCACCCATTATAATTTCAAACAAACTTCACATTACACCAAGCGATCATACACCAACGTAATCACAAAACAATGCCTTCAAACACAAATATTCATAAACCAAAAATAAACAATTAAACGAGTGTCTGAGTACCAGCAAACGGGGTGGGAATTAAACTCGCCACAAAACCGAAATAGCACTTCAAATAACTACCCAACCACATGCATTTTGAGGTAGGCTTTGGCCAGCGATGACTAAACCAGGAATCAGTAAAGCTTACCCTTGTGAAAAGAATAAACCATCACTATTCCACTCTTAATTAGTGCTCACTCACACTAGATTATTGAGAAATTAACCAATAGACCATTGTATGCCACACACCGTGCATGACAAAAAACGCAAACAAAACACAGATGCCAGCAACATGACGCACAAACACTCATTGCAATTCACGCTGTGCAAGACATACTACTCTGTTAATGCTTACCAATGTAACCCTCTGAACTGCACTGCCAGATCACCTTCATCAGACTCTTAATATCTGAACTACTGCACAACAGTATGAACTGTCCACGAACTAGCCCTCTAGGATTCTCCAACTTGAGGGTCTACTTACCCACTAATTACCGCTAATTAGCCATTGCCCATGTTTCTTCACCAAAATCTGACAATGCTTCACCTCTAAATAATAAAGGAGGGTCAAAGGGCAGAAAAGGGAGAATCTTGAACATTGTCACTTAGTCAGGACCATTAAAAAAGCCTGCACAACAAGGCTTTTTCAGTTCTCAGCAGTTGTAGATCTATTAAAAAATAGTATCATAGAGGACAATGAGGACAGGATTTCATTGTATGCAGATGACATCCTGATCCACCTAGCATCCCCATATGCCTCAATACACAGATTACAAAATATATTCATACATTTCGGCAAATATTCAGGATACGCTATTAATTGGACTAAGTTGATGCTATTTGTTCTGCATGGCCCCACACCCAGATTAACCCGGGGATGTGAACTCGAAGTGGCCTATGACGGATTCCGGGATCTAGGGATCTTCATTACACCTGACCCGCAAATATTTTATGACAAGAACCCAGCACTCCCCTTAAAAAGACTTTGTGAAGACGTCAAACATTGGAGGTCGTTGCCATTATCGTTACCAGGTCAAGCGGCCCTATTTAAAATGCTGGCTTTGCCGCGATTTCTTAATCTGCTTTAGAATTGCCCATACTCCGACTCATATTTTAATAGCATGGAGGTGGAGGTTCGTACTATTGTGGGATGGAGGTACACCGCGAATAGCTCTAGGGAAATTGATATAGGGGTGGTACGACAGGGGAAATCGCACTTCCAGATATATGGCTCTATTATTGGGCATCACAACTGGTGGTAATTAATCAATGGCTGTATGGCCATCCTATGAACCCAGTATATAGACTAGAAAAATATCAGATGGGATGAGAGGGTTATCTTTGGGCCCTCTACACCAAGGTCCATAAAAGGAGATAACTGGGCCCTGTGACTCAAACTATCACCATTTGGCATAAGGCAAATAGGCGTCTGGGCTGGACAGGAATATTGACGAAAGCTAGACCCTTGCGGTCTTCTCAGCAGCTGGGGTTGCTTTGTCACCAAAGGGGTTTTGACAAATGGGACATCATTGGACTGTCCACTATAGGAGATCTCATACACAAGGGTAAGATTCTCACATTCGAAGAATTACAAACGAAACACGAACTAGCGCAGGGTGAGATATTTCGATATCTACAGATTCGCCGTGCTCTTAAGACAGCACTCCCAAACTTAACAACACTGCCAGAGTCATCTCCCTTGGAGGACCGTATATTATCAGAACCTATCCCAGACAAAGCCATTTCACTCACATTGAAAATTGTGCAACAATTTACCAGACCCCTTCCGCACTCTCAGAGACCGTTGGCAAGCAGATTTGGGGCTGATCGACGATGATCATTGGCAGGCTGCATTGATGTCCCCAAGAGAGGCAGCCATAAATCATCGTTCAGATTGATTCAACTAAAAGTTTTGCATAGATCATACTTCACCGGAGTAACCGTAGCTAAAATAGGATCAAGGTAGGACGCACTCTGTCTGCGTAGATGTAACCAAGAGGCGACATTTTATCATATTCTATGGGATTGCCCCCAGATACCACCCCTGTGGGAGAGAGCCACGGAGAAGCTGCAAGACACGTTGGGGAAACAAATCACTCTAACACCACGAATTGGGATTTTAAACATTTGGGAGGCCACTGACTTAACAGAAATAGAGCTGCAATTAACCACCCTAGGCTACACATTGGTGAAGAGAGCAATCACTATGAAATGGTGGGAAGCAGACCGACCATGGACAATAGGCTGGGTGGCATAAATGGACAAATGTATGATTGCTGAAAAAGATGTATAAAAATCCAGGGGCTGTCCTAAAAAAACGGGAAATAAAATGGGGCGGTGGAATGCATATAGAGGAGAATTGTGTATTTCACCAACGGTAGAATTGAAAATGTCAAAAAAGGCGGATTGTGAACATGTACTGATGGTCTAAAACAATGTGCATGATAAATGCTTTTTTTTATAAACATTTTTATTAGTATTTTATTCTGCAAACACATAACAAGCATGTCATTAAGCATCATAATGCCCCCCTCAGCCCCCGCCCTCCCCCTCAGCCATCGGCATAGACAATTCACAATCCATCATGTCCCTCATTGTGATCAGATCTCCCTCCCACTCCCATTAGAATGCATCATTAAAGTCTCTGATGCCCGTCCCCCCGTCCAAGATTAACTGCCGGCTCCCTCTCACCAGATCAAAGTCCCCCGTCCAGGTCATGATAACGGCGCCATTTACCCCAAACTCTCCCAAACATTTTAGGACATCCTCGTGCCTTATATGTGACCCTTTCCGCTGCCATGTATATATCCAAACCCCTCCGCCATTCTTCCAGCTGCGGCAGGGAGGGTACCCCCCATCTCCTCGCCACGTCTCTCTTGGCAACCACTTAGGCCAACACCAGGAAGATCAACAGTGGGCGACTCAGGTCTATGTCATTGGTCATCCCCAGCAGTACCAGTTTAGGGTCTAATGGCAAAGTAATCTCCAGCACCTCTCCCAGCTCTTTTAAGATCTCTCCCCAGTAGATCTGAATTTCCGGGCAGGACCAAATGGTGTGATAGAAGTCCCCCCTGTCGTGACCACATCTCAGGCAGTATGGTTCAGCAGCCCTTCCCATCTTACATAGGCGCACCCTGTCAAAGTAAGTCCTATGGAGGATATTATATTGAATAAGGCGCAAATGGAACTTAATCGATACCTCTCTCGGGTGCATCAGGACCGTGTCCTAGTCCACCGTGTCAATTTCCCCTACCTCTTGTTCCCAGATGCTTCTAAGTTTTTCCAGCCCATCTGGCATGTTATTCATCAGGGTTCTAAATGTTAAAGAAACCGCTCTACTCGGGATCCGTTCTTGCAGGAGACGGCCCTCCAGTGGTGCATACTCCGGGAGCGATGCAATCAGAGTCGCTTCCGCCCTCCAGGCGTGTCTCACTGTAGATATTTAAAATGTTGTGTATGGTGCAACCCATATGTCGCCCTAAGTGATTGGAAGGACTGTAACTCTCCGTTTTTCATGACATCTCCCAGCGACAAGATGCCAATATCATACCATCTCTGAAAGCCCCTCAACTTACTAAGTTCCCTCAGCCACGCACATCGCCAAAGTGGTGTTTGCCTTGTCAGTTTCCGTTCCCAACCCATGGCCTTTGTCACCCTGTCCCATGTCCCCAGGGTAACCCTGGTGGCCGGAAGCAGTCTACCTTTCCCCTTGCCCCCATACAGGTAGTGGATGCAGGTGCGGTTCTCCATACCGCGGGGCTCCAGCGCATAAGTGGGGTGTGCCGCAGGGGCATGTATCTACCAGTTGATAGGTGCTAAGTGTTCCGCCCAATAGTACGCTTCTAGGTTGGGCAGCGAGATGCCCCCACTGTACTGATGTCTTTGTAGAGTCGTCAGCGCCACCCGAGGCTGTTTCCCCAGCCATAGGAAGCCCTCAATTCCATATTTATTTCCCGAAACACCCGGTAGGGGAAAGTATTCATTCTGGAAGGCATAGAGGAACCTCGGGAGGGTTATCATTTTAAACATGGCAGCACGGCCCAGTATTGTAAGAGGGAGCATCCTCCACCGTGCCGCATCCCCCGCAAAGTTGTTTATCACTCGCTTAATATTACTGTCGTAGGAGAGGTTAGTGTCTCGTGTCACATATATCCCAAGGTAGACAAAGCCCTCTGTCGTCGTTTGAAGACTTCCTGGCACCTCTGGCCACTCCTCCCGTCCCTGAGGGTCATAGAGGATCGATTTGTGCCAGTTTATCCGATATCCCGCTTGGGCCCCATATCTTTCCAGTTCCGAGAACAGTGCTGCGATCGTGGTGTCCGGGTGTGTAATATATAAGAGGATATTGTCCGCGTACAACGATATTTTTTCCTCCTCCTCGTCTGCCGGTCCTATTCGAAACCCCCGAATGTCTCCGTTCTGTCGGACCGCACAGGCCAGTAGCTCTGTTGTCAGAGTGAACAGTAGAGGAGACAGTGGGCACCCCTGCCTGGTCCCTCGCTTGATTGCGAAATCCGCATACATCCCACCATTAACTCTAACTCTCGCTCTGGGATCAGTATATAACAATTTCACCCAGTGCCGATATTTGGGCCCAAAGCCAAAGCGCTCCAGTACCCCTTCAAGGAAAGCCCAGTGGACTGCGTCGAATGCTTTTTCGGCGTCGAGTGACAAAAACAGGTGTGGGTCCTGTCTATCACTCACCTCCAATTGCCAATTATGTGTCCGCCGAAGATTTAATCTAGTTGCCCGATCCGGGAGGAAGCCTGTTTGGTCAAGATGAACGAGCTCAGAGATCACCCGCCGCATGTGAAGGGCTAAGATTGTCGCGAGGACCTTCACTTCCACATTTAAGAGATTGGGCGATACGACGCACAATCGTCTGCCGGTTTGCCTTCCTTGTATATTGGGATGATTGTGGCCAGTCGAAGGTCCGGCGGGAGCCTACCCTCCTGTGCTGCGTCTTCGAAGAGCCCCAAGAAGTGGCGGACCAGAAAGTCTGCGGTCTTTTTAAAGAATTCCGCCGGGAAACCATTAGGGCCCGGGGACTTCCCCGCCCGAAGCTTGGCGAGGGCTCCCTTAATTTCTTCTAGTGTAATGTCTATCTTCAGGTCACGTTGGTCCTCCTCCGCAAGCACTGGGAGTTCGATGTGGGCCATGTACTGCACCACGTCCTCCTGCGACCCTAGATCCCTGTCATCATAAAAGTCTCTGTAATACTCTGCAAAGGCGCCGGCTATCTGTTCATCCGTGTGCATCAATCTCCCCTGACCGTCTCTCACCTTCTCCACCCACCTCGCATCTCTTTCTTTCCGACTAAGCCACGCCAACAGGCTCCCAGACTTGTCCCCCACGTCATACAGTCGATGCAAAGTCGCCAATGCCCGAGCCTTAGCCTCTCCCGTCACCACGCTCCTATACTGACGCTGCACATCTGAGAGTCTCCGATAAACTCCCACATCTCTAGTGAGCAGGTGTTCTCGCTCCAGGGCCAGGATTTGGGCTTCCAGTGCTCGAACCTCCTCCTGCACTCTCCTCCGTTCCCCCGCCAGTCTATTCTGTACTCTGTCTCTCAGGACCGCCTTCAAAGCTTCCCAAAGTATCACCCGGGACAAGGTTGTTCCCTCATTTTCAGTCAGGTAGACAGACTTCCACGTCAGCCCGTATGCCCTTGAGGATGTCCGCGTTTTGAAGGGCCCATGCCGTCAGTCTCCAGGTCTCTCGTCTCTCGGCCCTTCCCTTCCCTACCACTACCAGCAGGGGCAAGTGCTCGATATACCTCTTGCCTGGTATGCTGCCGAATCCTGCACACGGAGCGCATGCCGAGCCATAAAGATATAATCTAACCTCGAGTACGCCTTGTGTGCTCCAGAGAAGAACGGGTATGTCTTATCCACCGGATGGAGCCATCTCCACACATCCACCAATCCCAGTGTATTTATTGTCCGAGAGTGCAAGGTGGGTGTCAAGGTCCCAGTTCTATCCCCAGACCTATCTGCCACTAGGTCCATTACATCGTTAAAGCCACCTCCCAGCACCTGTAGGGTGTCTGACATGGTCAATAGGATATCAGTGACTGCCCTTAGGGTACCTGCCTGCAGTTTGGGCGGAGCATAGGCCTAGATGAGTGTGTATTCCCTCCGTCCCCACCTTCTCCTAACCCCTACGTACGTCCCTTGTGGATCTACCCAAGTCTGCGCCACCAGAAAAGGAAGGTTCTTCTTGAGGAGTATGGCTACCCCTCTTGAGCCCGTGGAGAACCCTGCATGTGCGAGAACTTTATAGTGCCCCCTTGCCAGGAAAATGCATTTGGTGCCCTCGAGGTGGGTTTCCTGTAGCAACACTACATCAGGCCCCACCCTCTTCACATAATTATGGACCAGCCCCCTTTTAATCTTGCTGCCAAGGCCATTAACATTCCACGTCAATATCTTAGTCCCTGTCCGAGCCAGAGTCTCTTCTATGTGGTGATCCGTCACCATATCCTGCATCTCAGTGTGGGTTGTGTAAAGAACGTGTGGGCAGGGCAACCAGGCAATGGCCGTGTATGACCATCATGACATGCTATAACATAACCCCCCTCCCCCAACTCCCATCCCATACAACAAATCTGGTACTCACAGCCGAATCCCCCCGCGTGTCCCCATGCAAAAATCAACAGCACAGTCTCTCAACTCCCCCCTCCCCACCATTCCCCCCTCCCGTCCCATCTGCGCAACAGTACATATATAGAACTTTCAGGTACAGAAGGTCTGTCGCCCACCCCAAGCAACCCCTACAAACCTATCCCCGAAATGCTATCCACAAAGCATGTAACTCTCCCTCCGTCTGCAGTTATCCACCAAAGGATAGAGTGCCCTACTTAGCAATCAAGCAAGAAGGTATAGGGGGAAAACAACTTGTGTGCCATCCAGCATGAGCCGTATCTTGGTCGTCCATTCAGTCCCAAATTCAAGAATGCGAGTCCTGTATGTCGTCAGGCGAGGCCCCAGCTGCCCCGGCCAATTCCTGTTCCATCTCGGTGATTGCCGCCACCAGTGGGTGCATAGACTGCGCCCCCGCACCCTCATTGTCTGTGTTATCACCACTGATTTCTTCATCGCCTTCCGAGCGAGCGCCTCCAGCCAGGCAGCGAAACCTAGATCCCGCTTGGTCCTCCAGGCCAGGGGATGCCGACTTCCGCCGCTGTCGATCGCTCGAACCCTGCGTGGGATACGGCGTCGTCTTCACCCTCCTGCTGCCCCGCGTGCTCCTCTGTCTCTGTGTCTTTGGTCGCTCCCACTGGGCCCCGGGGATAGTCGATTCCGTCGCCGCTCCACTCCGTCTCACCTCTGGTCTCCGAAAGGAGGGGCGCTCCTCCAACCACTGCCAAGCGTCTTTCAGGTGGGTGAAAAAGTAGGCTTTTTCTTTATATGTGACTTTCAACTTCGCTGGGAAGAGCAGCATATATTGGATATGTAAATCTCTCAACTTTGCCTTGACCGCGTCGAAGGAACGTCTCTGCTTCTGTACCTCTTGACTGTAGTCTGGGAAGATCATAATCTGCGAGTTTTCCAGACGAATCTCCCCAAGCTTTCTGGCTTCTTGAAATATCGTATCTCGGTCCGCAAAGTTCAAGAAACGGGCAATGACCGGCCTCGATCTCTCCCCCACCGGTGGCTTCGCCAGCAATGTCCTGTGCGCTCTTTCTATCACAAAACAGTTCGAGAAGGCTGCCGCCGGGAAAGTCTTCTGCAGCCAGGAGTGCAAGAACCCCGCCATGTTGTTCCCTTCAATTCCTTCTCTAAAGCCCACAAAACTGAGATTATTGCGCCAGGCCCTGTTTTCCGCGTCGTCCACTTTCCATTGGAGTTGTTTGTGCGAGGCCTGGAGCTCCGCCACATCCTTCCTCAAGGTATGTATTGTATCTTCAGCTTCCCCCAACCTGGTTTCCGCCGTTGTGACCCTCTCCGTCAGGTTGTGAAAGTCTTGTCGCAATAGTGTGACCTCGGAGCCTACCTCCACAATCTTAACCTCCAGTGCTGCGCGGGATGCCTGAATATCCTCCCTCGACGCTTGTATGGCCCCCATCAGTAGTGCCGTGTCTGAGCGGGAGCCCGGGAGCTCCGTCTCTGTGGAGTGGGGGGCCGTAGCATAGAGGTCCAAGGTCCCCTGTCGTGGGGTCCTGGCGGCTGCCTCCTTCTTCCCCATTCTGCCTCCTCCATAGGGCTATGTAGCGCCCGGGACCCCTGGGGCCGTCTCCTCCTCCGCTAGGCCGTCCAGCAGCTTCCAGCCGCCAACCGGGACGGCTCCCTCGCCTGTGGCTTGCACCCGGACCGTCAGCAAGGCGCTGCCCCAGGGCGGGGGCCAACCCTTCGGACAGATGGGGACACGGGCCCCAGGGCCCCTCCGGGTTACTTGTGGTGCCCCGGTATGGTAGAGGTTGTCCAAGGTTCTCCTCACGGCCCTGCACTAGGCCTCTATGTCTCTGCCCCCGCCTCCGTACTTCTAGCCCGTCATTCGCGCTCCCAGCCGAGCCCTGTCCGTCTCCCCTAGGGCTACGATGTAGTGCCCTCCTCCAGAGCTCTGTTCACATTGGGGGGGGGGATTGGGGATGACTGTCCGTCCCCCGGGCTGGGGGCCGCAGAGAAGTCGCGGGCCTAGGCCTGCCTCCACCACCACAGCACCCCGGGCCGCACATTTGTCTTCCGTGCCGGCCTCACTGCAAGTCTCCTCCTCGGGGTGCCATTCTTCTACAGGTTAATGGCAGCTCCTGGTTTCCGCTGGGAGCCTAGCATGCTCTAGGGGCAACACTGTGACACGCTAATCTATTTTATTTCACTTGCGTCATTGCGGGGCTCTGCTTGATTAAGAGGCAGGCGCTTAGTTTTAAAACATCTCTGTTGTTTTTAAAAGTATAACTTGTGCTGTGTTACTACCTGTTGTGTGCTCCCATCTGCCCCGGTCCATCGCGGCTCCTTCTGCCGTTTGTGTGGAGGGCGGCTCTCTCACCGCGGCTCTTCGTGACGATCAGGTGGAGAGCGGGCGTCATATTGGGTGGAGCCTGAAGGGCACTCTGACCCGAATCAGCGGTCCAGCTGCCCGAGGCTCACTCCCATAAAGCGGCTGATGATTACTGGGCTCGTGTGGTTTTTCAGGTTAGTGGCAGCTCCTGGTTTCCGCTGGGAGCCTAGCATGCTCTAGGGGCAACACTGTGACACGCTAATCTATTTTATTTCACTTGCGTCATTGCGGCGCTCTGCTTGATTAAGAGGCAGGCGCTTAGTTTTAAAACATCTCTGTTGTTTTTAAAAGTATAACTTGTGCTGTGTTACTACCTGTTGTGTGCTCCCATCTGCCCTGTCCATCGCGGCTCCTTCTGCCGTTTGTGTGGAGGGCGGCTCTCTCACCGCGGCTCTTCGTGCCGATCAGGTAGAGAGCGGGCGCCATATTGGGTGGAGCCTGAAGGGCACTCTGACCCGAGTCAGAGGTCCAGCTGCCTGAGGCTCACTCCCATAAAACGTAATGTGCCTCCGAGAGCGCAGCAGACGAGCGCAGCGAGCGCGACGGTGGCGCGCCGAAGGTGAGCCTAAGGTAAGCCCGTTTGCGCCCGTCCGCGGCCGAACGGGGCAAGGGGCTACAGATTCTGGCCAAAAATTTATTTACTCTGCCTCCGACCTATTAACACTTAGACCTCCTGCGCACCTCTGTCCCCCCCTACCCTTGCTTACATTAAAACGCACTTCTCAGCATGGCATTTCCAAAGTCAGGACTTCTGTGGCTGACATTAAGTCTAGGAAATTCCCGTGCATTAGTTCCTCTTCTCCTACAACCTCACTGATGGAACTACGTTGCATTTATCTCAATACACGCTCCATGACTAAACATCAAGTGGATATATTTTTACTGCTAACCTCTGAGAAAACGGATATTCTTTTATTAACAGAAACCTGGCTTACTCAGGATTCACTGCCAGATATTCTCGCCTCACTCCCTTCTGATTATTACATTATTTCCGCTAACCGTCCACCTGGCAAAACGGGCGGGGGAGTAGCGGCCATCAATCATAAAACTCATAAATTTTTAACACTCCCCTCCCTGGATCTTGCTGACACAGAGAACATTGTCATTAAGACCAACACTGATAGCGGGGCTTTGTTATTGGTCCTGCTTTTTCGTCCTCCACAATTCATGTCTACTTTTCCTTCGTCACTAGCAGAACAACTGGCCTCCTATGTTACTAACTACCCTAAAATCTTTTTAATTGGGGACCTTAATTACTGGTTTGAAAATACAGCAGTTGACTCCCAGGCAGCAGAACTTAAGGACCTGCTACTGGACATGAATCTGACCCAGCATATACACTCTTCCACCCATGAGAAAGTTCATAATCTGGACCAGATTTGGTCCCTCAATCTCCCTTTATCCCCCCCTTCCATACGACCTTGCATTTGGTCAGATCACTCCCTGATACACTTCACATTCACTATTAATGGGTCTACTAAACCGATGTCTCGGGCGGGTGGGGAAATTAGGAAATGGAGAGCCATGAACTTACCAGGATTTTTAGACACCCTGGCTACTACTTTGCCTTCAGCATGCAAAGATCTAGATCTCATGGAGGAGACGTTCTCACAATGGCTTCGACAGGCTGCGGATATGCACGCACCCCTGGTGAGCTTCTCCCAATCGCGTGCTAATGATGCCCATAAACTGTTCACCCCATCACTAAAGAAGCTAAAGCTTGAGATACGTCAAAAAGAAAGAAAGTGGAGAACTAAATATTTATCACAAGATAAAGAGATTTATTGTTCTGCTCGGAAAAATTACCAAAAGACCATTCTCAAACATAAAACTGATTATTTTTCTGCAAAAATCTTAAACTCACAGAACAAATCAAAAGATGTGTTCAATATAGTGAATGACCTTTGTAATGGCGACAGAACAGCCCCCCTTGTAACTCCCACACAAAAGCTGTGCGAATCTCTAAATGATTTCTTTAGAGACAAAATCATCACTATAAAATAGAGCATAAACAACTCTCTTACCCCGGCCCCACTGGATGACATTTTTTATAATCCCATTACACTAGATACTCTTCCTCTTATCGATACAAAAACTTTTTCAGAACTCTTCTCTCGTGTTAAGTCTGGCTCACCTGATGATATTTGTCCACCTCACATTTTTAGAGAGTTAGGCTTAGCTATCCCACAAGGCATCCTCTCTTTTCTAAATGAGTCAATTTTGCAGGGCAAGGTACCCAGCAGTTTTAAGAATGCACTGTTAATTCCCCTGATAAAGAAACCCGGTATTGACCCACATGATTTGACTAATTATAGGCCGATTTCCCTCCTGCCCTACTTATCCAAAATCTTGGAAGCCCATGTCTCTTGCTGCCTGTCGAATTTCATCGAAAACTCGGCATATTTGGAACCGAATCAGGCAGGTTTTCGTCCATGTCGTTCCACAGAGACCGTGATTCTTGCAGTTCAAAACACTCTTAGATCTAATGCTGACAAGGATGTCTATCAAGCCCTTGTGCTTCTTGACCTGTCGGCCGCGTTCGACACGGTTGACTATTCCATTCTTGTCAACCCTGTCGAGCAGGCCGGCCTTAGAGGTTCCGCTCTGAGCTGGCTAACCTCTTTCATTGCTGGGCGCACGCAATCAGTGGGACTGGGGACCTTTACGGCTCTCAGAACCCCGTCCACTTGCGGGGTCCCTCAAGGATCTTCTCTGTCCCCTTAATTGTTTAATCTGTATTTACGTCCATTATTATATTCTTTAAAAAATTACAAAGTCACTATTTTTAATTACGCGGACGATCTTCAACTTGTCTTCCATTTAAACTCAGAAACAAAAAGCCCTATTCAGCCTGCATGCTATACATCTCAGACTACGTAACTCACGGGGCCATACCTCATATTGGCTCACCAAGCGGCTAGATTAAGCCAGTGCTGTGTTACAGGTCCGGACACGCCTTAAGATATACAAAAAGAATTGTGTACAGGATACAGCACATAAAGAAAATATGTGTGAGAGCAAGGAAAGTACCTCACGGACGTGACACCCGAGGGGGTTCCCGGTCTACAAATGACCGGTCTACCCACTTCTCATCATCGGTTACTTTCCCTGCTGGGAGGATGAAAAAAGTGCAAGAAGAATGTGCACAAAACAGAATAGAGAGACAGAGAGGGAGTGTACAAATACACTACCTGGTAGGACAGAGAAAAGTGTTCAAGAAAAGGTTAACAAGTACCTACTCCCAACACCGACAAACATAAAATATAAAATGGTGAGGTTTGGCTGGCTGAATCAATTTTATTCTGGTGCTGCCAAGCTTCACCTTCTAAAAAATGGTTAAATTGATACCATTCATTGTTATGACTGGACCGACATGTTTCATTGCCTTGTCATTGGCAATTTCGTCAGGGCAAATGGTTGGGTCTCTATTCTTAATCCTCCATTTTTCATATGGGAACCTGTACACACACACACATTTAAAAACAGAGCACAGCAGTAGTCAGATGGTGAGTCAATAAAGGCCTGTGCACACATCACACTAAAGCTAGTGGCAGCAGATCGCTGCAATTACCTTATGCTCGCAAATACTGGATATACCGTCGAGCATCAGAAGGACGGCGTGTTAAAAGATCACGAATCCGTCTTGGGGACTCCTCGATGTCAGTCACCTCTATAAAATCATATAGCAATCTAATTTCATACATCATGATGTCCACAGTTATATTCGTTATTCCAAGGTACTCGTGGGGCGGGAAAGACTCTCTATGTTATTTCTAAAGTGTGCCATCAAGTTATCCAGCGGTGACAACCGCCACAATTGCGTTACAACCTGGAAAACAGGTGACAGTATGTTACTGACATCACCAGATTGGTAATGTAAAAACTGGTGGGGGGATGAGTTGTCTGCAAGTTTAACCCATAGCCACGCGGGGATGCCGATCACCTGCCAGGTTTGTGAAGTTATTAAGAGGAGAAAAACGCCCACCGCTCTAGGTGAACACCCGAGCGGGGGTGCCTACCAGTACCGGTATGAATTCTTAGCAACTGGGCCAGGACCGAGTGCAACCGAGTACGGTTACCACATACCGCTGCCGAGTCCCTCCGGCACTTCCGACGTCTCACAATCCAAACCTGGATAGGGACGCGGAAGTACCCCGGCCGGGGCTCCGCCCATCACGTAACGTGGCGGCCATCTTTAGAAAGTAATGAAGTCAGACTCGGGGTGAATACGATCACATAACTTTATTCATACTGCGCAAGTAGCAATCAACATTGGACCTTCTATTCAGAACATTGCTATAGGTCCTGGGTTAGTCAAGCCAATCAAGAGTGCCAGCGCTAAAAAGGACAGGCGCCGTGTAAACTGGTATCAAACCACCCAGTACATGAATGGAAGTGCTATGAGGGCAGTCTATGGGGTTTAGAATCGTGAAAATGACAGAGGCAGGGGGAGCTACGTTAATGCCAAAATTACTGATACTGTCAGACGTCCCAATCTCAATGCAAGTTTTTTAGAAAAATGCCCCAAACAGTATATAGTAACCAAACAAAGGCTTGGATCACACAATAATGGAGGGCTTGTTAAAGGGGGCCAGATATATGTTGTTTACAGGATCTACGGGGGTTACCCCCAGTGTCTAACGTCTGCTCACTTTGTTCTATTCAATGGAATCGTTAAGACCCTCTTTGTCTGCCTTCTCTAGATAGAT
Source organism: Lissotriton helveticus (assembly GCF_964261635.1). Lineage (NCBI taxonomy): Eukaryota > Metazoa > Chordata > Amphibia > Caudata > Salamandridae > Lissotriton > Lissotriton helveticus. The sequence continues at coordinate 817,895,573 of NC_136069.1, forward strand.
CCATCGTGCTTCCTTCCTTGCCAGTATTGCATCTAGGTTGTGTGTGTTGCCCACCACCTTCTCCAATACTGTCCATTTTAAGTCACTCTGCCCATGATTTTTTTCAGTGAAGTGCTGTACCAAACGTGTGGTGAGTTTCTTGGCTCGAATGGTGCTGAGATGCTCCTGAATGCGCACTTTCACTTTACGTGTGGTGAGACCTATATACTGCAACCCACAACCGTATCAGTTCTGGGCCCCGAGGTTGCAGTTTTCGAGCAACGAGTGTTACACGAAGTGGAGGCTCTCGAACAGCAAACACATTTCCATCAGGGCCATAATATGACCAGAGAAGATTGGCAAGCCGTAAAAGCATTACAACTGAATTCGGCGATCACCATCAAGCCAGCGGATAAGGGTGGGGCGGTGGTCGTGCTTAACACCGCCGACTACGAGACGGAGGTACTTAGACTTCTATCCGTCCGCACCAATTACAGCCCCATAATGCGCGACCCCTCCCAGGAACTCGCCAGTACCATCAAAAACCTGGTGTCAGATGCGGTATCCAAGAAATGGGTTACCACCAAGGAGGCCAATATCATTATTAATGTAAATCCCCGTGTTCCGGCATTCTACATCTTGCCGAAGATCCATAAGCCACAGCGCCCGCCGCCAGGACGTCCGATCGTATCTGGTATACAATCAATCCTTGAACCCTTGTCTCAATTCTCCGACTTCTTCCTCAGAGAAGCAGTCATCACTCAGAAATCATTTGTGCAGGACACTACAGATATCTTGAACATCTTGAAGGACATGACTTTTGACCCCACTAACCAACTATTGGTCACGATCGATATCGAATCATTATACACTAGCATCCCCCAGGGCGCTACGCTGGTGGCAGCAGCTAGAGCCCTGGAGGCGATGGAATGGTTCTATCCTAAGAACAAATAGGGTCGGCTCTTAATCAGCAAGGCTGAGCCACAATTCTATATCAACGAAGAACAATTGCCTATACTGATATTTGGTTAACAAAGAGTTTGCCACCAGAGCAAAGAAAGTTTATCCAAGCTGGGATGTGCTTATAAGTAGCCTTTTATTCGAATATCTCAGTCAAAAAAACAGGGGTATATTTGTATCAATCATATACAGTTTGAACAAAAGCAACATTTTTTGAGTACACTAGAGAAATTGTGGACAGAAAAAATCAATGGAATATTAAAATTCAACATACATACTAAATCCAGTCATATCACAATCATACCTTACCAATCATACACAAAACACGTACAAAAACAAATATACCCACGACTAGATAGAAATAAATAATCGTGTGATGTATTAGGTCTGCTGCAGTCTATACAAATATATACACAATTATATTTACAGATGTAAATCAAAAATAAATCAGCAGAATTAAATGTCAAATCAGAAACACTATATACAACAATTTTTTGTAAGCCAGTAATGTGTCACTCTGTTCACACTACGGGACAACACCAATGTGAAAGAAGCAGACACTGGACATGGGACGGCCTACGCGTTTCAAATCCCCAGGGTTTGACAGGGATTTTCGTCAGGGCCAAATGATTCTAAAAAAAGAGAGAAAGAAAAATTTCTATCGTGTGTCTCTAAAAACTATGTATAGTAATATATCAAGATGCTCCAATGCATTGCCACCCAAGAAGCCTTCAGCTTACCACTATGGAGCATATCCGGAGAAAGGAAAAGCCTGTGTGATGAAAAAAACAACATACAAGGGGCTACGTAAGTATGGTGAAGAAATCAAAGAGGATTGAGCTAGCCACTGTCCAGAGTTAAATTTACCTTGAGAGTATCTGTAGGGTTGCGAGTTCAAGTAGAGATGGAATGGGGAGCCTGTAAAAGAGAAACGTCCATTTAGTGTACTAGCGAGACCGGAGTCGGTGCTCATGCGTGGACATAAAGCGGAAGATCTCTTACCAGAGGATCGTGAGAAAATACGTCCTTGAACAGGAACGATGGTTGTAAAAATCCAATACAATTTTTGGAAACAGCCTCTGTTAGACAAGAAGAATAGAAGGCTTGTTTATTCCATGTGCCAGATGTTTGTAGGCATGTATATAAAACATACCGATCCTACCCAGGCTTACCGGTTTAGAGCTCTGCAGGTTTCGATGAATCGGCGTCCCCGCTGGAACTAATCTCCCGCGCATGCGTAGAGTGTGGTGTAACTTGCAGGCTCCTCAATAAATGATACTCTGGTGCGCATGCGTGGCACAGAGACAAGCCGCGAAGGGCTCCCTCAGCAAGAATCCAACAGCGCATCTGTAGCGTCATACACAGCAATTGTCTAATCATATACCATGGTAGAAACAGGCGACTTTCCTAAATTAAAGTTTATAGATCTCTGATATCTCGTTTAATCCTTTGACAGCTGTATCATATTTTACAATTAGGTAGGCTTCCCTTTTGGATAATTTCTGATCCATATCTCCCCCTCGGGCGTCTTTTTCGACACGCGAGATCACAGTCCATTTGAGATCACTTAGCAAGTGGTTACAGCGTTTCCAGTGGTTGACCAATGGGGCGGTGTCAATCCCATTTTTTATTCTGGATTTATGTTGGGTGATTCGGGTTCGAATTTCCTGATTGGTTTTTCCGATGTAGAGTAACCCACACGGACAGGTAATGCCATAGACGACATATTTGGTTCTGCAATTGCTGAAACTGTCATGTTTCCATGATATCCCATGGTGCTGAAAAAGCGATCCCTCGATAGTCAATTCGCAGCAGAGACAAGTGCCACATTTGTGGTGGCCTGTGATGGGTGGTAATCCCATCATCTGTCTTAGCGATGGCTGTTTGTCTTTTTTTATTCCTGCCCTTATCACATGATTAGCCACGCTGCTTTCCTTTTTGAATGCGAATAACGGTGGAACTTGCAGGCTGTTATCCAAGTTTTTCACGAGATGCCAATTTTGTAGGATGATTTTTTTGAGGTTATTGGCGTTAGGACAGTAGGTGGTTACACAGACTTGCCTATTTGAAATAGATTTATTTTTCCTTTCGAGGAGACTTTCCCTCGGGGTCCATCTGGCCCTCTTCATGGAGTTTCGGACAAGTTTTTTGGGGTATCCCCTGTCACATAATTTGGATACAAGGTTTGCAGCATGAAATTTGTAGTCCTCCTGTAATGAGCAGTTTCTACGAATTCGTAGAAATTGCCCGTAGGGTAAATTTTCCTTTAGGCTTCGCGGGTGATTACTTGAAAAAAGTAATGCCTTATTCCTGTCAGTGGGTTTAGTGAAAAGTGATGTAACTAGTGTACCTTCTAGCGGAAAAACTTCAACATCCAGAAAGGAAATTTTTTCGGCTGAATGTGATATACTAAACTGTATATCTGATGTTCTGTTGTTGAGCCAGTTGAAAAATGATATCAAACTTTCTTCACCTCCAGTCCAAATCATAAAGACATCGTCTATAAAACGCCACCATGTGGTGATGTGTTCTTTAAAAGGGTTGTTATTATGGATGTACTTTTCTTCATAGAGTGACATAAATAATACTGCCAACTCCGGCGCAAAGGGACAACCCATGGCCACCCCCTTTGTTTGGAGGAAAAAGTCGTTTCCGAAACTGAAATAGTTCTTTTTTAAGGCAAAAGATGCCAAATCCACAAGAAATTTTGTAGGTACCTGGACAGGTCTCGGTCGTAGGTCCAGGAAATATTCCAAAACTGCCACAGCCTCATCCTGAGGTATTTGTGTGTAGAGCTGGGTAACATCCAAAGTTACAAGTAGATCTTTTGCTTTTTCAAATTTGATGCCTTCCAGCTTAGTAATAAAGTCCGTTGTGTCTTTTAAATAAGAGACAACTAAGTCCATGAATTGTTTTAGAAAACAGTCTACATACTTTGCAACTGGTTCCAAAAGGGAATCACAACCCGCCACAATTGGTCTGCCTGGTGGTTTTGTTTGATGTTTGTGGACCTTTGGGAGGACATAAAAAAGTGGTACTTTGGGATGTTTATTTCGTAAGTATTCCAGCTCTTTAGGACCTAGGAAGCCTGCCTCAAAACCTTCTTGTAAGATGGGAAACAGAAGGTTTTGGAATTCTAGTGTGGGATCTTTACTAATCTTGCGGTAACACGTGTGGTCATTTAGCTGCCTCAATACTTCAGTAGTATAGTCATTGGTGTCCCAAATGACAATCGATCCGCCCTTATCGGCTTGTTTAATCGTAATTGTGTTGTCATTTCTTAGCGTTGAGAGGGCATTTGTTTCATCCTTAGAAATGTTAAATTTCACAAACTTTTTTTGTTTCTCCATGTCCGTAATGGCTGAGAGGACAGTTCTTTCGAAGGTTACTACTTCCTTTGGTACTTTGTGCCCAGGAGGACAGAATGTGGATTTTTTCCGTAGTCCAGTGACTTCTGAAGGTGTAGAAGAGGGATTGTCCGCAAAAAATGTAGTGAGGCGCAATTTACGACAGAATTCAATGAACTCAGTTTTCATTTTGACAAAGTCCGTATTTTTTGATGGCACAAAAGATAATCCTTTGGATAAAATACTTTCTTCGGCTGTTGTCAGTATCCTATTTGAGAGATTAAAGATCGGGGAGACTGCTAGTTTTTGTACTGTTTTTGGCGGGTTGTCATTTCCCACGGTTGGTTGTAACGTTGTCTCCCTCTGGAGCTCGTTTGGCCCGTCCTAAAAAAGAGTTTGAAGACTGTCCTTGGGGCTGTTGCATTTGGTTCCATTTGCGATTTTTATTATTGCTTGGTCTACTGTTATTAGTATCGCTATCGTCCCCTGAGGAAGAGGTGTCCGAGAATGTGATGAACTTGTTGCGGGATCTACCTCGATTGTCAGACAGATATCTCCTAGAATCTACCTTGGTGTAAAAATCCGGTTGGAGAAACGGGTACACGTTCTCGATTCTAAAATTCTTTTTATCTTTCTCAAATTGATTAGATTTTTGAGTTATAGTGAAACTAGAATTTTAGAATTGAGAACGTGTACCCGTTTCTCCAACCGGATTTTTACACCAAGGTAGATTCTAGGAGATATCTGTCTGACAATCGAGGTAGATCCCGCAACAAGTTCATCACATTCTCGGACACCTCTTCCTCAGGGGACGATAGCGATACTAATAACAGTAGACCAAGCAATAATAAAAATCGCAAATGGAACCAAATGCATCAGCCCCAAGGACAGTCTTCAAACTCTTTTTTAGGACGGGGCCAAACGAGCTCCAGAGGGAGACAACGTTACAACCAACCGTGGGAAATGACAACCCGCCAAAAACAGTACAAAAACTAGCAGTCTCCCCGATCTTTAATCTCTCAAATAGGATACTGACAACAGCCGATGAAAGTATTTTATCCAAAGGATTATCTTTTGTGCCATCAAAAAATACGGACTTTGTCAAAATGAAAACTGAGTTCATTGAATTCTGTCGTAAATTGCGCCTCACTACATTTTTTGCGGACAATCCCTCTTCTACACCTTCAGAAGTCACTGGACTACGGAAAAAATCCACATTCTGTCCTCCTGGGCACAAAGTACCAAAGGAAGTAGTAACCTTCGAAAGAACTGTCCTCTCAGCCATTACGGACATGGAGAAACAAAAAAAGTTTGTGAAATTTAACATTTCTAAGGATGAAACAAATGCCCTCTCAACGCTAAGAAATGACAACACAATTACGATTAAACAAGCCGATAAGGGCGGATCGATTGTCATTTGGGACACCAATGACTATACTACTGAAGTATTGAGGCAGCTAAATGACCAAACGTGTTACCGCAAGATTAGTAAAGATCCCACACTAGAATTCCAAAACCTTCTGTTTCCCATCTTACAAGAAGGTTTTGAGGCAGGCTTCCTAGGTCCTAAAGAGCTGGAATACTTACGAAATAAACATCCCAAAGTACCACTTTTTTATGTCCTCCCAAAGGTCCACAAACATCAAACAAAACCACCAGGCAGACCAATTGTGGCGGGTTGTGATTCCCTTTTGGAACCAGTTGCAAAGTATGTAGACTGTTTTCTAAAACAATTCATGGACTTAGTTGTCTCTTATTTAAAAGACACAACGGACTTTATTACTAAGCTGGAAGGCATCAAATTTGAAAAAGCAAAAGATCTACTTGTAACTTTGGATGTTACCCAGCTCTACACACAAATACCTCAGGATGAGGCTGTGGCAGTTTTGGAATATTTCCTGGACCTACGACCGAGACCTGTCCAGGTACCTACAAAATTTCTTGTGGATTTGGCATCTTTTGCCTTAAAAAAGAACTATTTCAGTTTCGGAAACGACTTTTTCCTCCAAACAAAGGGGGTGGCCATGGGTTGTCCCTTTGCGCCGGAGTTGGCAGTATTATTTATGTCACTCTATGAAGAAAAGTACATCCATAATAACAACCCTTTTAAAGAACACATCACCACATGGTGGCGTTTTATAGACGATGTCTTTATGATTTGGACTGGAGGTGAAGAAAGTTTGATATCATTTTTCAACTGGCTCAACAACAGAACATCAGATATACAGTTTAGTATATCACATTCAGCCGAAAAAATTTCCTTTCTGGATGTTGAAGTTTTTCCGCTAGAAGGTACACTAGTTACATCACTTTTCACTAAACCCACTGACAGGAATAAGGCATTACTTTTTTCAAGTAATCACCCGCGAAGCCTAAAGGAAAATTTACCCTACGGGCAATTTCTACGAATTCGTAGAAATGGCTCATTACAGGAGGACTACAAATTTCATGCTGCAAACCTTGTATCCAAATTATGTGACAGGGGATACCCCAAAAAACTTGTCCGAAACTCCATGAAGAGGGCCAGATGGACCCCGAGGGAAAGTCTCCTCGAAAGGAAAAATAGATCTATTTCAAATAGGCAAGTCTGTGTAACCACCTACTGTCCTAACGCCAATAACCTCAAAAAAATCATCCTACAAAATTGGCATCTCGTGAAAAACTTGGATAACAGCCTGCAAGTTCCACCGTTATTCGCATTCAAAAAGGAAAGCAGCGTGGCTAATCATGCGATAAGGGCAGGAATAAAAAAAGACAAACAGCCATCGCTAAGACAGATGATGGGATTACCACCCATCACAGGCCACCACAAATGTGGCACTTGTCTCTGCTGCGAATTGACTATCGAGGGATCGCTTTTTCAGCACCATGGGATATCATGGAAACATGACAGTTTCAGCAATTGCAGAACCAAATATGTCGTCTATGGCATTACCTGTCCGTGTGGGTTACTCTACATCGGAAAAACCAATCAGGAAATTCGAACCCGAATCACCCAACATAAATCCAGAATAAAAAATGGGATTGACACCGCCCCATTGGTCAACCACTGGAAACGCTGTAACCACTTGCTAAGTGATCTCAAATGGACTGTGATCTCGCGTGTCGAAAAAGACGCCCGAGGGGGAGATATGGATCAGAAATTATCCAAAAGGGAAGCCTACCTAATTGTAAAATATGATACAGCTGTCAAAGGATTAAACGAGATATCAGAGATCTCTAAACTTTAATTTAGGAAAGTCGCCTGTTTCTACCATGGTATATGGTTAGACAATTGCTGTGTATGACGCTACAGATGCGCTGTTGGATTCTTGCTGAGGGAGCCCTTCGCGGCTTGTCTCTGTGCCACGCATGCGCACCAGAGTATCATTTATTGAGGAGCCTGCAAGGTACACCACACTCTACGCATGCGCGGGAGATTAGTTCCAGCGGGGACGCCGATTCATCGAAACCTGCAGAGCTCTAAACCGGTAAGCCTGGGTAGGATTGGTATGTTTTATATACATGCCTACAAACATCTGGCACATGGAATAAACAAGCCTTCTATTCTTCTTGTCTAACAGAGGCTGTTACCAAAAATTGTGTTGGATTTTTACAACCATCGTTCCTGTTCAAGGACGTATTTTCTCACGATCCTCTGGTAAGAGATCTTCCGCTTTATGTCCACGCATGAGCACCGACTCCGGTCTCGCTAGTACACTAAATGGACGTTGCTCTTTTACAGGCTCCCCATTCCATCTCTACTTGAACTCGCAACCCTACAGATACTCTCAAGGTAAATTTAACTCTGGACAGTGGCTAGCTCAATCCTCTTTGATTTCTTCACCATACTTACGTAGCCCCTTGTATGTTGTTTTTTTCATCACACAGGCTTTTCCTTTCTCCGGATATGCTCCATAGTGGTAAGCTGAAGGCTTCTTGGGTGGCAATGCATTGGAGCATCTTGATATATTACTATACATAGTTTTTAGAGACACACAATAGAAATTTTTCTTTCTCTCTTTTTTTAGAATCATTTGGCCCTGACGAAAATCCCTGTCAAACCCTGGGGATTTGAAACGCGTAGGCCGTCCCATGTCCAGTGTCTGCTTCTTTCACATTGGTGTTGTCCCGTAGTGTGAACAGAGTGACACATTACTGGCTTACAAAAAATTGTTGTATATAGTGTTTCTGATTTGACATTTAATTCTGCTGATTTATTTTTGATTTACATCTGTAAATATAATTGTGTATATATTTGTATAGACTGCAGCAGACCTAATACATCACACGATTATTTATTTCTATCTAGTCGTGGGTGTATTTGTTTTTGTACGTGTTTTGTGTATGATTGGTAAGGTATGATTGTGATATGACTGGATTTAGTATGTATGTTGGATTTTAATATTCCATTGATTTTTTCTGTCCACAATTTCTCTAGTGTACTCAAAAAATGTTGCTTTTGTTCAAACTGTATATGATTGATACAAATATACCCCTGTTTTTTTGACTGAGATATTCGAATAAAAGGCTACTTATAAGCACATCCCAGCTTGGATAAACTTTCTTTGCTCTGGTGGCAAACTCTTTGTTAACCAAATATCAGTATAGGCAATTGTTCTTCGTTGATATGGAATGGTTCTATGACACACCTGTGTCATTTGTCCTCCAATGCATTGAGTTAGCTCTCACGAGGAACTTTTTTGAGTACAAAGGACAACTGTACTTACAGACGTCTGGGACATCCATGGGGGCTACATTTGCTCCGAGCCTGGCCTGCATTTATGTGGGCCAGTTTGAGGAGAATGTGATTTATCATCCCTCCAATCCGTTCCTAAGTAACATCCAGGAATGGAGACGATATATAGATGATGTCCTCTGTATCTGGACAGGTACAGAGGACCGGTTACGTCTATTTCTTGATTGGTTGAATCAAGCTCATGAAAGCCTACGCTTCACCTGGTCAATCAGCAACAGTAAGGCAGTATATCTGGATGTGGATATATCAGTGGAGGAGAATAAGCTGGTCACCACGGTCCACCAAAAAGACACGGATAGAAACTCTCTCCTACACTACCACTCATTTCATCCACGCTCCCTCAGAGATAACCTGCCGGTAGGTCCGTTTCTTCGATACCGCAGGAACTGCTCCACAACTGAGGCATACGTGGACCAGTCCGCTGGTTTGGTCAACAGGTTAAAGCAGAGGCAGTATCCGAACAGAGTTATCAAACATGCACGCAAGAGGGCTCTGAATACCCCACGCGATGCCCTGCTTGAACGTAATGTAAAAATCATTCATCCGTGCTTACCTGTTGTGACCACTTTTGACCCACTGTCCACAAAAATTAGACAGATTATCCGTAGACATTGGACCATATTGGACACTCCTAATGACAAGATGCCAGTTCCTCGCTTTGCATTCAAAAGGGCAGCCAACCTGCGCGACAAGTTGGTACATACGAGGAATGTGACTATCAGCCCGGAAATTAAGACCATTCCGGCGGGCCATTATCCTTGCGGTGGGTGCTCTGTGTGCCCACTTACCACCGCTACTAAAGAGATCACATTACACAATGGCAAGACCTGGTACCTGACCAAATTCAGTAACTGCAATACCACACATGTTATTTATAGAATTACTTGCAGTTGTGGGTTGCAGTATATAGGTCTCACCACACGTAAAGTGAAAGTGCGCATTCAGGAGCATCTCAGCGCCATTCGAGCCAAGAAACTCACCACACGTTTGGTACAGCACTTCACTGAAAAAAATCATGGGCAGAGTGACTTAAAATGGACAGTATTGGAGAAGGTGGTGGGCAACACACACAACCTAGATGCAATACTGGCAAGGAAGGAAGCACGATGGATCTATCTAGAGAAGGCAGACAAAGAGGGTCTTAACGATTCCATTAAATGGAACAAAGTGAGCAGACGTTAGACACTGGGGGTAACCCCCGTAGATCCTGTAAACAACATATATGTGGCCCCCTTTAACAAGCCCTCCATTATTGTGTGATCCAAGCCTTTGTTTGGTTACTATATACTGTTTGGGGCATTTTTCTAAAAAACCTGCATTGAGATTGGGACGTCTGACAGTATCAGTAATTTTGGCATTAACGTAGCTCCCCCTGCCTCTGTCATTTTCACGATTCTAAACCCCATAGACTGCCCTCATAGCACTTCCATTCATGTACTGGGTGGTTTGATACCAGTTTACACGGCGCCTGTCCTTTTTAGCGCTGGCACTCTTGATTGGCTTGACTAACCCAGGACCTATAACAATGTTCTGAATAGAAGGTCCAATGTTGATTGCTACTTGCGCAGTATGAATAAAGTTAGGTGATCGTATTCACCCCGAGTCTGACTTCATTACTTTCTAAAGATGGCCGCCACGTTAAGTGATGGGCGGAGCCCCGGCCGGGGTACTTCCGCGTCCCAATCCAGGTTTGGATTGTGAGACGTCGGAAGTGCCGGAGGGACTCGGCAGCGGTATGTGGTAACCGTGCTCGGTTGCACTCGGTCCTGGCCCAGTTGCTAAGAATTCAAACCGGTACTGGTAGGCACCCCCGCTCGGGTGTTCACCTAGAGCGGTGGGCGTTTTTCTCCTCTTAATAACTTCACAAACCTGGCAGGTGATCGGCATCCCCGCGTGGCTATGGGTTAAACTTGCAGACAACTCATCCCCCCACCAGTTTTTACATTACCAATCTGGTGATGTCAGTAACATACCGTCACCTGTTTTCCAGGTTGTAACACAATTGTGGCGGTTGTCACCACTGGATAACTTGATGGCACACTTTAGAAATAACATAGGGAGTCTTTCCCGCCCCACGAGTACCTTGGAATAACGAATATAACTGTGGACATCATGATGTATGAAATTAGATTGCTATATGTTTTTATATAGGTGACTCACATCGAGGAGTCCCCAAGACGGATTCGTGATCTTTTGACACGCCGTCCTTCTGATGCTCGACGGTATATCCAGTATTTGCGAGCATAAGGTAATTGCAGCGATCTGCTGCCACTAGCTTTAGTGTGATGTGTGCACAGGCCTTTATTGACTCACCATCTGACTACTGCTGTGCTCTGTTTTTAAATGTGTGTGTGTGTACAGGTTCCCATATGAAAAATGGAGGATTAAGAATAGAGACCCAACCATTTGCCCTGACGAAATTGCCAATGACAAGGCAATGAAACATGTCGGTCCAGTCATAACAATGAATGGTATCAATTTAACCATTTTTTAGAAGGTGAAGCTTGGCAGCACCAGAATAAAATTGATTCAGCCAGCCAAACCTCACCATTTTATATTTTATGTTTGTCGGTGTTGGGTGTAGGTACTTGTTAACCTTTTCTTGAACACTTTTCTCTGTCCTACCAGGTAGTGTATTTCTACACTCCCTCTCTGTCTCTCTATTCTGTTTTGTGCACATTCTTCTTGCACTTTTTTCATCCTCCCAGCAGGGAAAGTAACCGATGATGAGAAGTGGGTAGACCGGTCATTTGTAGACCGGGAACCCCCTCGGGTGTCACGTCCGTGAGGTACTTTCCTTGCTCTCACACATATTTTCTTTATGTGCTGTATCCTGTACACAATTCTTTTTGTATATCTTAAGGCGTGTCCAGACCTGTAACACAGCACTGGCTTAATCTAGCCGCTTGGTGAGCCAATATGAGGTATGGCCCCGTGAGTTACGTAGTCTGAGATTTATAGCATGCAGGCTGAATTGGGCTTTTTGTTTCAGATTTGTTGAGTGGGGGGCTGCCCTAGATAGCCTTTCTTCCCCTTTCATCCCCTTTTGATTGGTTCCATTTAAACTCCGCAGACTCTGTGACTGAATTTCAGAACACCATGGTTCACATTCAGAGGTGGATGAACCTGAACCACCTTAAACTGAACCGGGGCAAGACAGAACTGATCTTGCCCAGGAAAAGTGAACTCAGTTGGGGCATCAACTTTTGGCCACCTGACTTGGGGGTTCCGCCCATCAAATCCCTTAAGGTCAAGAGCCTAGGGGTGACTCTTAGTGAAGATCTGTCACTCAAAGGTCAGGTTGGGGCGGTGGTATCCTCAAGTTTCTTTCAACTTAGAAGGATAAAAAAAATAGCTCACATACTGACACATACTGCACCTATTCAAGTAAATATTGCCCTTGTCCTGTCCAGACTGGATTTCTCAAACAGTCTTTAGTTGCGACTCCCAGCGGGTCAGCTAAAAAGATTACAACTCGGTCAGAACCAGGCGGCCAGACTTATTTGTAAACAACCTAAATGGCAGTTTGTCAGACCTGGCCTACAAAAATTACACTGGCTACCTGTGGCTCAAAGGGTTGAGTTTAAGGCAGGCTGCATCATTTTTAAGGCTTTGCAGAGTAAGGGTCCCGAATTCATTAGGAAAATGGTACTCAAATATGCCCGCTCACGTAACCTTCGGTCCGCTCACAAAGATCTGTTAGTAGTTCCTCTGTTTAAGAAGAAACGGCAGGGTAGCAGCTGCTTCCACTTTCTAGCTGCGACCCTCTGGAACTCCCTACCACTGCCTTTAAGACAATGTGAAGACCTTCTTACTTTCAGATGTTCTCTCAAGACGTGGTTATTCAGACAGGCTTACCCATAGAGTAGTGTGTTGTGTGTCCTATAGAGCATTTGTGTTGTGTCTTCCACCCCGATAGCGCCATGAGGCCCATGGGCGTACGAGCGCTTAAGAAATAAATATTAACATAACATAACATAACGCCGGTCCCCTGCTGCAGTGTCGCCCCAGGGGAGCTCCGCCGCCCAGGCCAGCGCCCTCCGCCTCCCGAGCCTACCGCATCCGGCCGCCAGTTCGGGCTCTCCTTGCCTCCGATACAAGCCCCCGCACTCGGCCGTCGGAGCACCGTCTGTGCAGCAGATGGGTCCCAGCAATGGCCACCGCGCCAATGCACTCCCCACAACGCTGCTTCCCGATCTCAGCGGCGGCCGGCCCTAATCTGTGTACTCCCATCTCGGCGTCAGCGGGCCGCCATCTTCGATCCGGCTCCGCGATGTTCCAAGGCTAGCCGATCCACTTATGCCGCTTAGTTTAGCGCCTCCGTGCACAATGTTTCTTCTCCCCAAGGTATGTCGGAACCTTCAGCATCCCTTCGGTGTCTGAAACGGGACTTTTGGAGTCCGTTTTCATGCCGGATTTCGATCGGAGCAGCAGAAGCGCCCGACTTACTCGGCCATGCTGTTGTGCATGATAAATGTTGATATATAAATGCCTTATCTGTAACGGAATATATGCAACTGCAATTCTGAATGTGACAAGTTTGACTTCAATAAAAATGTTAAACAAAAAATAGTATCATTAAAGAAAGCAAAAGTCATTAGAATCAAGGGAATTAGCATTATTATTATTATTATTATTATTATTTATTTTATAGAGCGCATAGTCACCCAGAGGTATCCCAGCGCTAGGAACCCTAACTCTACATTTCAGCGGGCCACGAAGGAGACAGAAAGTGAAAGGGGGGGAAGGGGTGGGGGGTGGGGAAGGAGACTCGGAGAAGTGGGAGGGCAAGAACATTAGGGAAAGAGATGCTTCTTTAGCAGCTTCCTGAAGCGCAGATATTGTGATTCACGTCGTAGGTCGCGGGGGAGCGAGTTCCACAGGCGTGCAACTTGGACCGAGAAACGTCTTCCTCCTGATCGAGCTTTCTTGAATCTAGGGGTGTTAATAAAGTTTTCTGTGTCTGAAAGAATGCAAAATGGCATGTGCCTTTATGAAAATAACCAGGCAAATTTGGTAAATAATTAAATTGATAGTAAATAGGCCTAAATTAAGAAAAGACCATGTGCATTTAGCCCTCTCTAAGCAGCAGGCTCTTTCCCAAATAAAACAAAAAAAGGAGAGGTTTCCTGATACGATTATAGGCAGGATGGACGGGAATGATACAGAACTGAGCAACCCACTGAGGGGGCAAAGAATTGCCACCTGCCTTAGCTAATATGGGTACAGAAATATCTCGCTACAATGTATACAATACATTGAAAACCAGCGTGGATCGAGACTTCAAATACCCTTCATTATATTGTAGATCCTTTTGTAGTATATTGGATCAATCAATTATATCAAAAAATATAGAATATACAATAAATAGTAAATATATACATGAATGTGCCGTTATCATAACAAATTTCTTATTTTTTGTATCTGTTTATCCTTTTTATCTCCTTTATCACCTTATTGTTCTCTCACTCACACCACATTAATTCGTACTCATTCATTCAAACCACACATTTCTCACATTCAACATCTATGTTTGCACCACTTAAGGCAGAGAATCATGTGAAGATCAATATATACGACACGGATGAAGGAAGAAAGGACACATATAATTTAAAAAGATTCAAATATAGAAAAAAATATATAGTTTCATCAGTCCATAGAATCAAACCATAGGTGTCATGCATATTTTTTTGTCACAGAACAGTTTGATGTATATAGAATACCAGTATTGGTGATGCTTGTCTATATATTAATGAGGACTTTTCTTCAGGCTTGATTCCTAAGAAAAGGGGTGAATGAACCTGTGCCAACGCGCGTTTCGGTAGAGACAGGGCACCATAGTTTCCTCTCAATAATATGTAGACACAGGGAAAGGGGAATCCTGAGTTTGTGCTTTTCCAGACCAAGCACTCTTTAAAAATGCCTAACAGTATGAATGATATGTGAATACTACACCTTGTAGTCCCCTTTACCTTATGTAACATTTTCTATACACTGATTTACATGTAAGATTTATTGTCTCTGTATGTGTGTGATGTAAAGTGCCCTCACATCCTACAATGGTATGAGAGATGCTATAAAACAAATGAAATACATGTGACAGAGGGGCTAATCCTTCAATATAAAATACTAAGGGCCAGATGTACAACCCGTTTTAATATGCGCAAGCGGGTTCGCGAACCCGTTTGCAACATGCAAAAACCTATTGGGCCAATTTACATAGCCTATTTCGCGAGTCGCAATTTTGTTAGGACTCGCTAAATAGGTTTTGCAACTTGCTATTTGGAAGGGGCATTCCCTTCCAAAATAGCGAGTCTCAAAACCATGTACAAATGTTTTGCAACTGCAAATGTGGTTGCAAAACACTCGCAATTACCACCTGCTTTAAGTAGATGGTAATGCATTCGCAAATGGGAAGGGGTCCCCAGGGGGCCCCTTCCCCTCTGCTAATGCATTCACATTTTTTTTAATGGCAGGCAGTGGTCCCAGGGATTAACGCCTGCCCTTAAAAAATTAAACGAAAACGTTTCATTTACTTTTTTTTTAAAATGCATTTAAAAAAAGAAAAATCTCCCTTATTTAAAAGCAGTCCCAGACATGGTGGTCTGCTGAGCCCAGCAGGGCACCATCCCTGGGAGGGCCGGCAATTCCAATGGGCTCGCAAATTACAAGAGGTTCAATAATATTAATGAGCCTCGCAATTTGCGACCCCATTGGGAATCCCAAACAGTGTTAAACACACTGTTGTACATTTCATTTAGCTCCTCGCAATCTGCCACTTGCAATGTGTCACCAATTGCGAGGCGCTAAATGAAATGGTCGTACATCTGGCCCCAAAATCCTTAGTACTTGTTATGTGTGCACACGTTTTTTTTTCTCGAATTACTGTTTTAATATTTGAAATTTAACTCATACAAATTGCTTGGGGGTCCCCAGCTTCCAGTGGTGACTCAATGAGGGTCCTCAGGAGTCAAAAGTTTTTTAACCACTGTTCTAGACAAACAAAACATAAAAATGAATAGAATGGTTTTGCATAAATGGGCAGCAATAAAACTTGTGCAACAAACCAATCTGCTGAATTCAAAACACATACTTGCACATTATCTTCACTGGCTGTTGTACAGAAGAAATTATACATTGTATTAATGGAAAAACACAAGAAAACAAAGAACTGCTTCTCCACATTCATAACAATGGAGGTTTAGCTAACAGCCTTGCAATTTTACAGAATAAGTATATCTCTTCCTGAGGAAGCTAGAGATAAGTTACACATTCACACGCAGGTACAGAGTCATAGTTTGCAGCTGAATTTGGATGATTTTTATTTAAAAAAATGATGCACATGAACGAGTGTAGCTCATGCACAACAAATAAACATGCCCTTTTCTGAAATTAGCCAAGCACTCTTGTTAATGTTGGCTAGTTGTGCTAACTAAACTAAACCTATATTGAGCACCTTTTCTTATAAAATATTTTACTTTCACAGCTGCTTTCGGCAGGACACAATGTATTCAAACTCACTGGTGGATAGTGTTTCTTACTATTCTGGCATGAATAATCAGCTTGGCATTTCAGTGAGTGTTTGAGCACATTATCCTGTTTCTGTAGCTTGCTCTGCGAATATGCCACGTTACCTTGCATGCTTTTTTAACACATGCCATTACAACGCGATCATTAAAATGACTGCGTTGTAACAACGCATGCCATTACTCCACATGTCGGACCAACGACTTGCTCTTGGGGGGGCGCGGGATGTTGGAATAGTATAATTTATTCCAACTCCAGTCTGGGCAGCAGTAGGGAAGGTGCTGGATTTTTAATCCAACACCTTCTGACCCCTAGAGCAAGTTTTTGTTCAGACTTACGGACTAATGGCATACTTTGTAACAACGCGGCAGTTGTAACAACCGCGTTGTAATGGCATGCGGTGTTCCGGTCCTTCTCAACTATCTATGTCATCTTGTTGATATTCAGAATGGCTCAAGTCGTACAGGTGAGTATTCCAACCTTGTGGTGTTTTAGTTTCAGCCCATACCTATCCATATTTTTTTGTGAATATCAACAGTAAAAATCCATATTTATTTTGGTTTTGCAACACTGTGAATCAGCAAATAGTTGAAGTCAACATTTGATTAACCAATCAGCTTGATCATAATTTTAGTAGTATACACAGGCAGAAAGGGGTTGGCACTTGACCAAAAAAAAGTTTGGGAAAGCCAATCACTCATCCTTTTAAAGCTGATGCCTATTAGCTTTATCAATGCTTTTTATTATTATAATGTTTAGGTCAGGCACTAGCCAAGACCTTTTGACTTTACTAAAATTATATGTAAATTATACTTACTTTCACCCAGCTCTCTCCATCAAATGGTCTATTATCATGTCACTTATATTTTTTGATCCACCCACTGGAGTACACAGAATGGGGCAGTGGTTCGGCCCACTTCAGTCACTGGCTAACTTCACTGAGGGACTGAATTCTACCCTTTCAAAAGTAGCCCTCCGCACACAAAGTAGTTTTCTAAAGTTACAGGGACTACAACGTCAATGTATGCATTTTGATACCCAAAATGTTTTTGGGAAATGTGTGCTTTTTGAGACCAAAAAATTACTTTGGTAATTGGGCAATGCTTTTTAGATTGATGTGGTCCAACAATAAATATTAAAAAAAAGAATTACACAAAAAAAAAAAGACCGGGACTGGCAAAAGGCTGGTGGTTAGCCGAACATGTGGCAACTGTACTGGCAGACAATGCAGGACCTACTGGGTTTGCCAATGCTTATTAAGTTATGTCTGCTAATTCCAGGTCCTTTGTTTAGTCATTAACTGTGGGAAGCATGTGTATTGTTGTAACACACGAGCTTTGTTACCAAAAATTACATCAAGGTAGAGGTGTATGAGAAAATGAAAGCTTGAGCAAAACTGAGTTCAGCTTGAGGTCCTTTTGGAACCTCGAGCCTAAGGCGAGCTGAGCTTACATATAGTTTCTGTCTCCCACCTACACTCCACCCTTATGTGCCAAAAATGTTAAGGTTAACAGTAACCTTTGGTGTAAAATGGGCAAGAGTGACACTCATTAAAGGGCTGGACTGTACAATGTGAAACTAGAAAACCCAAGATTCCCCACACTTCTCTGCTTCATAAAATTGTGTGACCCTAGACAAATACTTTATTTTACAATCTACTTGTTTTTAAGTATAACATCGGAGAAAATTTTTAAATGCGTAAGATTATGAGGTGCATAGTATGAAAACGTATTGTGTTTTTTAATAGATTATGTTACTCAGGGCTTTAAGTGGGATGAAAAGACGGGGGTCTCAAATATGGGTGTGGTCGATGTAATTAAGGGCATGGCTTAAAACACTTAAGCTAAAAATCTGTACTTAGCATAGTGTGCTGCCCAGGGCTTTAAGTGGGCCGGGTCTCACCTGGTCTAAGCACGCTCGAAACGGGTCTCTAGCGGGCTCTGTTTTGAGCCCTGTCACAGGCAGTCCGTTTTTTTTCCAGACTTCAGTGACAGAAGGCACATTGATGGGCGCGTGCTCAGACTGCTCACTTCTCACTAACGGAGAAGTTACGGCATGATATCAAGCCAGGTGAGGTTTGTAGGGGAAGGGAAATCCCTAAAGAGAGTCATTTTCTCTCTGAATTTCCCTTCTCTTTTTGAAACTAAGGAGCAGCAACATTGTCGTGGTGTCACCAGGGCTTTAAGTGGAAGCTTTTCCAATATTATATACAAGTCATAGTTTCTGCGTATTTATCTTATGCAACTAACCATTGACAAAGCCAATAGTCCTGACTTGTTGTTTCATAGATCTGGATTGCAATGACAGAAACAGCAAATTACAAGTCGGGCAGCACACTATGCTAAGCACAGATTTTTAGCTTACTTGTTTTAGGCCACGGCCCTTTGAGAGACCCTCGAGTTTTTTCATCCCACTTAAAGCCCTGGTGCTACCCCCCTGGTATTTTGCTGCTGATGTCTATACATACAGATATCTTACACAAGTAACTTTAAACCTACAACAAGCCAGGACTATTGACTTTGTCAAGGTTTGTAAGTTGAATAAGATAAATAAACAACAACTATAACTTTGTTGTATATGATATTGAAAATGCTGCAGTTCTTGTAGGCAAGGTTGTGGCGAATAGCTAGAGATGCCAGCTTTTAAGCTGAGAAAACAGGTTCAAGTTTGATGTCGGCTCAACAGCCAGTGAGTCAAAAAATGAATATGTATTTGTGTAATGTAACTGGTGTGCATGTAATCCGCTTCAATTCGGTCAGCTGATTTTGTACTATACAAAAATGAAAAAATGTGTCTCTTTAAAGTTACATCAAAAGCAGTGACGGGTGGTACTACTGTACAAAGGTTTTTTTTCTCATCCTGAGGGTGAGACCAAAAAAGGAGAGGGTCCCCTCTCAGCATCTTCTTGTGAAAACTACCGGTGCTCAGCACAGGCAGGACCCGGCACACATGAAGCCCTGATGTTGCTCCAACTAGAAATCGTGGCGGTATATTAAAGTGTACTCATGGTAAGTGACTTGCTCTTTAGGTCTCCAATACGATTGTTATCAGGACAGGGGAGGAGGGGAAAGCCCAATAATGTTAAAAAACTATTCCTCTTAATAAATGCTTCTAATTGCAGCGATATAATTAGATTTACTACGGAGAAACGCTTCTGCATGTTAAAGAAGTACACCTTTTTAAATTTTGAGGAAAGTTTATCATATTTCTACAAGATGTTTTTTGTATGTTTTACATGGCAAATATTTCCAGGTTTCGACTCGTACATGCTTTCGTAGAGCCTAGCCAGGTTCTGCACTCCCTTTAATTTGTATGCTCTCCCACGTCTACATGTTTTTTGGTCTTGCCTAGGCAGCGCGCATGCGCTGTCTCTCCGAGACATCTAGAAATCAATATGCATGGTGAAACTCTGCCTATTGCTTGGTAATTTCTCGCCGCTTGCCATTAGTTATCTTTGCCATTTTCTTTGTTAGCGGGCTTATTATTGGCTCATCATCCAATAGGTAACTTCCAGTTATTCCGGAAGCAGCATAGCCTAACTACAGTATTGTTACACTAACACAGCGTAATTGTCTTTTTAAAAAATAGTGCGCATTAACATGCGCGCGCTACCTTACATTATACACATGCGCAAAGAGACTAACATATTTTCATTCAGCTCTTCGCCCATTTCAGGAGCGCTGCGCTTTATCTACTCGTTTGATCTTTGGACTGTTTGTGTTTTTTGCAGCTCAGCAGGTTCTACTGATACCCTGTCGCTCTTTGCTGTGCTCCAGTGAAATTAATGCGATCTTCACTTTCACCCTTTTGCTGCTCAACTATGCCTATTGCAGTTCCTTTTCTCTTGCCCCAGGCTGCTCTTCTCCAGGTTTGCTTTGTGTAATGGTGCCTGTGCATCTTCTTTTTCAAATGTGTGACTCACAATGGCGCCTGTGTGTTTAAAAAAAAAAATGCAAATATATATATATATATTTTTGTCTGAGCACCTTGCTTTTTTTCAGCTTTTAATATATGCACAGTAGGATCCTGCTCTATCGGGGCCAGCCGACGCTGCCTCACAGCCCCCCTCCATGCCGAATCCACAACAAGAGGGTATGGGGCACAGGATGGGGCACGTGTGGCTCTGCTTTTGGACCCCCTAAAACAGTATTCACCGGTTGGAGGCTCCTGGGGACAATGGCGTGCTAGTAAAGGGACGCTAATCACAAACCCAGTGAAACCCAATGAAGATCCCAATGGCTAGCCATACAAGGTTGTGGGAACATACATCAGGTTAGTAGTATGATGGTATTTAGTGTGGACTGCAGTAAATTCCGTTGTTTTTCTTCATTCCTTTCTCTTTCTGCCCACCGCTCGGTTGCCCCTTCGGGCAAGAGTTTAAACAGTTTCATTAGCATTTGTAATGAAATAAAGATATTTTTATGCTAACAAAGTATACTATCTGAATACACCTTGTGTATACTTGCTAGCTAAATGGCTGGAGCGGAGTGGCACTGACTCTAGTTCCACGCAGAGCACTCGGTTGCAGTACCATGTTCTGATTACTGATTCCTGAAGCTGCACCCTATTGAGTGCCCCACCATCCTCTTCCCATCTTGTTCGGCCGCTCCACCGTGGATGCAGTCACCTCTGAATGGGATGAGTGCATGAGGGTGGCCTTAACGCAGCTGCTGGGGCTTCAAACCCCTACCTGCAAGAGACTGGTGATCTTGGTAAGCTGGGTCCTCTTTGCCGGGAGAGATAGTTGGTTGTGTTATATGAACCAGAGAGGTTTAAATGGGTGATTGAATTGAATCCGAATACTCCATAGGAAAACGCAGTCACATGACTTTTTCTTGCACTTCCTGGTATTGCTACATGGTAATGGGGATAGTGGCGTCACCCTTTTCTACACTCTGCTGACAGGGTGATGTCTTCTTGGGAGTGGTGTGCTCACAAGTGGACCAGTTACGCCACTCCTCCTTGAGCAATGAAATATTCATGGGGTAATACTTGCAGAGGCCACTTGCTGATAAGGCTCGATTGCCCCACAAAAAATGAAGGTGATGGTCGGATTCGCAAAGAACATTGTCTCTATGAATTATTATAAAAACGTGCATCGACTCAGATCCTAGATTGTGGAAGGCCCCTTGGATATGGTTTTGAGATTGAAGGGGAGATGCACGGCCCAGGGCCACAGACAGCGCAGTTGTCAATGCCAGGGTACATCATAGTGTGGATCACTGAGTGCGGCGGACATTCCACCGTGAGAGAATGGATGGAGGGCTCAATCTACTGTAATGTTGCATGCAACACGGAGACGCCTCTTTCCACGTGTCTCTTCTCCTATCTCCCTCTCTTTTCCTCTCCCTTCAAACTCTTCCTCTATGTGTCCATGTCGCGCTCTCTCCGCTGCTTTCTTTTTACACCTCTCTCCCATTACTGTCAGTCACTTCCTCTTTCTCACCCCCTCTTTCTCTCGATGTCTCTCTCACCTCTCACACACCACTCCTTCCTTTTGTCCCTCCACCACTGTTCTCTCTTACATACTACCTTCTCCCTAGCCACCTATCATTTCTCTCTTTCTGTTTCTACTTCCCCCTCTCTTGTTGAGGTTTTCGGGGCTGGATTATTACATCACATGGAGTTAACATAAAACTGACAATGTATCAGCGTTTGGATCACACACAGGACAAAAGAGCATTTGCAATGCAACAGGTCTCGCATTTATGCGAGTTTGAGCTATTGGCATTGTAAATGACAATGCCTTTTATTTATGTTTTGGTTTTTGAAACATAAATTAAACACATCGTCATTTACAATGCCAATAACTTAAAACACGCGTAAATGAGAGACCTAGTTCATTGCAAATGCTTGTTTTTTGGGGACCGATTTATATAGAACGAACTCGACCCGAAGGTATTGGAGCGCTGTTACATGAGCACCAGTTACGTTACAGAAGGACACAATTCAATTTTGGTAGGAATGGGGAGATTAAGGGGCAGATTTACACGCCCCTTGCGCCTCATTTACGCCGCCGTTGCGCAGTGGCGGCGCAAACCCTGCTCCATGGTGCGGGGGTACTTACAACGTGACGCATCTGGGAGATCCGTCACCTTGTAATGCCCTGCGCCACATGTAATTATAGGAAGTACAGGAGGTAACCCATAGACCACGTTGGGGAGGGTGCGTTATGTAAACAAGAACAGGTCCCAACAGGTATTATTTAAAAGACTGTTTCAGTAGGGGTATGCCACAGGCATTACTAAGAACAGAACACAAGGAGTCAGAGGAATTGAACAAAGGGTGGTATTATTCACCAAGGACAAGGGGTAATGCATTTACAGTTTAAGACAGCACTGTAAAGATTTACCTGTTGGGACCTGTTCTTGTTTACACTGCGCCACATGTAGGCGTTCCTTTGCAGGGGGGGGAGCGTTCCAGCGCAGAAACGCCTCCTAAAAGTGGCTGAGTGAAATCTACAAGATTTCACTCAGTCACTTTTAGGCCCATGCTGCGTCAAAACTCTGCGCCTGCCTGAAGCAGGCGTAAGGATTGACGCAGCATTAACTAGATAGGGCCACCGGAGCATTGCTGGAGCTGCATCGCGCTTGCGCAACACCACCACCCTGCTGGGCAACCTCGGACTCAAGCAACTGGTGAACACCCCCACCCACTACGCCGGCCACACGCTTGACCCAGTCTTCTCCTCCAGCAAGTACATCTCCTTCAGCCACTCCACCGGACTCCACTGGACAGACCACAGCTGCGTCCACTTCAGCTTCAGAAGGACCACGACCCACCACCACCCGCAACAGGTTCCCCGCAGGAGCTGGAACAAGATCACCACCGACCAGCTCACCACTTCCCTGAACCAGAATCCTCCAGCCAGCTCAACGGACCCCAACCAAGCAGCCAACAACCTCACACAGTGGATCACCAACTGCGCTGACGACCTTGCACCCCTGAAAAACCATCCCTGCAGGCCCGGCAACAAGAAAGCTTCCTGGTTCAACGACGATCTCATTAACTCCAAGAAGAACTGCCGCACCCTTGAGAAAGCCTGGCGCAAAGACCCGACTACAGACAACATGACTGCCCTCAAGCACGCCACCCGCAAACACCAACTGATCCACACCACCAAGAAGACAGCATTCAAGGAACGACTGGACAACATCTCACACAACAGCAAGGAACTCTTTAGCATCGTCAAAGAGCTCTCCAACCCCAGCGCCGGAACCAACGACATCACCCCCTCGCAAGAACTCTGCGACTCACTCGCCTCGTTCTTCCACAGCAAGATCGCCGACATACATAACAGCTTCGACACACAGACCACGCACCCAACCACCGAACCGATGCCCCCCACCACCACCCTCCACGCCTGGACCCCGGTCAGCACCGAAGATACCGTCCACACGATGAACACCATCCACTCCGGATCACCAACTGACCCATGCCCCCACCACGTCTTCAACAAGGCTGACACCGTCATCGCACCCCAACTCCGGGACATCATCAACTGCTCCTTCAACACCGCCACCTTCCTGGAGAGCTGAAAGCATGCGGAACTCAGCGCCCTCCTGAAAAAACTATCAGCAGACCCCACCGACCTCAAGAACTACCGCCCCATCTCGCTCCTCCCTTTTCCTGCCAAAGTCATCGAGAAGACCGTCAACAACAAACAGCTTGCCGCCTTCCTCGAGACGAATGGATCCCTCGACCACTCGCAGTCCGGCTTCCGAGCCAACCACAGCACCGAGACCGCCCTCATCGCAGCCACTGACGACATCCGAGCCCTGCTCGACAACGGGGAAACAGCGGCCCTCATCCTCCTGGACCTCTCCGCGGCGTTCGACACTGTCTGCCACCGCACCCTGGCGCAGCGCCTCAGCAACATCGGAATCCAAGAGAAGGCACTAGAATGGATCATCTCGTTCCTCGCAGGAAGAACCCAGAGAGTCTGCCTCCCCCCGTTCAGATCCGAGGCCACCAAAGTCATCTGCGGTGTACCGCAAGGATCATCACTCAGCCCCACCCTCTTCAATGTCTACATGAGCCCCCTCACAGCCATCGCACGCCAACACAACCTCAACATCATCTCCTACTCCGACGACACCCAGCTGATCCTCTCCCTCACCAACGACCCAGCCACCGCCAGAACCAACCTACACGAAGGGATGAAAGACGTAGCGGAGTGGATGATGAACAGTCCTCATGTAACGTAACTGGTGCTATGTAAAGCTCTCTGATACCCGATTGGGTTCGGGTCTAGTTCGCGCTATATAAAACTCTGCAAAAAAAAAAAACAACATTCACCTGAAACTGGTGAACTCAGACAAGACGGAAGTCCTCATCCTTGGATCATCACCCTCTGCCTGGGATGACTCCTGGTGGCCCCCGGCCCTGGGCAACGCGCCCAAACCAACGGACCACGCACGCAACCTGGGCTTCATCCTGGACTCCTCCCTCTCGATGACCAGACAAGTCAACGCCGTGTCATCATCATGCTTCAACATCCTACGCATGCCCCGAAAGATCTTCCGATGGATCCCCACCAAAACCCGGAAGACGGTCACCCAGACACTCGTCACCAGCCGACTGGACTACGGAAACACCCTCTACACCAGAACCACAGCCAAACTACAGAAAAGACTCCAACGCATCCAGAACGCCTCCGCACGACTCATCCTGGACATCCCCCGTCACAGCCACATCTCCGGACACCTGAGAGACCTGCACTGGCTCCCCGTCAACAAGAGAATCACGTTCCGACTCCTCACCCACGCACACAAGGCTCTCCACGACCTGGGCCCCAGGTACCTCAACAACCGCCTGACATTCTACACTCCCACCCGCCAGCTACGATCGACCAGCCACGCCCTCGCCGCCGTTCCACGCATCCGAAGAGTCACCATGGGAGGAAGATCCTTCTCCTACCTGGCAGCCAAGACGTGGAACTCCCTCCCCATCCACCTCCGCCAGACCCAAGACCACTTCTCCTTCAGGAAGCAACTCAAGACCTGGCTTTTCGAGCAGTAGCAGACCTCCCTCCCCAAGCGCCTTGAGACCCTCCGGGTGAGTAGCGCGCTATACAAATCTCTTGATTGATTGAACTCCAGCAATGCGTCACTTTTACGGCACAGATGCGTCACACATCTGTGCCGTGTTTGCACCATGGTGCCCCGCATTGTAAATGCGGCGCATCCATGATGGTGGAGCTGTGGCGCACAATAACTGGCGCATCCCTGCTGATTTGCAGGGATGCGCCAGTTATTGTAAATATGCCCCTAAGTGAGGAGCAGGTTGTCGAGCAGGGTGTGAAGAACAAGCATGGCGCTAATCCTATGAGCTGTGAAATCATCTTTCCAAGTTGGACAGCCTCCCCTGTATTTCCTACTTCCTGTGAAATAAAAGTATGTTTTTAACCATACATGCCAATAGTTTATGACCGGGAAGTGGGAGATTTAAAATAAAAAATCAGGAGAATGAAAATTCCCCATTGACTTCTATTGTAGAAAATGTAATGAATCGGGTCTATTAGCATGTATGTTTTAACTCACCTTTGCAAGATAAACATCACACCTTTCTCCCATTTAGTCTACCTTCCATACACCTATAAATAACCAAGGTTTGACGAAGTTTCGACATGGTTTGATTATTTCGAGTACAGTGTTAGCTCTCTTTCCAGGAGCTTTCTTTACCAACCGCCACCCCCCCCGGCTTGGAGCAATAATGGCTTCCGGGCGGCTGGGGCGGTGTCTTCCGGGGTGATGTGAGTTCTTACATCCGTTGAGCCGCGCTGCATTTCCTCCTGACGGTCTTTCCTTTTTTAAACCAATTGCAGGATTTATAGGGCGGTACTGTCGCGTAGGACCGCCCTCTCCTCTGTCGCTCAGCATACATTCTGCCTCTTATTGCTCTAGCTGTTGTGTTCGTACTAATTACAATTTCGAATCTAACGTGACATTGAGGCTATTTATTTGGATTTATAAAACCCTCAGTCGGGGGTCAGGAGGTGAGTTCCATTTCCCGGAATCTCCTGTTAGATTCGGGAGTTTTGTTTGTTTTACTCAATATATCATTCACCCGAAATTGCTGTAAAGTGCCTGAGTTTTTTATTCGAGCTTCGTTCCCCGTATAATCAATTTGAAATGCATTAGAGACACTGTTCGTGTAGAAACTGTTTTTACTGTACGATAATTGTTTTCTTTTTTAGCATTGGCTGGTATAATTAGCCCTTCAGAGTGGATGTAAAAGGTTTGTGAGTGTCTTAAAATGAAACATAGACATACTATTGTGTCCAGCCGAGAGCCGTGCGTTGCTTAGTCAAGGGTGCACCTTTATGCATGTAACTTTGAATCCTTTGCCTCACATAATATGATACATGGTCATTAATTGTGTTCCACTGTGAGTTTTTTGCTATCGTATCCAGACATATCCAGGGCTGGACAGGCATTTTATTTCATTGGGCATTTTCGCTGTGGGCTGGAGCCCTTGGAGGCCGTTTTTGAAAGCCAGTGCTGGTCATTGTACCTTTGTCACACCCCCAGCTGCCCGAGGGTATTGCAGAAGGCACAGGGAGGCTTCAGGAAAGAGAGTGAGAAAGGAGAGACAAAGCAATAGGCAGACGAGCAAGAGGAGAGAGAGAGAATGGCAGGAAAAGAGGGAGCGGCTCTGGTTTGAGCATTTTTTTGCCAGGGCTGCTTTTGGTTCTCCAGTCTGGCCCTGGATGTATCACACAGCAACAAAATATGCCAGAAATAATCCAGACCTATTGGCTTTGCTTGTGCTTGTTAGCAATAACAGATGAGTAACATAAAATGATAATGCTCCCAATAAATAGAACGGAAAATGTTTCAAATCTGTAATTATGAGTCTGGATTAGGCATCGCTAATGTCTGTGAAATAGCTAGTTGTTTCTGGAGTGTTCCAATCACAATTGTTCTCCCCTTCACACCACTTTCCCCTGCATTCTTTCACTCTGTTAGACACACCTTTTTCCTCCCATATCTTTCTAAAACCTTCCATCTGCTTGGCTCATACATCATGTAATTGCTTCTTGTTACTGTATTTTATCCTGTCCTACTGAACATACTTCCTTCGGCCACCTCCCTTGCACCATTCCCTCTCACATACACACATTCTTTATGTCTCCTCATCTAAAAGCATAGCGTTTTCTTTCCTTTTGTTGGGAGGTAAAAGTTCTCTGCATGCCAAGAGACCTGTAACCCTGCTTTGAGTGCACAACCATACTGTTTTCTGGATCCCTAATGCTGATTTTTTTGCCTTAGGTAAACACGGATCATTTATGTGCACCATGACCTAAGCCTGTCTCACTGATTTGGAGTCGTTTGGACCAGGAAGGGTGCCCAAAGCGCCACCCTCATAGTGGTGGAAGGCTACGCCTTCACCAGGAGTTAAGCAGCACAAGCGCGGTGGTGGTAGCATACCATGTAGTGATGAGTAGTAGTGAACAGGACCTCTTTACCCTGTGTGAGGATTACAGGCTCGCTCACCTCTTTTAAAAGTTCCCCTGCTGTGTGCTTTACTCACCCTTGGCCTACATCAGGTACATGTGGAGAGCTGTGCAGTGCAGTAGTATTGGCTCTGTGCTGGATGTGTGTGTGCCTGAGAAGCTTATAGTACAGATATAGATCAGTACTGTGCAGTTTATATGTGTGTTTAGGGCATGTCTTGTATGTTTTTTTGCAAGGAATACGTTGCATGAGAGATGTAGTGCTATGCAGTGCATGCACAATAAAAGCAAAAGCTGGGGGTATGAGTGCTTGAATGAAGAACAATACATGGATGGCGAAGTGTTGTGTAGGACACACATGGTGAGAGTGTTTGCTGGCAGTGTGTGTGTGTTACAGATAGTACACCCTGCTATAGCAAAGACATGTTTCAGTCCTGAATGGAGCATACAGCCTGAATGTTCAAGTTCAGGGATTTGTATAGCACACTGCTCACCCAGAGGGTCTCAAGGCGCTTGGGGAAGGGGATCATTATTTGTCGAATATCCAAGTTTTAAGATCTTTCCTGAAGGCGATGTGATTTTGAGTAAGGCGGAGGTGAGTGGGGAGTGAGTTCCAGGTCTTGGCGGCAAGGAAGGAGAAGGATCTGCCACCCATGGTGTATTTTCGGATGCGTGGGACTACGGCAAGGGCTTGATTGGACGATCTTAGTTGGCGGGTGGGCTTGTAGAAGGACAGGCGAGTGTTGAGGCATTCGGGACCTAGATTGTAGAGGGCCTTGTGTGCGTGGGTGAGAAGGCGGAATGTAATTCTTTTGTTGACGGGAAGCCAGTGGAGGTCTTTTAGGTGTTCGGTGATGTGATCTTGGCGAGGGATGTCCAATATGAGTCTCGCTGATGCGTTTTGGATGCGTTGGAGTTTTTCTGTAATTTTGCTGTGATTCCGGCGTAAAGTGTGTTGCCGTAATCGAGTCGACTTGTGACCAGTGCGTGGGTGACAGTCTTTCTTGTATCCAGGGGGATCCAGCGGAAGATCTTTTTGAGAGTGCGAAGTATGTTGAAGCAAGAGGATGAGACTGCGTTGACTTGTCTGGACATCGAGAGAGAGGAGTCTAGGATGAAGCCAAGGTTACGTGCGTGGTCTGTGGGTGTGGGTGCTGTGCCCAGAGCGGAAGGCCACCAAGAGTCGTCCCAGGCAGTGGGGGAAGATCCTAGGATGAGCACCTCCGTTTTGTCTGAGTTGAGGTTTATTCATCCATTCGGCTACATCTTTCATGCCTTCGTGAAGATTGGTTTTGGCGGTGTTGGGGTCTTTGGTGAGGGAAAGGATAAGCTGGGTGTCGTCGGCGTAAGAGATGATGTTGAGCGTAAGAGATGATGTGGGTAGTGAATGTATGCACACTTGTGGTGGTACAATGCATGGAGATACCAGTAATGGACAGTAAGAGTGCTGTAAATGTACACTGAGGAAGGATACCTAAAATGGTATATTCCATGGAGGACCATAGGTTCCATTTTAGGAATCCCAGGCATGCTTGGGGAAGACATGAGGATGAGAAGAATTTTCCCTGACAGATGTGTGTATCACTGCATTTCTGTTAGCTGGGTGGGATGCCCTGGATGAAAGGAAGAAGAGACCCTCCCTTTACACTTCAAAAAGGTTGCTCTTTGGTTCAGTGATAGATCACAAGGAAAAAGCCTGGACACATCTCAGGAAAGGAGATAGGCTGATAAGGGAATCAAATAGAGTAGGGCTGGGAGTCTGGGATTAACCTTTTGATGCATTATCACTGTGGCTGATAGACAGGTGTGAAGAACTCTGGTCATTGTGATAACAAAAAGAGAGAGTGTGGAATTCTCCACAACGTGGAGGGGGATACTCATGGTCCCCTTGACCCTAATCTATATAAACAAAGGAAGGAGTATCACCACAGGACCTGTCAAGGTCCTAATGGAGTGTAGGGAGGGAAAAGGTACAAAAGAAAGTTGTTCTTTTGTTAGAAGACCCTCACTCACCAACCTGGTTGGTGACATGCTTCATCATCGGGGTCCCACCCGGTCATTCCCATAAAATGGGTTGTGGGTCAATCAGCTTTAGACTTGATTGCTGTGACAGATATCCTTTCAGGAGTAATAAAGAAAAGGAGAACACTTTATAAAGAAGCAGAACCCCAACATAAAACTTTAAAAGGTTTTGTGGGGCAGCCAGGCCATGATGGTTTCTATCTTGGGCTGAAGGGTTTGCACCGTCCCCTTGCCCACCATGTGTCCCAAGTGCACCACAGGCCCCTGCCCTATCTGGCACTCGATCAGCTCACCATCCCGGGGTTGGGGTGAGCATCGGTCTTAGTTACTGAATTTAGCCCTCTATAATCTAAACAGAACCTCCATTCATGGGTTCTGCAAGGAGGGGCAGCTTTTGGTACCAGAACCACAGGACTGGACCATGGGCTACTGAATGGTTCTATCACCCCCATCTCCAGCATCATGGACACTTCAGCCTTGATGCTGGACCTCACCTTATCTGATAATCTGTGAGACTTATTCCTAACGAGGAGCATGTCCCAAATGTTCACATCAAAGATTCAAAGGTGGGTAGTCCCAGAGTATTGCCCCAGCACTTGGTTGCAGTCTCTCTGTTGTTGAGGAGTTAGAGTGGGGGGAAAGGATTACTCCCTCCACTGAGGCATCTTTCTCCTTAGAGTCAAAGAGGTCAGGCAGAGGTTCACTCTTCTCTTCCTCCTCACCATCTGTCACCATCCGCATGGTGATCTCAGACCTCTCAAAGTGGGGTTTCAGGCGATTTACATATAGCACCCTGTGGGGTTTCCTAGGGGTCTTGAGGTCCACCAGATAGATGGCCTTACCCTTTCTTTGAATCACCTCATAGGGCTCATTCCAGCAATCCTGGAGGGCCTTGGGTTCTACCGGCTCCATCACCCACACTTTCTGACCACGTTGAAACTTCTCAGTGGTAGAAATTTTGCCATACCACTCCTTCATGACTTATTGGCTGGCTTCAAGGTTACTATAAGCTTTCTTCCATAACTTAGCCATCTGGCTTCTGAAGGTCAGCATGTTGCCCACTACATCCTGGGGTTCCTTCCTGGGAACTTGCTCCTACCCTTCTTTCACCAGACTCAGAGGTCCTCTTACTGGGTGCCCATACAACAGCTCGAAGGGGCTCAAACCCATTCCTCTCTGTGGCACCTCTCTGGAAGCAAGCAACAGGCATGGTAAGAGGATATCCCATCTTTTCCCCAGGGCCTCTGGCAGGCCTCCAATCATGTCCTTCAGTGTCCTGTTGAACCTCTCAACAAACCCATTGGTTTGTGGACGGTAACGGGTGGAGAACTTGTAAGTTACCCCACACCCCTTCCACATTGACTGCATATAATCAGAGATGAAGTATGTGCTACTGTCAGATACTACTTCCTTGCGGAAACCGACTTGGGTGAAAATCTCCATTAGGGTGTTTGCCATTGTGGGTGCAGTAGTAGTCCTCGGATGGATTGCCCCTGGGTAACTAGTGGGTAATTAGTGGCATAATCCACCAGAACCAGGATAAACTTGATACATTCTGGGGATCCATATGCCCTACAATGTCAATGCCCACCTTCTCAAAGAGGGTGCTAATGACAGGCAAGGGATTTGAGGGAGGCATTCAGCCTCTTCCCTGTCTTCCCACTGACCTGGTAGGTCATGCAAGTCCTACAGTACGCATCTGAGGAAGTCTTGATCCTAGGCCAATAGAAGTGGGTGACAAACCTTGCAAAGGTCTTGTCTTGGCCTAGGTGTCCTGCAGGGGAATTTCGTGAGCCAGCTCCAGTAAGAAGGCCCTGTACCACTGGGTGATCACCAGGCCCCTTGATGTCCCATGCCCAGCCTTAGGCTCCCCGTACAGGAGGTTGTCCTCCCAGTAAATGTGGTGACTACCAGAGGTGTCACCTGCTGCTTGGGCTGCAGCCTGTTCCCTCATGCCCTCAAAGGTTGGGCACTACCTTTGTGCCCTATTGAACTTCACCCTGGTGTGTCTACCTTCCATGTGCTTTCCAGCAAGCTCAGGCAGGTCACCAGGAGAAGCAATGTCCTCCTCAGTGGACTCTGGGGCGGCCACCCATCTAACTGGAGGTACATTAAGGGACAGGTTTGCCACGCCCTCTGCCTCTCCCCTTCTTAGCAGCTGACTGGAACATTGTTCCAGGCTCCAGGTCTTCTTGACTCCCTTCCCAAGCAGCCATGGACCTTGTTGTTGCACAGATCCACTCAGGTAACCCCAGCATCTCCACATGAGTCTTAAGTTCCACTTCCTTCCAGGTAGTGTGCTCA
Organism: Lissotriton helveticus; assembly: GCF_964261635.1. NCBI lineage: Eukaryota > Metazoa > Chordata > Amphibia > Caudata > Salamandridae > Lissotriton > Lissotriton helveticus. The sequence goes on from NC_136069.1 coordinate 817,927,908, forward strand.
AGATCATTACCCAACAAACAGTCCTCTGGCATGGCAGGGCTCACTGCAACTTTCAGAAGACCCTTTTTGGACATTTGGAAACACCTGGTATTGTCCATACTCAGTGCACTCATAGCACTTGGGAGTTCTGAGCTGCTGGCTTTTGTCAGGGGTTTTTCTTCTGGTTGCCAGATTGGGAGTGAAAACCAGACCCTTCGCCCTGTGAGTTGTTTTAGGAGCCTGAAGAGAATTGCTTATTTTTAGCTTCCCCCCTCCTTCCTCTGATGGGAACCCTGACCACTCTTTTCGGAGTCCACCCCATATACCTTCTTGGACACCGTGGTGCTGACCCAGATGTCTGCCTCCTCAGCAAGCTTCCTGGAGTCAATAAGCTTGCTTTCAACCAGGTGTTGGTGCAACTCTTGAAAACAAGTAAGTAGTATGTGCTCCTTTAAAAACAATTGTACAACCCTTCATAATCATCTACTTTGCTCTCCCTCACCCAACCTTTCAGTGCCATACCAGAATAATCCAAGAAATCCAGCCATGTTTGTGTAGAGAAGTTGTGACTGGCGCTGAACCGTTGTCTCTAATTCTCAGGGGTCAACCCAGACTTGCTGGCTGAAATGGTCTTCATGTCAGTGTAGCTGGTCTGGTCCAATGCCTCTAATGTAAGGAGTATGCCCCTCCCCCCGAAAAAAACTCTTCTGGAACATTGTGTACTTTTAGTGTCAGTTCATAGACTACCAGCCATTTATCTAGGTAATCCCTCACGTTATATCTGGGTACTGTATCTTTTGGGATATGACATCTGGACTATTGTGTAGACACTGCAGGTATGCTGCCACCAATATTGTTTTGCTGGACCCCACTTGTAGAGCTCTAATGTCCAGATCTCTGATGTTCAGCGCATGGGCCATCTTCCTCTCCTCTAGGGCCTGCCTCTTCTCAAGAGCTTGCTAATTTAATAATTGGGCAAGGGCCTGCTCTTTCTCTAGTTTGGCGAGGGCCAATGCCTGCTCCTTGTCACTCTTGGCAATGGCCTGCTCCTTTTCCAATTTCAATTTTGCAAGCTCAAGTTTGTCACCTCTCCTCCCTTCTGTCCTTCAGTTCTACTGGGTACAGGTTCCTAGATGACACACTGCTGCCTGGCCTTGAGTGGACTTACAGTCCTGAGAGGAGATTGCTCCCCTCCTGTCTATGTGGTATGACAAGACCCTCAGTTAGGTCCTGATATGATTTCTCCTCAGAATTAGACCCTTTCTCCTCATCCTCCTCTTCATCTGGGTGTGCTGCTGTCCATGATCTTAAGGCTTTTTGTAGCTTTGCCCTCTTGGCACTTTCCTCATGAAACACCCTTCTCTCCGTGGAGAACCCATTGAGCTGGGCCAATGTGTATGTATCCAGATTGGCCAGCTTGAATTTTAAGTTGCCAGGCAGGACGACAGACATTGCAGAAAAAATGGGACTCGGGTAAAAGTACTTTGGAAAAAAAAAAAGTAAAATCAGGGAGAATTGAAAAAGGCTTAAATTGGTCTCAGTTCAGAATTGTAGTGAACAAGGAGTTACTCTATGGTATTGCACAAACACAAGTCCTATCCTCAACGCACATCACCAATGTTAGAAATGGGATCCCAGATTGGCTGAGGTATGCACCTAGTCCAGGCAAGAACCACCAGGAAAGGTCGATCGGCGTCACTCAGTGAAGCCGATGCGTCAGTTACAAAGATGGGTACTAGAGTCGAGAGGCATTGAGTGATGCACTGGATTCTGCCACACAATCGATGGGATGCATCAATCTCACCAAGCTGCAGTTGAGGCAATTCCCTGTCCGAAGCGTCAGTCTCTGGAGGGAAAGCACTATCTCCAAGGTGATGCGCTGACTTTGCTCCCGCAACCTGGTCAATGTGCCGGTTCTGCTACATGAAGACATTTATTGCAGAGACGCTGTCAGGCACACAGAGCAGCAAGGTAAGAGAAATGTTCACTTTAAAAAACTTCACCAGTAAGGAAGATTTATCATTACCATTCCAAACTTATGAAGCATGAAAATGCTACTCCTCTCACATCAGGAATTACAGCTTAAAAGTATATTAAGGAATTCCCAATGCTAGCCTACAGAGGAGTAGGCCTCACAGTAGTGAAAAATGAAATAGGCTTAATGTCACTGCCAGGACATGCAAATCCTAAAGGCACATGTCCTACCTTCTACTTTCATACCACCCTGCCATTAGGGTTACTTGGGGCCTACCTTAGCTGTGACCTATATGTAATAAAGGGGGAGTTTAAGGCTTGGTAAGTAGTTTTAAATGGCAAGTAAAAGTAGCAGTAAACTGCACACACGGGCTCTGCAGTGGCAGGCCTGAGATAGGTTTGAAAGGCTACTTCTGTAGATGGCACAATCAGTGCTGCAGCCCAGTAGTAGCATTTGAAGTACAGGCCCTGGGTATATGGTATATCACTTTGCAAGAGACTTACCATAACATCAAATATGACATTCATGTAGATGCCAGTGTCATCATGTTTAGGGTAGAAGCACTAGCACTTTAGCACTGGTTAGGAGTGATAAAGTGCTCCGAGCCCTAAGGCCAACAAAAAGAATAAGAAAAACACAAGGAAAACGGAAAAAGTCTGGGAGAAGACCACCTTAAGGATGCTAGGTCTAACTAGCATCATAGACACTTTTGACTGAATCCTAAAGAGTCAAAGGGGAACACTTGAGCATGGCCTAACAGAGCATCCCCTGAGTGCAGCCACCAGTCAATGGGGAAATAACCCTGAACATGTTACACAAAGGAGGGTGGGACAGGGATTTGCCAGACAACTTATTGAGCCCTATCTTTAAGGGGATTTTGTTGTTGCTTCAGAATGTCTGAAAATGGAGCAAATGTGACAAGATAACAAGATTTAAAGGCATTTGTATGGCTCACAAAGTGATTGAGCAATAAAGATGCCTTTAAATCTTGTTATCTTGTCACATTTGCTCCGCATTCAGAGACGGAGGTCAAGTAGATTGCAGTTAGTTCGAGGAGATTTCTCATGGTACTAGACCTGCAGGACTAGTACCATTTTAAAGATTTTTCGAGCCCTGAAGTAAAATACTTATTTTTCCTATATAAAAGCAAATATTTGACTGGACATTGATTTATTTATTGCTCATACTGTTTGCACTTTGAGTTATGAGTTGTGTTCACTGTCCCTTATCAATACTCTCCCCAAGACAGATCCTTGGCTGCTGGACCACAGCTACCACTGAGAGACACAGTTGAACAAGGGTATCAGGAGTAAAAGACCTTAACCACCACAGTTGGGCCCAGTAACCTCTATGTGCCCACCCCAATCTACCCCACTTCAATATGCTCTACTTCAATCTACCCTACTCTTACCCAATCTACCGCACTCCACTCGAATCTACTGCACTCTGCCTCACCCCACTCAATCTAACCCAATCAACACCAACCCACTCCACTCTTCCCCACTCTACCCCAATCTACTGCACTCCACTGAAATCTACCCACTCTGCTCCAATCTACCCCAGTCTACCTACACTACTCCAATCTGCCCCACTCCCATCTACCCCAATCCACCCCACTGCGGTGTTCCCCAATCCACTCTACCCGACTCCACTTCAGTCTACCCCACTCTACTTCACTCCCCTCCAATGTACCCTAGTCCAATTTACCCCACTCCATTTCAGTTTACCCCACTCCACCCCAACCTCCACTGCAATCTATCCAACTCCTCTCCATTGCAATCCACCCACTCACCTCCTATGTATCCCACTCTACCACAATCTCCCATACTCCAGTCTACACCAATCAAATCTACCCCACTCCACTTGACCACACTCCACCCCAATCTACCCCACTCCATTCTAACCCAGTCCACCCCACTCCAATCTACCCCAACCCAGTTCACCCCAATATGCCATACTCCAATCCACCCTTCCCCATTCTACCCCACCCCAAAGTACACCTATCTATTCCACTCCAATCTATCCCACTTCACCCCCTGCAGTCCAACCCACCCCACATCAATCCACCCAACCCCACTTCATTCTACCCTACCCCACTCCAATATACCCTACCCATCCCAGTCTACCCCGCACCACTATCCAACACCACTACAACCACCTCTACTACAATCTGCCCCAATCCAAACTACTCCACACCTATCTGGCGCACTACAATCTATCCCACTCCACCCCACTTCATTCCAATCTACCCTACTAGAATCCACCCATTTTACCCAACCCGACATCAATCTGCCCTAATCAACTCCAGTATATCTCACTCCAAACTACCCCACTCTGGTCCAAACTACCCCACTCCTTGCAGGTTTACACAACTCTGCTACAATCTACCCCACTCCACCCCAATCTACTACACTCCAATTTAGTCCACTCCAAGCTAACCCAGTCTACTGCACTCCACCCCACTCCAATTTACCCTACACCATTGTGATCTATCCCACCCCCAATCTACCTTACTCCACTGCAATCTACCCCACTTCAAAATACCCCAATCCACCCCCACTCATTCCATTCTACCCTACTCTTATCCACTCTAATCTACCCAACTCAATTCCAGTCTACTCCACTCCACCCCAATCTACCCCTCTCCAGTCTACACCAATATAGCCCACTCCACCTTGATCTATCCTACCCTACCTACTCCACTCCAATCTACCCCACTCTAATCTACTCTACTCCACTCTGCCTTAGTTCAATCTACCCTAAGCCAGTCTAACAAGCTACTCCACTTTATCCCAATCCACCCCACTCCGATCTACCCCAACCCATCCCTCTCTACCCCACACCACTCCAATCTATTCAACTCCCCCAATCTACCCCACTCCACCCCCAAGGTACCCGGCTCGAATTTACCGCTCTGCGAGCTACCCCACTTGTATCTACCCCTATCTACCCTACCCCACTCTAATGTACCCCACGCCAATCCATTCTACCCTACTCTAATCCATCCAGTCTACCCCACTCCACCCTAATCTACACCACTCCACTCCACACCAATCTACCCCACTGCAATCTACCCTGCTCCACTCCAATCTACCCCAATCCAATGCCCTCCACTCTTCCCCAGTATACACCCACTCCACTCTAAAGCACTCCACCCCAGTGTACCCCAATTCAATCTACCCCACTCCGATCTACTCCACTCCAATGTATCCAAATCTACCACGACTTACCCCACTCCAATCACGCATCACAATCTACCCCATACCACTCAAAACTACCCCAATCTACCCCCACTCAATTTGATCCTACCGTACGTACTATAATCCACCCAGTCTACCTAACTCCACTCTAATCTACTCAAATCCACTCCACCCTTCCCCAATCTACTCCACTCAAATCTCCCCCATCTACGCCACCCAAATCTCCCCCAGGATATCCCACTCCACTCTACCCCACTCTGTTCTACCCCAATCTATTCCACTCCAATTTCCCACCCTAGCCGACCCAACTCTCCCACTCCAATCTACCCCAATCTACCCCAATTCACCCCACTCCATTCTACCCCACTCTAATCACACCCCACTCTACATCAATCTACCCATCTCCATTCTACCCCAATCAACCTCATTCCACTCTACACCAATCTACCCCATTCTAATCTACCCATCACAAGCCAGTAACCTTTAGCCATGGTGAACAGAAGCCACACCTGTCAAAAGTGTCTATACTCTCAATTGGCTCACTTAATTTGCCTATAGGTCCATAGTATATGATACAAAGTAAACCTAGGGCCCGTAAAGTGATAGAGCAAGCAGGACTACAGGCCTGCCAACAGTAACTTGGCTCTGCAGGTTTAAATTTCAGATTTAAACCTGTCAAAATAACACCCTTTGACAGGACAGATCCTCCTTTTAATATTAATAAGTCCCCTTAAGTAGGTCTTAAATGCTCACGAGGCAGAATGCATGATAAGTAAAGAAGGGCGTGTAAAGGTTTAATAATAAACATATCCTTAACAGCGACAGTGGCCTAGAAGCAGTTAATAACGTTATGTCTACCTAGCAACCAGATAAAGAGCTCTTCCTTGGACTTCTTACAATATTTGTTACATATCAGATTTGTGAGACTAATTGGTGAAGTTGGATATGTAAAAAATATTTCACATAAGGTACTTTTAAAAAGTTACCTTTTGGCTGACCAAAGCATCTAGAAGCCAATTTATTGGGGCTTTTAACTGTCGCCTAATAGCTGAATAGCTTGTTAATTAGGTGTGAATTGACTGCCAGAGCTAAGACAAAGGGCTTGGATATGGGTAGTTGTCCTGTTCCTCTGATAGGATGCACATCTGGGCAGTGCTCAGGAACTTAATTATCTTCAAAGGGGCCTGCCCTGTCATAGGCAGAGGTATCTCATTCCTGGGCCTGCCCCCTTTATTGTCGATATAGCCAGCCAGGCCCAATCCCAGTGGGAAAGGAGCAGTCCCCAAACCGTTTTTGTGTGACTACAGGGGATGGTTTGCTGATTTCCCTGGTCACACCTCATGAGAGGGCACAGGAGCTCTGCACAGGATAGGAAAGGTTATGCCATCTTTGTTTTAGATAGAGAGGGGCACTGTGGGATTGTTTCAAGAAGGGCAAAAAGAAACAGCTGCAAAAGCATGTACACAAAAGTGAGCGGAGGAGAGATTCAGTGGTGTGAAAAATCTTGTTGGGTATTCTATAGAGGGTATTTTGTAATGCATAAAGCATGCAGAGTAATTTCATTATTTTAACCCCTTGCATGCGTCGGACGGCCACTGGCCGTCCGACGGTGCGGGGGGCGTGTGCGTCGGACGGCCGGAGCGTCTGATCCGCGCACGTGTGGAATTTTGCCGCACCACAGGGAAATTCCAGCAGCGCCCAAGGGGTTAAACAGAATACACGCAATGGATGGACGCAATGTAGAACAAATCAAAACATTCACCCCCAGTCAAGAGATCTGGGTTAAATACATCATTCTTTTGCTCAACATGCCACCCCAGTTTAGACCTGGCCATATGCAAATCAGGCTTGACCCTGTGCCTCATGGTAACAGTATAGCCCAAACTGCCAAGCCAGGTCCACCCTGGACCGGAAACAAGCATCCTTGGACCAGTTTCGGGGTTTCACACCTCATCAGCCAGGTAGCTTGAATACAGTGAGCCCAAGATGCTTGCATTCTGTCCATCAATTGTGGGTCTTTTGATCATTTTAAACATTGCTGCTCTCCACAAGAGGGAAAGAGGAAGCGTTCTCCAGTGCAGTACATCGATTTAGTCGGTAAAATAAGAGGGGGTCCATAGTGACGTGGATGCCCAAATATTTGAAATGCCCAGTGGATACTGGAATACAGAGGCCCCTGGGGAGTGTAGGCATGGGGCCGGTTATCATATGCATGAGGGATTTATCCCAATTTAGAGTATGTTCTGAGTATTGAATAAATGTTCGTAAAATGTTGGGTAAGCAGGTAATCGCCGCGGGGTGGTGGTCACATAAATGTTTACATAGCTTAAAAATAATCGCATAGCGCATATTTAGCTTTCTCAAGCACCTTTCCATTTTCTACGGTATACTGCAGAGAGAGTTTGTCATGCACTGCCCTCACATGCTATTTTAGGGCCAACTTCTGCTTTTTGGCTTTCTTTTATTAGCTGCTACAAACTTAGATATCAGTTGGCCCCATAAGTAAGCCTTTAAAGCGTCCACATTCAGTAGGGCTGTTTCCTGGTTTCTAATCATAAACTCTCCTAGACGGCTCTAACCCACTTCTCACCCTACAGATAACACTTATTAAAGACACGCCTCTTGGGTTGGGGCTTTCACCCCTCTTCAATTATATCCAGCTGGAGAGTAGAGTGATCTGAGAATCCATTAGGAACTTTCTGGAAATATTTAAAACCCAGGCTATTCGAAGCTAGAAAAAAAAATCAATCAGATAGGTAGCTTTAAATCCACCTGAAACACATGTAAATGCCCTCTTTTGGGAATGTTTTTCTCCATAAAACTCTGATATTTGTGTATAACTTTAGCTCCTTGGGCTTCTGCTGCCAGAGGAGGAATCCATCCCTGGGTCCTGCAAATTTTGTTCATATGCCGTAATGACTGATATAACCAAACATATGGTCTCATGTTGCTCTCCACTGAGTCATAAAAACTGACTATGGTAAAAAACTGACTATGGTAAGCAGCGCAGAAGAGATAGAGCAATTGACTCACCCCCTGCTGCCCTCCTTATCGCTCGCCCACTCATCTATCTCTGTATTCAAATTTTTAGCTATAAACACAGACAGGCCTCGATGAGCTGCGGAAAACCCTCCAAGGCCAGCCCTTTTCCTAGGTATTTGAAACTTGACCAGCTTAGTCGATGCAATATGGTTTTCCTGTAACAATACTATGGAAGGGTTATGCTCCCCACTGCAGGCTTCAATAGCATACAGTTTCCTCTTGTTGTTTAGCCCAGTAACATTGAAAGAAATAATCTTAATATATTTCCCTGGAATAATGTCCCTTGGGCTCCTGAGCCTCTCATGCTCCGACCAATTTTCAAATCCATACTCCTTCAGAGTATTTCCTGAAATACTTACTTCTACTAGACCACGCATTTAAAGAAATGGCAACCCCAGGTCCAACTTCTCCACCATTTATATTCAAAACTTGTTTTAAAAACCTGTGCACATTCTGGATAGAAGACTCTATTTGACATTCCCATGTGCAAACGCTAGCAATCATCATCCAACCCTGAACCTCCCCCTCGTAAAGTGCTTAAAAATAACCTAAAATGCTCCAAAGTGCAAAAGTGCTTCATCTGCTTAGCTGATAATCGACGCACGTGTGCAAAAACCAATTCCAAGTAAACGATCACAATGCAGGAAGCTCTCGCTCTCAAGTGCTTATTTTGCTTATCTACACAATGTAAACTCAGATTGGATAGCCTGTAACGTGTCTTCACTTGTTTAACTCTTTTGGACCTCTTTTTTAACTGCATCCCAAAACCCCTACTTCCCACCCTCCTCTTCCTACATGCTTTGGCAGGAGCCCCACTCTATCCCTTGCCCCTTCCATCCTCCTCCACGGATTCTTTGGCACCATGACTGATTGCCAAATTCTCCCACCTCTCCTTCCGGCCTCTCCCTTTATCTAGAAGAAAAGGCCAATTCACTACATAAGCTCATACTATTCAAAAGCATAGCAGCTTCTTTAACTGTACTAAATGTTTGGAATGTGCCTTTGAACAGTACTTTAAGTTCAGAAAGTTGGATTATTGATGCCTGTTCACCAGCCGCTTGAAACCTTGGAATCATATTCTTAAATTCTTTTTGCCTCCGAGCTGCTTCTTCTGTCATGTCTGAGAAAATTCAGAACACAATGTTATTTTGCATTGTAAGCGACTTCTCCCTGATAGCTTTTGCTAATATCACATCTTTAACTCTGTAGACTGTGAAGTTCACCAGCATGGCCCTAGGGTGTTTAGCTTGACCAGAGGCTTGAGCAGGGTCTCTGTGACCCTGCATGATTGTCAAATCCTGAGTGTAATCCGGGAATTCGTATGATTTAAATAAACCTTCTACCAAGGGAATGTTTCACACAGTATCCTCTTTATGTTCTGGGATTACAGTAATCCATAGGTTGGAGAGCATTGAATAGTTCTCCATTTGTTCTTGCATATTTTTAAGCCACATTATCTCCTTTTCAAATTTTCATTAACTTCTTCCAGTGAGTATACCTTATTCTCACACTCAGATAGTCTTTGCTCCATTCCATCAATTCGGGTTGATATGCTCCCCAGCTGTGTAAACACATTGTAAACCTCATTGTAAACCTCACCTTCAACTCCTCCTCCATCCCTTTCTGAATATTTTTGTTTTAACCTCTCTTAACACTTCCTCTAACATACTCAGTAGGCCTTGCGCAGCGTCTGCGGCCACCCCTCCTCCTGCATGCAGAACTCTTCTGTTCTTCCTGATTTGTGGTTGTCCCACTCTGTGTTCCAGGTGGATAATTAGCTGGGCCACCTCTCTTGGACAGGACCTCTGTTAAAAAAATAAAGCAGACTCCTCCTTACTTCTCCATATAACTTTTACCCCGGTCTTTTGCCCCAGTCTTGCTCGCCTGAAACAACGGATAGATCTGGGTCCCATGACCTCCTCCTTCTGCACTGCCAAAAATACGCACTATTTAATAGAAGCTATTGATTATTTATTTGCAAATCACGTTCCTGCCACAATTGTTTTATTGGATGTTGAGAAGGCCTTAGACCTTGTCTTCTGGGAGACTCTTTTTAGCACACTAGAAAGTTTTAAGATCCCTTCCAAGATCCAGAGGCTCATACAGCAAATGTGTGAGAACACAGAGCCAAAAATAATTATTAATGCATCAGATACCGGAATGGTAAAAGTTTCAGGAACCAGACAGGGCTGTCCCCTTCTCCAGTTCTCTTTGCCTTTTTGATCAAACCTTTGGCATTTGCAAAACAAAGAGATTGAGAGATTTGGACCCCTATACCTTAGATGGGTAAGATAAAACTTGCGGATGATGTAATGTTAATTTTAGACACTAGGAAGACTGCACAAGAATTTGTTTGTTTGAGCTTTTCTATGTTTAAGCACCAGGAGGCTACAGAATCAATAAAAGGAAAACGGAAGAAATCTTGTGTAATAATGGGGCAGATATTCTGTTACCAGAGTTTGTGGCTGTATTCACAATCAACCTAAGCACTACTTTGGGATTAGATATACAAGCAAGGTTAAAGATTTATGAGGTGACTTTCTGCCTATTGACATCGAAAGCTAAATCACTGTTAATGCAATAGAAATTGCTTCCTTTACCCTTTTGAGGAGGGTGAAATTTATAAAAATCGAGATTCTTCCTTGTTTAATTTCCTCTTCTCAGCCTTACTCTGTTTGCTAAATGTTTCATTTTTTAAAGAAAGTAGAATCTATTTGTTCATTGTTTATTTGGCAAGATAAAAGTGCCAGACTTCCACTTAGGAGTTCATATAGAAATGTGCCGGAAGGTCGCTTGGCCCGCCCCATTATGTGAGAATACTACTATGCCTATTTTGCACAATATATGTTCAGATTCCGAACAACATCCAAACTATATGTGATTTTCGTGAACAACCTGATGAATTAGATTTTTAAAGAATACAATATAATTGACATTTTAAGATTGAGCAGGATTTTGCACAATTTCAGGGGCTAAATTAAAAAACATTGCACACTAGCACTTTAGTACTCTTTCCCCGCTCCCCAGGTGGTGCTTGGCCGATCGCAGGGCTAAGCTCACCGGGTCCCGGATGGTAGCAGTTTGGCGGCCATCTTGAGTAGGGTTGACATTGGTCGAGCGCTCTAGTCGCTCTATTTAAGGAGGGCTTACAGGGCAAACGGGAGATTACCTCCCACAGACTCTAGAGGCTGCATTACGAGCAGTCATTCTTTTTAGAGCTTTTAAAATTGTATCTTGATTGTTTTTGTATCCCTTGTGTCCGACCCCCCCCGAGCAGGATTTTGCACAATTTCAGGGGCTAAATTAAAAAACATTGCACACTAGCACTTTAGTACTCTTTCCCCGCTCCCCAGGTGGTGCTTGGCCGATCGCAGGGCTAAGCTCACCGGGTCCCGGATGGTAGCAGTTTGGTGGCCATCTTGAGTAGGGTTGACATTGGTCGAGCGCTCTAGTCGCTCTATTTAAACGGTCAGACATGTTTCCGCGCAGCCGACGCGGGCAGCGGACGCGCGGACCTACGCCGGAGTCACGCCTGAGTCCAGCCCGTCTGCGCCCGTCCGCGCCTCGGACGGGCCGTCGGGCTGGACCGCATCAGGTGAGGATACGACAGAAAATTATAGCAGAGAGGCTCTACTCGCTCTACGGCCAGCTTACAATGATTGTCACAGGTTAGACCCTGCCTCAGGGACTGGCCCAGAGACTTGCCTATACTGTGGCCATACCTTCCTATGGTCACAGATTATTCCCAGACCTGTACTAAATGATACCTTTAAAGGAGGTCTTCTTAATGCTAGATCTCTACCTAGACACGCCCAGCATGTCTTCGATCTATTGGCTGAGGACAATCTGGACTGTTTATTTATTACGGAGACCTGGCTAAATCCATGTTGTGTCCCAGATATGGTACATTCCTTGCCCCCAGGATTCAGTATGCAAAGGAGAGATAGGGGAGGAGATAAAAGAGGAGGAGGAATAGCTATAATTCACAAGGAGGCATATATATGTTCGGTGATTGAACTCCCTGAATTAAAGGAGACGGAGGGGATGGGTTTCTGCATTAAAATCAGCGAGACCATGACATTTGCGGGGGCCCTCATTTACCGCCCACCAGGCACATGTAAAGACTTCCTGGATAATATAGGAGAGGCACTGAGTCCTTTGGTGCTCAGATACTCCAATTTTACATTATTGGGAGATGTGAATATACACTTGGAGTCTACCACCGATACCGCAGCTGTCTCTTTTAAAGAATTAATGGAAGTCCTCGGACTAGAGATTGGGACAGTTCAAGCTACCCATGACGCAGGTCATGCCCTTGACTGTATAGCCACTAATCTGCAATCGTTTAAGACAAACTGCCCAATACCTCAAACATGGACAGACCATGCTCTAGTACCATTCATGTTCCCTATTCAGAGCCCTAAGAAATGTAATAATAAGGTTAAGTACGACCAGGCTGGCCTACAAGAATGGAGGGCCTTAATGGCAAATCCAAATCTGATTGAGATGGCTAGGGATTGTAAGCCTACCATGTCAGGCTCAGAGTTCTCAGACCCCAGCACCTTCAGAGAATGGATGGTTGAATTAAAAAATAGGGCTGGTCGGCCAAACAGGACCCGAAAACAGAATACTAAGAAAAAATCAGCTCCATGGTACAATCAAGAATTAAAAATAGCACAGGGGGAGCTCCGTAGAGCAGAACGCAGATGGAGAAAAAACTATAGCATGGAAGAGCGGGGTAAATATAAAAGGGCTATAAGTACCTATCATGCACGAATTAAATCAACAAAAAGGAAATTTTACGAATCTGCCATAGTCGCTGCTAAAAACAAACAAAAATGTATTTTCAACATTGTAAATGATTTTAATAAACCCATATTTTTAACACAGGAAATTCCACCCTCAAAAGACCTCTGCGAAAATATAGCTGATTATTTTGAGGACAAAGTACAGGGTCTAACTAAAGATTTTGAAATTCCCTCTCTGGAACCCAGTAGAGAAAGTGGAAGTGCTGATGAAACTATGAACCAGTTAGCAACCTTCCATCCAATTAGTCTGGAAGAAACAAAGCAGACAATCTTAACCACAAAATCTGGGTCCCCATTTGACCCCTGTCCCATAAGTCTCCTGCATCTCATGGTAGATGAAGTAAACCCTATGATTAACGAAATCGTAAATCATTCACTTTCCACGGCCAATGTGCCACTGGAATGGAAACTTGCGGCAGTGAAACCCTTACTGAAAAAAACCCTCCCTGACCCTGCGACCCTCTCCAATCTGCGACCTATCTCACTTCTCCCAGCATTATGTAAGATTGCTGAATCACTGGTTAACAAACAGCTGACCAGGTTTTTAGAAGTCAACGAGATATGGCATCCCAATCAGGCGGGGTTTAGAGCCCAGCATTCAACAGAATCGGCTCTACTGTATACGACAGAACACCATTCGTACTGCCCTAGACCAAGGAAAGAAGGCCGTCCTGATTTTATTAGATCTGTCGGCGGCCTTCGACACGGTCTCCCATGCCATCCTAGTAGATCGGCTAAAAACATCTGGCGTGAAGGGGACGGTACTAGAGTGGCTGGAAAACTACCTAAGGGACAGGAGACAGGTGGTAACCCTGGGGGAATTTACCTCCACGGAAAAACATCAGACGATGGGAGTACCCCAGGGGTCCAGCCTTAGCCCGACATTATTTAATGTCTATACTGCACCCCTGATTAAACTAATATCATCCTTTGGCATAGATGTAGTAGCATATGCCGATGATACTCAGTTAATACTGGTTACGGATAGAGACAACCAGTCATGGGAAGAAACATTCAAGGAATGTTTAACTGCCACCTTCGATTGGATGCGGAAGAATCACCTAAAATGTAATACAGGAAAAACAGAGATAATTCCGCTAGGCCCTAATAATGACTTTATTCCCAGGCAATGGTGGCCAGAAAGGGCAGAAATACCGCCTCATACCACCATAGTTGCTCGGAACCTGGGGGTCACGTTTGATTCCAATCTTGCCTTCAAGCAGCAGGCAATAAAAGTGGCAGGAATGTGCTTTGGCTTAATTAAAAGCCTGAGGAAATTCTTTGACATACTCCCATTGGAGGCGAGGAAAACTGTTGCTGTATCGCTGGTAACGTCGCGCTTAGATTATTGCAACAGTTTGTATGCTGGCACAAATAAAGAAGTAACTTACAGGCTTCAGTTAGTGCAAAGCGCTGCTGCCAGATTGGTGCTAAAATGGCCAAAAAGATCGTCAGCCTCAGGGGCATTAAAAGTTCTTCACTGGCTTCCCATTGTAAAAAGGATCCTGTTCAAAGTTCTGATTATAACATTTCGAGCAGTGCACAAAATAGGACCACTATATCTACAGAAAAAATTCAAGAGATACTGCCCAACCAGAAGCCTACGATCATAAAATTCCAATACTTTGGTGGTTCCTAGGTTTCGTCTAAAAACCCGTGGAGGAAAGTCCCTGGCAGTACTGGGTGCAAAGGCCTGGAATATTCTGCCCCCTGCCCTGAGGACTCTGGATAAAGAAACAGAATTCCGCAAAGAATTAAAAACTTGGATATTCAAACTGCAAGATAGCATGGCCAGAACTCTAGTTTGATGCATGCCTTTGTTTTTGGTCCAACTCTGAGTCACTATGTCATCTGGTATTTTGCCGGAGGTAGCGCCTAGATGCTCCATTGCAGCGATTGCTGCGCGATATAAATAAAATTTTACATTACATTGACTAAAATCCCCCAAGAAAGTTTGCTATAAGATTCTACATAGTATTTCAGTTAGCAGGTGGTCTTTTGTAGGTACTATTCGATTCCTTATATCAATGCACATCTGTCCGATTTGGTCTGGGGTCCAAGGGAAAGAATTGACCAAAGCATCATATCTGAATGGGTAACAAAGGGTATCTCCAACGCAATAGAATTTATTATAGGGGATAGATGGAAAACTTTGCTTGAATTAAAGGCACAGATGGGAGAAACTATTGGTTGAAGTCCTCCTTTAATATTTTGACTTAGAATGCAGTTGTATGCATAGTGGTTGATTGATTGAACTCACCAATTCTGTCATGAGGTTAGGCCAGAATTTCCAGGCCTATGTTTTAGATGTAAATCGACTGAAGTAGGAAACTGATCTCATGTAATCTGTCACTAAGTAGCTCTTCTGGATTTTTGGAATACAATTTTTCTTATTTGGAGCAGGTCTGACAAATACTTCTTATACCTAGTGCTTCTTTGGTAATATTGGGATATGATCCCATCTCAAAATTAACCTCAAGATACAGAAAGCTGATGTTTCATCGTTTGTGACCAGAGTCCTACTGTCGCAAAGGTGGAAATCACAATTAATCGCTTCCGTTGGAGAGTTGATTGGGGAAATGAAGTGAGAGCGAAAAAGCTATTATATGCTATCCGATGTGGAGGGATGGTATGGTTGAACAAAATGTGGGCCCAATTTTTGGTTGTTTTAAAGGTTTTGGTGGGCAGGGTATGTTGAAGAGGGAAGATCATTCAGTTGTTTATAGTTCTGGGGAGTGTAATTATTTAAAGCAATCTTGTTTTGGGGTAAAAAACGTATATGCCCTATTTGCTTACTAAGGTCGTGTTTATATAGGTCATTTATGGAGTCAAGGCACATTTGGTGCCAGAGATATTTTAGAGTGTAAAACAATGTTGTGTTGTGTGGAATTGCAAGACATTTTTACATAGTTGATTGTTTCTTTGGTGTATATTATTTCTAATTGTGGTTTAATCTGGTTCTCTGATAAAAAAAAAAATAATCAAAAAGATAATTCCTTGGCACCTAAAATAAGAGAACATTCATCTCATTCATAATCAGAGCCTCGGCCTATACATAGCTTGTAAATATTCAAAGATTTGACACAAATAGAGCACCTGTGTGTTTTGACTTTGCAGCTGCGCACCAGTATTAAAGATGGACGGCCCCACCACGTAGCTGTGGCAGACTCCAGTATAATCAGAAAGAAGCATTATCAGAGCCTTGCTGGAAATCAACCTTGATTTATTATGAACCTGGGAAAAATCGGAAAAGCTTTGAATCAATGAGAACTATCTCATTATTTGGCACCTTGCTCATTTGAGCTAAATGGGTCAAGTGGATTTATTTACAGGAGAAGTAGATGTCGGGATTATTGTTACCTCTGGACAAGCAGATATTTTATACAATTCCACATCCCTGAATACATAAAGATTTGTGGCACACCTTGAGGTTTTTGGAGGGGTTAGTAAAGAATAAAACTAGCGAATGTTATCAAAGCACAGCCTTGACAGTTGTTTTTCTATAGAGTTGTTTTTTGAGTAGTACATACTAGTTTGTTTGCTGGAAAATGTTTTGCATAAACTATCAATGAGATCATTTGTATAATTACATTGATATATGTAAACTTCTTTTTAGTCTGAACTTCATAAAGGCACGTTTTCTTTCTGAATGTAGTAATGGTTTGTAAAACGAGATTCTAAATGTATTATCACACCAAAAATGTTGTATTTTCCTACACATTTGACATTGTACCGAATTTTGTTTTAAAATGCACCATCCAACAAGAGTTATTGAGCATCTTAAATCAAATATGAAACATTAAATCTTTGGCGTGTAACATTGGTCATCAAAGGCTTCAGTTATATCCGGCTGTTTTGTGTAATCACGGACGATATAAACTATTCTACTTTTTTCTCACTATAGTTTAATGTAATAACAATCTGGCATTGTTGTGGCTCTTGGGGACCAGTTTTGAACTGACTTGTTTGTAGTCTGTGCTTATGAAACTTTATCAGTAGCTAATTTGAAAATACAATTTTTTTCATTTCAGATCATTATTAACATGGCGATACATGGATAGCAGAAAGAATAATGTCAAAATAATTGACTGACACTTATTCATTGTTACAGTAAATTGTACTTCTATTCAATGCAGAACATTGTAGATATTAAAAGGACAAATGGTTCTGGAAATCGAGAGCACAAGTCTGAGAAGAAACCTCCCAAAGAAAATCTCTACGAGTCTGTAAGGGGTTATTCCTCTGCTGGTTCTTCCACTGGGTCTCTAAGCTCTAGTGGAACTGGGAATTCTCCATGGGGCTGTCCAGTAACTCACACCCGGGAAAAGTTTTATACTGTCTGTTCTGACTATGCGTTTCTCAATCAAGCAACATCCATTTACAAACCTCCTAATGCTGCTATTTGCCCAGTCCTACAAGAAAGTGTGGGCTTAAACAACTCGTCTACTTACCGAGAGCTTCAGACTGGTGCATCGGAAATCCTCTACGATGAAGACAGCAATTTGGAGTCTTTGTCTAGCAGTCTTGGTACTCTTCCGCTTGCCTGGGATATTGATACGTCCGAGTTTAACAGCATGGTACCAAACACTAAAAGCAAAATAGGTAAGTAAGAATGAATGTGGAGCTCAATTTTGCCAGTGTCTTGTTGCGCGTTACTGTGAGCTTCAAACATACATTTCAGCAGAGTACTCACTGGTACAAAAATATATAGAAATATTGACATCAGTATGTATCTCTAGATCTGGATACATTATCCCTTTATCACATGCTACCATACCACAGGCCCTCTAGCCTTAGTTAGATATTTGTTGGTTATTTCTATAAACACCTACAGCATGGAGTACCTTCCCTGACACTTGGCAATTGCCCCTTTGAATCGCCACCACATGGTATTAACTGCTCATTTATGTAAGTGAAAGCATGTTTAAAGCAGTTATGTTTAGGAGGACACATGTTTTTTTTCAGGCTAAAACTTATCTATTGCAAGATAAAGGCATTATTTGATGTGTTCAACTTTAAATAATAGTGTTAGTTAATGAAGTACACGGTTCTCCTCCTATCATAAAATGTCTGCAGTTTGTGCAGCATGTTCCAAAACGAAGTCATTGATTTCTGGAGCATGTTTTGAATGGGTTGAGACCTCCTCTGCCTTCAAATGTCCCTCCTTTCCACTTAACTGGTGGCACAGTCTTACGAGTCCCCTATTTTCAGTTCAGCCTGCATCTACTCCCCGGCATCTAATGCTCCTATTCTGGAGCCCTGATGACCTGTCTTTAGATGCCTTCCCCCCCCTAGCTATTTTCTGCTCAACCCCACGAAGTATGTAGGGCACTGTTCTCATCTGTGCCAGGTAAGGGTGGGCATGTGATTTGCTTTGCATTTCGCCTGCCAGACACTCCATACCTTGGGCTGTCATTCCTCTAGCTGTCCACTCTTTGAGTAAAAGCCAAATTCTACTAGAGATTGAAAAAAGATTGCAACCTTATTCTTGTTCCACTATCTATCATTGTGCCTTGGCAATGACATTAGAGGCTTTAAAAATGTTTTTATTTAAATTTTTACTTTCATTTTATTATGATTTATTTTGACTCCACGTATCTTTTTATGACTCAATGAAAATGACTCCGACTACCTGAGTCATACAGCCTTACAAAGACACTAGACCCCTAGGTCTTTCCCAGGCAAGAATCTGCCTACAAGTCACTTAAAAATATGGATCTTTAATAAAAAATGCATTCTTGAGAGGATAGCAGTCCCGTCTTCTCTACTCACATGACTTGTGTGAACCCAAGTATATAGGGTACCATTTTACAACGAAGAATATGAGTGTGGTATTTCTTTTGGTTATGAATATAAGATAGTAATTGGAGTATTTAAAGCAGTATATCGTAGTTTTTCTGGAATTATGGGCAGGGAACAATTAGGGTGCCAGTGCTATCTCCAGTCGGACAATTTCCTAGCTGTATGAAAATGGTATATTAAATGGTCATTAATGTATTGCTTACTTCTACCATTAGTTGTTTCAACGAGGTAGCTGCAGGGCAAAAGAGGTCAGTGTTTAGGATATGTAATCGAAAGTGGGAAGCACATCCGGACTGATGATTTGAAAGAGAACAGGAGTTTCTGATGGTGTCCGGAGATCTGCGATGCAGACATAACCTGTTTAACAGTAGTCGATTTCTCAGGGTGTGTGCTTCTACCAGCTAAGGAAGAGCAAACAACTAGTTTCTTCAGTTTCAGTAAAATATGTTTTGCACCGCTCTGGAAATAGTTTCAGTTTTGTCCTACCAGCTGTGTGAAATAACACACCGGTCTGTAATTCTGACAGGAGTTTTTAACATTTCCTGTCAGCACTTGATTTCCTTATTGTAGTTGAGGTACATGTACATGTGAGTAAACTATTTGGTTTGTTGTTCACTTCCAGTTTTGTAATAGGAAAGGGTGGTGAGAAAAAAATGCCAAGACTAATTTTGTTTTCAAAAAGCTATACCTTTTATTAGTACCCAGATCCTTACATTTTTCTGCAAAATGATGAATGGCAATTAGTCGGTGAAAAATAAGTCAAATATATTAGTTTGGCAAAATATGGTTAATATGTTTCTCAGCCTAGATGTCCTTCTATTTGATGTACTAGCTTCTGTGGATGAACATTGAAAATCAACATGATTAGCACTGCCATGTTAAATTATACCTAATTTTCAGTGTGTGGTCAATGGTGTTCTGATTTCCTATGAATGATTGGTAACCCTATTTTGAATGTTTGGCAACGGAAATATTTTTTCTTCGAAATGTACAGAATTTTAGGTTGCCATAGTTTTGTTCATTGTGTTGGATGAAAAAACTGTCTTGCAATAAGTAATTGACCCATTACTAAAGAAATTATGGTAAACCTGTAATTTGTTTTTACCAGGCTTTGATTTTTGAAAAACTCTGATTTAGGTGCTATTTCATTTAAACTGTAGTTAGTAGGAGGTTTCAATTACAGGATACTGAACTTCAAGTGACAGATCTTTGAGTACCAGTATGAAAGCTGTAACCACTATACCAAGTCAATGTATTGCTTGTGTAGAAGAACTGCCCACACTGTAAATATGTGTTAGTGCTTCCTTGAAGGAAAGTACCTTTTCTCAAAACCTGTACATATGTAGCATTGAACAGCATATTTGCCCTCTGATAAACTGAGCGACACGACACAAGCCAATTAGTTCACAAGCGGATCATCATGTGTTTGGTGAGACTTTGGCCAAATCCTTTCTCTGGAGGGTCCATGGTCCACTTAATGAGAACCATTGAGTCCTTCAGTGGATAAATCCAGGACCAGTTCCCCCAAAAGAGCCATTTTCTCCATGTTATCTAGAACAAAATATGTGTCCAAAGACGTAAGGTCTCTTGAGATCTTGATTGAGACTTTGGTACAGGGGCCATTTTATTTTCGGCTTAGGCACATTCAGACCGGTTTTATAAATATAAAAAGCTCAACGAGAGAAGAAAAATATATTACATCTACTTTTCCTGCGCCAGTCATGTACCCTTTTCTTGTGTACCTTTTAGCACCTGTGGATTGTTGTGAATTTTCCATAATATCACAATGAAGCAGTTAAAAATGAACATTTAACACTACCGACACACCTTTTATATGATGTGCATTAACCAAGTAAGGTATGTTTTACCTTACTAACATGCCAATGTGTGACTAAAATATTAGTGGTTTTGCTCTTAAAACGGAAAGTAATTCAGAAGTTACTTATTCTGTTGTACTTATAGCATCTTTTGGAACTTTCAGTCTTTGACTGTCATTCAAGGTCATTGGAGCTTTGAAAATCATGAGACTTCAGCTACTGCTTTCAAAGCAAAACACGTTTTGAGAATGTTTCTGGTGCTTGCACGGAGAGCATCTTTCAGTACAAAGTGATTCCTATGATTCTGTGATATGTTCCAAATATTGAGATAAGACAGGTGTGAGGTGAAATTATAGTTCAAACATCCGAGCAGAGAAAGCAATCATAGGTCATGTTTTCTAGCTTAAACTGTACTGGGACTTGAATTTGACTTACAGAGGTAACTGTCAGTCAGAGAAAAAAGATGCATTCAAAGGCACATGCGATTTCCAAGTGAGAAGTAGCCTTAATCTGATCATTTCAAATGTGAGGGTGAGACCATTGTAATTGGATCTAACCAATGAGGTATGTCGGGGTATTTATTTCCAATGAGGTGAGTGGTTAGATCTTCAGTGTAAGCCCTTTTTAAGTCAAAGGAGTGAGATTCTGAAGGCTGGATTTGATGTCGCTGGGCCAAAGCCAAAAAACACAAAGAAGTCTGCAAGCAGCACTTGCAATTTTTAGCTTTCTCAAGCCATATCTCGAGCTAGAGCTTCGGAGGGATGTCTCAGGAGAGCGATAGTGGCTTTCTGATTAGACGTGAAAGAATAAAACACTTCTTATGGGCAGTCCTATATGCCTGCAATTTCAGAGGTATGCTTCAATCTATTTATGTCTTGCTTCTGCCTTGGGTTAACAGCATTACTAACGTCTAACTAGTACAGGGTCTAGTTAGAATAAGGTTTAAGTGATCAAACCAACCACTGAAAGGTCTAAGGATAAATACAATGTTTTTATTTTTGTTCTTTATTTTATTCTGTTTAATAATGGCTACAATCAATGAAATACCTTTCGTCATTTTGTTACATCACATTATTTTACAGATCAAGATGTTCTAAATATTTCTCAGAATTTCTATGAGGCATGGATAGTAAATAAATGCAGATATACTAAACCATTGTTGGTGTGTGTGCACCTATGTCCGGAGTTTTGGTGAGCACTCGCTTAATAACCTACACACACAATAGATTAATGTATGACACAATGCACTATTGGTTTTGCTTTTCTGATTGGTAGGATAGGTGTCACTATTCTTTAGTGCTAATAAACCAGCTGTGGTGTGCCTGTTCCCTAATAAGGTTATGTGGAGGCCAGTAAAAGGGTGCCAGAGGTTATTCTGCAACCTCCAATACTGAACATTTCACTGACAAGAAAAACTGTTGATCCGGATCGCAGTAATTGATAGGGATTGATGCCTTCAGATTTTAAGTGTCTCTACCAAGGAGTTCTTCATCAGTTGTGAGTTAATAACACTATTTCACAATTGTCCCCTTCGGATCAATGCCCTCACTGAACACAAATTCAGTGACTTTTCAATCAAGGCTTCATGTACTGACTTTCCTAAATAATGTTGAGGTACCAAGGACTGTAATGATTTCCACCTCATTTTCCAAAGAATATTTAGATCCTCTAAGTCATCCAGTGGATCATTTTGAATGCAAGTTAAAGGATAACCAACATTAATAGTTAGAGATGGACACATTACAAGGTCTATCTTCACGCTCTACTGTTGAGTGTACAATATTTAAAGGCCCTTCACACTATTCATTATGTCATTTGTATGTGAGATTCTTTGCTAGAGGTTTCTGAAAGCAGGGCAATTCAAAATGTCCCTGTTTCTCTGGTTATTCCATCTCCTTATTTTGGCTCATAGTCACCCCGTGCAAGTCAATCTTTGAAACCAATCAGGCAAAACGCAAGTCCAATACTTTTTAGCTGTAAGGAAAAGATTCATTTTGACATTTCATTATGTTGATCAACTTTTATCGACCCTCAGAACAAAGGTAATGCTTCTCATAGGGATGTCAGCCTGATATTCTGACACATTTGTATACCGTACTCACTATGTAGAAAGTAGTAGAAGGTCTGCAAAGACCGCCTGCCTTACTGGAAAATGCTGAATATTTGTTACGTGGTGTCTGTTGTGCACAAATCCGCCATGTTTATGGAAAATGTACATGGACATTTCGTCTTCTAGAAAATAACTTCTGCCTACCAGAAGAATAGGCTGAGGCTTATATTATTTTTCAATGGGATACATGTGGGTGAGAGGAGAGACGAATGGGAGGTAAGCTATGGATTGCTATGAACATTAAGGCTTATACCAGGCCCATGTTAATGGCTAATTGCCTTATTGCCACCTCTACAATGTGATATTTGATCACTTTGGCAGATAATATTGCATATATGGCGCAAGATTACTAATTTTGTCAAGGGGAGTAAATGTGTATTGGATAGATCCAATCATTAAGCATTTTAAGATTACATTGGTTGCTTATGTTAATCAGGTACATTTCTCCCTGGAAGGGAAGCAGTTGGTGCTGTTCTTAGTATGCACAGATAAAGTTGCCAGCTTTTGAGATGGATGCCGTGAAGTCCTGTAGGTGGCATACATGATTTAAATTGTACTCATCTGATCCTAACAAAAGAGGAAGGTATTGATGAAAGTTAATGGGCAAATTAGGGCCATGTAGATGGATGCTTAGCTGCAGTTAAGTTGATAATTTCTGTCTCTGATGACATGAGCATACGAGAGAAAAGTGTCTCATGTCTGATGTCATTGAGACAAAAAAGCATTAGTTGGAAAGACGTAATATAAGGGAAGGATAGGAAGCTAAAATAATTAGTCCTGTGTATCGGTGGTATGAAAAACCAAAAAATGAGATTAAGTCAGTAAATGTAAGTGGAATAAAGGAAAAATAGGAGTTGCCCATTGACTGAGCTTTGGAACGACAATCATAGTCAGGGGGTGTCCGTAATAAATGTGAAGAGCATCAGATCGAGATGGAGAAGGTAGATTGGTAGGAAGATTTATTCTAATGCTTTACCAAGTTCAGTTCTTTACCAAACAAAGGCGAAAGTTGCAGGCAAGATTGAATTATTTTAAGGAACATTGTGGAGAGAAGAATGAGGACATATAATAGGTAATTGTGGTGATCAGGGATTAAATAATTGGAGACAATCGTGATAACAGTATATGTGGAACTGAATAGGTAAAAGTCAATTTCCTATGGATTAAATCAACTGAAGGTGGAGAGATAGCTAGTGAGCTGGTTGAGGACCGTTCTGTACAGTGTTTTGGAGACAAAGGAAAGTTAAGGCAGTGGGCAATCGTTGAAATGATACAAGAGTTTGACTCTCTACTTTTCATTTTTAGCAAGGCTATGACAATCAAAATTGTAAATCATTTAGAGTAAATTAAGAAGCAGCAAACAATTGGTTGTCTGATTGGAGTATGGGGCTGACTTTTCCAGCAAGGTTGAGGTGAAACACACTAATTGGTTGGGGTGAGTGGTAGCTGGAGGAAGCATGTATGAATGTAGAGAGGAAATGAGAAGATTGCTAAATGTCTAGATGAGATTTTAAAATGTGTGAAATTGCTAGTCTCTAATTGTGTGTGGACTATAATCAAGACTTGGCTCTGCGGTGCAGTTTCTGACTGGCCAAGAGCGAAGGTCAAGTAGTATGTTGATTTAGCCTGGACATGGGCTGTAGTTTCTGCACTGAGGGCCTGCTTATAGGTACTTTATGGGTGTCAAGGATTACCATGGTCCAGAACCTCCTCAGTTGCTCAGATAGTAGTGTTTTGTATCTGGAGAACTCAAATAGGGGTGTGAGCAAGAATTATGGTCAAGGGCTGAGAGGATAAAGTTTTAAAAGAGGCAATCGGAGTTGAAGTGAGTTATGTCATGTTTACTTTTGGATATTTAGTCTGTTACATCTGGCACATGTAGGAGGCTCTAGACAACATGCAAAGATCACTACAGTTGAGTTTGTCTCGCATCTCTTACAGCTGTGCGATTCACATAATCCTCGATCCTCAAAGACTTCATTCTCATTCACTCAGCTCTCCGGCGGCATTAGTGGTATTTAGCGCTTTTTGCCCCTATTAGGCATTAGTCTCTAGATTAATCTTTTAGAAGGGTTATGTATTTTTGAAGGTCTTCCTTAAAAAAGGGTATTGCAAAAAAAGTTGAGACGCTGTGGGAAAGACATTAAATTAAAATAAAAAATGTATTGGGTTTTCTTCCGAACAATACTTGATACAAAACATCATGTTTATCAACAATGCTATGTAGGATTTCTAGCACAGTCATATAGCAGTGTAATGTTGCATTACAGAAACAGCATGCCCCTCATATATGGGCCCGTGTTGGTTGGAGGTGTTTCTTGTGTTGGTACTTGGTCAGAGGTATCACGGTGAGGCGTACCCCTTCCCACCCCCCCTCCATGTGGATAACAAATATAACAATTAATACTAGAATTTGATTTTGGCTAGTTTGTGGTAAATGTTTACATATATAAATTTGGCAATGCTCTAAACATACTTAAACTCTTGTCACAGCCGTCATAGTATCATGTTAAAACCACTTTGTGCTTCTCTACGTGAGAAAAAAACATTCCCCAACCCGAGATAGAATAAATAGTATGCTGTTTCCTTGAACAGCTGTGTGTTTGGATCTTTTGTTTGTGGTCTATTTTGTGTAACTCAGATGTTTTGCAGGTCACATAAAGAAACAAGGATCCAAGAAGAAAAGTGCAGTTAAGAAGGACAAGCAACAACACAGAGAATGTCCTCAACATTCTGTTCTGGAAGAGATTATTCAGAGGAAAGTGTTGGACCTTCGACGATGGTACTGGAGTCTTCCTGGTTTTGTTTAACAATATTTATGTGACTTAAACAGTTTTTTTTATCATGAGCCATAAGAATTGGAAGTGTACGAGTCACGTTTGATGTATTGTTCTATTTGTTGTCTTTTATGGTTTTACTGTTACACTGTATAAAAAGTAAAAGATGATGACAGAAACAGGCTTTTGGCAATAAGGTAGGCGTTCAGTTAGCATGGTATTGGGAACATGTGATTCATCAGAACAAACATATTCTATACCTCTTAAAGAGTGCTTGTTTACCCTAAAGGGTGTCTTGCACATGGCAAAACACTGATCACACTCGAATACTAAAACATACAGACCAACCAAGTTTTTAGGTCTCGGCAACGAGAACTATTGTCGCCATGTAAGCTCGCAAGGGAGTACAGAGCGGTGCACGAGCCGACCAGGGTCTGTGGACGCGCACACACGCAGGCAGGCACACACCAGACAGACACAGACAGACACACGCACGCACGCACACACACACGCACACACACACACACACACACCCTCCCTCTCTGCCCACTCCCTCTCTGCCGCCCCCCCCTCTACCCCCACTCACCGGGCTCTTTCCCTCTGCAGCGGGTCAGTCACGGCAGCAGGCAGGCTCGGTGTCTTCTCCGGCGATCTTCAGCTGATGTGCACGCTCACGCTGCGTCTCCTGCGCGCCCACCACGCTGTTTCGCGCCCGTTGATCCTCAGCTTGTGATTACTACTCCTTCTAACCCGGAATCTAAATTACTATTTCTTGGTTCTCTAACTCCACTCTGTTGATTCGTAACAAACTGATATTCAGCACATTTCACAGTCTCGCTTTTGCTTCTCATAAATACAATAAGATTATTTTAAGCAATGTCTACCCTTCTTTTGGTTCTGTGCCTATTATGCTTCGGACTATAGAGTTTTAGAAAGTGTGGTGGAAGATTCCATGATATCAGCGGTGTGCACAGTGCAGAGTGAGTGTGCAGAGTGCAGAGTAGTGAGTGCAGAGTAGTGAGTGCAGAGTAGTGAGTGCAGAGTAGTGAGTGCAGAGTAGTGAGTGCAGAGTGAGTGTGCAGAGAGAGTGTGCAGAGAGAGTGTGCAGAGAGAGTGTGCAGAGTAGTGAGTGCAGAGTAGTGAGTGCAGAGTGAGTGTGCAGAGTAGTGAGTGCAGATGAGTGAGTGCAGAGTAGTGAGTGCAGAGTAGTGAGTGCAGAGTGAGTGTGCAGAGTAGTGAGTGCAGATGAGTGAGTGCAGAGTAGTGAGTGCGCAGAGTAGTGAGTGCGCAGAGTAGTGAGTGCAGAGTAGTGAGTGCAGAGTAGTGAGTGCAGAGTAGTGAGTAGTGAGTGCAGAGTAGTGAGTGCAGAGTAGTGAGTGCAGAGTAGTGAGTGCAGAGTGAGTGTGCAGAGTGAGTGTGCAGAGTAGTGAGTGCAGAGGAGTGAGTGCAGAGGAGTGAGTGCAGAGGAGTGAGTGCGCAGAGTAGTGAGTGCAGAGTAGTGAGTGCAGAGTAGTGAGTGCAGAGTAGTGAGTGCAGAGTAGTGAGTAGTGAGTGCAGAGTAGTGAGTGCAGAGTGCAGAGTAGTGAGTAGTGAGTGCAGAGTAGTGAGTAGTGAGTGCAGAGTAGTGAGTAGTGAGTGCAGAGTAGTGAGTGCAGAGTAGTGAGTAGTGAGTGCAGAGTAGTGAGTAGTGAGTGCAGAGTAGTGAGTAGTAAGTGCAGAGTAGTGAGTGCAGATGAGTGAGTGCAGAGTAGTGAGTGCGCAGAGTAGTGAGTGCGCAGAGTAGTGAGTGCAGAGTAGTGAGTGCAGAGTAGTGAGTGCAGAGTAGTGAGTAGTGAGTGCAGAGTAGTGAGTGCAGAGTAGTGAGTGCAGAGTAGTGAGTGCAGAGTGAGTGTGCAGAGTGAGTGTGCAGAGTAGTGAGTGCAGAGGAGTGAGTGCAGAGGAGTGAGTGCAGAGGAGTGAGTGCGCAGAGTAGTGAGTGCAGAGTAGTGAGTGCAGAGTAGTGAGTGCAGAGTAGTGAGTGCAGAGTAGTGAGTAGTGAGTGCAGAGTAGTGAGTGCAGAGTGCAGAGTAGTGAGTAGTGAGTGCAGAGTAGTGAGTAGTGAGTGCAGAGTAGTGAGTAGTGAGTGCAGAGTAGTGAGTGCAGAGTAGTGAGTAGTGAGTGCAGAGTAGTGAGTAGTGAGTGCAGAGTAGTGAGTAGTAAGTGCAGAGTAGTGAGTGCAGAGTAGTGAGTGCAGAGTAGTGAGTAGTGAGTGCAGAGTAGAGAGTGCAGAGTAGTGAGTAGTGAGTGCAGAGTAGTGAGTAGTGAGTGCAGAGTAGTGAGTGCAGAGTAGTGAGTGCAGAGTAGTGAGTAGTGAGTGCAGAGTAGTGAGTGCAGAGTAGTGAGTGCAGAGTAGTGAGTGCAGAGTAGTGAGTAGTGAGTGCAGAGTAGTGAGTGCAGAGTAGTGAGTAGTGAGTGCAGAGTAGTGAGTGCAGAGTAGTGAGTAGTGAGTGCAGAGTAGTGAGTGCAGAGTAGTGAGTAGTGAGTGCAGAGTAGTGAGTAGTGAGTGCAGAGTGCAGAGTAGTGAGTGCAGAGTGCAGAGTAGTGAGTGCAGAGTAGTGAGTGCAGAGTGCAGAGTATTGAGTGCAGAGTGCAGAGTAGTGAGTGCAGAGTGCAGTGCAGGTATGTGCAGTGCAGTGCAGGTGAGTGCAGGTGAGTGCAGGTGAGTGCAGTACAGGTGAGTGCAGTGCAGTGCAGGTGAGTGAAGTGCAGTGCAGTGCAGGTGAGTGCAGTGCAGGTGAGTGCAGTGCAGGTGAGTGCAGTGCAGGTGAGTGCAGTGCAGTGCAGTGCAGATGAGTGCAGTGCAGGTGAGTGCAGTGCAGTGCAGGTGAGTGCAGTGCAGTGCAGTGCAGGTGAGTGCAGTGTAGTGCAGGTGAGTGCAGTGCAGTGCAATGCAGGTGAGTGCAGTGCAGTGCATGTGAGTGCAGTGCAGGTGAGTGCAGTGCAGTGCAGTGCAGGTGAGTGCAGTGCGGTGCAGTGCAGTGCAGGTGCAGTGCAGTGCAGGTGAGTGCAGTGCAGGTGAGTGCAGTGCAGGTGAGTGCAGTGCAGTGCAGTGCAGGTGAGTGCAGTGCAGGTGAGTGCAGTGCAGGTGAGTGCAGTGCAGGTGAGTGCAGTGCAGTGCAGGTGAGTGCAGTGCAGTGCAGGTGAGTGCAGTGCAGGTGAGTGCAGTGCAGGTGAGTGCAGTGCAGGTGAGTGCAGTGCAGTGCACGTGAGTGCAGTGCAGTGCAGGTGAGTGCAGTGCAGTGCAGGTGAGTGCAGTGCAGGTGAGTGCAGGTGAGTGCAGTGCAGTGCAGATGAGTGCAGTGCAGGTGACTGCAGTGCAGTGCAGGTGAGTGCAGTGCAGTGCAGGTGAGTGCAGTGGAGTGCAGTGCAGTGCAGGTGAGTGCAGTGCAGTGCAGGTGAGTGCAGTGCAGTGTAGGTGAGTGCAGTGCAGTGGAGTGCAGTGCAGTGCAGGTGAGTGCAGGTGAGTGTAGTGCAGGTGAGTGCAGTGCAGTGCAGGTGAGTGCAGTGCAGGTGAGTGCAGTGCAGGTGAGTGGAGTGCAGGTGAGTGCAGTGCAGTGCAGGTGAGTGCAGTGCAGTGCAGGTGAGTGCAGTGCAGGTGAGTGCAGTGCAGTGCAGGTGAGTGCAGTGCAGGTGAGTGCAGTGCAGGTGAGTGCAGTACAGGTGAGTGCAGTGCAGTGCAGGTGAGTGCAGTGCAGGTGAGTGCAGTGCAGGTGAGTGCAGTGCAGTGCAGGTGAGTGCAGTGCAGTGGAGTGCAGTGCAGGTGAGTGCAGTGCAGTGCAGGTGAGTGCAGTGCAGTGTAGGTGGGTGCAGTGCAGTGGAGTGCAGTGCAGGTGAGTGCAGTGCAGGTGAGTGCAGTGCAGGTGAGTGCAGTGCAGTGCAGGTGAGTGCAGTGCAGGTGAGTGCAGTGCAGGTGAGTGCAGTGCGTGCAGTGCAGGTGAGTGCAGTGCAGTGCAGGTGAGTGCAGTGCAGTGCAGGTGAGTGCAGTGCAGGTGAGTGCAGTGCAGT
Organism: Lissotriton helveticus; assembly: GCF_964261635.1. Lineage (NCBI taxonomy): Eukaryota > Metazoa > Chordata > Amphibia > Caudata > Salamandridae > Lissotriton > Lissotriton helveticus. The sequence continues at coordinate 817,957,462 of NC_136069.1, forward strand.
GCAGGTGAGTGCAGTGCAGGTGAGTGCAGTGCAGGTGAGTGCAGTGCAGGTGAGTGCAGTGCGTGCAGTGCAGATGAGTGCAGTGCAGGTGAGTGCAGTGCAGTGCAGGTGAGTGCAGTGCAGTGCAGGTGAGTGCAGTGGAGTGCAGGTGAGTGCAGTGCAGGTGAGTGCAGTGCAGTGGAGTGCAGGTGAGTGCAGTGCAGTGCTGGTGAGTGCAGTGCAGTGGCATGCAGGTGAGTGCAGTGCAGGTGAGTGCAGTGCAGTGGCATGCAGTGCAGTGCATGTGAATGCAGTGCAGTGCAGGTGAGTGCAGTGCAGGTGAGTGCAGTGCAGTGCAGGTGAGTGCAGTGCAGGTGAGTGCAGTGCAGGTGAGTGCAGTGCTGTGCAGGTGAGTGCAGTGCAGGTGAGTGCAGTGCAGTGCAGGTGAGTGCAGTGCAGGTGAGTGCAGTGCAGGTGAGTGCAGTGCAGTGCAGGTGAGTGCAGTGCAGGTGAGTGCAGTGCAGGTGAGTGCAGTGCAGTGCATGTGAATGCAGTGCAGTGCAGGTGAGTGCAGTGCAGTGCAGGTGAGTGCAGTGCAGTGCAGGTGAGTGCAGTGCAGTGCAGGTGAGTGCAGTGCAGTGCAGGTGAGTGCAGGTGAGTGCAGTGCAGGTGAGTGCAGTGCAGGTGCGTGCAGTGCAGTGCAGGTGAGTGCAGTGCAGTGCAGGTGAGTGCAGTGCAGGTGAGTGCAGTGCAGGTGAGTGCCGTTGAGTGCAGTGCAGTGCAGTGCAGGTGAGTGCAGTGCAGTGCAGGTGAGTGCAGTTGAGTGCAGAGTGGTGTGTATTGACAATGTAAATGACAATGCCATTTATTTATGATTTAAAGAAAAAAAAAGAAATGTCATGAGCAATGCCAATAGCTCTACCTTTAATGATGCCGAGACCATTGCATTGCAAATGCTTGTTTTAATTGCTTTCCCATTTTCAAATGGTCAGAAAAGCATCAGCTGTATCATTCATGTGTTCTTTAAAGTGGGGCAGGAATGACAAAAGCCGACTTTTGTGTTGCCTCCCTATGTGTATAGATACTATCAGTGCATTAACAGCAGTGTTACAATCTTCAGTATTCTGGCAGCAGAGGAGCCACTTTCAGTTGACAAAAAACGTTATTTAGAAACATCCCACATTCTGAAGGAGTTCACATTAATTTTGAAGCCAGGAGTTTTCTCATCTAGAATTGAAACTCAAAAAGCACATGCTGCTATCTTTGCATTTAGAAAATATGATCATTTTCACAATCTACTTTTTTGGCCTTGTCGATAAGTAGATACCTATGAGGCTTTCATTCAGTATGAGAGGCATCCAACATTTATTACCTTCACAATAATTTACCTTAGGATGCCTATAAGTTCTGTTGCATGGTAAACTCTGATAGCCCATTTGTAATGTGTGATTCAACCATGAGGTGTAAGCAATTTCCATTGTGTTCAATTTAAGTCAAATTGCACAATTTCAATTCTCAGAAAATAAATAGATGCAAGAAAGTCCAAATACATGTAGGATAAAAAAGTGAAAATTCATCAATAGGAGGAAGCTGAGTGGATGAACCCCCGTTGTCTCAAGCTAAATGCTGAGAAAACTGAGTTTCTTATCCTTGGCAAGTGTAGGAAGCTGGCTCTGTATATACTATACCAAAGTGAGGTATAGTGTGCACAGAGTCCAGTGGAACCCCAAAGGTAGGCAGAGTTAAAGTTAAATAGTACCTCTCACTCTCTATTTGTGGTAGTGTGGTCGAGCAGTAAGGCAGTTTCAGAGTACAGTGTTAAGCATTTGTTGTACACACTCAGTCAGCAAATGAATTTGCACACTCAGACTGAACTTCAGACAAATTGTTTTTGTATGAAAACATTCTCTTAGTTATTTTATTTCCTAGAACCAAGCAGGCCTGGCACAGGTAAGTGATAAGTATTTTGCAGTAGATATACAGTTTTGACTTACAGTATTGTTTCTGAGAAATGCAATGCTTTGTAAATACAGTATATGTACTTAGTGTAGGATTTTCAGTAAGATTACAGGTGAGTTAATTTTGAGATTACTTTTCTGAAAACAGACAACTGCGAGTGTCCCGGTAAGGTGAAATCCTACCTCAAAAAACACCCCTGCATCCAGCCGCCCTGCACCCTGGAGAAGAGAACCAGAGGTGCACCTACATCCCCGGGCCCTCCAGCTTACCTGCCCAACTGTTGAGTCCTCCCAGAAAACCAAAACCCAAAATCCCCATTGAAAACAACAGGGCAGCCGACGCCAAAACAGCACCCTGCACCCAGCCGCCCCTGCACCACTGCGGGTACACTTTTTGTGCTAATCAGGATCCCCTTTTGCCCTGAGCCTAACACCAGGAGCTTGGCTCCCACACTTAGAAACTTTTCCAAGAAAAACTGTCAATGTTATCCTAAGGCAGAAAATAGTGTTATCGGTTTTAGGGTAAGTATTCGGTAGTGGTAGTTGAGTTTCTAGGGGTCGACTCAGGGGTGCCCCAGGATCAGGGATGCACTGTTGTTACATCCTCAGCAGCACTAGGGCGGCCGGTTGCAGAGTGCTGAGGCCCTATGTTATCCAGTGGGGAATAGGGGGCCTCCGGTTAGGGGCTGCTGACGAGCAGGCCACAAGGTTGTGGGAGCCAAGCTCCTGGTGTTAGGCTCAGGGCAAAAGGGGATCCTGTTTAGCACGAAAAATGTACCCGCAACGGTGCAAGGGCGGCTGGGAGCAGGGTGCTATTTTGGCGTCGGGTGCCCTGTTTTCAATGGGGATTTTTGGTTTTGGTTTTCTGGGAGGACCCACCAGCTGGGCAGGTAAGCTGGAGGGCCTGTGGATGTAGGTGCACCTCTGGTTCTCTTCTCCAGGGTGCAGGGTGGCTGGATGCAGGGGTGTCTTTGGAGGTATGATTTCACCTTACCGGGCCACTCGCAGTTGTGGGGGTGGTCTCTGTGCAGAGGCTGCAGGCGACGTTGGGAAGTCCTGGAGGGGTCAACCCACAGTGGACTCAGACTCTGGAGAGCTGGGAGACATCGTTGGGACCAGTGGGCCACTCAAACTCGGGCCGTAGGCGACGGGTGCAATGGTGGTGCCAGGCGTCGGGTTTCTTTTTCCTCAGCAGACTCTGAGTCTTTCTTTGGTGTTTCTTCTGAATAGAGCTGCTGTTCACAGGTGATCCGGGCTTTGTTGAAGGCAGTCAGTCCGCCCAGGGGTTCTGGAGGTCACTGGTTGCAGGACAAGATGATTATTGGCGCAGGATCTCTGGAAATTGCATACGGGCCGGTAGGGCTGGGGCCAAGTCAGTTGTTCTCTGTAGTCTCCTCTGCTGGGTGTCTTCTTTCGTCCTTTTTCTCCTTATGTTGCGGGAATTTGAGTTCTTGGTTCAGGGTTGCCCCCTAACTACTGTATTTAGGGGGGTTTTAGGGGTCTCAAGGTCAGTAGCCAATGGACTACTGACCTTAGGGTAACTACAAACTTAGTGTGCTCACCCCACGCGGGAGAATGAGCAAAATCCCTAATCCTGATTGGGGAGTGCCTGTCATCTGCAAGATGGTGGGGACTGAAGAGTGGGCTTCACCTTGCCTCCCCCACCTTGGGGGTGGAGTTGGCAGAGGTGGGCACACCTTTTGGGCTAGCTAGTTTTTCCTGACTGTTTCCCACCAAAAAGGAAGGGAGACAAGAAGGGGGCCTGCTCCTGATAGCAGGAGGGGCTGGGAGTCACATTACAAAGGCTGCCACGCCTTTGAAGCTTCCCTGCCACAGATGGCCCTTTGGCCTGGGGGAGGTGTGAACACCTCCTCCTAGGATAGGCTTTATTTTTGGGCTCAGGGAGCGAAGGCTCCCACCCTAGGGCTCCAGAAACATGTCTCGTGGTGGCAGGGTGATGTGTACCAGTCTGGCAGCCCACCAAAGGCTGGTCTTTTTTCAGGGGGCATCTCTAAGATGCCCTCTGTGAGCATTTTTCATTGAATCCCACACTGGTATCAGTGTGGGTTTAATGTGCTGAGAAGTTTGATACCAAACTTCTCAGTTTTGAGTGTAGCCATTATGGTGCTGTGGAGTTTGTAATTACAAAATACCAGCACCATATACTCTTAATGGCAGCACTGCACCAACAGTGTCTAAGAATGGACTTAGACACTCTAGGGGTACAGGGCACATGCACATGTACCCTCACCACTGGTATAGGGCGCCTAGCTAGAGGGGTGACTGATCTATGCCACGGCAGTAGGTTGTAGGCATAGCACACAGGAATGTGTGCCATGTCGACTCTTTACTTTGTTCCACACCAAAACCTGCAGCCTGCAAAGGAAGTGTGTGTGTGTAAAGGTACAGGGCCTCTAAGGGTGGCACAATAAATGCTGCAGCTCTTAGAGGTCTTCCCTGGTCACAGTGCCCTGGGTACCTGTGGTACCATTTACCAGGGGCTGACCTGTGGCCAGAGATGTCTATTGGGATAGTTTTGGGGAAAGCACACAGGCCTTGGGAACCTGATTGGCAGGGACCCAGGGCACATCAAGTCAAAAAAGCATCAGTGTTCTAGCAAAAAGTGGAGGGGGTTACTGCAACAGAACCCACTTTCCTACAGCAAGCAGCCTTCGATTTGGTTTACAATCTGGTGGGCGGAGTCGCTTGGGCCTCTAGAGTTAAAAATCTCGGTTTCTGGTTTGACTCAAAGCCCTCATTCAATAATCAGATCTTGAGCCCAGCAAGACAATTCTTTGGGATCTTAAAAACGTTTAAAAAGATCCTCAGAATTCTAAAAGATGCAGTCAGGAACTCATTGGTCTAGGCTCTGAAAATGTCCAAACTGGACTACTACAATGTTTTATATCTGGGGTTCTCACAGCCATGACTGATGAGACTCCAATGTGTGCAGACTCAGCAGCTCGACTGTTGTTAAATCTGCCAAGACGTTCCCTTACAGCTCCTTCTTTTGTGAAAGTACACTGGCTACCACTAAAGGAAAGGGTTTCCTTGAAAGCCATGTGCTATTGTTACAAGTCTCTCACAATAAGGGCCTGTGGTATCTGTACCCTCTGCTCACGTCCTACTCCCCAAGGAGAAGTTTGAGATCAGCAGGGGCCTCTGGACAGTATCCCTGTTACTAAAATGGTTTGCATTGGAGGATACTCCTTTCGCCTCTTGGTCGCTAAGATGTGGAGCTCTCTTCTGCTTAGGCAGGGAAAAACAGGTTCCGGAAAAAGCTAAAGACCTGGCTATATAGATCCACTTAATTGTTCCTCTTTAGTGGTTCGTCTGTTCTGGACTCTGAGAGAGAAACCTTAGCGCTAGGACAGGAGGAATACTGGGCTGACATCTTGAAAGCCCCAGACAAGAGGGCCAGTGAGGCCCGCTTGAAATTCTGCCTCTTCAAGACGCTCCATGACTGGCTTTGAACCCCAGTGAGAATGAGCAGGACAGGTGTCCTACCTCATACGAACTGCTGGAGGTGCACGGCCACCCAAGGCAACCTCCCTTGCGTCTTCTGTGAATGTCCCTCGGTGCTGCCCTTCTGGATGGCTGTCGGGAACACCCTGGGAGCAACAATGCCCCTTAACTTCCCCTCCCCTTCTGTAATCCTCCTCCCGATACTGGGGACTCCTCGGACCTCCCCCGCAGCGCCACCTTCTATGCACAGTTCTAGCAACGGCCAAGTTATGTATACTTCGCCAGTGGAGGTCGCCAATGCCACCCTCACAGCAGGACTGGACATTAGCAATGATTCAGACTGCGGCTCACAAACGCGTAATATACAACTTACAGGACCAGGCGGGGTATTCGTGCAAACATGGGCATCATTCTTCCCGGGAGAACCCTGAGACGTGCTCCTGCCACACCCTCCCACCCCCTCAATGCTACAACGTACTTGCCTGTGCCCCACTGGTGCACCCAGCCACAGAACTGGGAGGCCCTCTGCGGCCCTGGCCTTGCCGTCAGCACTTTGCCTCTCCTCCCCCGTCTCACCTTCCTTTACCCCACTCTACACGGTGCTCACACGCCCTCACAAGCCCTCTACTCCCACCAGCCTTCCCATTCTTTTGCTCCCCATTCACCAACTGTAGTGTCATTCCCCGCCCCCACCCATATCTAGACTGCCCTTTCCTCACCTTGTCCCCCCTCCCTATTCTCTGCCCCTGTTCCCCCCCCCCTATTCTCTGCCCCTGTTCCCCCCCCTTATTCTGATACGTATGCAGGTGGACCCCCTCAGCACTGCGGAACCCAAACAATGCCCCCAATGACTGCCACAAATACAATCAGGGAAACGCACCTCACCTTGACTGAGCACCATAGCACGCATTGGCCCAACAGCACAGAGCCCTAGAGGGAGCGTGTGGCTCCCCTGGAGTGTGTCCAGTATAATGGGTAGTCTTCTCACTCTCAACCTCTCCAAACTCGTTGTGGTGCTGGCACCCCGCTCAAATGGGAATTAATTAAGGAGGGCTAAAGTGTATCCTGGAATAAAAAGACCCCTCCTCTTCAGGTATCCTTTATCAATAAACTATAAAATAACAGACCTCCTCTTGGGCCCTTTCAAGTTAATAAAGTTCTGCGCCATCCTCCAATGCCCAGCTTTTGTTAATCTGCGTGCTATTTTTCACGCAAGCCCAATCCCTGGTCTGTGCTCTTAGAGTGGATTTTCCCAGCAATTGCTAATCAGCTTGCTGCAGCTTTAGGCAGGAAACGTATGTCTTTCTAAAAGTCATGTTTTTCGTATATTTATCAAAAATCCCCAAAAATATTAAGAAGAGTAATATGAGCGTGGTACCTTATTATAAATCAATGTTACATAATCAGCATTTAAACTAATCTTTAACATTTCTTACAGAAAAGCCGCAGCATCTATGCAATAAAAATAGCTTATTGGTGCCGGTCACTGAAGGAGCATACCAACCATAACTGCTTACATGTTCCACTTTCAAATGTTAAGCACCCTTTTCCTTGTGGGCTTCAAGGCCTATTGAGGGGTAACTTACATCATATTTAAAAGTCAGACTCCTACCTGTCAAAAATTAGTTATTCTGACAGGCCAGCCTGCAAGTTTAAAACTGCTTTAGATAGGAGACATATAGGCCTTAAACCATGTTTTCCTTACCTGGTGAGTGCATGGCAGACTATGTGCTGCAGTCCACAGGAGATATTTAACTTTCCATGCCATTTGTGTATTACCTCCACCTTATGCAACAGCCTTGCTGGTAGGGTAAATCTGCCATTTGGGGTGCGTGACCAAGATGGCAGTCAAGCTTTAGTGAGGCTCCTACCACCCGAAATTGATCCATTCTCATCCTGCCTGACAGTGCTAGGTGTGTCACCCCTTGCCGGGCCCCAGACAAGCAGGGTGTTTCTGCCACCCTTTCCGACGCTCCTGAGGCAGTGGCGAGGCAGATGGATCCACGTCGTGGTGTCCGACTGGTGAACGGCTCGATCCAAAATTACTACTGGCACCGAGTTGCTACAGCCCTACGGCCTGTGAGGCACTGACTGGCACCGTACCTGACTGGAATCAGAGACTGGACCTTCTAGACATCGAGGAACCGGGCAGAGCCGGTGAGCTGGCCCTCGACAGCCGAGGGGAGCCCCAGACCGGTGAGTGCACCCATGGTCCCCCAGGACTGGAGCAGTGGCTGCGGTGGAGTGGGGTTGCTCCTGAGTGGACAACAGGAGAGGCGATTAGGGGCCCGCCCCTCGGTGCAAGTAGGGTGGGTTCTGGGCCGTGGTACCCACCAGGACCGTGTCCCTGTTCCAGTGCCGACCGGGGGTGGGGAGAGGTGGAGGCCTTGGCCCCCACAATGGTGGCACCCGCTTGCGGGGTGCTGGTTTGCGAGCCTACCAACAGGGTAGCCCCTCTCCCCTCAGCCACACCCCAGTCTGCGTGGATTTGAGCATGCTCCTCAAGGCAATCCAGGATTTGCATGAGGCGGTGGAGAACAAGGTTAATGGCCTCCTGATTGGCCTCTCGCTGTTGTGGCAGGACCTAAGCAAAGTTGTTGATAAGAGTGACTGAAACTAAGACACAGATCTCCATGACGAAGATGAAGTAACCACACTCAAACACCAAGTGTCCAAGTTAATGACCTTGTTTATGACCCTCGATGCAATGACAGAAGATGCAGAAAATGGCTCAAGATCTAATAATCTGTGCCTCCTAGAGACTTTTGAGAGTTCAACTCTGGCCGAAACTATGGAAGCCTGGTTTTAATCCTGAGTCCCAGCAGACAAGACCGCTGACATGTTTGTTATTGAGAAAGCACATCGATCATTAACCTAAAGCCACCGCCCGTAGCACCACCTCGACCGGTGATGCTCCGAATTCTTAATGACCGTGACGCATTCGTCCGCGAAGCCCGGAACCAGCCGTATCTCCATCATCTGATTTACGTTGATCCTGATGGGATTGTTCTTTTCTTCTGCCTTTGTTATTACCTTTCAGATTTTCACTCCCACGGCTCACCTATGCCATAATGTAGGCATTTATAGCTGTGCTTGGTGTTTCCGTGCAGGGACGATTCAGGTCCTCTGAGAGTCCCCAAATGTACCATTGCCATCACACTCAGGTGATCACAATGCTCTCTTGGAATCCTTATGATCTTTTAGTACGTATTAAGAGATCTGCTGACTTGAGCTATATCAAACGATACAAGCCAGATAGATTCCTGTTGGAGGAAACCCACCTATTAGGGAATAACTGCCCCTTTCTAGGCCGCTTAGGCTATGATAGGGTTTTTCACTTGGGCTTTGCCAGAGGCTCCAGCGGGGTGGCCCTCCTATTGCACAAGTCCCTTCCATTGACCGTAAACAAGATACATGAGAATCCCCAGGGAGATATGCAGGGGTTGATGGCCATATGGCTGCTAAACAGTACAACTTTATCTTGTGTTATGCCCCACCCACAGCTGCTGCAGCCCACCTTCAGGTACTCTGATCCTTACTGGAGGCCTTTCCCGCAGGGACCACACTAGTGAGAGGAGAATTTATTGCAGTCCTGGACCCAAACGGTACACCTCAGCTGCCCCCCAACCTGGTTGTCTGACTCGCTTGACTGGTTTATTTACTTGATCTGACTCTATGGGCCTAGGTGATGCATGGCATTCCTGACACCCATTGCTATGAGCGTACACACAGCTGTCCGCAGCTCACAATACAGAGTCTCGGATTGATTTGCTTTGGCTGTCAGCGATGGACCAACTCTCGCTGTGTTCCTTCCGAATCCTCCCTCTTGGTATATCTGACCATGCCCCCCTACTAGCGGAATAGGGTGCTCGCTCGAAGACTCTATGTCCTATCTGGAGGATTAGTGCGTGGCATCCGAAGGCTCCTGAATGCATCTCTTTCGTTTGTGGAGGAGATACAGGCCTTCCTTCAGGCAAATGAAGGCTGTGGGCATCGAGCAAACCCTCCATGAAGGGACTCTTGTAGTGCAATGTGAGGCAGCAAGAGTCCCTGCAACAAAAGCGGGTGACTGACCTCAAAACTCAAATACTTAATTTGGAGCATCGCTCCCAACAATCTGGCACAGAGGAGACACAGCGTCTCCTGACGTGGATGCGGGCCAACCAGCATGAGGTTCCCCTTGAGGAGGCATAGCACTGCTGGTGGGCATCGACCCAAAGAGTTTATGAATCTGTACACAAGTCGGGTAAAATATTCTACTGGCTGGCGACTCATAATATCGCCACCAGAGTGGTGTCTACCGTTAGAGCCTCAGCTGGCGTTCTCCATGAGTAGATGCCGGCAATTGCTCAGGTCTTTGCAACATTCTACCAAGGCCTCTAAACACGATGTCCGACGCCCCTCTTTGAGATGGAGAAATCTATTCTCTGGGATATATCACTACCCTCTATTCCACCCTCCTTGGCCAATTAATTAGACCAGGCTCTGACTGAGTGAGAGGTCGACCAAGCCATACCTGCACGCCAATTGCATGCTCCCGTCGGTCAACGGCCGACGGGAGCACCCGACGGATCCCCGCCCACCTAATAGAACGCCCGCACCACGCGGCGGAAAAACCGCCACGGTTAAGGCGTTAAAAGTAGTTCCATACCATTTTAACACCCTGCTTGCTGAATGTCTACTCTGAGGTGATACAATGGGGATCCTTCTCCCTGACCTAGACTGTGCCACCATTGTTGTTATTCCCAAGGAGGGCTTGCCTCCGGACCGGTGCTCCTCCTACCACTTGATCTCACTTTTAATGCAGTCATTAAGATCTTGGCTAAAGTTCTGGTGGCTCGGCTGACCCGTACCTTATCACCTCTTATTCACCAAGATTCATGTGGGTTCATACCGGGCAATAGCACACGCCGCTGTGCTTCTGCCTGGTAGTGCTGAGGGCTCTTTCCCAGACACAGGACCTGGATGGCACTTTGGCTCTTCTCTTTGTAGTCTTTGATAGGCCTTTTACAAGATGTCCTGGGATTTCCTGGAGGCGGTCCTCCTAAGAGCAAGTCTGGGAACAAAGTTCCACAGATTGGTCCATCTCCTCTACAACAACCCCACGGTTCAAGTCCGAGTAAGTGTTATAAAAATAAAACCTGCCATTTGGGGATTCTCCAGTTTTACCATGTTTTATGGGTTACATTGGGGCATGCACCCCAATGCATGGAGTTCAGAAACATGTTGCATCAGTCCTAAAGAAATGGAGGGGTGACCACACATAGAGGGGCACTTTTTCTCACTTCGTTTTCTATTGTCTCCCTTTACAGGTACCCTATCTTATATTTACTTTTACTCATTTTCTTGTCATTTTTTACAGCATATTACTCCCCAAATGGTAACGATGGGCCGCTTATTTGGCATTCAATTAATTTGCAATGTTCCGCATCCTGTGCAGCCTTTCTTTTTTTCTACTTTTATTCTGTTAGTGTATCTTGCATATGTTTCTGAGTTTGCGTGTATGTTCATTGTCATTGTCTACGTGGGAGAATGCAAGAATGGCTCAGAGGGTTGGTGAGGGAATGCATAAGTGCAATGATGAATGACAGAGTGCACGAGTGATAACCAATTGCGTGCCTAAATTAATCAGTGACCAAAAAGGCACTTTTATTTATAAGTAAAAGAAACAATTGATGGACGGAATGCTGGACAATGCAAACATTCACACCCAATCACAAGGATCTGGGTTTAATCTATCATTCTTTTGCTCACCACACCACCCCAGTTTGGACCCAACCATATGCAAATCAGTCTTGACCCTGTTCCTTGTGGGAACACTCTAGCTGAACTGCCAAGCTAGGTCCTCCCTGGACCGGAAACAAGCATCTTGGGACCAGTTTCAGGGCATCACCCTCCATCAGCCAGGCTAGCTTGAATTCAGTGGTGTAGTGAGCACGGGACCCACGTCTTGGCATACCCGTCCCACTTAGGGCGACAAATACAAAAGAAACAGTTGATGGACGAAATGTTGGGCAATGCAAGCATTTACCCCCAGTCACACGGATCTGGGTTTAATCCAGCATTCTTGTGCTCACCACACCACCCAGTTTGGACCCAGCCATATGCAAATCAGTCTTAACCCTGTTCCTTGTGGGACCAGTCCAGCCCGCACTGCCAAGTCAGGTCCTCCCTGGACTGAAACAAGCATCATGGGACCGGTTTCAGGGCATCACCCTTCATCAGCCAGGCCAGCTTGAATCCAGTAGTGTAGTGAGCACGGGACCCACGTCTGGGCATACCTGTCGCGCTTAGGGTGACATATGCAAAAGAAACAACTGATGGACTGAATGCTGGACAATGCAAACATTCACCTTCAGTCACAAGTATCTGGGTTTAATCCATCATTCTTTTGCTCACCACACCACCCCTGTGTGGACCCAGCCATGTGCAAATTAGTCTTGACCTTGTTCCTTGTGGGAACAGTCCAGCCCGAACTGCCTAGCCAGGTACTCCCTGGACCGGAAACAAGCATCCTGGGACTGGTTTCAGGGCATCACCCTTAATCAGCCAGGCTAGCTTGAATCTAGTGGTGTAGTGAGCACGAGACCCACATCTGGGCATACCCGTCCCACTTAAGGCGACATATGCAAAAGAAACAATGGATGGACGGAATGCTAGACAATGCAAACGTTCACCCCCAGTCTCAAGAATCTGGGTTTAATCCATCATTCTTTTGCTCACCAAACCACCCAGGTTTGCATCCAGTCATATGCAAATCAGTCTTTACCCTGTTCCTTGTGGGACCACTCCAGCCCGAGCTGCCAAGCCAGGTTCTCCTTGGACCGGAAACAAGCATCCTGGGACCGATTTCAGGGCATCACCCTTCATCAGCCAGGCTAGTTTGAATCCAGTGGTGTAGTGAGCACGGGACCTACGTCTGGACATACCTGTCCCACGTAGGGCGACATATGCAAAAGAAACAATTGATGGACGGAATGCTGCACAATGCAAACATTCACCCCCAGTCACAAGAATCTGGGTTTAATCCATCATTCTTTTGCTCACCATACCACCTCTGTCCTCATTGCCAGTATTTGCGTTGAGTCATACCTTCTGTATCTTGGTGTTTGTGTTGGTCCGGACAAGAGGTACTTATTCATTTTTAGGTCTCGCCCTGGAATTAGCATCCAAAGGATGCTTCCAGGGACGGAGACGTATAGTCAGCTGTCTCGAGGGAAGGACGGACGAGAAGGTGCACGAGCGCAGTCCAGGCTGGATTGGTGTGCGCGAACGCGCACGTTCCGTCCTGCGCCGCCCTCCCAGCCTACCGCGCATGCATGCATGCACACAGACAGACACAGACACACACACACACACACAGGCGCGCACTCGCACTTACACAGACACGCAGGCACCCAGACAGGCAATCCCCTCCTCCTCCTCCCCCACAGTCACACACGCATACACACAGACTCCAAGACACACGCACACATACACAGGCCGCCGCCGCGCGCGCGCCCACACATGCCCCCCTCCCGCCCTCGCAGGCCAGCCACAAAGCGCAGCCCCACTCACCGGCAGCAGGACTCTTTCTCCATTCTTCGGCACAGGGGCGCAGGGTAGGCTCCTGCCTGCTCCGGTGCTGCAACGAATCGCCGCTCTTCCGGCTCTTCCGTGGGAGGCGGGGTAGGCTCCCGCCCTCCTACTTCCTGTTGTCGCGCCGGCCTGCCTGACTTTCTGGTCGCAGGCCGGCAGAGCACGGAATACAAGCACCAATGAGGCATCACTTTAAAATACTTGTGCAACTTCGTATGTACTGCCGGAATTAAACAAAAATGCTTAGACGACCTCTAGTTTTAATGGATACATTTCGCATTCCACAAAAGTAAAACTGATTTTCAATTGAGTGTATTTAACACGACAGCGTAAACAGCAAAACTGATTTTCAATTGAGTGTATTTAACACGACAGCGTAAACAGCAATTACAATACAAGCAGGCTAAAGGCGAATGCCAGAAAAGGTAAATGTATGTTGCAAATTATGATAAAAGAACCTAGTTACACTAGGTATGCCTGTTCATAGGACGCAACAATGCGGCGCTGCATATTTTTGAAGCGTCAAACATGGAGTGCGGGATTTATGTTGGGAATGCTGAACGCCGACTTTGTTGTCGGTTTAAACATCCTCCCAGTAATCCTTACAGTTAGAATCACAAGGGCAGCCTTCCCGCCTGGATGAGCTCATGTTACCGTCGGCTTGCGTCTGCTGCGCGAGGTGGGTTTGGTATATTTCCAACAAATTTTTAAAATGGAGCGCCAAACCGACGGAAAACTCGTGGAAGGGGCTGCCAGTGAGAAAACGAGCCCTCGTGTTTCTGACGGTGTTCTGATATTAACGTGACTGCTTTTCAAAGGAGCCGTCTGCTACACACAGTATGTACCTATCCTCAAATAAATAAACTAGGTTGTGTACTTTCACTTCATTGTGTATATTCGTTGTTGTCCGAACCTGTTGTCCTTCTGAACCCCAAAAATGTGTGCAAGTAGTTGTGGGAGAATAGGGCATTAATGGCCAGACTGCGAACTCTGGAACCGGGGGAACCACCAGGTTCGAGTCTCGGCGTCACCTCAACTACACCCTGTGATTCTGGGCAAATCACTTAATTTTCCCATGCCTAAAATAATTGAAGTGGTGCTCGTGTGAAGCGCTCAAGTACTTTCGGGTCGAATTCGCGCTACATAAAATTGCAAGCACAGTAAACGTGCCTACACTGTGCATCATCTTTCCCAGGTTAAACACACATGACCGGGCACGCCTGGGAGCACAGCGCCTCTCTCCGTCATGTTTACATTGCTACTGTGTCCACTCTGTCGAGTAGTTTTCAATTAGGTGAGAAAGGTACCTGTCAGAGTCCAGGAAAAGCCAACTTATTCAATAGTTAGATTTGGAAGTGAGACTGCGAGCTGCACACCCAGAAAGGCGCCAACCCACCCCCTCCTAGGCAAGCATGGTACTTGGGTACAACTGGTGGGCATCTGTACCAGGTTCTGACAGGAGCCCGTTGGTTCTCTACCCCCCTCCTTCTCCCTGCACTTCACTTACAGCAGACTAGAATTTTCTGCTGTCACACCCACACAACAGACGCACCTCGTTAACTCCTGCCTCGCCGCAGGCACCAGCCCCATCAAGGAAGGTGTGGGTCCGGTGCGGGGGGAGTAGAGCCGGGCATTCTCCTGCGCCCTGTCGGTGCGGCTGCTGTGCTTGGCGCGGCCCGTTTGGCGCCACCGGCGGAGTGTTTTTATAGACAGAGGGGTGAGCTCCAGGAGGAGCCTGAGAGGTGCGGGCAGCCTAGGATGAGTCTTTTGTTGCCCTGAGCACACGCACCTCACAGCAGCAGCAGCAATCGTCACCAGAGCTCCTGCGTGCTCCGGGGGCTCCCCGGCGACTGCACGTACGTCATCATGGTAAGACCCCATTAACTTTCAACTTTTTACAGAGTTTTTGTACGGCAGAATACGCCGAGATGCCACAGTTTATTTAAGTACTGAACGCTCCCGTCGCACAGAAAGGAGGCGTTTGGGCGGCCGAGTCGTACGAGCACCGATTAGAAAAGTGCGCTGCTTAGTTATTTATATTGGCAGGTTGGAATCTGGGACTATTGGGCGGGTGGCACAGGAATATGCTAACAGGCTTTACACTGTGGCTCCTGGCGCTTGCCGTACTTGTCTACTTGTGTTTCTGGAGGTGTGACGGGAGTGGAAACATAACGTAACTACTGCAAAAAAAAATAGCCAATGCCATTTACAATACTAAAAGCTCAAACTTTGCCTAATGCGAGACCTATTGCATTGCAAATGCTTGTTTCATTTTGTGGTAAGTAAAAGTTATTTGGTCCTTGAATTCTGAAAACATACCACCATATGCATGGGGTTAGGTAGTAAATCCAACACTGTGCATTGTGATTACTTGGTCAAACTATTAAGATATAAAGGACATTTTCAAAAACAGTGTTTTACAATGTTTCTTGTGCATTTACCTACGGATGTATGACATTACAACGCATGCTTTTACCACGCATGCCTTTACAACGCGGTATTTACAACGCATGCCTTTACAACGCATAGCGCTTTGGGGTGCTGGATAGTGAATAGTTTAATTTACTATTCCAACTCCAGTCCCCGTGGATAGTAGGGAAGGTGTTGGATAGTAAATTAAATCTATTCCCTATCCTAGAGCGCCCCCCAGCACAATGCGTTGTAATGGTTTGCGTTGTAAAAGTTGCATCGTAAAGGCACTGCGTGGTAAAAGTTGCGTTGTAAAGGATGTTTCCCTTTACCTACACATCTTGGAAAGTAGTAATTGTATTGATAGTGAGGTACAGAATTGGTATTCTCCACAGGTACTCAAGAAGTACTTGAGCGTGTCTTACAATAATTGAGAATTCCGTAGAATTGGAATAATGAATCATTTCATGGTTAAGAAATTGATCTCCATGACTTTAGCCAAATATTGCCATACAGAGTATTGCTCCTACATAACCCAAGCGAAGAATTGTAGGCACCAGTCCCTTTCTTCCAACTGGTTGTTTTAAACGCTTTGTCGCAAATGCTTTTTATACATACAAAGAGACGGAATCTGCTTTCACCTCTGAATGCATGTTTTAAAATGGACAAATATTGCTAAAGTGGAGCAGGCTGTTCACTGTTTCTCATGCTGTCAGGATTCTGACATTAGGTCTAATTACAGGACAGCCTGCAGAGCTTTCCTTGTTAGAATGAAAGTTTTCCTAGTCCTCAGGCTGCATCCATTTACTTTCTCATGAAAGAGTACATGAGCCACAGAGGAGGGGGCACTCAAAGTGCTGCCACACAGCTTTTTACTTAGCAATGACAGGGTGGTTTTAGTTCAAGATGACAAACAGGCTACATGATCCAATGTTGGCAAGAGAGCAAACTTTTTTAAGACCCCCTGGGTAGTAGTCATGCAGTGATGGATATTGCCATATATTATATGCAAAATTAAGTGTGCAAAAATATAGCCTACTGTGGTTTTTATTTCCTTTATGCAAAAAAAATAAAGTGAATAAATACAGACTGCAAATATCATGAAACCCGGAGCCTGGTTCGTAATCAACGTAAAGGGCCGACTTCACAAAGGTAAAGTTAGACTTTTGGTCTAAGGCCCACATGCATCAACAATGCCATTTGCGATTCCTTATTAGCGAAAAATAAGGATTCGCTAATAAAGAATTGCAAAAGGCTATGCATGAAGAAATCGCTAAAAAAATAGCGATTTCTTAAAATTCCTTAATTGCGATTCTCTAATTGAGATTCGCAATTAAGGAATACCTCCTCATTCATTCCTATGGGCCTAGAGGCCCATAGGAATGAATGGAAAGACATTCTCAATTTGCGATTCTCAATTAGAGAATCGCAAATTGAGAATGCAATTTCAAGGGTGCGAGGGTGTCAAAAGGACACCCTGTTGCACCCCTGAAATCTGCCTTTAAGTACATCTTGCACACACACATGCCCCAAGGGCATGTGTGTGTGTAAAATGGAACTTTGAAAAATGCACTTAAGTGCATTTTTCTACGTTTTCGCAAATTACCATGAAGGTCAACTTCATGGTAATTTGCTCCCCTTATTAGCGAATTCGCTAATTTTTTAAGTTTGATGCATTGCATTTAAGGAATCTCAATTTGAGATTCCTTAAATGTAATCGCAATTTAAGAAATCGCAATTTTACGATTTCTTAAATTGCGAAAAGTACAAAAATTATGATGCATCCCAAAAGTTCAAATTGCATTAGCAAACGGACGATTTTTGCAATTCGCACCATTTGCGAATGCAATTTTCAATGATGCATGTGCCCCTAAGTTTAGACCAAAGGTCTAACTTCACAACTTTTCGGTATTTGCAAAGATAAGTTACGAGTAGTATCTTTAGGACTTTAGGAGTTTCCGCACTTGGGGCAGAGTCTCTGAACTCAGTGGAAATTTAGACTTTTGGTGTAAACTTAGATTGTGAATCGGGCCCAAAATCTTTAACTCCAACCTAAAAAAAACTTTCAAATAGTGTTGTGGAAAATAACATATTCACTAAATAAGAATGCAGTTAGTGGAACTAAAGAAAATTCATTAATAAAGCTTCCTTTCACCATTCTGATATTATACATATGATCTTTTATCAAACTAGTACAACTGAGTTGTACAATAAATAATCTCAATAAAAAAATTACCCCCTGCGTTTCTTACGTTTTCCAAAATCGCAACTGCCTCCTTGTTTTTGTAGAAAAGTAAAAGTTAACGCTCTACATAATTTTTTGAGCGTTTGGGGGGCGGGGAATGGGGACTTTCTTCCAAATGCTTCGACCTGCAGCACTTCCACAAATACGTGTATTGCATTTTGGTAATTCAAAGCTTGGGTTTGGGAATATCAAAATCCACTCCCGATTAACTGATCTTCATTTTGAAATTTGGGTGCTGAAAGTGAATTTTATCAGATAAAAGATAAAGGGCTACACAGTAGTCCTTTGGCTCTAGATATACTTATAGACCGCGCATGGCTCATTGAGGCAGTTTTTATGGAACATCTATGTACACTCATCTTTGCTTTGGTATTAATTATGTCAAGCAGCAAATTACAACGTTGGCCACATTCACACTTTGTGTAGCAGCATATCTTGTTTGAGAATGAAAGATTTTACTAATGAATTTCTTTTAGTATTGGATAATAAATCAACAGATAGCTGCTCACTGAGCTATCTGTTAATCTGTTTGTCGCTTAGTACTTGTAGCCTCTAGCTTGTCACTTAATGTCTTTCGTCAACACAACCATTTGGATTCAAACAATACGGTAGTCAGCCTTTCCATGATAAATGTTCCTCTCTCTGGAATTCCCTTCAAAAACCGAGACTAGAAAAAAGACCCACATATTCATCAAATAGATTAAAAATGTGTTAAAAAAAAAAGTCATATAACCATAATGATGCAACATCAGAATTTAGCGTCACAATTAACTTGTATTTAAAATACATTTATATTAAAGAAATAAAGTCATAAAATTATAAATTAATCGCAAAAACACCTCATTTTGGGACATATGTATCAAACGATTTTTCATTCGCAAACACTGCGATTCGCCAAAATACAGCGTTTGCGAATGGAAAATCGCTAAACGCGATGTACGAGTGGTTTTCTCATCGCAAAATTAAAGAATCGCAAAATTTCCGATTCCTTAATTCTGTGTAAGCATTTAAGGAATCGTAAATTGCAATTCCTTAAATGCTATGTATCAAGCACCCAAGTTCTGCGATTTCTCATTCAAAAATCGCAAATTACCACCAACTTCAAGTTGGTGGTAATTTGTGATTTCTTTCACAAATGCACTTTTTTCATTTGTAAAGGTGCTATGTGGCGCACATACATGCCCTTAGGCATGTATGTGCACCATATGCACATGTTCATTTCGGGGTGCATCAGGGTGTCCTTATGACACCCTTGAAATTATTCTCAATGCGATTCTCAAATTGCGAATCGCAAATTGAGAATGACTTCCCATTCATTCCCATGGGTCTCCTGGCCCATAGAAATGAATGAGAAAGTATTCCTTAATTGCAATTTGCTAATCGCAATTAAGGAATACTAAGAATTCGCAAAAAAGTTGTGATTTCTTTAATACATCCCGTTTTGCAATTCACAAATAGCGATTTCTAAAAAATCCCTATTTGAGATTCACACATCAGATAGCCTCTAATCTTAGCTCTTGGGTTACTTATTTAGAACACACCGACCATGCCCTGGTAACATAATTGGAAACACAGTAGACCACATTAATTTGGTCATTAGAGCGTATAATTATTTGTGTTTCGGGATTAACATGCATTACCCCTTCACACCTATGGATTTGCAGTAGCCATCTTCTCCAGGCACTTCTATAACCTGGAAAAAACCCAGATAATGAGGTATAGTTTCCAGGCTACTGTCACAGATTGGGCAATTAGATCTACTCTCATGGTTCCCACTCCCTTTCCAGTTTGTTGTTTAAGTTCAGCCTGAATTTCACATAAAGGTTACAACAAAATTGAATTGAGGTAAATGTGAGTTAAAATTCACACTCCTTAAAAAATTCACTTCAAATTAGCTAATAGTCGAAATAGTAGAAGTAGTTTGTTTATTTTGCTTTCCAACCAACCAGACCCAATAGGCATTGGCTTACCCTGGTATTTGAATGATCATATCATCTTTATAATTTCCCTTTTCATTCGGATCCCTAATTCACCCTGGTCAGATGTCTTAAATCTGCTTTGACTTTTTTTTAGAATGTTTTTAGAATGTTTTTATTGATTTTATTAGTTGTACATGCTTAGCGCCCATAATCGGCACATTCTGCTGCAACATGCAGCGATAACATTGTCTGCAATACTTACATTATCAAAGGAGAGAGCTGCGCATGTAATGGAGTGGTAGACATGGCGACTGGGCAGGAATCAACGGTTGTCTTTGCTTGGCCATGCTGTGCACGGACAGTCAATCTGCTCCTCTGCGCTTAAACTGCGTAACAAGTAATTTATTGAAGCTGGTTTTGCTGCAGCATGCATGGCATACCAATCAATCAACAACAACTGGGAGGTGGGGAACGGAACTTGGAGTTGAGTTGTCTTGTTTCTGCAGTTGTTGGCGTGTGTGAGTGCCACCTGGTGTGCCCCTGCCCCTTCAGTGGGTGCGCGTGTTAAAATGTGGGTGTACAGTGAGGGAGAACCAGCTTAGTGCCTATGACCAGTCTAAAGATGATGGGTGCCTGCACAGGTTCAGGTGATTGCGGGGGCTGATTTAGCTGATCTTCATCTAGCTGAAACGCTACCAGGATTGCATCCCAGTACGTGGAAATAAGTGTTTGCCTGAGGCCTATGACTTACTCCCAACGTATCGCTCCACTTTCAGTTCTAGCACACGATAGTTCAGAGCTCATCCAAGCTTGTGCGTGCGGGGGTTCGGATGCTTTCCACCATTTCGTGATTAGGCGCTTTGCCACTATTATACCCAGGTCGAGGAATCTAGAAGTGACTTTAGTGTTACGTGTTCTACGGAACATATGCTGCAGGTACGTGGGCCAGTAAAAGGGTATCTGTGCAGGTTCGAAGCGTGTCGGCCACCCCTCCCCAGTACTCACCTAGGGTGGAGCAACCTCAGAGATTGTGCACCAAGTCTGCGCCTGGGGCGGCGCATCTGGGGCAGGTTGCGTCAGTGTGGTGAAAGTATCTGTTGATGTTAGCTGGCGTAAGGTACGCTTGTTGTGTAACGTAGTATTGTATCTTTCTAAAGCGAGCGTTTCTGGGAATCTGGGCTGGACTGGCCAGCACTTTTTCCCCAGTCCTTATCTGAAAATAGTCGGCCCACTTTGTGCGTGCCATTGCCCTGTGGTATGCCATCCTGCAGTTGTGTCCTCAGTGCCTCAGCCAGTGGCTCCATCGGAAGCGCGAATAGGAGGGGGACAGCGGCAGCCCTGCCTCGTCCCACGCTGCACTTGAATCGCGCCTGAGAGATAAGAGCCCACCTTCACCCTCACCACTGGATTGGTGTAAAGTAGACAAGTCAGCTGCAAGAAAGCAGGGTCCAGCTTGTATTTCTCAAGGGTTGCGAACATGTAATCCCATTCTAGAGAGTCGAAGACTTTCTCAAGGTCTAGAATGAGGCATCCTGCCCTCCTTGTTTTTGTAGAAAAGTAAAAGTTAACGCTCTACATATTTTTTTGAGCGTTTGGGGGGCGGGGAATGGGGACTTTCTTCCAAAATATAGTTTTTAGTATGGTTACACATTTTGCAGTTAATACACTTGTATTTAACGTAAGCTGTGCAAATTATATTTTTAAATAAAGCATTTCGCAAATAACGAAATTTGCGGCAGCAGCGGTGCCCTAGTAGAGGAACTTTTTGACGAGGCATCTTCAGTGCCTCCTGATTAACTCTGTTCGCCCAGTGAGCGCATTTGTTATTCAATTTACAGTTGTGAAACCAGAGTAATACAAATCCTACTGAAATGTAAATAGAATACAGCAGTTGTTAAAATATATTAGTAACGGTTCTAATACTTTCTATACTAGGTAAGTCAAATCATTCGGCATGCACTTTTCTGCAGAATTTTTTTTATCACGTTCTTATTAGAGGTTTCAACTGAATAAAAAAATCTGCATCATACAGTATCAATCAGCTGCTTCTCCTGAACCTATACTGTCCAATAAACATAGGAGTACAGAAATCAGAAAAAATGCCACCGCCCCACCTACGAAAAACCGAGCTTGTAAACGATATTAATTCCATGCATGATACCCAGCAATCAATCATATGAACATCAAACAGAAAAAAGGAAACCTTACCTCTAATTTTAGTATTAACTTCAATTGTAATACTGGACTTTAGCCTGCTGTTAATGAACTTTATTTTAATGCATAGTCTACACATTGTTTGTTAAGCATAATTACCAACAGGATTTTGGCTCCTTCTAAAGTTGCTTTTTATTTCCTTAGGTATTGTGTCAGCAGACCACAGTACAAGACGTCTTGTGGAATTTCCTCCTTAATATCATGCTGGAACTTTTTGTATAGCACGCTGGGAGCTGGAAGGTAAATCTCACAGATTTTTTAAAATATTTGTATTCATAGTTTACATCAATAGATCCTTTCACACCAGTATTCTTCTGTGATAATTTGCTGTTCTTTAGCACTTGACTTTCAATGTTACTGTTCTTAAATTCAAATTCTGCTTTATGAAGATATACACCGGTGATATTACATGATCATGACATTTATATTTGTAATTTGCTGTGCATATAAGGTTTGAACATCCTCAGAGTATGACATAATTAATTTCCGATTCATCTATCCATAGCTAACATTTCAAGGTTCAGCTTCTTTTCAATGATTTTGGAAGCATTTCAGAAATCCTTAGTGGAGAAAGTCAACAATCCCAGCTGTACTTATGCTCTTTAATATTATTGATGACCGCGTCGTCCAGCCATGTGTGAAAGACTATATCATAGAAGTGTGTCTTGTTTTTTGATAGAAATCTCAGAAATGCTTGTAAAGAAATGTCATTATTTACATATACAAGTCTGCAATTCACATTATAAATGTGGATCATATCTTAATCTGTCTTGGCAAGCTACCACTGGCCTTCATAGTTACAGATGCAATTAAATAGCATGCTAGACTGGGGGGACATCGCCAAGCGCACACCGGCCCTAGGAGGGGTCACAGCGCTCCGCTGCTTGCTGAACTGACCTGACAGGCAAAACCTCGCAGCGCCGCTGGGTTCCTGACGCTGTGATCGGACTACAGCTCCCAGCTTGCCCTGCACCCACACCGCTTCCTCTTCCTGCCGTAAGCGCCAGGAGGCGCACAAAAGGGAACAGCTCCCACTGAGGAGCGGGGGACATCGCCAAGCGCACACCGGCCCTAGGAGGGGTCACAGCGCTCCGCTGCTTGCTGAACTGACCTGACAGGCAAAACCTCGCAGCGCCGCTGGGTTCCTGACGCTGTGATCGGACTACAGCTCCCAGCTTGCCCTGCACCCACACCGCTTCCTCTTCCTGCCGTAAGCGCCAGGAGGCGCACAAAAGGGAACAGCTCCCACTGAGGAGCGGGGGACATCGCCAAGCGCACACCGGCCCTAGGAGGGGTCACAGCGCTCCGCTGCTTGCTGAACTGACCTGACAGGCAAAACCTCACAGCGCCGCTGGGTTCCTGACGCTGTGATCGGACTACAGCTCCCAGCTTGCCCTGCACCCACACCGCTTCCTCTTCCTGCCGTAAGCGCCAGGAGGCGCACAAAAGGGAACAGCTCCCACTGAGGAGCGGGGGACATCGCCAAGCGCACACTGGCCCTAGCAGGGGTCACAGCGCTCCGCTGCTTGCTGAACTGACCTGACAGGCAAAACCTCGCAGCGCCGCTGGGTTCCTGACGCTGTGATCGGACTACAGCTCCCAGCTTGCCCTGCACCCACACCGCTTCCTCTTCCTGCCGTAAGCGCCAGGAGGCGCACAAAAGGGAACAGCTCCCACTGAGGAGCGGGGGACATCGCCAAGCGCACACCGGCCCTAGGAGGGGTCACAGCGCTCCGCTGCTTGCTGAACTGACCTGACAGGCAAAACCTCGCAGCGCCGCTGGGTTCCTGACGCTGTGATCGGACTACAGCTCCCAGCTTGCCCTGCACCCACACCGCTTCCTCTTCCTGCCGTAAGCGCCAGGAGGCGCACAAAAGGGAACAGCTCCCTCCGCGTCGCGGACTCGCGCGGACGGCGCCGGGCGGAGCCCGGGCAGAGGGCGGGCCTTCTGTGGCCGTCTAGGGACGACGAGGGAAGGGACGGGCCACTCCCCTTACGCCCAGGACCCAGGACTCAAGCTCAAGATGGGTAAGAGAAAGTTACCCTCCCCTACTGCTGGTGGCAAACCCAAGGATAAGGCCCCCAGGAAATCCAACAGCATTCTCTCCTTTTTGACCTCGGAGGTGGGGAAGTTGACCACTGAAATTGCAAGAACTGAACGCAAACTGGGGTTAGAACCATCGCTGACTAGCAAGGAGAGCATAAGCCCACCGCAAACTGGTACTACTCCTATTCCCCTTGAACCAAAAATTGTTATAGCCCCGCCCCAGGAGTCTGCGTTACCTTCCACTTTTACTACTGATGTCTCTAATGGGGCAACTTCTAAACTCCTTAGTACAGCTGGAGTAAATAGAGCTACATGCTCAAAGCAAACGAAAAGACAGTACAAAAAAAGGAACACACACAAACCCAACGGAGGAAAGGGCACAGTGGGCTCACTGGAAAAGGCCATCAGAGATATGGTGGAAAGAGTAATCTCAGATAAGATAGAGCCCACACTCACAAAAATAGCCTCAGACATCATTGACGTTTTACATCAGTGCGTCGATGGTATCTTAAGGAAATGTGAGCGCCTGAATGTATGCCTTAATTCCGCTGAGCCTGCCACTTTTGTTTTTAAAGGGAATACATCGGTGGAATTAGGTCCTCTATGCACCCAACCTAACAGTGGCAGTGGCAGTAAAAGACCAAGGGAAGATACCCCAGTAGCCAGGAGCGTGGTTCCCATCTTGTCCTCTGGCCCAACAATTACACCGACAGTCGTCCCCAGATTAACAGGAGATACAAATAGGTCTGCTATACCTGTAATCACAGGCCAACAGAATTTACCCATTTTACCCAAACCCGTCCGTCAACCTTTCATTAACCTACCCCCTGAGGCGGCTCCCTTTGTAGCCATTCTGGTAAATGTTCCCCCACTTAAGCCAGGAGAATACGAACAACCATTCCAACTGCTAGCCAGGGCCAAGACATGGGCAAATTTGACCTGTTCGGGTGATAATGAAGTTTCTAATGCCATTCTTTCTGTCCGGCGGGTGGGCTGGATTGGGCGAACAACCAAAACAACAGAGGGTGACTGCCTGATAATTAATTTTAATAATCCCGGAGAGGTTCGCAGATTACTCTGGGATGCTTCACCCCTTGAGAGTTTAGATGCTGGGCCCCGCGCTGTATCATTGGGCTTTTTCTATCCCAAACCTAAATCTCATCCATTCTCAAACATGGGTTATGACCAAGGCAAGGGATATGATAGGACTTCTAGCTTGCCCTCCCATCCCGCCAACATCCGCCTGGAACCTGATTATAGTTGGTCCACGATTAATAGGATGAGTAACCAAAAGCCGGGCACACATACACCAATGCCCTCTAACAGACCTATATCCCTGTATAATAGATTCACGCCTCTGGCTCGGGCGGTTGAACAAAATTGACGCCCAGTAATTAATGACCCTTTGCTTACACAAACCACAGGGGACAGCCCCCCCTCAGGAATACCCAGTAGAAGGCCCAAAATCATAAGCTGGAATATAGCCGGTCTCCGATCAAAAAGGGAGGATAGTGCATGGCTGAACCTTCTGAACCAACATGACATCATAGCCCTGCAAGAAACCTGGGACAGTAACTGCAACTTCTGGGTTCCTGGGTTCACATCCTATTCCGTCCCAGCTACCAGTTCCCCCTGTGGTAGGGACAAAGGGGGCCTCATGATCCTGATCACTGTCCAACTGGCAGGAACCGCTAAACAATTAACCACTGGCTCCCCCAATTTCCTATGTTTAGAGATCAGTTTAGCCAATGGCCACAAACTCATTCTCATTAACTTTTATAACTCTGTAGCAGACGGACACTCTACTGAGCATCTCTGCTCTCTACAGTCTTTTCTGATTAATTACAAAGAACGCCAAACCACTTTTTTGCACATTATAATTATGGGGGATTTCAATATTCATCTTTGTAGGCTTTCTTGTCACATTGAAGATACTGATTGCCCCATTCCAGCCCACTACCAACATTTCTAACACAATCCTAAAGGCCAGGCACTAGAAAATCTTTTAGCAAGCGTGGATCTTTACGAACCGGGGTTCAATGACCATAGTGAACGGGTCATGACTTATAGCGCTAGAAACTCCGAATCCATAATTGATTACATTTTTGTTTCTCCTGGTTTATTAAGTTTGGTCTTCTTTTACAACGCAGCTGTGGCTGCGTTTAGTGACCACAACCCAGTCATTCTTGAGCTCGCTAGCTCTGTTGGTTTACTCAAGGAGGGAACAATCAAAACGCCCGAGTTGGCTGTGCGGTCCATGGACCAAGGTAGAAGGCTGAAGTTGGCCAAAGTAGTTCCAGTCGAGTTTTTTAACAATTTAACTTGTAAAGCCCGCAATGAATTAGATACTTGCCAAGATAATTTAAGACAGGGGGAGGAAGTAATCACCGCCTTTGCCACTATGTGTGCTTTAATTTCTGATGAACTAACAGTCAACTCCAGAAAGAAGGTACGACCGACCAAGGGCTGGTTTGATAAAGCCTGCTCAAAAGCACACAGTTGCCTCCTGGAAGAATTAAAAAAATCACCAAGGGACAGAGGGGAAGTGGCTAGACTAAGAAAAGAATACTATAATATCATTCATGCACGCAAAGACGTTCTCAAAAAGGATGCCTGGGCCTCACTAATGGAAAAGGCCACATTAAGGGATAGTGCTAGTTTCTGGGCCATTATAAACAATCCCCTTTTTTCTGGAGAAGCCAATGATAACTTGGAGGCAAATATTAGTGAGGATGACTGGTTAGCTCATTTTAAAACCATCTACGGGAGTGACCAAGCATGTGAAACACCTACTCTCCTCAAAACCAACTCCCCCAAGCCAGCACTCTTCTTCAGTATGGGAGAAGTAGAGAAGGCCATAAACAACACTGTAGGGAAGAAAGCGCCAGGCCCGGATGGCGTTCCAGACGATATGTTCAAGGCCAATACTCCCTTTTGGGCTAACATCTTGACCAACGTCTTCAATGCCGCCACGAAACACAGCTTGCCTGTCTCCTGGTCACATGCCACCATTATACCTATCTTCAAGAAAGGCCAAAGGGGAGACCCGAGGTGTTACCGCCCCATCTCACTCATTGACTCATCGTTCAAAATCCTGGGGAAAGTGATACTGGCAAGGATCGATGAGTGGGCCGCCAGCAATAACATCAAATGCCCAATATGGGTTCCGAAGGGGAAGAGGGACGGAGGACCAGTGCCTCAACTTACATCTGATCCTAGGTAAATTTACAGTGGCATCCAGTGGATCAATCCACTTAGGGTTCATGGATCTGTCCACAGCCTTCGACCTAGTGAATAGGTCTAGGCTGTGGGAAATCCTCCTGAACCTGGGGATGGACCATTCTTTGGTGCACTTTCTGGCCGAGGCACATCGGGATCTAGAAGCCTCCATCAGGATGACACAGGAAGGAGCCTGCACTGCTGGCTTCAAGTCCACTAGAGGGGTGCGACAGGGGTGTATCCTCGTCCCAATGTTATTCACACTATATATTAACCACCTTGAATCCACACTGGAGTCGGCAACACTGGACGTCCCGCACTTTGGAGGACTGTCCACCCCGGTCCTCCTTTACGCGGATGACGCCGTGCTCGTGGCACGCACTCCCCTTGGGCTACAAAGACTACTGGCAGCCTTTGATGTCTTTATGACCTCCCTTGATTTAAAAATTAACACAGACAAGTCTCACGTTATGGCCGTGGGTAGGAGAAAAAACAAGGATTTGAAGACCTTTTTTTGCGCCAATACACCAATTTCTAGCGTGAGAACTTTTACCTATCTGGGGGTAGTTTACGATGACAAAGGCACGTGGGCACCTCAAATAACT
The DNA here is from genome assembly GCF_964261635.1 of Lissotriton helveticus. NCBI lineage: Eukaryota > Metazoa > Chordata > Amphibia > Caudata > Salamandridae > Lissotriton > Lissotriton helveticus. The sequence goes on from NC_136069.1 coordinate 817,985,100, forward strand.
GTTAAAATCAACGCCATGAAAAGATCAGCAGCCGCCATTGTTGGTTTTTCAAAACGTCTGGGCGGAAAACCCACGGAAGCAATGCTGGCACTTTACAGAGCGAAATCAATCTCAGTAGCAAGGTACGGGGCTTCCATCTGGGGTTATACCAACAATGTAGATGCTATACAGGTGGAAGAAAACAAGTTTTTACGCATGCTCTTAGGCCTGCCTCAATCTACAGCCACTTTCTCCGTTCATATGGAATTAGGCCAGGGGTATATAAGTGACATCATCAAACAGTCCCCAATCCTGATGTGGTTAAAAATATGGCTGAACTCCAACTTAACCCTGAACCACACAATTATGAGGGACTGCTTACTCTTGGACAATATGAAAAACATCCCGTGGCTGGCATACATTAAAAAAATTCTAACTTCTCTGGGCCGCCCAGATCTATTTTACAAACCGGACTGCATTGTTAAAGAAGACCTGGAATGGTTCAAAGCGACTTTTTTCAAAATGAGAGAAATGGAGCGGGAGAGTTGTGAGCTTGTGAAACCCACTGTGAGGGAATATTATACTTCTAAAACCACACTGGCCATTGAACCCTATTTAACGGTAGTGTCAATTCCTTTACATCGCTGGTTATTAACCAAACTAAGACTTAACCAGTTCCACTTCCTGTTGAATGACTCTAAGGTGTGGGCTAAGCCCGAGGACCTAGCGGTCTGCAAATGTGATAGTTCGTCTCTGCAGGACACTATTCATTTTATGTTCTTTTGCAGTACATATGCCCTGCCTAGGAAAAAGTACATTGTTCCGTTGCTTAAAGACAAGGGGTTTGTCCAAGCCAAGCCTGCTCTATTTTTTTTTTTAAAGTTTGATTCACCGGTAACAATGTTCAGTGTCGCAAACTTTTTGGTAGCTGCTTTTCGCCTCAAAAAACGTTCTGGAAATTGATAATATAACAGTATTGGCGACACCCTATGGAATTATTGGAAAATTGCTGTATTTTTTTTTTTTTTAAACTTGTAAATATTTTAATTGTTCTATCTTAAACTGTGACATCTATTTTTAGTAACTACATCCCGTAATTATGCATTTGTGTCTATGTGCTTTTTATGATTCGTCATGAATCGAAATAAAGTTGTTTTGAACTGTGATTGAACTGTGGTAAACACCTTTGAAGGTGAAATGCTGAGATTGTTCTGTTCCGAAGAACTACACCAAAGACTTTGTGGAATTATATATTTCACCAGGACAACACTGATATTTGTCTTGCCCTCAGGTTGCAACATTCACATTTAAATCTGAGAGTTCCCATCCACCATGGACATGTTTCTGTTGTTTCTACTTAGTCATCCTCCCAGGTGTACCTTACTTTTCATATGATTGGAAATAAAATATGTTAAGCATGCACTTTTCCAATGCTGTCTGTTCTGCTGTCAATGTCCTTTACTTGTTGCTGTTTGCTTTTTTCAGTTTTTTATTTTATTTTAAATGTTATATCTTTTTATTTTTGTATTTTCTAAACAAGTAATGCACCCTGGTGGCGTCCACTCCTAGGGCTCTTGGTACAAGCACAACGTGTGCATGGTAATCTGTTTTATGCACTAAAACATGTGTTGACTAAGCCAGTAGCTCTTGCTTTTTTTCCAAATAAGCAATAGCTGGGAAGCAAATTGCAATTTGGAAATTAAAGTGTTATGTTGTATATCTTTGTAGACTAACTAATATTAGTACCAATAGCCAAAAGTCAACAATAGGATTCATCCACCATGCAAGTTATATGAAACAATACTTGTTGCTGAAGCCCTTTTGAAGTTGGGTAAGATTAAAGGTGATCTTAATGGCTGGACTAATTACAATCAATAATTGGTCTGAAATGTGAAGAACCTATTTTCAATATAAATGGGAGTGTTTTTTTTAACGTAAATGACTGTGGGATGGGGGAGTTGCAAGAATAGCATTCGTCAAACTCCATCGAGGCGTTTGAGGGTGGCCTGGTTGTACCATTCCTTAGGAAATACTATTGAGCATCGCAGCTGATAACTATTAACGACTGGATCTTTGGGCATAGAAACGACCCGGCATACCTAGTAGACCACTTTGTGATTGGTCCCAGAGGCTATCCAGGTGCACTGTATCGCCAACAAGCTGGGAAATACATGCCCTCACACATAAAGATTGTGCTGGACCTATGGCAAGGGGCCAATAAGTTTATCGGTCGATAATAAACTGACAGAACGTACCTCACTATGGGATAGTGATATACTGGAGAAGGTCGGCAAATTACAGGGCTTCTGTAAGTGGAAACTGCTGGACATAGCCACACACAAAGATTGTGCTGGACCTATGGCAAGGGGCCAATAAGTTTCTCGGCTGTGATAATAAACTGACAGAACTTACCCGACTATGTGATAGTGATATGCTGGAGGAGGTCGGCAAATTACAGGGCTTCTGTAAATGGAAACTGCTAGACATAGCCCATCTAGGAGACGTATGGAGGGGCACAGCGATAATCTTGTTCAAAGATCTACAGAATGAGTTTCAGCTATCGGAAACAGAAAGATATAGATATATGCAATTGGGGCATGCACTCCGTAGGCATAGCAGAGAGGGGGAACGCATTCAGGAATATAGCCCCTTGGAAGACTAATGCTTACTAGATTCAATCCCAGAAAAGGCACTATCCCTTACGTACGGGAAGATTTTTAACAATTCACCTGATCCCCTGAGGGCGCTCCGGGAGGCCTGGGAGACTGATATAGGCCTACAGGAAGATGATGGTTGGGTAGAGGCCATACAAAGTCCAAAAGAAGTAGCAGTCAGAGCGAGATTCAGATTAGTGCAGTTAAGAATTCGCCACAGATCTTGCTGTACGAGTACACTCATGCACAAACTTGGGCGTATCCCCACGGATAGCTGCATGCAGGGCTGCGACAAAAGTTGTACCTTCTTCCACAGCATTTGGTAGTGTCCATTTATACTACAATATTGGGGGAGGGTAATACGTGTGATGTCAGTGGTGCTGGGGCAAGAAATTCCTATAGACACCAGGTGGCACATACTATGTGTAACGGGGGAACAGATACAGCCGAAATACCAGACAATTTGGCTAATGGTGGCAGCAATGGTGGCTAAGAGAAACATTGCCCGGCCGAAGGTGGATTAGTGGAAGGTCAACCTAGATTGGTGTTGTGCCACTTCGAAAGTAGTATATGAGAGTAGGGGTTGCCCTAGGAAATGGGAGGAAATATGGCACCAGTGGGAGATATATTGGGGTCTGTAAGGTTGGGAGCGAAAGGGAGGGAGGATAGGGAGCATGATACCAGATTGTGAATGTGCCATTACAATAAAGATGTCTGAGACGTAAGATCCGGTATGTCGACGCACCAATGGACCAAGACACTGCAAATGTATGCTTTGATGTTTATACCTCAATTGTCCGTAATATTGTACTGTATACTGCAAACAATGCATGTTTAATAAAACGATTTGTTAAAAAAAATGGGAGTGTTCTCCATTTCTTTTTGTTTTGATGTATTTTGTTATTTTTTTGTGGTTCTTTAAATGACAAAGAAATATATACATTTTAGGCAGATATTCTATTGTTAGGCAATGTCACATGGGAACTGTTAGCCCACACAGCCTTACTGTGGTCTTCCCCCACCTTTTGCTTGCCTCCCTCCATTTTCTGACCACATTTTTGCTGGCTTTAGGACTGCTGACCAGTGCTAAAGTGCTTGTGCTCTCTCCCTTGAACATGGTAATATTGGCTTAACCCCGATTGGCATACTTATTTAACTTATAAGTCTTTAGTAAAGTGAACTACATTCGCCCAAGGCCTGTAAATTAAATGCTGCTAGTGGGCCTGCAGCGTTCATTGTGCCACCCACTTAAGTAACACTCTAACCATGGCATGACCTTCAATTGCAGAGCCTCTGTGTGCAGCTTTACACTGCCACTTCGACCTGACAAGATAAACCTCTTGCAAGGCCTAAACCTTCCCTTTTTAAACATATGTCACGCCTAGGATAGACCCTGTATGACCCACATGACAGGGTGCAATGTGTTTTAAAAGGCAGGGCCTGTGCTTTAAAGTTTTAAAGGCCTTCGTAGTCAAAAACTCCCAATTTTGGTTTTCACCACTGAAAGGCTATCTTTCCCATATGGTAACATTGGGATGATCTTATTACATCTTTCAATGGAATTTCCAATTGTGAAGAGGTGGACTTTTCAAGTTTGGTGTCACTGGACTTGCATTTTAAAATCACAGCTTCTGTTGAAGTTGGATATTAAGTTACAGTTTAGCAAATGCCACTTTTAGAAAGTTGGCATTTACTTACTTTATCCATTTGGTGACTGCTGTCTGTCTCTGTTTAGTCTGTGATAGGTGACAGCTGGGTTTTGTGTATTCATTCTAGACAGCCACACACATAGGAAGGTTAGGTGTGTCTTGATGGGCCATCCTGGGTCATGGGAGGGAGGAGCAGAGCACATCCTCACCCGAATAAGCTGTGTCCTGTCAACACACAAATGGCAGCATATCCCCTGGAGCGAGTCTGGAGCCAGGGCAGGAAGGGAGGACCACTGTGCACTATAACGCTTTCTTTGAAGTCCCCCTACCTCTCTTCAAGGCGCAACTAGGTATAAGTCTTGACCTCTGACACCATGACTTCAGACACATGTCTGAGCCTGTGACCATTCTTCCAGGAAGAAGATCTGTTGTGCTGCTGGACGGACTTTCACTCTGCTGGACTGCTGCTTTGCTGGACTCTTGCTGAGCTGCCCTACTGTTTTCCTTCCTGGGTGAGAAAGACTGGACCTGCATCACTTGAACGCAAAGTGACTCCAAGCACTTGCTGGCTTGCCTCCCTTTCTAAGTCTCAGGGACCTCAAATACTTCAACTCATCCTGCTACAGCACTTGGACCTTGCTTGCTGTAAGTCTCGCCCTGTCAAGTAATGCCATCCGAGTCCTGGGCCCTTGTAAATGGATATAAAGGGCTGCTTCAGCCAGAACCCACGCACCCTCATTGGAACTGGCACATTATCGCCTTTGCTTGAGTCTGAACCAGCCCATCCTTGCTGCGCTGAGCGAACCCTGCGCATCGCCTTTGGAATCGCTGCATCGCCTTCTGCGGGAGCAGCAGCCACGCATCACATTCAGAACTAGCCCCTCACACTCAGAAATGCACATACCTCTGCTCCCCGTCCCAATCCCTTGGCCCCACCCCTCCTTGCACAGGCTGGCTGAGAGCCAACAAATGAAAAATAAAACGATGAGAGAACATCATTTTATTTTTCATCTGCTGGCTCTGCGCCAGTGGGGCGACGCTCCTCTGCCATTGCACAGAAGCCACCCCTGGTCAGAGAGGCCTCTCTTCCAGGCCTGGTCTGGACCTGAGAGAGATGCTATTGTATTGTTTTCAGTATTTGAACGTGGTAACCCTTCCATCAAGGGCCCAGTACTTCATTTAAAGGACTGTCTTGCTATGTACGCCATTCCCATTGAAGTACAAACCGCACACACCTTACAGGCTCACATGATTAGACAGTTCACAGAAGTGGATAGTACCAAACAGATGCGGTGTTTTACTGCAAGGGTTGTCTCGATAAGTATATATGCAACCTGTTTGCAGGTATGCAAACTGGCAACTTTTTTATCTGTTATTTTGCATGTTTGTTATTGGGTTTAGTATCAAGTAATTATATTGTTTTACCTCAAGCAAAATGTATAGGTCGGCCAATCAACTGACCGCTTTTTGTTGCTGGTTATGTTGCACACAGACTTGTTCTCAAGCAAATGTTTGTTTTATCTCTGGAGTGAACACCTTATATAAGTACTCAAATGTGATTAAGCGAATGGTGTGCACTTTCTTTAATGTTTTGGTGACTTTGGAAAGTTTGTTTGTGCCCAGTTGGCCCAAGGGCCTCTTTTTATGCAGAGGTTGCAGTGGCAGGCGGGTGATGGACCCATGTAGTGTTGTGTTTGTGCTGCTTACCACCTCCCTTTGTGTCCTCAAGTGTTTTTAAAGGGCTTGTTGGCTTGCTCCCTGTTCTTTAAGAGTCTCTGCGCCAGAAAAGAGACTGCAGCTGCCTAATTGCCGTAGGACTCAGAGCCCGGCAATATCCAGCTTTTCAAATGATCCAGCGCTTGGTTTTGCTACATGTACAGCGCTCTGGCCAGGGAAGTGCTTTGTGTATTGCAGGTGAGCGTGTAATCCAAGAGAGTTATGCCCTCCAGCGCCGCCCTCTACAAGGGGAGAAAGACGCCATCTCTTCCATGTGTACAAGGAAGCCTCCCCGCGGACGTGTGTTTCCAGTCTGCACTGAAGCTCTGTTGTGCGAGAGAGCCGCCTCGGCGCCTCTCAGCACAGCCCCCGTTTTAGACACGTTGGCTGCGCAATGCAAGCAAAACTGCAGATGTCAGTGCTGTTCCACCACACCCCCAAGGATACACCTGGTTTTTGGACGCGGCGAACCCTTGTTCCGAGGCCCGCCAACGCTCTTGTCGCACCACTCAAAGGAGGTCCCTGTGTGACCGCCCCTGAAAGGCACTTCGAGTTATTGAGGCTGAAGGAAGCAGTAAAACCACACCACACCCCCAGCGGGTGACTTGTTGGAGAACTGAGCGGCCAAGAGGGACCAAGGGAGGCCTCTCTCACCCACACTGGGCCGTAATAATGTCTTTTGTGCAAATCAGAAAACCTGACCAGGAATTTACGGCCCTCTGCTGTTCCCTGCTCCCGTGCCGAGGAAGACCAGTGGTTAATCCCAGACAGGGATTGTGGCCTGAGCTTACCGTGACGCCTCTATGAAGCTGGCATGCGCTTTTACCTGCATTTTCCCCAGAAAAAGGGACTTGCCACCTCAGCAGTATACAGTAAGTACTGTACCAGACCTAATAGGAGCACAGGTACTCCTTTGACCCATGTTTTGTGACTGGAGCTAATATTCTGCTTCAAACTTGCATACCTTGGAAAACACTTTAGTGTTACTTACCTTTAAAACCATATTTATGTACTTTGGAAAATATATAGAGGTTGCCTGCATTTTAAAGTGATATTAGTATCTTTCCAAAAATATACATATGTTTCATGTCGCTTGCAGCAGATGAACCTTTTCCGTTTTATTCCACTACTTATGTAATGTAATGTAAAAAATACTTATAAAGCGCGCTTACACCCAGCGGTTTCATGGCGCCCAGCGGTTTCGCGGTTTTATGTGATTTATGTCATTTTGACCTTAATGTGATTATAATGTAATATGATATCCCTTGTGTGGAGTCTCTTTTGTGGTGCATCCATTGTGTTACTGTTATTGTGTTGCACAAATGCTTTACACATTGCCTCTATAGATAGGCCTGTCTGCTCTGTGCCAAGCTACTAGAGGGTGAGCACAGGTTATCTTGGTGTGTATCTGACTTAACCTGTCTAGGGTGGTGGGTTCTGCCTGACTGGAGTGCATACCTTAGCCAACCAGGAACTCCATTTCTAACGGTGACATACAACATCACACAATTCCACACCACACAATTCACCGCCACACAGTTCAACACCACCAAACAAAATGACAATCCACATAATACCACTACACATATATACACCCTGCAAAAAAACACTCTATGCCACATAGCAGCATTCCCATAAATACACACCACACCACACCACACCACATAATTCAAATCAGGATAATTTCACTTAACGCCACACAGTTACACACCACATAATTAAGCTTCACACAATTTCGCTCCACACATTTCCAGTCCACACCAATTAATTTGACAAAACACATAATTTAACTCAACAGAATTAAACAATACACCACATACATCCAATGCACACCATCGAATTCCGCATCATGCCACAAAATTCAACAACATACTACATTATTAAACTTCACTACATACCACCCCACAACACAAAATACCATTTCACATAATTACACTCCATGACACGACACACAATCTCACTTCACATAATCCCAGTACACTCAATACCACATAATTCTTAGCCACATAATTCCACTGCACACCATGCCTAATTCCACTACTCAAATCCACTCCACACGAAACTATTCCATGCCACACATTCTACAACTAACAATTCCAATCCAACCCACATAATTCTACTCCATACCACATACATCCACTCCACTCAGTCAGTCAGTCATTCAAATAACTTTATTCATTTTGTTTGTACAAAACCATCAAAGTATACAAAAGGTAAAAAACATAGTCAATTCACAATTTTAAAATATAAAACAAGTACATTTTCAAGTAGCTTATTAAAAAGGGGCAATAGAAATGGACAGCCAAGAATACATCCGAATACATTAAGAGACAGCATTGGGGCATGCTTCCTGCTAAGAAGCATGCAGCTTGCTTGTCTCCAAGGAAATAAGAGGAGCGTTCCTAAAGTACACAATACATAAAGTGCATATTTTACAAGACCATTAATAATAAGGTGCAATCTATAATAAAAGCTTCGGTCGGATTATCCAGAAGGCAAATAAAAAGCGACTGACAAAAAAAACTATCGGTTCAGATACATCTAATTTTAAAATTCTGTATGCAAATAAAAAACTGCATCGCTCCTAAATTTAGGCAGATTGGTCTTATCCACCTCCTGCGTTCCAGTACTAGGCCAACTGCCTCTTTACCAGGAAACTAGGAGCAGATTGCCGTATTTGAATCTCACATAAAAGCTTTTTGCAAGAGGGGGAGAGATTCGGTCCAGAAAGGGTTCAAATTGTGGGCATGACTTTACAGCTAAATATTTGGATGTTAACTGACCACTGGTCAAATTGTATTGATAATATTTGGCTTTTAATCTCAATAAATCATCTATTGTAGCCCTATCCGGATGTTCCCACAGGTCCTTCATACAGTTCTGGGGATAGGGGTTGAATATAAGATTGTTTATGAAATCTTAGTATAGATTTAGACCTTTGACATAGGATTAGGTAACTCTTGTTTTGCTGGTATTCTTAATTGAGTGACTCACTCAAACCTATGCCTAGATAATCAAAGTTTTTTACCCGCTCCAAGGGCTCGTGTGTAATCTTGATCTCCCGAAGGCCACCCCATACTTTCCCAAACACCATATATTTTGTCCTGGAGGTGTTGAGTTCCGATCTCTGCCAAATTCTCAAAATCTATCCAATAATATTTGCAAACCCACTGGTGTTTTAGATATTAATAAGGAGTCATCTGCAAAGAGCAGGATAGGGACTTTTTCCCCGTTCAGGGAGGGTGCATCATTCTTACTAACCATTAAGTGACTCACCACGTCATTGATGAACTGGGAAAACAGCGTGGGGGGACGAGAACGCACCCTTGTTGCACCCCACGCCGTATCAGTATCTTCTCAGTTAGTTCACCATTTTTCCCCCATTTGACTTGGGCATAATTATCCATGTGGAGTCTTGCTATCACTGTTACCAGATCTGCAGGGGCACCTAGATCGAGCATAATCTTCCATAACAAGTCACGCGGTACCAGATCAAACGCAGCTCGCAAATCCACAAATGCTTCTGTTTCCTAAGTAGCACATATTTCCAAGTTAGTAAAGTGAATCTAAAAGCTAGATCACACATGCTTATTTTGGAACGAAAACCCGCCTAGTATGTTGCCAGTATCGTATGTTCATCAATTCAACATTGTAATTTATCCAGGACTTGCCTGGAAAAAACCTTTTGTAAATTGTCTATCAGGCTGATGGGTCTGCAATTGGAGGGGATAGCAGCATCGCCCTTTTTTAGGTCTTGCCTACACAGCATGCATGCGCTGCATAGGAGAGAGACCTAATGCCATTGGCACAGCTTTGGGGGCAAAAACGTGCTCGCGTTGCATTGCTTGCAATGAGAACACATGCACGTCTGGCGATTCCTTTGCGGGAGCGCGCGCACCATATGGTGGCGGCATATGGTCGCAATCATCGCAAGCTCCCGCAAGGGAATCGCGCAGGCCCCCCTCCCGCCGCGCGAGGCACACGCTTGTGCTGTTTAAATTGTAGGTAGCCCAGACGTAGTTAGCCAAAGGGCACTAGAGCGGTTTACATGGGCAATGGACATTACAGAAGGTCAGGTTTTTTTCAGGCAAAGGTAAATTGAGTGAGTTGCCCAGAATCACAGGATGTTCAGCCGACGCCAGGACCCGAACCTCGTTCCTCAGTCCACCGGCTCGTGTGGGACTGTCTATACTCTTACTTTGTTTTCTATGCTAGGGCCAGTGACTGCCTGATGTACACAAGACAAAAGCTGACCTTGCAAGGCAACTTGCAGACCGCATTGCCGAGCGGGACGGTATACCGACTGATCCGGTACCCCCAGTAATCTGCCAACCGTTTGGAATTCTCCAACCCTGATCAACTGGTACCGATTCCGGTGAATCTACCACCATGTCCTCCTAGCCCTGGATCTCGTATGGTTTTAGAGGCTTGCAATTATTAGGCACTTATCATATTGTCCTGATGATGATCCCTTTGAATTAAAAAAGTGGGATCGAAACGCCGTCGACCAATGTATGTGCCTTATACAGTGTGTATATTGTGTACCTTTTTGTAATGGCGCAATTGAAAATATCTGTTCCAATTATGATCTAAAGAACAACTCAGCTTTTTTGCCTAAAAGCCCTTTCTGTTCACTTAGAATGTCCTAAAGTGTTAGTGGATGAATGAGGTACAGGCTTGTACCCCACGACGTGAGACTGTCGAAGGATATTCTCGATTTATTCTGTTGTAATCATTAAATACGTTCTGACCTCTGTCCGGCTGGACAAGTGACTCTAATACAGAATCCATTGTGTCTGTATTCATCCTTAAATTGATTGTTACTGCATGGGACCATTGTTGTTTTTATAAGACCTTGCAAGGCAGGGCATGCCTACAGTGAGAAGGGGTTAGTGAACGCATTTAATGAAAATGTACGTTCAGGGGTCTTTTGTTCTCGACTGTCTATTAAGCATTTTTGTGGGATACCCACCTCTCTTCTTCTATGATTGCTGCCTCAACAGTCTGACTGCAAGGTCCTGTGTGACTATTGCAAGCCTGCATTGGCCATTATAACACCGTGTGCCAGAGCTGTGATTTCGAGTATATTGCGCACTCATAAACCCAAGGCCACGCATGCGTCGTTGGAAGTTGCCCTTGTCTCTTTCACGCAGGCCTTCCATTCAACTTTCACTGTGCCTGCTGGAGCCGCACTATTGCAAATCCTCATTGGCTTCTGGAGCCTGTAACTTTTTTAATCAAACCAATGTGGGGCTTGTCTGACAACCCAGCTGCATTACTTGCTGTCTATTAATATTTGCTTTTCCATCCTTCTGTGGAAGCTGTGAGAAGTTGGCCTGGTATATGATGCTCACTAGTTCTAGTGATCACCTTGTACCATGCCAATCAACCCTTATGATGATTGGTTGTAAGTCAACCTTAATAGACCAGCTATCCTAGTAGCGTGGACAAAGCAGTCTTAGGCTAAACTCTGTAAAGGCATGTGTTGCAAGCTGTTTTACCATACACAATCCCCTTGAATACCAAATGAAAGGACACCACACAGATATTTATTGAACATGTATATAGATTTATTTCTACAAATATCCCCTATACTCTTTATGAGCACAGAAGCAAATGCGTTAAAACAAAACACAGTTTAAATATACAAAAGTTGCACAATATGGATGAGCCCTAGGGGCCAACTAAACCATATACTAAAATAGTGGTATAAGAACCACTATGGGGAAAAGAAAGAGGCCTAGGGCCTGGGGAATCGCTGGAGCTGTTCGGGACTAACAGTGATGAAGTCGGGAAAGGCCCGCGGGACTCGGGTGCAGTGCTCAAAGTGCACGCATGCACCAATGTTAAGTCAATGGTGCGTAAAAGTTACAAAGTTAGTGTTTTAGGAACCTTCCGATGGACCTACAAGGATAAAACTTTAGACACAGGCACTAGAGGTGTATACCAGTGTGGGAACACCGGCGTTGCTGAGTTACCTCACCCACAGGAAGCGGGGGAACAGGTGCGAAGTAGTGTCGGGTTTCGTCACGCAGGTCGATGGTGCTTGGAGCTGAAGATGCTGCAGGCGGGTCGTCGAGGAGAGTTCCTGTGGATCCAAGGGTGGATCTGAAGAGGTGAAGACCTGAAAGCAGAGGGGACAATGTTCAAAGTCACTAGCCAGTGACTACCGTGGAACCAGGATGGAACCAGGCAATGTCGGGTGCAAACAGGTGAAGAGATGAAGATTGTCTCTGCAGCCACGTGTACACGAAGAGGTCAAGGACGTCCAGGCGTTGGTCACGACCTGTCCCACGAAGGCTCTAGCTGTTGGCGGTGTCGGCTTCTTGATCGGAGCAAACAGGCCTTGGCTAATACAAGCCACGCAGGAATCAATGCAAGCTTCTTACTCGGACCAGCAAGGTCAGAGCGGGTGCTCCTTTTCAGGGTAGCAAGGGCCAGTCTGGAGCAACCAGACCAGCGGTGCAAATCTTAGTTTTCGTCGCCAAGATGGCCGCTAGCCGCGTGGCAAGTGGCCGGGATGGCGTGTCGAGTGGCAAAGTGCAAAAGGGCCCCACGCAGATCGTGGAGATGCTGGGGGGCTGATCTTCGGTGCAAATTCTGCTCGGTGTTGGGGCTTCTCAAACCCCAAAGCACAGCGTCAAGGGTGCCTCAGGTGCTGCGCAATCAGCTTTTCGAGGGTCTTCCGAGATGTCCGGTCCCACGTCTCTCGGTGCCTCCACGGGTCCCTTCTTTGCAGGGATTGTGGATCGGGCTCTGAGATGTCTGGGAGTCTGGGTCTCGTCGGGCTCTAGGCTCGGGCTCCGGCAGGAGGCGGCGGCAAAGCAGACGTCGAGTTGCTGGTTGGTGCCTGTATTCACAGGGTGGTCACTCCTTGGCCACAAGGGAGATTCTCGTCAGTCTTCTGTGCAGCAGAATGTCGAAGTCCAGTTTTCTTCTTAGTTTCAAGTCGAGTTCAGGATGATCTGAAGTCTTGGGACACAGCTCCTACTCTTATTCCAAATCTAGGGGCCGGATTACCTGCTAGGTCCCTCCTCTGGGTGGGACCAGGAAGGGGGGTGGTTACACCCCCTTTCCTTTGTCCAGTTTCGCGCCAGGACTGGGGCTGGAGAGCCCCAGCACCGGTTTGAACTGGCATATGCACAGGGACACCTTGTGTGCCCTAGGCATGTCTGAGTCTATTCAGCCCTGTCCTACCCAATACACAAAACCCTGTCTGGGGTGGTGCTAACACCTCCCAAGGCAGGAAACCCTTTGTCCAAGCCGCACTCGCTGGAAGGACTCCCAGCAGCAGGAGGTCAGACTTGTGTCTGTGGTGGCAGCATCCATTTTGTGATGCTGAGGCTCATGTTTAACTTTACCCGGGTTTCAGGTTATGTACATGTCGTGTCCCTCTGGAAGGGTGGAATGCTACCCCCGTCGCCAGAACTGGCGAGGGGGTAGTATTCCAATACGTATGACACCTTACTCGACATGTTTTGATAAAGCCAAACCAAAGATAGCATTTAACCGCGAGGTTCATAATGCACTTAAGAGTATATGGTTTGGCAGTATCATGGAACAGCTAAAGGACTTGGTTCCGAAAGCTGCAGACAGGCTCAGCTCATGCCAGAGCACCATCTCACATATTTCCAAGCACTCTGCCTCCAGGATTGATGAGGCCTTCCATAGGAGTGGCTGATAGGAACATATGTGTCCATTTTGGGTTAGGTATAGGCATACTACACCTAAGTAAGGGGTGATTACACCGACTTACCCCAACTGAGTGATCAGCCAGTTGTGTCAAATATGGAGGCCAGGCCAGGGGTGGCACAATACGTGCTGCAGCCCCTGGTAGGCCTTGGAAGCACCTATGCCCTGGGTACCTGGGGTACACTGTTACAGGGGCCAATAAGGTGAACCAGTTCCAATTTCGTAATGCACCTAATGTGCATTGGCATCAATTTAGAGAGAGAACAGCAGGCTGTGGGTCTGATTAGCAGGCCCACAGCCACATTAAGTCATAAACCAGTGAAGCAAAAAGCAAAAATGTGTGGTGACCATAGGATAGCAGGCCCTACTCTCCTACACAACCCCCCCCAAACGCAGGGACATTAGACTAACCTTGACCAGTTGTCTCTTCATGTTCTAAGTGGAAGTACCTGGAGAGACCATCTGCATTACCATGGTCAGTCCCTGGGCGGTGCTCCACTGTAAAGTCCATCCCCTGTAGGGAAATGGACCACCTGAGCAGTTTGGGGTTTTCACCCTTCATCTGATTAAGCCATAAGAGGGGCTTATGGTCGGTCTGAATCTTGAAGTGAGTGCCAAACAAGTATGGTCTCAACTTCTTCAGGCCCCACACCACAGCAAAGGCCTCCCTCTCAATGGCTGACCAACGTTTCTCTCTGGGGGTCAGCCTTCTGCTAATAAAAGCAATGGGCTGGTCTTGACCATCTACATTAAGTTGTGAAAGCACAGCTCCCACTCCCAACTCAGAAGCATCTGTTTGGACAATGAACTCTCTTGAGTAGTCAGGACTCTTCAGGATAGGTGCAGAGCACATGGCCTTCTTCAGGTCATCAAATGCCTTTTGACAGTTTACTGTCCACTGAACCTTTTTGGGCATCTTCTTGGATGTCAGATCATTAAGAGGAGTCACAATGGACCCATAGTTCTTAACAAACTTCCTGTAGTACCCAGTCAGGCCCAAGAAAGCTCTGACCTGAGTCTGGGTAGTTGGAGGGGACCAGTCCTTTATGGTCTGGATCTTACTCTCCAGTGGTTGAACATGGCCTCCACCTACAAGGTGGCCCAAGTATACAACCTTACTCTGCCCTATCTGGCACTTGGTTGCCTTGATAGTGAGGCCTGCCTTTTGCAGAGCCTCTAGCACTTCCTTCAGGTGATCCTCCCAGGTGGAGCTAAAGACAGCAATATCATCCAGATATGCTGCGCAAAAGTCATCCAACCCAGTAAGGACTTGATTCACCAACCTTTGGAAGGTGGCAGGTGCATTTTTCAAACCAAAGGGCATTACCACAAATTGATAATGCCCCCCTGGGGTAGAAAATGCTGTCTTGGCTTTAGACTCCTCAGCTAACCGGATTTGTCAGTAGCCAGCTGTCAAGTCAAATGTGCTCAAATACTTAGCAGAAGCCAATTTGTCTATGAGCTCATCTGCCCTTGGAATAGGGTGTGCATCTGTCCTGGTGACAGCATTGAGTCCTCTGTAATCCACACAGAACCTCATCTCTCTCTTTCCATCTTTGGTGTGAGGTTTGGGGACCAGAACCACTGGGCTATCCCAGGGGCTCTCTGAAGGCTCAATGACACCTAATTCCAGCATCTTTTGCACCTCAGTCTTGATACAATCTCTGACATGGTCAGGTTGCCTGTAAATTTTGTTCTTCACAGGAAGACTGTCACCAGTGTCCACCACATGAGTACACCAGTTAGTCTGACTGGGTGTCAGGGAGAACATATGTCTGTATGACTGCAAAACTTGTCTACAGTCATTTTGCTGATGCTCAGTGAGGCTGCCATCTAAGGCCACACGATCAACTGAACCAATCTCAGGGTTCTGAGTCAGCAGGTCTGGGAGAGGGTCACTCTCTTCCTCCTGCCCCTCATCTGTAGCCATGAGCAAGCCCATGTCTGCCCTGTCAACATATGCTTTCAGCCTGTTAACATGGAGCACCCTGTGGGGGCTCCTGGGAGTTCCTAGGTCCACCAAGTAGGTAACCTCTCCCTTCTTTTCAGTGATTGTATGGGGTCTAGACCATTTGTCTTGGAGTGCTGCTGGGGCCACTGGCTCCAACACCCATACCTTCTGGCCAGGCTGATACTCAGTCAAGGCAGCCTTTTGGTCATGCCAAGCTTTCTGTAACTCTTGGCTAGCCTCAAGGTTTTTGGATGCCTTCTCCATATGCTCAGTCATCCTGGAGCGGAGACCAAGTACATAGTCCACTATGTCTTGTTTGGGCTTTTTGAGAGGTAACTCCCATCCTTCCCTCACCAAACACAGGGGTCCTCTTACAGGGTGCCAAAACAACAATTCAAAGGGGCGGAAGCCAACCCCCTTTTGTGGGACCTCTCTGTAAGCAAACAGAAGGCAGGGCAGAAGGATGTCCCATCTTCGCCTGAGCTTTTTAGGTAATCCTTTGATCATGCCCTTTAGGGTCTTGTTGAACCTTTCAACAAGCCCATTGCATTGTGGATGATAGGGAGTGGTGAACTTGTAGTTGACACCACATTCCTTCCACATAGCTGTTAAGTATCCTGACATGAAGTTGGCATCTCTAATCAGATACTACCTCCTTAGGATACCCCACTCTGGCGAAAACTCCAAGTAAGGCCCTGGCCACAACAGGAGCTGTTGTGGACCTAAGTGGAATTGCCTCTGGGTACCTGGTGGCATGGTCCACCGCCAGCAGTATGAATCTGTGCCCAGATTCTGTAGGGGGATCCATTGGTCCTACAATGTCAATCCCCACTCTTTCAAAGGGCACCCCCACCACAGGTAGTGGTATCAGGGGGGCCTTTGTAGTACCACCTGCTTTGCCACTTGCTTGGCAGGTCACACAGGAGCGACAAAACTCCTTGGTATCTTCAGACATGTGAGGCCAGTGAAAATGACAGACAAGTCTGTCCCAAGTTTTATTCTGGCCTAGGTGTCCTGCTAAGGGAATATCATGTGCCAAGGTAAGAAGGAAGCCCCTAAATTGCAGAGGTATGACCAACCTCCTGGTTGTACCAGGATTGGGGTCTCTACCCTCTGAATAAAGGAGCCCATCATCCCAATATACTTTATGGGTACCTTGAGCATTCCCAGCAGCCTCAGCAGCAGCCTGCTGTCTGAGGGGTTCAAGAGAAGGACAGGTTAACTGAGCCTGCCCCAAGTCTGCCCTAGAAGGTCCCCCTGTCCCCAGAAACTCAACCTGATCAGGTTCAAGCTCTTCAGGGACAGTTCCTTCAGGGGTCTCAAGATCATCTTCCTGTGAAGGCTGATCCTCACTTGTAGGCAGTTGGGAAGGCACAGCCTTTACCCTCCTGTTCTTCTTCTTGGAAGGTGCTTGGTCCATTGTTCCAGGATCCAAGACCTGAGGTTCAGAGAGGCACTTTTTGGCCTGTGACCTGGTCACAGCAAGGACATGTGATGATATCCCTAACATCTCTGCATGAGTCCTGTACTCAACTTCTGACCATAGAGAGTTCTCCAGGTCATTGCCCAACAAACATTCTACTGGGAGATCAGCACTAACCACAACTCTTTTTAGGCCAGTTACCCCTCCCCAGGAAAAGTTAACAAGTGCCACACTATGTGTAGTAGTGACATTGCTGGCATTGGTCACCAGGTAATTATCACCTGGTAGGTATTGTCCGGAGTCCACAAAGCTAGGTGTCACCATTGTGACACTGGCACATGTGTCCCTGTATGCTTGAGCCACTTTTTCATTAAACAAAGGTGTCTGTCTGTACTTGCCCAGATTACTGGGACTAACTGTAGTGGATACATCAATTTCCACATCACAAATCAGAACAGCCTGTGTAGGGGTTCTGACTAGGCCAGAATCTCCCTCAGTTCCCAAGGTGATACCTACTACCCCGTTAGTTTGTGGACCAACACTGCTGACTGTACTATTGGGTGCAGGTGCCTTAGGGGCTGCAGTGTTGGTGGCTCCACCCTTTTTACACTCACTTGACCAGTGAGAGGTGTTTTTACATGTACTACACCAGGTTTTTCTTTGACCTTCTTTCTTCTTCTTCTTGGAAGTTTGTAACCCTCAGTATTAGTTTGGGGCCCTGTTGAAGACTTCTGGTCTTTAGCTTTCTGCTCCCCACCCTTCTGGTCTGTTTTCTTTTGGTCACCACCCTGGTTCTGGTTCTGGTTCTTTTGCTTAACTCTGGTTCTAACCCATCTGTCTGCCCTCTTTCCCAATTCTTGGGGAGAGGTCAGATCTGAGTCAACCAAATGTTGATGCAACTGCTGGTTCTGACAGTTATTTAAAATCTGTTCTCTCATCAGTAAATTGTACAATCCTTCATAGTCTGTAACCTTACTTCCCAGCAACCAGCCCTCCAGAGCCTTAGTGGCACATTCAACAAATTCAGACCAGTCCTAAGTCTGTGTCTTCTGGGTGTCTCTGAACATTAACCTGTACAGCGCCAAGAAACCGTCCGGTGTATGTCGCGCTTTATAAGTAATTTTTACATTACATTACATTACTGTTCAGTGGTTAAGCCTAACCCATCAATCAGAGCACTCTTCAGGACCAGGTAGTTTCTAGAATCCCCATCACTAACTGTGAGGAGTCTGTCTCGGCCTCTACCTTCAAAGGAGAGCCACAAGATTGCTGCCCACTGCTCCTGAGGGATCTGCTGTACTCTGCAGGCTCTCTCAAGTGCAGTCATCCATTTGTGGATGTCATCCCCAGTCTTGTAGGGGGGCACAATCTTACTCAGGTTTCTATTGTCATAGGACCTGTCTTTATCCTTTTGGATAGTGCTGCCACCAGTGGATCCTAATCCACTCTCTCTAGGCTGCCTTGCTCTAGCAAGCTTCTCTTTGGCCAGGGCAACTTCTAATTCTTGCTTCTGGATCCTAAGTTCAGTCTCTCTCATTTTGGCCTCATGTTCCCTTCTCTGAGGACTAGACAACTCCTTTCTGGAGTGTCCATGAGAGCCTCTAGAAGCTTGGGAGGCATTGGACTCACCTGAGTGATTCCTTCTCCTCCTTTGCTCCTGGTTAAGTCCACTTGGGGGTCTGAATGGGTTGGACCCACTTTCAGTCCCAAATAAGCTTAAGTTAGCCTGGTTAAGCCTGCTGACTAACACCTGACTATTTCTCTCATCATCAGACCCACTTTCCTCCTCCTCTTCCTCTTCTTCCTCATCCTCTGGCTGAGTATCTCCAGTGACCTGGTCTTCCTCATCTATCTGGATGACAGGGGCAGGGGTGTCAGTGTTGTCATCTTCAGTGGGAGAGCCTCCATCCCCATTCCCTGAGGGGCCTGGTTTGGAGGTTTTTAGAGCTTCAGACCTGTCTAAAAGCTCTCTGAGGTGGTCTGCTGTAGGGGTAGGACCCGTTTTGATTCCTCTTAAGGAACACAGCTGCCTCAGTTCTTTAAAAGTAAAGATAGCAAATTTGGATGGTGCCCTTGGAGGGCACCATCCAACAGAGATAGGTCCAGTGGATCCCTATGCTCCAGACATTGCTCTAGTGTGGGTGGATGTGTTGCAATCTACCTACACTTGTGTTTACCTACTAAACCTATCTAGTAGTTGTAGTCAGGGTGTGCTACTCCCTATCCTCTACAACAACTAAGTTCCGTAGAACTTAAGTATACTAGTCTTGTTTTAGTGTACCTATCAGGTACCTGTATGAGCTTTCAAATGATACTCTCCAAAGATTGTAATGGTAAAACAACAGCAAGCTCAAATCCCAACCGCTGCTCACCAATGTGAGAAGTTGGCCTGGTATATGATGCTCACTAGTTCTAGTGATCACCTTGTACCATGCCAAGCAACCCTTATGATGATTGGTTGTAAGTCAACCTTAATAGACCAGCTATCCTAGTAGCGTGGACAAAGCAGTCTTAGGCTAAACTCTGTAAAGGCATGTGAAGCAAGCTGTTTTACCATACACAATCCCCTTGAATACCAAATGAAAGGACACCACACAGATATATATTGAAAATATATATAGATTTATTTCTACAAATATCCCCTATACTCTTTATGAGCACAGAAGCAAATGCGTTAAAACAAAACACAGTTTAAATATACAAAAGTTGCACAATATGGATGAGCCCTAGGGGCCACCTAAACCATATACTAAAATAGTGGTATAAGAACCACTATGGGGAAAGGAAAGAGGCCTAGGGCCTGGGGAATCGCTGGAGCTGTTCGGGACTAACAGTGATGAAGTCGGGAAAGGCCCGCGGGACTCGGGTGCAGTGCTCAAAGTGCACTCATGCACCAATGTTAAGTCAATGGTGCGTAAAAGTTACAAAGTTAGTGTTTTAGGAACCTTCCGATAGACCTACAAGGAAAACTTTAGACACAGGCACTAGAGGTGTATACCAGAGTGGGAACACCGGCGTTGCTGAGTTACCTCACCCACAGGAAGCAGGTGCGAAGTAGTGTCGGGTTTCGTCACGCAGGTCGATGGTGCTTGGAGCTGAAGATGCTGCAGGCGGGTCGCCGAGGAGAGTTCCGGTGGATCCAAGGGTGGATCTGAAGAGGTGAAAACCTGAAAGCAGAGGGGACAATGTTCAAAGTCACTAGCCAGTGACTACCGTGGAACCAGGATGGAACCAGGGGTATACAACCTTTACCACGCATTTTTTACCACGCAATACCATTACAACGCTGGTATTACAACGCAAACCATTACAACGCATTGCGCTGGGGGGCGCTCTAGGATAGGGAATAAGTTTAATTTTCTATCCAACACCTTCCCTAGTGTCCACGGGGACTGGAGTTGGAATAGAAAATCATACTTACCACTATCCAGCACCTCTAAGCGCTATGCGTTGTAAAGGTATGCGTGGTAAAAACCGCGTTGTAAAGGTATGCGTGGTAAAAACCGCGTTGTAAAGGTATGCGTGGTAAAAGTTTGCGTTGTAACGTCATACATCCGGAACCAGGCAATGTCAGGTGCAAACAGGTGAAGATTGTCTCTGCAGCCACGTGGACACGAAGAGGTCAAGGACGTCCAGGCGTTGGTCACGAGCTGTCCCACGAAGGCTCTAGCTGTTGGCGGTGTCGGCTTCTTGATCGGAGCAAACATGCCTTGGCTAATGCAAGCCACGCAGGAATCGATGCAAGCTTCTTACTCGGACCAGCAAGGTCAGAGCGGGTGCTCCTTTTCAGGGTAGCAAGGGCCAGTCTGGAGCAACCAGACCAGCGGTGCAAATTGTAGTTTTCGTCGCCAAGATGGCCGCTAGCCGCGTGGCAAGTGGCCGGGATGGCGCGTCGAGTGGCAAAGTTCAAAAGGGCCCCACGCAGATCGTGGAGATGCTGGGGGGCTGATCTTCGGTGCAAATGCTGCTCGGTGTTGGGGCTTCTCAAACCCCAAAGCACAGCATCGAGGGTGCCTCAGGTGCTGCGCAGTCAGCTTTTCGAGGGTCTTCCGAGATGTCCGGTCCCACGTCTCTCGGTGCCTCCACGGGTCCCTTCTTTGCAGGGACTGTGGATCGGGCTCTGAGATGTCTGGGAGTCTGGGTCTCGTCAGGCTTCGGGCTCCGGCAGGAGGCGGCGGCAAAGCAGACGTCGAGTTGCTGGTTGGTGCCTGTATTCACAGGGTGGTCACTCCTTGGCCACAATGGAGATTCTCTTCAGTCTTCTGTGCAGCAGAATGTCGAAGTCCAGTTTTCTTCTTAGTTTCAAGTCGAGTTTAGGACGATCTGAAATCTTGGGACACAGCTCCTACTCTTATTCCAAATCTAGGGGCCGGATTACCTGCTAGGTCCCTCCTCTGGGTGGGACCAGAAAGGGGGGTGGTTACACCCCCTTTCCTTTGTCCAGTTTCGCGCCAGGACTGGGGCTGGAGAGCCCCAGCACCGGTTTGAACTGGCATATGCACAGGGACACCTTGTGTGCCCCAGGCATGTCTGAGTCTATTCACCTAAATCGCAGTCTCCGGGGAAAAAACCAAGTAAAAGTCTGTGCATGTCCAGTGTACCAGAAGAAAATAACCTAGCCCAGCCCAGCCTCTTCCGGTTGCTGGTGGGTGCAGACGGGCCCCTCCGCTCGTGTCCTGCACCCCCGCGGCCGCTTTTGAAGCACCTCCTGGCGCTTCTATGATGATGTGGTGGACTGAGTGCCTCCAGGCTGGAGGTTGCGGTCCCCCTGGACCGTTTGTGACAAGTGGAGGCGGATATCAGCAGCCCCCCTGGCGAGGAATTGGCAGCAACAGCAGGTAAGTGTGGTGATAGACAAATGGTGCAAGCAAGTAGCGGGACATGTGCCGTGGGAGCCCGCGGACGCTTTTGAAGCACCTCCTGGCACTTCTACGATGACATGGTGGTCTGTGCGCCTCCAAGTTTGAGGTTGTGGTTCCCCTGGACCGTTCGTGACAAGTGACAAGTGGAGGCGGATGTCAGCAGCCCCCCAAGGCAGGAAATGACAGCAGCAGCAGGTAAGTGTTTTGATAGACAAATGCGGCAATCAATAACACATGGGTGAAAGACATTGTCATTTAGAACGCCAATACCTCTAACTCTCGCAAAAGTGAGACCTATTGGCTTTGCCAATGCTTGTTTAGTTATGGGGTTAGACCATGGCAGCATTCCTGCCTTCAAATTTATGTTCATTGCTTCATTGTTAGCCTTAGTTACTCATGTTAACTTTTTATACTTCTTAGGGTCCGGTGTATCTTCAGGAAAAAGTTGTCTTAACCCCTTCGACGCTCATGACAAGGTCAGCTCGTCATGGTCGTTACCTGCGCTGCGCGCATGACGAGCTGACCTTGTCATGTAACGAGGCTTTTTACACAACCCAGCGCTCAGCCGGAAAACCGCTAGCGCTGATGTGGTTAATTCTGTCTGTGGAATCTGACTCTATTTGAGCTGTGGCTTTGGATGGTACTTGATTGTCAATCTGCGTTTGCGCCTCCGAAACCGGTTAGGAGTTCCTGAAGCCAAAAGTGAGGCTGAAAAGGCTCCCACAATATATGGCTGTCACATGAACAATTTTTAGTCACAGCCAAGTCTTGAATGTCCCTCTGCATCCTAAAGCCCATCTAGTTACCGACGCGTCAGCAAGAGCACCCCATCCAGTTCCACTTCTCCTTGCAGCTCCACTATTAGGGCACCAAAAGATCACAAATCATTACAGTGCTCCTTTAGAAAATTCAGAAAAGCCAGGGATCTGGTACTTGATGAGGAAAAATGCTGAGACTTGTATTCTGGTTATTCTAATATCCTAAAGAGAAATTGAATTGGACCAATGCTGGATTTATATAGCCAGTTCTGTTTAGTGGAACTGTTGGAACCTGGGATGACAGGTTACCTAGGGTAGCCTGGCCTAGGGTTAAGGCATGCAATTCTAGAGGCACAGTGCAAAGGTTGCAAACCACCCAATAGTAAAGCCACGCAATAGCACACAAAAACAACACTACACCAAAGGATAGGAAAATAAGTACTGCTTTATAAAAATAATATTCTCTTTGTTCTCAAAATATATATATAGCTTAGAACATTTCAGGTTTCTTTAGAATCAGCAGTTATACCTTTTAATGACTAGCAAATTATCAATTAGCTTCTTCAGTACTTTACATTTAGTTGTCTTCAATTCAATATTCCACTTCCTGAGATGTTAACCTGTTCAAGAATACAGTACACTTGTCAATAAATTATTAATAACGCTTCAGACTTGCTTTCTCAAGTCCATGACCAACATCAATGGTACAGTTCATAAGACTCCAGAATCAATTTCAATTGGTTACTGTACTGTGCACAATACTGGTCTCTCACAGCACCAACCACCCTCACTTTCTAGTACACAGTTGCTGATGACCCCCTCAAGTTACTCACTCCTGTGTGTCACTCAGCTGTGGCAATTACTAGGATGTGGGTTATTCCCAGATAACCTCTAGTGCCGCTCTCCCCCTGCAGTACTCCTCCTTACTTGAGTTCAGCTGATGCTGCAGTCGTCCTGCGCCAAAAGGCGGGGTATAGCTGAAGAGGGGGGGGCCAAGGAACCGAGGCTGAAGAGGCTCCCTCACCTCAGCAGACTCCTCAGCGCTCCCCAGCTCGGGCCGACTCTTTAGGGAGGCTTCCTCTTATCAGGCGTTAAGGGCAGAAACCACTATGCCCCCCCAGGCCCCTACCGGGCCTCTCTACTCCCCCTCCCTGCTCGGGCCAGCTCCTCAGTGTGGCGCTCGAGCAGGAGGAGAAGGCAAGATCACACGGCAAACAGACGGAGCCTCACTGGCGCCTCTCTTTGATGAAGACACTCCCTCGGCGGGCATGCGCGGAAGCGCTCGCTCTGGTTCCGCCTCTCCCGGCGGCCGCTCTCAGGAAGGACACTACTCGTCTGAGCCTGCTCGATCCTAGGCCCCTCCTGTGGGGATCGCGTTCACGACTGGGGCATGCGCGAAGGCGCTTTCGAGCAGAGACTCGTCCTCCCCTTTCCAAGTGATGAAGTACGTTGCAGGCAATGCGCCAGAAGCGCGGAAGGCGCCCCCGGGGTCCCGTCCACAGAGAGAAGCCTCACAAAGCCTCTCAGGCTCAGTGGATCCCGGGGCAGGCGCTGTCACAGAACGCGATCAGCACCCCAGGGGTCCCGCTCACAGTGGGGACGGCGCTGCCTCAAGAAACCGGCTCCCTTCACCAGGAACTCCAGGGACCGGCCAACTGCACGAACAACCAGGGCTTCCCAGGAAACCAGGGCACAAGCCTTTCCCAGCACCCAGGAAGGTAGGAGAACAGTGCTAATTCGATTCTTCTCCTCAGCTCCCACTTTCCCACTCTGCAAAGTCCTTCTTATTACTCAGGTTTGGATGGAGGTTGGGGTCTAGGGATGAGGGCTATTCTTCCTGAGCCTCTTTCTGCTGGGCAGAGGACTGCATACCGCAGCACTGCAGTCTCCTTCTTCTTTGACTTCCCCTGTATGGTTTGGACAAGGGGCAAGCTAGGCGCCCAGGGTCTCCAGTAACCCTTAACAGCGGGGTCAGGACAAGTAACCCAAAAGGGGATAATGAGGTGATACACTAAGGCAGCTTCCCTATCTAGGAGGTCAACCCTATGTCTAACCTCTTCCCACCCTTAGCTACAGCCTGTCCTCCAACTGACTCTCAGGTAGACAAAATGGCTGCCCCGCATTCCGCCTTTTATAGGCTGCCCCTCAGTGGTCCAGAATGGACCAGAAGGTTCTAGAACGCCCTATGCTAGGCTATGGCCAAGTTCTGAGTGTGACAGTTAGGGCAGTTGGAAGCCACCATTTTGTGTGGTTCCAACTTTCCTGTCAGAACAGGCCTCTGGGCCTGAGGTAAAAGACTATGGGGGGGAAAAAGAACACCTATCCCCTTGACCAACACCTATAAAAAGTAGTAGACACAAAAATATTAAGGGTATGAGGGGCAAAAAGGGGACACAATAAATAATAATGAGGAGGGACTACGCAAAAAATCCAGACAGGTCTAACACGCGTCCCCCCCCAGCTGAAAGTGG
Source organism: Lissotriton helveticus (assembly GCF_964261635.1). Lineage (NCBI taxonomy): Eukaryota > Metazoa > Chordata > Amphibia > Caudata > Salamandridae > Lissotriton > Lissotriton helveticus. Next base: position 818,010,255 of record NC_136069.1, read on the forward strand.
GGAGAACTACCCAACCCCTTGGGAGTCCTCATCACTAAGGCGGAAATACCTGGAGAGACCGTCTGCATTGGCGTGGTCCACTCCAGGCCGGTGTTCCACCCGGAAGTCTATTCCCTGTAGGGAGATGGACCACCTCAACAGCTTGGGATTTTCCCCCTTCATTTGCATCAGCCAACGAAGGGGGCGGTGGTCAGTCTGAACCAGGAAGTGCGAGCCAAAGAGGTATGGCCGCAGCTTCTTCAGAGCCCACACCACCGCAAAAGCTTCCCTCTCAATTGCACTCCACTTCTGTTCCCGGGGAAGCAGTCTCCTGGATAAGAAGACTACAGGCTGATCCAGGCCCTCTTCATTTAGTTGCGATAACACTGCCCCAATGCCATGTTCGGATGCATCTGTTTGGACAATGAACTCCTTGGAGAAATCGGGAGCCTTCAGGACCGGTGCTTCACACATTGCCTGCTTCAACTTTTCAAAGGCTTGCTGACAAGCCTTTGTCCAAACTACCCGTCGAGGTTGTTTCCTAGAGGTGAGATCTGTGAGGGGCGCTACAATAGTGCCATACCCCTTCACAAAGCGACGGTAGTAACCTGTGAGGCCCAGGAAAGCTCGGACCTCAGTCTGTGTCTTGGGGGGTTCCCAGGCCATGATTGCCTCAATCTTCGCCTGCAGGGGCTGCACTGACCCCCTACCCACCAAGTGTCCAAGGTACACAACCGACCCCTGCCCAATCTGGCATTTACTGGCTTTGATGGTCAATCCAGCCTTTTTCAGGGCCTGGAGAACGGCTTGCAAATGTTGCAAATGGTCCTCCCAACTGCTACTGAAGACAGCAATGTCATCCAGGTAAGCAGCAGAGAAACTCTCCATTCCAGAGAGGACCTGGTTCACCAGTCGCTGAAATGTGGCAGGGGCGTTCTTGAGCCCAAAGGGCATCACACAGAACTGGAAGTGTCCCTCAGGCGTGGAGAAGGCTGACCTTTCCTTTGCTCCATCTGTCAAGGAGATCTGCCAGTACCCTGAAGTGAGGTCAAAGGTACTTAGGTATTGGGCAGCTCCTAGCCGGTCAATTAACTCATCCGCCCTAGGGATTGGATGAGCATCAGTCTTTGTAACTGAGTTCAGTCCTCGGTAATCCACACAGAACCTCAGTTCTGGTGTGGTGCCCGGTGGGGCGGCTTTTGGGACTAGCACCACCGGACTGGACCAAGGGCTGCTGGAAGGTTCTATCACTCCTAGCTCCAACATCTTGGCAACTTCGCCATGGATGCTAGCCTTCACCTTGTCCGACAGCCTGTAGGTCTTGGACTTCACTGGGGGGCTGTCTCCTGTGTCCACATCATGGGTACACAGGTGGGTTCTTCCCGGGACAAGGGAGAACAGCGAAGAGAACTGCCCCAATACCTGGCGGCAATCCTCTCGTTGCTCAGGAGTTAGGGATGGGGAGAGAATCACTCCCTCCACCGACCCATCCTTCTCTTGGCATGAAAAGAGATCTGGGAGAGGCTCGCTTTCTGCTTCCTCAGCACCATCAGTCAACAACATCAGGATGACCTCTGGCCTCTCATGGTGGGGTTTGAGGCGATTGGCATGCAGCACCCGTAGGGGCTGCCGCGGGGTCTTAAGATCCACCAAGTAAGTGGCCTTACCCTTTTTCTCCAACACCTCAAATGGGCCTGTCCAACGATCTTGAAGGGCACTTAGCTCTCCAGGTTCCATCACCCATACTTTCTGGCCAGGCTCCAACTCCACCGGGTGAGCATTTTGGTCGTACCATTCCTTCATGACTGCATGACTGGCCTCCAAGTTGTCAGCAGCCTGCTTCCACAACTTGCCATCTGGCTTCTGAAGGCCAGCATGTAGCTCACCACATCCTGGGGAGGTTTTCTGGGAGACTTCTCCCATCCATCCTTCACCAGGCTGAGAGGCCCACGCACAGGGTGCCCATACAACAATTCAAAAGGGCTGAAGCCCACTCCCTTTTGCGGCACCTCTCTGTAAGAGAACAGCAAGCAAGGTAGGAGAACGTCCCACTTCCTCCGTAAGCTCTCCGGCAGACTTCTTATCATGCCCTTCAGGGTCTTATTAAACCTCTCAACCAGTCCATTGGACTGGGGGTGATAAGGAGTGGTGAACCGGTAGGTCACCCCACACTCCTTCCACATTGTCCGCATGTAAGCTGACAGGAAGTTGGTCCCCCTGTCAGACACAACCTCCTTGGGAAATCCTACCCGGGTAAAGATTCCCATCAGGGCCCTAGCCACCACAGGTGCAGTAACAGTCCTCAGAGGGATGGCCTCTGGGTACCGTGTGGCATGATCCACCAGAACCAGGATAAACCTGTGACCTGCTGTGGTTGGTGGATCCAATGGCCCTACGATGTCGATGCCCACCCTCTCAAAGGGGGTGCTAACGACAGGAAGTGGTTCCAGGGGAGCCTTTAGCTTCACCCCTGTTTTCCCACTAGCCTGGCAGGATACACATGTCCTACAGTATGTGTTGGACGCCACTTTCATCTGAGGCCAGTAGAAGTGGAGGACAAGCCGTGCAAAGGTCTTGTCCTGGCCTAAGTGTCCTGCCAGTGGTATCGCATGAGCCAATTCCAGCAGAAAGGCTCGGTACTGCTGCGGGACCACCAAGGCCCTTGATGAGCCAGGTAGAGGTACCTTAGGTTCACTGTAGAGGAGGCCATCCTCCCAGTAAATATGGTGGTGTCCCGTAGCATCACCTGCTGCCTGGGCTTCAGCCTGACGCCTCAGTCCCTCAAGGGTGGGGCACTCCCTCTGCCCCTTACAGAATTCCTCTCTGGTAGGACCTCCCTCCACATGCCATTCAGCAGGGATGGGTAAATCCTCCAGAGAGTCTACTCCCCCCTCCATGGACTCCTGGCCTACCACCGCAGGTGGCCGATCTGTCACATGGGGCGTGGAAGCCGAAGCAGGCTGTCCCTGTCTCCGATTCTGTCCCTTTTTGGCAGCGGGTTGGGCCATTGTTCCAGGCTCCAACCCAGGCGAACTCCCTCTCCGGGCAGTCGCAGACCGTGTGCTTACACAGGCCCAGTCAGGTGTACCCAGCATCGCAGAATGCGTCCGGTATTCCACCTCTCTCCAAGTGTTGTGCTCCATGTCATTCCCCAACAGACAATCAACTGGCACGGCAGGGCTTACGGCAACTCGAAGTGAACCTGCAACCCCTTCCCACTCAAAGGGAACCTCAGCCACTGGATAGTGGCCCATTCTACCGTCAGCCATCGCGGCGGGGTGGAATACATTAGGAACAACCTGCTCTGGAGACACCAGTTGACTTCTCACCATAGTCATACTGGCTCCTGTATCTCTCAGAGCCTCCCCTCTTTGGCCATTGATGGTAACCCATTGCCCATACTTTGTAGTATTTGGGGGCACCTGGATCTTTGGTACCATCTCCCGCTCTCCCAGGGACACTAAGGTGACACCCGCCCACTCACCCCCTTATCTAAGGGCAACTCCTCCCCGAGCGCTACACTAGCTACTCCCGGTGACTTTCCTCCGGTGGGAGGGGGTGGTCTCTTTGGGCATCTGACATCTCCCTTATAATGTCCAACACCACCACATTCAAAACAGTGGGGAACCCTTGGCTGCTGGCTTTGGCCAGGATTAGGGTTTCTGGGCGGGTTTGCCCTAGGGGTGAAACCTGCTCCCTTACCTTGGAAATTATTTTGGGGACCTTTGGAGAACTCCTTCTTTTTATCTCCTCCCTCCTTCTTCTGGGGGGCGCCCTGTCCGGCTTTTTGAGAATCCCCTCCAGTCCCCTTTGAGGACACCCGGGTACTTGCCCAAGTGTCCGCCTCTTCTGCAAGCTTCCGGGGATCGGTCAGCTTGCTGTCCACCAGGTGTTGGCGCAACTCGGGAAAACATTTCTCGAGGAGGTGTTCTTTTAAAAATAGATTGTACAGCCCCTCATAATCTTTCACCTCGCTGCCCTTGACCCAACCCTCCAAAGCTTTCTTGGCGTAGTCTAAAAAGTCTACCCAATTCTGGGTACTCATTTTGTGACTTCCCCTGAATTTCTGTCTGTACCTTTCAGGGGTAAGTCCAAACTTTTTCACCAGTGCCACCTTCATTGCGGGGTAGTGGGTTTGCTCATCCTGCTCCAGAGCCAACAAGGTGTCTCTGCCAGCAGGTGGCATGTATTTATACAGCCCACCTCCCCAGTGAGTTTCTAAGATCCCGTGAGCCCTTAAAGAAACTTCGTAGGCGGCCAACCATTTGGCAATGTCATCACCTGGGGTGTAGCTAGCAATGACATCTTTGGGTAAATAGGGTCTGGGTTCCCTGGTGTTCACTTTATTTTCGCTGCCACCATTATCAGGATTGGGAGACCTTCTTAGTACGGCTTGTAGGTCCATCTCCTTGATGGTTCGCTCATGAGCTAGCCTCCTTTCCTCCCTTTCCATATCCATCCTAGCTAATTCCAACTTCATTCTCCTCTCCTCCCTCCTATCTTCTAGCTCGGCTTCAGTTAAACCCCTGTCTGAGACGCTGCTGCTTGCCCTTGAAGGTATCCTGGGACCTGTCAGCAGATTCCCACTTCCCACTTGGTTCAACAATGCAGCCTCAGTGACAGTGTCCCCGTCACCCTCTTCAGTTTCTGGTTCCTCCCTTAAATGAGCTTCCACCCATGCCCTTATGCTTGTCAGCAACTCTCCTTTCTTGGCACCTTTATTAAAAAATACCCCTTGATGCTGACACCAATCTCTGAGTTGGGCCACAGTATTGGCTTCCAGCTCTTTAAAATTCAATTCCATCTTTCGCTATGGGATAGAATCAACTCACAGGAGAAAACCAAGAAGTGACCTGAGGTTAACCTCCACCCACCACCAGAAATAAATTTAGAAAAAACAAAATTCAAATTAGGAGGGCCGCAAGGAGAAAACTCCTGGTGTAGGTTAGTGTATTGCGTTAAATTACTAGTGAGTAGCTGCAACCAAGTCAGTATCCCACCGCTAGGCACCAAATGTTGGAACCTGGGATGACAGGTTACCTAGGGTAGCCTGGCCTAGGGTTAAGGCATGCAATTCTAGAGGCACAGTGCAAAGGTTGCAAACCACCCAATAGTAAAGCCACGCAATAGCACACAAAAACAACACTACACCAAAGGATAGGAAAATAAGTACTGCTTTATAAAAATAATATTCTCTTTGTTCTCAAAATATATATAGCTTAGAACATTTCAGGTTTCTTTAGAATCAGCAGTTATACCTTTTAATTACTAGCAAATTATCAATTAGCTTCTTCAGTACTTTACATTTAGTTGTCTTCAATTCAATATTCCACTTCCTGAGATGTTAACCTGTTCAAGAATACAGTACACTTGTCAATAAATTATTAATAACGCTTCAGACTTGCTTTCTCAAGTCCATGACCAACATCAATGGTACAGTTCATAAGACTCCAGAATCAATTTCAATTGGTTACTGTACTGTGCACAATACTGGTCTCTCACAGCATCAACCACCCTCACTTTCTAGTACACAGTTGCTGATGACCCCCTCAAGTTACTCACTCCTGTGTGTCACTCAGCTGTGGCAATTACTAGGATGTGGGTTATTCCCAGATAACCTCTAGTGCCGCTCTCCCCCTGCAGTACACCTCCTTACTTGAGTTCAGCTGATGCTGCAGTCGTCCTGCGCCAAAAGGCGGGGTATAGCTGAAGAGGGGGGGCCAAGGAACCGAGGCTGAAGAGGCTCCCTCACCTCAGCAGACTCCTCAGCGCTCCCCAGCTCGGGCCGACTCTTTAGGGAGGCTTCCTCTTATCAGGCGTTAAGGGCAGAAACCATTATGCCCCCCCAGGCCCCTACCGGGCCTCTCTACTCCCCCTCCCTGCTCGGGCCAGCTCCTCAGTGTGGCGCTCGAGCAGGAGGAGAAGGCAAGATCACACGGCAAACAGACGGAGCCTCACTGGCGCCTCTCTTTGATGAAGACACTCCCTCGGCGGGCATGCGCGGAAGCGCTCGCTCTGGTTCCGCCTCTCCCGGCGGCCGCTCTCAGGAAGGACACTACTCGTCTGAGCCTGCTCGATCCTAGGCCCCTCCTGTGGGGATCGCGTTCACGACTGGGGCATGCGCGAAGGCGCTTTCGAGCAGAGACTCGTCCTCCCCTTTCCAAGTGAGGAAGTACGTTGCAGGCAATGCGCCAGAAGCGCGGAAGGCGCCCCCGGGGTCCCGTCCACAGAGAGAAGCCTCACAAAGCCTCTCAGGCTCAGTGGATCCCGGGGCAGGCGCTGTCACAGAACGCGATCAGCACCCCAGGGGTCCCGCTCACAGTGGGGACGGCGCTGCCTCAAGAAACCGGCTCCCTTCACCAGGAACTCCAGGGACCGGCCAACTGCACAAACAACCAGGGTTTCCCAGGAAACCAGGGCACAAGCCTTCCCCAGCACCCAGGAAGGTAGAACAGTGCTAATTCGATTCTTCTCCTCAGCTCCCACTTTCCCACTCTGCAAAGTCCTTCTTATTACTCAGGTTTGGATGGAGGTTGGGGTCTAGGGATGAGGGCTATTCTTCCTGAGCCTCTTTCTGCTGGGCAGAGGACTGCATACCGCAGCACTGCAGTCTCCTTCTCCTTTGACTTCCCCTGTATGGTTTGGACAAGGGGCAAGCTAGGCGCCCAGGGTCTCCAGTAACCCTTAACAGCGGGGTCAGGACAAGTAACCCAAAAGGGGATAATGAGGTGATACAATAAGGCAGCTTCCCTATCTAGGAGGTCAACCCTTTGTCTAACCTCTTCCCACCCTTAGCTACAGCCTGTCCTCCAACTGACTCTCTCAGGTAGACAAAATGGCTGCCCCGCATTCCGCCTTTTATAGGCTGCCCCTCAGTGGTCCAGAATGGACCAGAAGGTTCTAGAACGCCCTATGCTAGGCTATGGCCAAGTTCTGAGTGTGACAGTTAGGGCAGTTGGAAGCCACCATTTTGTGTGGTTCCAACTTTCCTGTCAGAACAGGCCTCTGGGCCTGAGGTAAAAGACTATGGGGGGGGGAAAAAGAACACCTATCCCCTTGACCAACACCTATAAAAAGTAGTAGACACAAAAATATTAAGGGTATGAGGGGCAAAAAGGGGATAAAATAAATAATAATGAGGAGGGACTACGCAAAAAATCCAGACAGGTCTAACAGGAACCATTCCACATTGTGTCACTAGCACACATCTTTTAGGCCAGTGGTTCTTAACCTTTTGACTTCTGTGGACACCCACTTAATCATTACTGGAACCCAGGATTCCTACTGAATCATTATTGGAATCCGGGGTCCTGAACCCCCACTGAGTCATTACTCGAGGCCAGGGATCCCTGCCTAATAATTTTCTACGATTTGAACCACAAAATAAGGCGCTAAAAATACAGATACGAGCATTCATTAAACAAATACACAAATAATGCAATAATGTATTTAATTCACAAACAAATGTGGAAAAATTAATCTAATAGCTTTAATAGAAATGTTTTGCTTTCGTAAATTCACTTGACACCACTCATCGTACACATTACATTACATTTGATGCACTTGCACTGCCTTCACAAATTAGTCTGAGGACACTAACTTAATTTTTAGCCTTTAATTTCAAATTCCTTCAAATTTACAGAAAGTTATAAAAGTCAGTTGTATTTCTTGCTTCTTAATGTATATACACATTGTTAATCTGTTAATACTATTTCATTTTCGCTGGCCTACAAGTTAAAATCCACAGTTTTAGACAGTGGAATTGGGAAATAGGATGAGCACTGTTGAAATATAAGATTCATGTCCAGTGGCTCATTAAAGAATAGCATTTAAGTTGCCTCGGGTTTGTAACAGGAGATCAACAACATCAGTACAAGTACTCATGATTCATTTCAAAGTATGATCCAAGAGTGTTTGCAAAAGTGTCATATACTCTGAGTCCCCTTAGGACTGCCCACACGAATAGCAGCTACATGACCAATCCGTATCAAGTGTGAGCAAGCCTTAGGCCTAGGGATTCTACAACCAGAGAGTATATGCTTTGATTAGTTGACTGTAGAGTTGCAGAGGAGCAATCGTTGGTTGTATGTTTATTTCTTTTAAAAACTATTTCATGGAATACCATTACCGAGAAACCATTTCACCAAAACTGTTTGATTGAAATTTGCAGGATGAATGGCTTTTACCATTTAATAAAACCATTTAATTGAATGTCTTTTTTCGAATTTGCCATTTGCATGCTTATTTTTTAAGGTGTAAATACAATGGTTGTGGGTCTTATTTTCAGAAACATTTTTTTTTCCAATTCAAATAGGTTTTTATTGGGTGTTTCAGTATTAAATAAATACAAAAAATACAGACTTAAAAACATACAATAATACAGAAGAACAGTACAGTACAATAAAGCGAAAAGGGGTAAAAAGCAATATACAATAGGTTACACAATTATACATACTTCCGCAGGCGGTGTCCGGACAGTTTCATGTAAATTAGAGCACCAAAGATATGTAGGCGGGACTCAGGATTTCAGGGTGAACCGAAGTAACAGATTAGCTCCACACTGTTGGATTGTGATGGCGTCAAGTGGAACGGAGGGGGGGGGGAGAGAATATCTAAGGTGGTTTATGGGTGGTAAAATAACTGTGAAGGGTAGACCACATCTTTCTCATAGGGGGGCGCCATGGTGATTGTTGGAGAGCTATGTTATCCGCTCCCCTGAGGTTAATTATCCAGTTAAGCCACCAAGCAAAGGTAGCCTTGCTAGAATCCTTCCAATTACTGAGGACAATTTTAACAGCTGCAGTGAGCATGAGATCAAGTAACGCCCTGTCGTCGGCGTGGAGGGAGGGCTCTAGGGTGAAACCAAAAGCTAGGTAAGGAAGTTCTCTGGACGGGGAGATGGGGAAAATGTTTCTGATGAAGTCGAATATCTTGTCCCAGAATGGGGTAACACCGTCGCAATGTAGAATAATGTGTGCGAGGTCGCCCTCCGCCCGTTTACAGTTCCAGCAGAAGGCGTCTTGGCTGATGTTATGGGCATAAAGACGCGCAGGAGTCCAGAAGGTTTTGTGGAGGAACCAATATTTGGTCTGGGATGAAGTCGGGCTAATTTTATGTCGCATGCAAGATTCCCAGGTATTGGCCCAGTCCGCCTCTGAAATTGGTCTAGATGACATTTCAGACCAAAACTGAGTGAGTGGAGCGGTGATATTGGTATGTTGGGGGCGAATAAGTTTGTAAAGATGTGATACTTGATGTCCAAGTCTGTTTAATCTACTGAGGTAAGATGGGAGGGAAGGTGGTATTAGGGAGAGTTTTGCTTTAGAGAGTGCAGCTTTTATGTTTAGGAAGGTATAAAACTCTAGAGGCGCCAGGCCATAGGTAGTTTGCAAGACTCTGAACAGGATAGAGTATGACCCCTCGAATAATTGGTGCGGGAAGAAGATACCTTTCTTAACCCACTGAGAATTATGCAGATGTTTGCCTTTGTGCAGTATGTATCGAGTGTTCCATAAAGACTCCTAACCTGAGTGGCATATGCTATGATCTAGAAATTTATCAATTTTAAGAAGAGTCGTTTTCGTGTTGCGAAAGATCGATTTCGAGTGGGCTAGTTCATTTAAATTGAGTGAGAGGGCCGCAGCCGGAGTGATTCCGTCTAGGATCGCTTGTTCGACTTCCAGCCAAACTGGGGTGTAGTTTACCGCGTGGGCTAGCCAGTGGGCACCTTGTTTCGCTAGGAAAGCGGTCTCATAGTGTCTAAAGTTCGGTAGGTTGACCCCTCCTAATGATTTGTCCAATCGTAATTTTTTTAATGCTGATTCTCGCCTTTTTCCCTTTCCACAGGAAGTTGGCTATAGATTGGTCCAATTTATGGAAGAAGTCTTGGGTGAGTGTTAGAGGGAGCATTGAAATAAGGTAGTTTACCAGGGGGGAGATCATCATTTTGATGGTTTCTATTCTGCCCCACCACGTGATGTAGCGAGGGGACCATCCATCCAGTTGGTTTTTTATTTTATTTAGGGTGGTCTTCTCATTTTGTAGAAGGGTTTCCATAAGGGAGTCCCCAAACTCTTTCCCCAGGTACTTTATAAACCCTGATTGCCAGCAGAGTCCAGAGTTCCCCAACATGTCTTTAGTGGCTAGGATGTATAGAGGTTTGACCTCCGATTTCTCCCGATTAAGTTTATACCCTGAATGGGTGGAATATGATTCAATGGTTGACATCAAGGCGGAGATGGAAGGCTCCGGAGATTCAGTCACTATCAGGATATCATCCGCATATGCGACTAGTTTAACACAAGTATCCCCAAAGCTTACTCCTTGATGTTGTTGTTCTTTTTAATGCTGGCCATGAGAGGCTCCATTGCCAGGAGGAAGAGTGAAGAGGAGAGGGAACAGCCATGTCTGGTCCCCTGTTCCATGCCAAAGGGATCTGACAATGAGCCATTTATGGCAATGCGAGCGGATGGGGAGAGATACATAGCCATGACCATATCTATGAAGGTGTTACCCAAGTTGAAGGTGGACATACAATGTTTAAGGAAGAGCCAAGATACTCTGTCGAACGCCTTCGCGTCTAAGGTAATCGCCACGGTGGGGGCATCAAATGCCTTGGCCTTTTCTATAACATGGCAGAGAAGTCTCGTATTGTCATTAGACATGCGATGCTTTAGGAACCCACCCTGTGATGTACTAATTAATTTAGGTAAGATCAAGTTCAGTCTGGACGCGAGGACTTTGGCGTAGATCTTGCAGTCCAGGTTTATCAAGGATATCGGTCTATAATTTTTTGTTAGTAGCGGATTCTTCCCTTTGGGTATGATAATAATGGTGGCCTCACTCATTGATTTCGTTACTCCTTTTTTTGAGGGAAAGGACTGGAACAATTTTAGAAGGGTTGGGCTTAATGCGGGCCCAAGTTCCTTATAGAAACTGGCAGAGAAGCCGTCGGGGCCTGGTGCTTTATTGCGTTTGAGGGTTTTAATGGAGTCCGAGACTTCTTGTAAGGAAAACGGGGAATTCAGTTTCAGGTTATCCGCGTCGTTGAGTTTTGGGAGGCCTAGGGAGTTCAGGTATGTAGAGCACGCATGAGGATCAAAGTCTAATTTATTCCTGTACAGATCCTCGTAAAAGGACTTGAAGGTGTGTAGGATGTGGTTATGTTTAGTTTGGATAGTATTGTTTTGATCCTTGATTGAGGCAATGTTGAATTGTCTATTTTTATGTTTTAGATAGGATGCTAATAGATTCCCTGCTTTGTTGCCTTCACACAGCCTCAAGGATTTAAATTTATTAACCCACACCCCGCTCTTCTGCTTAGGATCGCGTTATATTCGTATTTCTTTTTAGTGAGGTCATTCAGAATCGAAGTATTATGGAGGTCCGCCGCATAGGATAATTCCAGGTTCTTAATGTCCCTTTCTAAAGTAACAAGCTCTAGATTCAGTGCCTTGTTAGTTTGCGCTCTAATACCAATAATCACCCCTCCTATAGTGTAAGTGCGTCCCAGACATTCGCTATGTCCGAGCCCGGAGTATCGTTTAATTCAAGGTAGTCCCGTATGGCCGATTCAATTTTTTTCTTGTTTTCTGGCTCTGTGAAAATGTCGTCATTGAAGCGCCATCTCTTTGGGGGAAGAATAGATCTGGAGCCTACTCGTTTAGCTTGGATGCTGGAGTGGTCTGATACGAGTTTGGGGGCCATGTTGGTTTCTTCAATAAGGTGAGTGAAGGGGCTATTGATGAGGATATAATCGATCCTGGAGTAGGAGTTATGGGGAGTCGAGTAGAATGTCTAATCACGGCCATCTGGGTGCTGTAGTCGCCAGGAGTCTTGTAGGTCAAATTTTGAGCAGAGGCGTTTCAAACTATCGTGTGAGCGTGTGGGGTGGTAGGTACAATGAGACTGGCGGTCTATTACCGGGTCACGAGGCAAATTGAAGTCCCCCCCAACCACAAGCAATTCGTCTTGGGGTACTGTTTCGAGTATGGGGGAGATGGAGTCCCAAAAGATCGGATCGTCTCCATTTTGCAATAAGTGTAATGACCCCTCTTTTTTTGTGTACGGCTGAGGAGCATAGGGTGTGTGAAATCCAGTATTGGTTGATAAATTCAGCGTCTTCATTGGATAATTTGGTTTCCTGGAGTAGGAAAATATGACCCTTGGTTTTGGCTAGATATTCTAGGACCTTCCTCCGTTTAACCGGGTGGTTGAGCCCTTTGACGTTTAGGGAGACAATGTTAAGGCCTTCCGATATAGATTTGGTGTGGGTCATGAAGCTGCTGGGTATCGCCTGTGGATTAATAAAGCTACTGTCGTGAGAGTTACTGTATGGGTGGTTTCTGGTTCTTGAACTGGCCTCGCTCGGCGGTATGTTCTGAATATGTCAGAAAAGGGCTGGAAGAACGTGTGGCAAACAATCAGCTGGTAGTATTGCTGTTTGTTAGATAACTACTGTTGAGCATGGAAACATTTTTGTCTGTGGTATTTTTTTTCATTGCTTTACTTAAGCAGACATTATTTCACATTTATATATCTTACATTGTCAAACAACTACTTTGTATGTTTTGAATTTGTTGACTCCTCTCCATGCCCCCCCAGCACCGTCCATCACTGACCCCCCTCAACACAATCTATTCCTGCCTTCTAAAATCCCCTTGCCAGGCATAAACTACACCTATCCTTGACCCAACTACTCCATTCATTCCTGAGCCCTAAAAATCCCTCACTACACCCAAACTACCCTCATCCTTGTCCCCAAAACTCCACCCACCCCTTAAATCTAAAAGCTCTTTCTATACCTAAACCCCACCCAACTCTGATCCCCTAAAAACCCTTCACTACCCCTAAACTCCACCCATCCCTAAACCTTAAAAACTCCTTTCTACATCTAAACTTGTCCCATCGCTAAACCAATAGACCCATTGCGACCCTGTCTCGATCCATTCCTGAACACTAAAAGCCCTTTACCATACCTAAACTCTACCCAATCACTAACCCATAAAACTCTCAACAGCCCTGGCCGTCCGTGAAGCCTAATAACCTCAAAGCCCTTCACTCTACCCACCCCTGTACCTCACCACTCCTAAACTCCACCCATGCCAGATCCCTAAAACCCTCAGCACCTTAATCTCCACACATCCCTGAACCCTGAAACTCCATTTCCACGCCTGAGCTCTCTTTCCTTAAATTTCCGATTTATTTGCATGTCCTTAAATGGCCTTGTCTTAAAATTGGTTTTCCACGACTTGGTTTCTTCCAGTGTGTTCACATACAACAGCAATCATTATACAACCTGCTAGGGTATGTGCCTTAGGGATCTACCCAGGTGTGGCAGGGAGCGACCCATAGGAATGTGCTTTATACAGCCATTCAAGGCACTTGCTCAAAAGCCAGCCTATAGTTGGCTGAGAACAGTTCTGGGTATAAGAAATGATACAGCCAGTCACCCATGGTGTACGCTTTAAGGAGCCCATCCAGTAGCGACAGAGAGCACCTACTAGGTATAGGCCTGTATTTACAGTCCAATTTCTCTATCCAAACCATACTTGACGCAATGGCATTTGTGACCTTTCCCTATCCAGGGACTTATATGAAATGAGGCATGTGGAGAACTAAGTTGACGTGGCAGAGTATGGGAATGTAGAGTGCTTTTGCATTTGATCTTACAAAGGCCTTTACCTTTATTTTGACCCTAGACCTCCATTCACAATGCATTATGCGATTGCTTATACTGCATTATGGTTACACATTAATAAAGTTCCTTGCCATTCATGAGAATATATACAAATTGTCTGATTACAGCACAGTAGAGAAATTAATGTCACATACAGTTTTGCAGGCAGTATAGTGCTCCCGCTTCGAACCTATAACATCATTGGTTGCCTTAATAAAGCTTGGTGTTGTATTTTCATTTTTATACCACACTGTTACTCCTTGTGTTAGCCAGCACAACAGATACTCTCTTCCTGCACTGTTTTACATAGTTGGGTTACAAATTAAAACAAATATTTATATTTATGAATCCTGATTAGCTTGATTCCCCTCTTATATTTATTGCCTAACACTGAAGGCAAAGGTACAGAATGAGACCTATTGAGTCACATATAGAGCCAGCTTAAACACAGACATGCAGTATTTAGGCTGAAATCACTCACAACAATGAAACAGATGTAAAGCCAAACCAAATCTTCGAGTCTCATTGCCCAGCTGTAGTGTGAAACATTATTATTCAACCTCCAAAGCCCTAAAACTTCAAACATTCCAAATCTATTTATGAAAAGGTTTGACAACACTTGGACACACACAAAAGTCCTAATGTATATATCTAGAAAAAGTCAGGGAATAGATATATCCTCACCCGATAATGAGAGAACACATACTCTCAAAACATCCATAGAATAAAGGCAGACATTGCCAACGGGGCGACTAACCTATGTCAACCCACAACCAGATGAGAGAAAGATACACTCAAACAACCATAGAATAAAGGCAGACATTACCTATGGGGCGACTAACCTATGTCAACCCACAACCAAATGAGAAAACACTACTCTCAAAACAACCACAGGGGTAAAGACAGACTAAGTCTACGGGGCGGCTATCCTATGTCAACCCACAACCAAATGAGAGAACACTGCTCTCAAGACAACCACATGGGTAAAGACAGACTTAGTCTACGGGGCGACTATCCTATGTCAACCCACAACCAAATGAGAGAACACTGCTCTCAAAACTACCACATAAAAGATAAAGACAGAAATAACCAATGGGGTGACAGACTTATGTCACCCACAACCAAGAACAGCGGCAGGACTAGGGATAAACCCTCTACTGGATACGCTTGCAGGACTGGGAACACTACATACCCACACTCCCCCTTCTGTATACACTAACCGGACTAGGGACACCACACACTCCCCCTTCTGCATACACCACTGATACTCTTCTGCATACACCACTGATACTGACACACACACTTCCCCTTTTCCATACATAAGCAACACTACAGAAAAACTTACTCCTAACAGTGTACAAAAACAACACATCAGAGAAGTAAAAACATTCACTCATCCAGAATGTTATCAAATCCAATAACAGAGTACAGCTTAATAGGCATAAAAACAATAAATGTAAAACAGTAAAAAAAAAAATACAATCCACAGAAAAATTATGCTAAAATAGCTGGTTGACAAGGAGTGAAAACCTTGAGGAGTCATGTTTGTAGAGCTTCAGAAAATCCGATGTTCGATTCACCATCCCAAAATGAAATAATCATTCCTTTCCAAGCTGAAATGTCAATGTGCCACAAAACCACTAGATGGCACTGTTAATCTGTTTCCAAAATAACCCATGTTGCTCCAACGAAACTCCGAATGAATTCTGCCATCTCGCTGCCGCTAGAAAAATACCACAGACAGACTTGAGGAAACGAAGGTGTCCCAGAGAATAACGTAGTCACAGCGCATCCCCACAGCAATCCAATCTAAAATGGTGGCACGTAGGTGACGGCGCGTCGGGTGGTTCTCGGCATATTATCGCATGAAGATTACGTAGCGAAGCGCGCTGCCTAGCGCACAGTCATGAATGTCTCGAGGATCCATGAGAGACAGGTTAGTGTGCGCGCTAAACACTTCAAATCAAAACAGGTAACTGTCACCGTAATCAAATTTAGAAAGGTATTCAAAGTTACGGAGTGTGAAATAACACAAAAAAAATACATCCGATTTCATGCGCTGTTAATTAAATATTCCAGTCACTGCAACCTTACACTTGATCCTTTTTACTTTCTTCATTTCCAATGTGAACAGAGCCAACAGTCAATTGTGCCACTCAGCCAATAGCTCGTAAACCTGGCATAGTAATGTAGGCCAAAACACCAAAACCTGTCGCTAATACTTTCTGTTATCACCGGACACAAACAGCTTGCAGATCTGATATAGTGGGACAGGCCAGAAATGAAAATCACGCTGTCTTTTCTACTGAGTATTTGGAGCTCAGATTACAGCTGTATCTTTATTTCCTTTGCCATTACGATGGGAAAACATGTCATTTGCCAAAACATGTTGTTTTTCTCCTCCAGTCTCTGATCAAAACTAATGGCAACAGGACAGCGCTCCCAGGGCAGTAATTAAGATCGGCAGCAGGGAAAGGTAACAAGGCAGCTGGCATTAAAACAAAGTCCAAAAACCCAAACAAATGATATAAATCCAACATTTCAATGGTTGATACACATTGAAACAGCAGGCTTGAATCATCAAATACACGCCTTGATAGTCAGCAAGTCATACGCTCAAAGGAGAGAAGCTGGCACTTACGTGGCAGGGCGGCCGTTGGTGTGGTCACTGGTGGGGTCATGGAAGTACCAGTTATCAACAAATCCATAAGTTGTAGTGGCCAGGTTTCTCCAAATCCAGATTTACTTGAAGTTCCTTCAGTTTTTGAAAGTCCATATCATAAAAATAATACGCAGGTTCTTTAAATCGTCGCCAGTATTAAAATAATGAAAGATCCGTAGTCCATAGGTATAGTTAAGGATTATTACTTTATTCTTCAGTTTAGATCCATAGTATATAAAGATGTATTGTAGAGACCCCACCAGGAGCAGTTAACCACTGCTCAGCCCTTCATACCAACTGACTCCTTCTTATAATTCAACCCTCTCAACATTCCGAATGACATCATGTGGGCCAAGCAGTAGAGCAGGGACAAGCATAGGGAGTATGCATAACACATGCTACATTATAACAAGCTCCTTTTAACAAAACCCACAAAGGAGCAGAGGACCCTCTGCGCCAGGGAGGGCTAGACATACAGGAATGACCCCCCCCCCTACACCTCCAACCTAGATAAAGAACCCTGCCTAATATATTGTCACAGAGAACATTGTACATTTATTTATTTATAAAGCGCTCAGCTACCCAACATGCTTTCCCAGCGCTAATCAGGACCAGACGTAAGACACAAGTTACAGAGGGAGTAGAGGGAAGTTATACTTCATTATAAAGGAAGGTCCTTAATCTTTTGCGGAAGTCTAGGAGCGATTGACACAACTTAAGTTCCAGAGGAAGAGAATTCCACAGTCTGGGGCCAAGATGGACCAAAGAGCACCCTCTCATATGGGCAAGGTGGACTCTGGGAACATAGAACAGAGTGAGGCTTGCTGATCTCAGCTGTTGAGTGGGCACATAAGGTTTGACCAGACTTTGTATGTAAGGGGGCAACAAGCCATGTTTGGCCCTGAACATATAACATAAGGCCGTAAACTCAACACGTTTCTTCACCCTAAGCCAATGGAGTTGATGGAGCAAAGGTGAGGTTGAGGCCTGACGAGGCAGCCGAAAAAGAAGAAGGGCCGCTGCGTTTTGTATAAGCTGTAGGCAATGGACAGAAGAGTTATTAGCACCCAAGTACAAAACGTTGCCATAATCAAGTCGGGATATTACCAACGCCTGTATTACTGTTCTTTGAGCATCTGGAGGAATTAACCAGAGGATATTTTTAGCCATTTAAGGACAGCAAAACAATTTACTGTGACCCCAGACACCTGTGCTTTTAGGGAAAGCTTGTTATCTTTGGTAATGCCCATATTTTTTACTTTAGGGACTGGAACAGGTAGGCGTTCCAGGGAGTCAGGCCAATGGGTGGTTCCCCAAAGTTATGGATTATTTCCCAAAATGAGGACCTCAGTTTTCGAGAAGTTCTGCTTTAAGGTGTTGCTGGAAATCCACTGAGAAACCTTACTCAGTCCAAGCTGGAGCAGTGAGGTGTCCTGATGCTGCGCTGCCGAGAGAGAGAGAGAAGTTGATCTGAGTGTTTCCTGCGTTAGAAAAAAATGTAATTCCTTACTTCTCCGCAATATTCACCAAAGGATGGACATAAAGAGTGAAGAGCCAAGAGCTCATAATTGAACCTTGGGGCACTCCAGAAGTTAAGGCTACTGGATTAGATTTCACGGTGTGTGAAAAGACTTGAAATGAATGCTCCCTTAAAAAAGAGATTAGCCACTCCAAGGCCACACCTGCAACACCTCAGGCTTCAAGGAGATCAATCAGAATAGAATGTGAGACCGCGTCAAATGCTGCACTCAAATCCAGTAAAATAAAAGGGCTGCCGTACCACCGCAATCCAGCTGCTGCCTGAGGATTTCTGTAACCTCCTATTGTCAGTCAGGGTATCCAAGGGGACACCTATCAAACATTATGTTTCTCAAACTCCTGAAGTTCTTCAAACTGCCGTCCATGTCACTTGTCCATAATGATCCTTCTGAGATTTTGTTTTTGAGAGCTTCAGTTGACTTCAGTGTACGATGATTCCCCTCACCTGTGTTGTGTGTTACTGGCACCCTGATTGGCTTTTCTGGTCCTTTTCCTTATCTGAGTAGGAGCACCTTTGACTGTCCCATCACTCCAGTGCAGCATAAAACCCCTTGACTCTGAACCTTATGGGCTTCTTTGAGCCACCCTGCCTGGTGCGTTCTCAATAGCATGCTGTCCTAGCAGCAGACACACCATAACGCTCATGTCATGGCTAGGGGAGTGTAAGCACCCAGTTCATATTGCAGCCATAGATGAGACCGCCACCTTGCATCTCAGAACGTTGATGGCCCTTCCTTATGGCATCCTGTTTCAACTCTACATGCTTATTCAGGGTTGGGATTAGAGTCTGTCGCATTGTGTCCCTTTTTTTGTTGTTGCATATTTAAAAGTATTGGAGCGTTTTACATGAGAACCGTATTTACATTACACATTCAGGCACGGGGAAATTAAGTGATTTGCCCAGAATCACAGGATGTGGACGCGACCCCGAGGCTCGAACCCTGGTTTCCAGCACCAAAGTCGCCAGTCTAGCCGACGGACCACATCCTGTGGAAAGAACCCCCAATCTTCTTTCTCCTTGCTTAGTGTGTCATTTCTGGCGAGGATAACCTTTCCCAATGAAAATGGCTCCTGGTCTTTAAACCTTGTGTTGAAGTTCACACAATGATAAACTTTCTTATATATGTATCACATATCTAATCAAACTGTTAATGTTCATGATCAGGTTTATATTGTATGCCAGGGCATAGTTATTAATAGTTCTTTGTCACTTTAAATAGCTTCCCGCTGAACTACTTTCTTTCAAATGGCTGTCATATCAGACATTCAAAGAAGCCAGCTTTTTAAGATTATGTTACATTTTTCTTACGAGCCAGTACCCCTCTGCAGTGTAATCACACAGAAGTGATGCTTGCTGCCTTGCCACTCTGCCATATGGAATAGCAAAATATTTTGCTTACCACACATTTGCTCCCATTAGCCTGCTTCTTTATTTCAGAATAAAAAATGTAGTTCATTATATTTAAAGGGTGTAAATCTTAAAGGTTTTTACGAGCGCTAGGATCTTCAGCTAGTAACTACAAACATATAATATGAGCATTTGTAGACCTTATACCCTAGGCACAAACATGTAATTTGAGTATTTGTATTTCTGATACCCTAGGCTCAGGGTGTTCCTAGTTATATTTTTAAACATAGCAATATCTATTTTTTTTGTAAGAATATATTGTTACGTTATGCATTTTTCTATTTTTTTCAGTACTAAAAAACTTGACTTGTTAATCTATAATGGTCAACGTAAAGTAAGCTTTCCCAGCATGACATGGTTCATATAGGGTGTGCTGCAAGTAATGAATGTATCTTGGCATGATAATCATTGTTTTAAATGATACTTTCAGTCCTAATGAAGTGTACTATTTTGTTAAATCTTTGCTTTCTGTGCAGCCTTCCACCTATCTCTCAAGAGGAAGCCTTGCATATTTTGGGATTCCAGCCTCCATTTGAAGATATCAGGTTCGGCCCATTTACTGGAAACACAACCCTGATGAGGTATTTTTCATTTTCTGGAGCTCTCACGCAAGCCCCAGTGTGATTCTAATTTACATCCTATTTACTAAATTAATTATTTTGCCTTGCGTTTTAATATATGTCAGATGTGCTTGTTTCAAAGGTTTGTCTTGGCTCAATGAGAATTTAATGGGGGTCTACAGCATGTTTATTGATATGAACCATAGGTTGTAAGCAGGCATCATGGGTGGACTTGTGGCTAGAAATTGAGAGGGGCACCCAAAGGTGGAAGTTCAAACATCTATCTATTTCATGTGTGTCACAGATGGCAGGAATTAAACTGAATGTACTTTCCAAGCAGCTGTACTTTCCAAGCAGCTGTTATTTCTATTACAAACTATTCCCATGCCCAATGAGAAAGAAACCTATCTAACCTGTCTAACACGGACTATGCACCACTGATGTGAAGTCACTTTACACTTCTTTATCCCATAAAGAGGGCTAAGAAGCAGTAGAGGGCATATCCGTACCAGCATCTATACGGGAGGAATTTAAGATTTTATTTTAGAGCAGATCCATTTCTCCCTATACCAAAGCTATTTCAAATGGGATGACAAGTATCACCTACAGTTGACTGGAACATCTGGGAGGATTTATACAGCTCTTTGCCATGCTAATCTCTACATGGGAGTGTTTGAGGAAGAAAATATTGCAACACCCTCATTGAAAACAGACAGTATGATGTATCTAAGATAAATAGATGCCTCTTCGTTATATGGAAAGGCACTGAAAAAGCTTTGGAATCAGCCATTCTGTAACTGAACAACGTAGACAAATGAATAAGTTTCACTCATAAAATTAGCCGTAATTCATTTTCATATTTAGATGTGAAAAGTACTTTGGAAAATGGCAGCATGCAGACTAACATCTTTACAAAACCGACTGACAGGAATATTTTTTTACATTTGCAAATTTTTCACCAACCCAGCTTAAAACAACATTTGGCGTACTCACAAATATATTACATTAAATGCACCACTTCTAAATCGAAAGATCTTGCTATAGCAAGCAACACATGCGAGAAATTGTCATATATATATATACATAGAGCTGTGATAGATCTGAACAGAGAAATAGAAGTGACTTATTGAAACCAATAAAAATGTTAAAAGAATGGTATTTGTACCTAGATACTCCACTGAAAGTGCTAAGATAAAAAAAATTGTATTACAAAACTGGGCAATGCTACAATTAGAACCAGATTCCAGGGGCATACTCTATGATCCACCCATGTTCACCTATCAAAGATTACGTAACTTGAAGAAACTATTGGATTAGAAACATTTAACAACTAGTGAAAAACACACTGGCACCAAACCTTGTCATAATATGCCAAGTTTAGTATGTTTAGAAAGGTAGTAAAAAACCACGCTTACTAGTATAGGTGGATTTTGTATTTCTATTTTAGAAATGCCACTTTTCGAAATTGCTACACAAACAAATGATGGACGGAATGCTCATACAATCATCCCCAGTCAAGAAATCTGGGTTAACTCCATTGTTCTTTTGTTCACCATGCCACCCCAGTTTAGACCCAGCCATACGCAAATCAGTCTTGACCGTGTTCCCTATGGGAACAGTCAAGCCCGAACTGCCAAGCAAGGTCCTCCCTGGACCGTAAACAAGCATCCTAGGATCGGTTTGGGGTATTAGCCCTCATCAGCCAGGCTAGCTTGAATCCAGTGGCACAGTGAGCAGGGAGTGAGCTGGGCATACCCATCCTACTTAGGGTGTAAAGTGCTACGCAAACAAATGATAGATGGAATGCTCCATAGGGAGCAGGGTCAAGGCTGATTTGCATATGGCTGGGTCCAAACTGGAATGGCATGGGGAGCAAAAATATGATGGATTTAGGCCCTAATCTCTGTACTGAAGTAAATGTATGACATTGTTCTGCATTCTGCCCATCAGTTGTACTTTTTGCATTTGTCACCCCGAGTGGGACGGGTATGCCCAGACGTGGGCCCATGCCACTGGAGTCATGCTAGCCTGGCTGATGAGGGCTGAAACCCCACAACCGGTCCTAGGATGCTTGTTTCCAGTCCTGGCAGGACCTGGCCTGGCACTTCGGGCTGGACTGTTCCCATAGGAAGCAGGCTCAAGACTGATTTGCATATGACTGGGTTCAAACTGGAATGGCATGGGGAGCAAAAAGGATGGATTTACCCCCAGAACTCTGTACTGGGGGTAATGTATGACATTGTTCTGAATTCTGTCCATCAACTGTAGTTTTTGCATTTGTCAACCGAGTGGGATGCGTATGCCCAGACGTGGGTCCAGTGCTCTCCATGCCACTGGAGTCAAGCTAGCCTAGCTGATGAGGGGTGACACCCCGAAACCGGTCCTAGGATGCTTGTTTGCAGTCCAGGGAGAACCTGCCTGGCAGTTCAGGCTGGACTGTTCCCATAGGAACCAGGGTCAGGACTGATTTGCATATGGCTGGTTTCAACCTGTAATGGCATGGTGAGCAAAAAACCAATGGATTGAGGCCCAAATCTCTGTACTGGGGTGAATGTATGCCATTGTTCTGCATTCTGTTAATCAATTGTACTTTTTGCACTGTTAGAAAGTAAGCATTTCTTTGTGCTTATAACTCTAGGTGCTTTGCAGCCTGACTCCGATCCATATCTACTTTCCAGACAGCCATCACACAGGAAGGGTTGGGTGCATATGCATATTGAATGGTCTTCCTGGGTTTGGAGAGAGGGAGACGGGCACACTTAAATTTGTATAGGGTGTGTCCTGCCCTCACACGATGGGTTCATTTACCCTCTACTGTACATCTGGAGTCAGGACTGGGATTGAAAGAAGCTGTTGTTCACTTAGGTTTTGTTCGAAGTCACCTCTTTATCAAAGACATTTTGAGTATAAAATAATAAATACAGGGGCTCAAACGCCACGGGCCTCATTTATGAGGCCGTGCGGCAATTTTACGCTGCTGGTGCGTCACTTTTTGTGACGCA
Source organism: Lissotriton helveticus (assembly GCF_964261635.1). NCBI lineage: Eukaryota > Metazoa > Chordata > Amphibia > Caudata > Salamandridae > Lissotriton > Lissotriton helveticus. The sequence goes on from NC_136069.1 coordinate 818,033,083, forward strand.
CCAGCAGCGTAAAAATGTGCCTTGTTGCACCATATTTACAAAGTGACACGTCTAGGTAGATGCGTCACTTTGTAAACCCCTGCGCCACATTATACCTGCGCCACTTCTAGGACACAAATGCGTCAATTTCTTACACCTGCCTCACAGCAGGCGTAAGACTGACGCAGGCCCTTTCACATGGGGCAAGCCCCATGTGAAAGGACACATTGCTGGAGTTGCGTCACTTTTGTGACACACTCCAACAATGCGTCACTTTTGCGCTTACAGATACGTCAGAAATACTGATGTATCTGTAACTCCTTGCGACATGATGCATCATATCATAAATATGACGCATCAATCATGTCGCAAGGAGTGCGCACTGAGAAGTGACGCGTCGCTGCTTTCACGCAGCGATGTGTCATTTCTCATAAATGAGGCCCCATATATATAAGGACTGAACTGAACTGCTCTTCTGTTGTTGCCCTGCTACTGGCTGGGTGGCATACGTGATTCACGGGATAGCTTTTTTGCTTGTTGCCCTGCTGCTCCTTGACTTTGGACTCCCGAAGGCTCTGCCGGCAGTGCTTAATTTGTAAAAAACATAAGTGTCAGGGCTCTCAGCAAGAGGCCACAACTACTAACCATCACACTGCTACATGTGTGACAGTTCAGATTAGTGGAGGCCCCCAAAGGTATAGGAATGGCTTTGGATCTGGCATTAATTGTTTTTAACACAAATTGAATTAACAAACCACTGTGGTGCTGGCTAACTCTGAATTACGCAAACAGGGGCAACATGTGGCAGCTCACATAAGTGCCAATAATTAAGTGCCAGTGCCGAGCACTGGAAACCACGAGCTAAAATTAAGCACTGACTGCCAGGAGGAACCGCCATTGTTTGCCTTGATTTGCTGACCTGCCCCTGGGACTGGGGCTGGGCTGCCCCAGAAATCCCTACTTAGCACATGATGGTCGCTTTAAACTTTCCCTGCACAACCAGCGCGTAGTGACTGCTTTATTTCGTCATAGCACATGAAAAGTGCTTTGTATTTTGTCTCCATAACCAATGCGTGGTGAGCACCTTATTTTTCCTCTTCAGTGTTCCTGTGATTACAAGCTAGTACTGGGGAAACACTGGTGATTGCCTCACATAGCGCAAGTTGAGCGCTTTCCTGTATACGGATCGGCGTGGGGCTTTTCTAGCACATCCCCCTCAGCCAAGGGCATTGTGACGGACAACCGGGTGGGTATCAGTGCTGTCCAGTGGCATCCATGCTCCCCTTGCGGTTATCCTGGCTGACCGTCCTGAACCCCTCCAGTAGGGGACCCCCTCTCCCCACCTCAAGGAAGGCACTGTATTAGGAGAGGATCTTTCGGCTTCTCGCCACTGACGCGGGTTATGAGCCTGCATCAAGTCTCCGTTGCAGCGCCTCTCAGCACGGCCTATTGTCGGTGCCTTGCCTGGGCAACACCTGAACACACTTGGAAGACCGCAACGAGGTACTGTAATATCAGAGGCACTTCCAGTGCCAGGGAAACCGTCTTATGCTTGGTTTGAAATCGGCTCCATGAGGATTCCTTGTCATTCCACGTCTTGAATCTGCGCAGCCACGAACGGCGCCAGAGTTGGGACCGTTGTCATCCTACAAGACCTCGCAGCACTAAAAATACACAAGTCACTATTCTCCAATGCTCCAACCAAGATTTAATACTTTGACTCTCTGGTTACACACAGACCTCTGCAGTGCTTTAACTAATAGAGGTTTCATAAGCCTTTCCCACTGAGTAATAACTTTTAACATTTATTTTTCATTTAAGCTGCCCATTATTTTATATGTAGCTACCTGATGGTGAAAGATTTTACCTCTACTCCTTTACAATGAGGGGCCTGAACCACGATCCGGCAACAACGTTCCGGTCTGAACCACTAATGCATTTACAACTATCTATTCTAAACAATGACCTGTCCAAATAACGACGTGCCTAAACAACGACCTGCTTGAAGAGATTAGTTGTTTCTTTTGATTAAGTTAAGTCAGTCGGATTAGTTTTTTTCATAAAGTGTAAAATGTTGTAAAAATTATTAGCTGTTTTACATTTTCTATGTTGGTTTAGGCAATCATACTAATGTATGTTGTTTAAATTTACCTCCTGAGGCTAGAAGATGGCACTCTTGCATTGTTTATGACTGCTGTGTATGATTTATGTATATATTTGAACCGTGAGCAAGGTATTACGATATACCGAAACGCGTTGGTTTGGTCTGTGCATGCTGTTGAAGAAGGATTTAAGAATACATTAACTTTCTAGATCATCACTGCTGGAGTGCGACCTGTTTCTTTCTACTTGAAGGATTTGTTTGCATATATATATATATATATATATATCTCCAGTCCTGATTCATCCGTTCCAAATCAAACAGGCACCGACTCCGTGGGTTTCTTAATCAAAGGTAATTTATTTCAAGAAAATGACCAGACGCGTTTTGGCGGACAAGTCCGCCTTGTTCACCACATATATATATATATATATATATATATAGCAGCAAGGGTATTTTAAAGAGTTTATGGTGGGTGTGGGTTTTTCGGTGGCAAGGGCAATTTCAGGGTTTTGGGTGCGTATGGGTTTTTGGGTGGCAAGGGTAATTTTCGGGTTCAGGGTGGGTATGGTTTTTGGGTGGAAAGGGAATTTTTATGGTTTAGGGCGGGTGTCGGTTTTTAGGTGGCAAGGGTAATTTTAGGATTTTGGGTAGCTATGAGTTTATGGGTGGCAAGGGTAATTTTAGAGTGGGTATGGGTTTTGGGTGGCAAGTGTATTTCAGGGTTAAGGGTGGGTATGGGTTTTTGGGTGGCAAGTGTAATTTTAGGGTGGGTGTGGGTTTTAGGGTGGCAAGTGTAATGTTAGGGTTTGGGGTATGTATGGGGTTTGGAAATTGCAAGGGTATTTTTAGGGTTTATGATGGGTGTGGGTTTTTAGGTGAAAGGGAATTTTTAAGATTTGGGGTGGGTGTAGGTTTTTGAGTTGGAAGGAAATTTATAACATTTAAAGTGAGTATAGGTGTGTGTGTGTGTGTGTGTATATATGTATATGTGTGTGTATATGTATATATATATATATATATATATATATATATATATATATATATATATATATATATTCACTGAAAAAACCATAGGTTTCAGGCCTGATATAGTTAGGAATTAGCATTTTAAAAACCTTTGAAATTCACTGAAAAAAACATAGGTTTTAGGGGTGTTATAGTTAGCTGGACATTTCACTCGTACAAAACCATTGAAATTGCTCAGATATTGCTAGTTGTACTAACTATAAGTCGCGCGCCTGCAATCCACTGCTGATGATGTCACATAATTACATCATTCATGTTAGCCTATGGAAGGACATTCAAGTTACTGGTAAGTATGTTTAGAATTACATTTCAGGATCAGTACTGGGCTCAAAGATACAGCACTGATGTCTCTCCTGATAACAGGTGAGTAAATCGGAATCCGTAGTTCGGCTGATTTTAGAGGAATATTTGTAAGTTTCAAAAATCGACAAGATACTGGTAAGTACGGTTAGAATTACTTTTCAGAATCAGTACTGGGCTCAAAGATGCAGCACTGAGGTCTCTCCTGATAACAGGTGAGTAAATCGGAATTTGTAGGTAGGCAGATTTTACTTTCGTCCACTTTTTATAGAGCCACTTTCCTACACCCTCCCCTCCCTTCATCACTGTCTAAACGCGCCCTGTGTCCGTTTTAATTGGGACCGCCCAATTTGAATATTTAGTGCCCCGGGGAGGTGGCGGTCCCCGGGGCGTGTGCGGAGTCTTGAGCTAACCACACAGGGTATATTTAAAAAAAATAAAGCCCCGGGGGGTGGCGGTCCCCAGGGCCACGGGTGGCCGTGAGCCTCCCACCATTCATTTTTATAAGCTATAAGCCCCAGGGGTGGCGGTCCCTGGGGCTGGGGGGGCCTGAGAGCCCCCCCCCAACAAAGAACTAGAAGCCCCGGGGGGTGGCGGTCCCTGGGGCTGCCTGAGAGCCCCCCCAACTAATTTTAAGAAGCCCCGGGGTGGTGGTCCCCGGGGCTTGGGTGGCCTGAGAGCCCCCCCCACCCAATTTAAAGATGCCCCGGGGGTGGTGGTCCCCGGGGCTGCGGAGGGGCTGTGAGCCCCCTGCGTATTTTATGATAAAGCCCCGGGGGGTGGCGGTCCCCGGGGCATTGTGGGGGGGATTGGGCCCCCCACACTTTTTAGGTCGAGCAGACCTAAAAAGCATGCGAAGCATGCTTTTGTCTGCGAAAGATCTTTTGCTGGCGTGTCTGGGGGAATGTGAGACGGTGTACAAGCACGAGCCTCTGCCGTCTCCGATTTGCCCTCGAGGGCGCGCACGGCGCTGTGCACATCCCCTGCTTGCCATTCACATGCTCTCGCAATCCAACACCACACACGCATGCGCACACACACACACACGAGCGCCCATGCACACATGCACATACATACAGAGACACCCCCCCTCCCCCCGACCCCGCAGCAGCACACACAGAGACACACACACACACCAGCGCACCTACACACACACACACGCACGCACACACACATACATACAGAGACCCCCGGCCCCCGCCCCGCCGCACACATACACAGAAGCGCACCCCCCAACCCCCCTACAACTAAGGCCCACTTACTGCCACTCCGGACATCTGCAGCCTCCGCGGGGCTCTTTCTCTGGCCAGGCACTCCGTGGGCGCGGGCTTCACAAAACGGGAGTCCCGCCCCACGATAGGTTTCGTTTTTGCCAGTGCGCGCGCACGTCTTGTTTTTTTTGCATACCTCACTGTACTCCATAAATGCAGACTCAGCAAAATTTTTTTTAGGAAATGATTTTTGATGTACGGCAAAATCGTCCTTCTAAGAAAAATAATAGTAAAAGTTATCTGGCAAACTGAACTCTGTACAAGGCATTTTTTCCTGAGACCCCTTGATCTTTTTTTAACTTTAGCTACACAGTGTTCATTTGCTAGTTCATAGACAATAGTGCAAGCTGTGCTGTAGGTTTATTTAACACGAATAATCTTTGGCTTTCTTCACGTTGTGTGTTATTCGGCTGGTTAGTGCGTGTTTATTCAATATTAAACCTCCTCAGCTGCCTTCACGCTGTGTTCATACTTTGCTCAGCTGACACTGCGAGTCTATTAGAGTAATCACGAGTTCAGCTGCTTTCAATGTTGACAAAATGCACCTTAAATCACACATGCACTTTTTAAATTCGATTACTGGCTGCCTTCTGCCTTCATGCTCGAGCTGGTTTCACGCTCGAGCACACTCCGCAGGCTGAATGTAATTACTGTTGCTTGGCTTCACGCTCGAGCATACGCTCGAGCTCACGGCGAGTACAATGGCTCCACTGTGTCAAAATGAGTTTACAACTGTTTACTGTGTTACCAGTAGTAGATGCAACGCGCGCTCTACATGCGCTACAACTGTTTAACTGTGGTATAGGTATGTACTGGCTAGACTACGCAACCTCGAATCTTGACAGCAGATCAAACACAGCGTGACGCGCAGATTTGCTCCTCATGCGAACTTGCCCCCACATGCATCAATCTAGGATTTTGCATTTCTTAAATAGCGAAAATTAAGGAATCGCTATTTAGGAAATGCAAAATCCTATGCATCAAGAAATCCTAAAAGTTTTTAGGATTTCTTAATTTTCGGAAATTGCGATTCCTTAATTGCGAATCACAATTAAGGAATGGCATTACATTGATTCCTATGGGCCTATAGGCCCATAGGAATCAATGCCGTTTTGCAATTTTTTTTTTGCACTCGCAATTTGTTGATGCATTGCAAGGGTGCAGAGGGGGGTCCAAAGGACCCCCCCTGCACCCCTGAAATGTATTTTCAAGTGCATGTTTCACACACACATGTTCTAAGGACATGTGTGTCTGTAACATGCAAGTTTAAAAAATGCATTTTTTTGCTTTTTTTAAAATTTTCGCAAATTAACACGAGGGTCAACCTCGTGTTAATTTGCACTTCCAATTTAAAAATTCGCAATTTTTAAAAAAATGATGCATTGCATTTAAGGAATCGCACAAATGCGATTCCTTAATTGCATTTGCATTTTTAAGAAATGCAAAAAATAGCGAATGTTTGATGCATCCCAAAAACGTATTTAGGAAGTGCAAACGGCCGAATTTACCGATTCGCACCGTTTGCACTTCCTAAATAGGTTGATGCATGTGGGGGTTGGTCTTAGCACGATTATATTGCTAGACAGTCACATTTATCGTGCTAAATTCCCTATACTGCTTCACTTTTATGGTGTTAAATTTATTCCGGACAAGTTGCGCTATGGTTCTTCACAGCAGCGCGATAATTTCAAATAAACTTCTCTTACTTGCGTCTGCTGATTATAATTTACAGCTCACAGCTTTGCTCACAGGATGTTATGTATACTGCTTGCGGAATACAGGCACTGCAGCTTCACCATTCCTTTTCGTTATCTGCTTACACGCGTAGATACGATTCTTCGTTCAGGGTCACACTATCTCTAACTCGACGCCACATCTGGACTAACATCACCAAAATGTTGTGCGGAATTAAGCCGGAACAGCGGGTAAATCTTCTGTTTGTAGTTTATTTGTTAGAGAACCCCAAACTATCCCTGCCAGACACAGCTGGCCCAACTGTCACTAATGGTTTAAGATGACATCGCCACATAGAACCCTGAGAGCATCATAAGTGAGCGTCATCCAGCCTAGCAGGAAGTGCCCGAATACAGTACAACACTATCAAATACCAGTCGGAGTTTACGCCCATGAAGCCCAATTTAATATGCTCTGAAGGGAGATACGCATTCCAATACACGCTGCTGTTAAAGTATACGAGTCCTTTCTCCAAAATTTGATTCGCAATTGCACAGTTATTTTATTACATTACAATTTGCGCCATCTTGTTTATATGAATTGTAAGGCTACAAGACGGCGCCTGTGAAAACTCCCTTGGGGCATAATCCTTTTATACTTTGTTATTGCACTGGTGATGTTGGAGTATTTAAACACTAATATGTCCAAAATGGCATGTTTTCGTGAACAATGTTGCACAAGACAACCAAAACGCGTCCATTCTCCTCTTGCCATTAGGAGTACGGTAAACTAGCTGACTGGAGTGCTGTGTTTAAATATAGCACACCCGCTGAGGCAGTGAAACAGACGATTTTAAACATCAAGATATCCTGCACAAAGACCTCATCCAGTCCATTGAATGTGCTGCAGTGATGTACAGGTACTTCTTCAATAAACGGAAGGCCCTTTACACTGCAACCAGAGATCACTTTAAAGTGAGTTGTACACATTTACAGTATTAAGCTGGACTGTGCGTGGCAAACAGACAGCAACAAGCACTGGCGTTGCCAATAGGTCTCGCAGTAGGAAAGTTGGAGCTATTACAATTGCAAATAACAATGCCTTTTATTTTTGTTTTCATTTTAAAAACATAAAGGGCTTTGTCATTTACAAAACCAATAGCTCCAACTTTCCTACTGCGAGACCTATTGGCAACGCCAGTGCTTGTTTCATTATGCCCCCGGGATTATGCCACCCCGGGGGCTAATTATCTTCCAAGTGTGGGAGCCCGCACTAATTTTTTTTATCAGCAAGATCCGCTCATCTTAAATAATAATAATAATTTTTGGGCCTTGGGGGTCCTTGTGGGTATTCCTGAACAGGCCTAGGGGATCAGGGTGTTACTACCCTGCCCCCTTTTTGCTTTTTTCACTTTTTTTTATACGTGTCCTGTGCCTCGGTTCTACCGGGCACAAGATGGCTGCCAACACTTCCTGATTTGGAGTGTTGACAACCAATTAGAATAAAGCTCGTGCACGGGAGGGTCTGCGGATCCTCTGAGGCCATAGATATACATGTACTTTTAAATGTCATTTTCTCAGGAACTACTGAACGGATTTACACCAAATAAGCTAAAGGCACGAGTCTTAACCAAGGACTACAACTTTGCCAAATTTGGTGTAATTCCGTTCAGCCTTTCGGGCAGTAGCCGCGATGAAAGGTACCTATGGAAAATTGCATGGGGAAAACACATTTTGGGACCCCCCTTTTAGCTCCGCCCGCTTCACGAATCGCCCCAAGACTTTCAGGATAGCAGCGGACCGGAGCGCCCCACCAAGTTTGAAAATTTTGCGAAGATTCATCAACCGGCGCCAAAGTTATTCCAAATAGAATGTTGCGGATTTCCTGTGGAAAATAGGTCCTAACTATATCTACCTACTGGCAACCGCCAGTAGGTAATGTATATGTATATATGTGTATATATATATATATATATATATATATATATATATATATATATATATATATATATATATATATATATTCACTGAAAAAACCATAGGTTTCACACCAGTTATAGTTAGCTGGAAATTTTACTCGCATAAAACCATTGAAATTCCCACGTTATAGTTAGTTGGACTCACTATAACTTGCACGTCTGCAATGCACTGCTGATGACGATATATATATATATATATATATATATATATATATATATATATATATATATATATATATATATATATGTATATATATATTTATACTTAACTGTAAAGTAGATACTGTAATGGGGTAAAGACAATCGTGGTAAAAGGCATAGTAGTTGTAAAATAGTGGTTTCGACTAAGTAGTGGTTAAGGAGTTGTTGTATAAGACTGTAGTTATTCATGTGGTAGTTGTTCCATCATACAACCATTATTTATGAGTAGTTTGCAGCGCCAAAGCATCACTTTTTTTGATGCTACAGTAGTACAAGCGTCTCAACCATACCTATGATGCGGCGCAAAGTATGGAGCATTCTTGCCCTTTCACATTGGCTTAGGACAGGGCAGCCAGAAGACTTGCGGTGCTGCCCTACACCAATTCCTCATAAATGAGGCCCTTTGTTTTTGCCTACACCTTTGACCAGGCTACCAGGCTCAGACCTTTGGTTTGCTAAACACTGTTTAAAATGAAATGAAAAAATGATTTGCTGTGGGAATTGGGGGCGTTTATGGTTGTCGATAGTTGTCTATGATGAGGAGTAATACTAGTAAAAAACAGATGTGTGGAGGGTCTAGGGCAGAGGTCTTCAAACTTTTGGATGCCGAGACCCACCTGTCAACATTTTGAGGTGTAAGGACCCCCTCCTGACAAAAATTTCTAAACCTGTAGGCAGGACTACTGGAATTATGAGGCAGTTGTTGGGTGACAGGAGTGCCCATGTGAGTGCACGGTGTGCGATGCAACAGTGTAAGAGTAGGGTGAGAGGAGTGACTGCAGGGTGAGTCAGGTGGCAGTATGAATTGGGGTGCGGATGCAAGTTCAGAATGGGATGAATGAATGTATGATTACTGCTGGGCTTGTTTGATTGAGTTGTATATTCAGCAGTGAGGGGGACAGGTGAGTGAAGTGTCACATGAGTGCAGGATGAGTAGTTTGCTTGTGTGACTGCAGGGTGAGGTATAGGGTGAACAGCGCAAGTGCATTGTGAATGCAGAGTAATCACTGTGAGTGCGAGGTGAGCAGGTGAATGGTGTGAATGCATGGTGATCAGTGTGAGTGCATTGTGATTACTGTGAGCGCAGGGTGAATGGTGTGAGTGCATGGTGATCAGTGTGAGTGCAGGGTGAGCGTGAAAGTAAAGGGCGAGAATGAGGAGGGAGTTGTCTGAATGCAGGGTGCATTCCCAGACACTTGTAACCCAGCATGTAATTGATGGCGGCGTAGGGTTTAAGATCTAAGTTAAACTATTGCTATTATGGCAGGGTGGAGGAAATAAATAATGTGTGGATCCTGCCACAAATGGATACGGTTGCCAGTAGATTATTTTGATCGCCCAGTTGGTACAAAAATAAGCAGTCACCTAAAGCTGTATTTTAAGCATACTTTTTTATTTATAAATCTATTTCATGTCAAGAGGAGGTCTCTGCAGGTTCTTTAAACAACACACACAGGCATTTCACTTTTGGCAACCCTACTTTATATTCCTTTTCACTACAGCAGTAAATGTAAAATACAAATGTAAGGAATAGGCAGTGTGGGATCCAGGGGGTAATGGAATCAGAAAAAAAAACACTAAGCCTCTGTAACCAGTTTGCAAAAGCATGTAAATATGTAAATGGTCTTTAAAGACCTGTGAAAAACTCTGATGGGCGCGCCCGAGATAAGACTCCAGACACTGCTCAGCTGAGGCCCCAGCAGCTCGAGTTACACTGCAGCAGCCCGGGCTGGGACACAGGGGGAAGAGGGGGGCTGAAGCCCTTGGGCCTGAGCAGAAGTGTGACTGGGAGCGCGACCCCCTTTGTATTGCTCCACAGCCCCCCTGGGGGTCGCGCCCCACAGTTTGAAGACCCCTGGTCTAGGGGAATATTTACTGACCTGTCTGCTCACTCCCCTATAGTCACGATACAAAAAACACAAAAGAGCAGACCAGGTCTACAGATGGTGTGTAGCTACTACAGTCATTGCGCGGCAGACAGGGGCATGCGTGAAACAAGTTGTTGAAGACGGCAACTGTGGATAACAGAAAGCTAAAGCAATTTCCATCAGACCACCCTCATGGTGGAGTTTGCATCACATGGGAATTGCTTGTCATACCAGCCCGAATCCGACCCTAAAGTGCCGGTATGGGAAAGGATGTCAAAGAATGTGATCATGATGTACATCCTAATGTGGTGTGAATGCAAAAAATGCAGTGCTCAAATGATAATAGTGAGTGAAAAATTGACTGCCTCGACTCTGAAAAACGTTTAAACAGAAGTCTAAGTGTCAAGAATAAAACACCTTGCCAGGTAGTAAGACTACCTAAAGGTGCTGTGTAGTACGGTCGACATGTTTCAGCCTAAGGGGCATTTAGCCCAGCTTTCTTCAGGACCTATGATGTAAAATAGCTACTGCAACTCCATATGGTGTATTGAAGTGACAAGTAACACAAATGTACTAGTGAAAAGTTACATCTATACCACAAACTTATGATACTTAAGTGTCCACTGATGGAAAAGATGTGCGTCTTCTTCCTATCGAGAGACATAAACAGATAGATATTATGTTAAACAACACTCAAATACACACATGCACCTATAAACACACACAATGACCGCATAGCCACAACTGCAAGAATAATTTACATTCTGCATGATAAAAAGCATAATAGCTTGATCGCCCTGAGGCATTTCCTCACGGTGATACTCACCCAGCTTTGTGTGGGTGATGACCTCACCTCACCCGGCAACCGCTCGGGAGTATGAGGCCCCGCTCTGTAGTGTAGAAAAAAGGGGACGGTAAGCACACAACTTTACAGTGCCCAAGCCAATGACTCTACACATAAAACCCAACCTACGTGTGATAGTAACTTAACTGCCATATCATTCACTCGTGAAATCAATATCATAGACTCCCGGGATTTACATAGGAATTACGCATTCTGCGATATTAATGATGTCACAGGGCTCTCTCCTGCCTATGCTATATATCTCATAATTGCTTGTTCACAACTTGTCTACAAACAATACCGAAGATAGATATAAACAGAACACCTGTTAAGAACCTCGGTAATCTGGCCCTTGAGAGGGGTATTCATAAGGGCCAATAGGTAAATGCCTGAGTCACTCAAAATCCTAAGCTTTTTGACTGAAGAGGGGTGTCAAAAGTCAGAGTAACATCCCAAACACAAGGTCTAATAGACATTGAGGGTCAAACTAACTCCATTGAGTTTCACCACCTCAGTAGGTAGCGACTAATCCTGTATCTTGGACAGGACCTAACCTAGTTTGCACACACGGAAGACACCGGGCGACTAACCTGTCCGTCGGTGCCTCCAGTTTGGGACCGAGCGGAAGTGGAGGTGAGCGAAAATGTCGTCCTTCCTCCTTTTATAAACACCGGAACTTGCGCGGTGTGCCCTCTATGATTTGGGAAACTTGTAAAAGATTGAAAAAAAAAAAGGGTTGAACAAAGTTGCGGAAGATGCCGCTACTCCTTTCCTGCGCATGCGCGGAAGAACAGAGTCACTTATCTCCCGCGCATGCGCGGTCATCTAATAACGCACCTCTAGAGCAATGCATATTGCTATTTATGCGGGTAGAAAAACAATTACCTGTTAAATCATTCTGACTCCAATTCGGGTGAGAATACGATAAAGGGAATGGTGTTACTCTGTCAATTACATCCAGTTTTAGAGGATTATGAGACCATTCCTAATCCTAGAATGGCAAAACTAGATGGAAATTTCCGTCCAACTAGGCATACGGATGTCTGTTATCCTTGGGTCATGTCAAGGAGTAACTCTTCAACTGCCTCCTACTGTAGACAGAGGAAGAGGCAACTGAAGCAGATTCACAGCCTACAGTTAAGGGGCGTGTATGCTATTATAAGTCACTCTGTTCTGGAAATGTGACAAACCCACAAGGAGAATCGTAGTGATTATACAATGGTGTAAGTAGGAAATCTTATCCTTGAGTGTCAATGGAGGCAGGTACATACATCAGTGGACACTTAAGTATCATAAGTTTGTGGTATAGATGTAACTGTTCACTAGTACATTTGTGTTACTTGTCACTTCAATACACCATATGGAGTTGCAGTAGCTATTTTACATCATAGGTCCTGAAGAAAGCTGGGCTAAATGCCCCTTAGGCTGAAACATGTCGACCGTACTACACAGCACCTTTAGGTAGTCTTACTACCTGGCAAGGTGTTTTATTCTTGACACTTAGACTTCTGTTTAAACGTTTTTCAGAGTCGAGGCAGTCAATTTTTCACTCACTATTATCATTTGAGCACTGCATTTTTTGCATTCACACCACATTAGGATGTACATCATGATCACATTCTTTGACATCCTTTCCCATACCGGCACTTTAGGGTCAGATTCGGGCTGGTATGACAAGCAATTCCCACGTGATGCAAACTCCACCATGAGGGTGGTCTGATGGAAATTGCTTTAGCTTTCTGTTATCCACAGTTGCCGTCTTCAACAACTTGTTTCACGCATGCCCCTGTCCGCCGCGCAATGACTGTAGTAGCTACACACCATCTGTAGACCTGGTCTGCTCTTTTGTGTTTTTTGTATGATGAGGAGTACCAGGTTCTTGAACTTTTTGTCAGGAGGGGGTCCTTACGCCTAAAACTTTTGGCAAGGGGGTCTCAGGATCACAAAGCTTGAAGACCTCTGCCCTAGGTGTTTTTATTTTTTTTAAATGGCTGCCAACATTTTTTCAGTTTGTTGTGAGCAACGTCTCACTGCCTCTGGGTGTCCAAGACTGCTTACAAAATGAAGATCTCTGCTTTTCTACTGAGCCAATGACTGAAGCAACATTGTCTTCGGTGCCGGTTGCAAGAGTATCCTTCTTGTGAACTTCACTGGGCATGTCAATATGAAAGGCCTCCACCCTTTCCAAATATGGTGCTTCAGTTTTGTCTTCTGACATGGTGCATTAGTTTGGCCTCTGACCTCTCACCTCTCACCCTGAATTATTAGTGTTAAAGTGCCCTACGAATCATGACTTTTGCATGCAAGTAGTGTCCAACGCTCGAAAAAGTATCACCTGCACTCAACCACATTAGTCCTTGCAAATGATAATCAGGAGAGCAAACCTGGGTGCAGAATAACCATCAACAGTGAAAGATCTTCAATAACTGCAATGAAACATAAACATTCACAGATTGAATTAACCCCTCGGCTGCGCCGCCGATTTTGCAGAAGTGCGGCACTTCCGCAAAAAGGCGGGGCCGCGTCGGCCATTGGCCGATGGCAGCACCAGCGAGGTAGTGCTGCCCTCGGCCATTCGCTGACGGCAGCATGGAAGGGGTTAACTGCAAGGCAATAGATTAGCTCAGGAACTTTGCAGGTATGCAATCTGAAGTCTGCTTATAAGAATTCCCCGTGAAAAAGAATACCAGTCAGAAACAAATAACCCCAAAAAACGGAATGGTTGCTGAGACTTTGAAATAAAGCAGACTGAGCATGACTATCAAAGAGTTTTGGAGGCGATTCCTTTGTCCATGAGAGAAAGTGAAACCAGACTTAATATTTGTAGTTAAATATTTTTTTTCTCCAGAATGAGCACCTTTTTAGATGCAGTGAAGTAAAATTGAATTTTGTTCAAGATAAATAAAACGTTTTTTACCTGTAAATTTTAACTGTGTCTAGCAGTCTGCCAGAGACAGACCCCTAAAGTTTGCTAACCACAGGGGACAAACACTGCATGACCGTGATCTCGATTCGTCTGTTGGTTTCTCTTAAACAACGTCTGGTGCCACATATTTCCAACCACATTAAGTGGTCATTGCAATTTTCCCCCATGGGTAAGTTTCTTTATAAAATTATGTTTGTGGATTGGAATTACTACATCACATTTGAGTGGTGACTGAGAACCTCCAGTATCTAACCTCATCACAGGAAGGTAAGTGTAGAGACTTGGGATACAGTGTCTTCCAGTGAGCCCTATTAGGTGTTTTGTTAGGAAAGGTTGTTCTTGAAATTCATTGCTGCTTTTAGCCAAAAGCTGTTTCAAACTTTCCCCTTATTTTAACGATGTTGAACAGGTCCTTCACAAATGTTGTCTTAGAAGGGTTATTTGGTTCTATCCGAATTGTACTTGGCCCTTTAGAATTTCAGACATCATTTATCACTCATCGGAACCAACTCCAGCAGGCCACGAAGCCTTCCGTTGTGCGCTGGGGATGTCTTCTGGATTCAGAAGTGATCTCAACCAGGATTCATATTCACAGCTGACGGCACTTGCGCTTTTGTGTTCAGAGAACATAAACTGCTGAGGTTTTTCACCAGGCATTTGTCTCCCAAGCAGCAAAGGGGGCTTCGATCCACACGTTGGACCTCAACGGCAAAACTGATGATGATTTTAGTCCGACCGTGTTTATTTATGGGGACATCTGTAGTGCCACCTTCCTAACTCTTCAGTTTTTTTTATGTTTGAAATTATTTTCAATGGCCGGAGGAAGTGTTTGGGATCTAAGAACAAGTGCAAGTTGCCCCTTTAGATAGTCCCTATACTCCTTATTCTGTAGTCCCTTGCTCTATATGAGGCTGCCAGCATATCCGCAGTGTGAGCAGGCCTGGGCGTGAGTTAAACCAGTTGTACAAAGAGTCTTCACAATTGTTTTCTTTTAATGCTGTACCAAAGTCCCTTGGATCCAGTATTCTGGAGGAAGGGAACAAGGTAGGAGCTGTAGGACAAGGCCTTAAAAAAGTCTCTTGCAAATGTATTTTCAGCTTCTTGATTTGTTACAGAGTTCTTCAGCTGTACATTTTTTGGCACCCGTACATTTTCAGTCTCATTGCGGTTTCTTTAGTAGGACTCACAATTATGCTCTGGCTGACTACGATTCTCATTTTGACTTAGATTTTTCAACACTGTGTCCCAATTGGTGCAAGAGGTTTTGTCACCCTTTGGCAAAGTCATATTTAGTCAACTTGAGAGTGGAACCATAATTAATTCTTCTAAGGGCAGTCTTGCAAGCCTCTGCTGTTGGCATCCTAGACATCCAAGTAGTATTGTATTGCCGTAGAACGTGCCCTACTTTGAGTTGCTATATGTCTATCTTCTCCAGAAGCTCCCACTTAAGCTCAGAGGCATAACCGTCATATAAAGGTGAATGGCTCACTAGCTTTAGTAGTGCTTCGACTATGTATTCAATACAGCCTCCCTCTTAAATATTTTGTTTCCTAGGTTTGAGCTGCCTCGTATGCAGTATAGACCCACAGCCATTTTTAGGTCGAGCAGACGTACTCTCAATGCGTGAGCATTGAGGTGTCTGCTTCAGACCTATTGCTACCCGTATTTAGTTTTGAGGACACGAAATATGCACGAGCGCAGTTTGCACCTCGTGGGCGCGCACGCCGCCGTGCCTATCTCCTGCCTCGAAGCTCCACCACCACACACGCATGCGCATACACAGAGACACGCATGCGCATACACAGAGACACACAAGCGCCCATGCACGCACCCATACATACAGAGAACCTATCCCCGCCGTCGCATACACACACACACTGCATACACAGCCGCATACACAGAGACACACACACAAGCACGCATGCACCCATACATACATACGTACAGAGAACCCGCCGTCGCATACGCGCGCGCGCGCACACACACAAGCGCACCAAGACCCCCGCCGCCCCACCAGACCCGCCCCACTCACCATGTTCTTCGTTCGTGTCCCTCTGCAGCCATCCGGTCATTCTGAGCAACAGGCGGGTGCCGCGCTGAGACGCAGTCACGCAAATCTGCCGGCGGGCACAGGAGCGCGGGGTAGACTCCCGTCTGCTTCCTGTATTTGTCTGGCCCCGCCCCCGTCCCAATAAAGGTTGCCTGGCTTCCTGTAGAAATGTGTCTGTGCGCATGCGCACACGGAGGCATTTGTTGTGGCCATGTACGTGATGAGACCCAATGCCCGTGCGTATACGCACGCAATAACATCGTATCGTAAACGGAAGTCTTGCGTGCGCCGGAACCGACAGTGCTGATCTACGCGCCAGCACACAGATCCTATTCTGGTTTCTTCGGGTGCACAGGGACTCTTGCGCTCTGCACCCTCGCAGGTATCACCGGCCGTTTTTGCTGCACAGACAGGTAAGTTTTACCCTATTTCCTGCTCTCACAAACTCCTTAGCCGCCTAGTTTTTCATCTTGTGAATATTATTTTTTCCCCTCCTCCTTTTCAGGACAGCTTTAATTTGACGCGGTGAGCTTTTGGTAACGAGGTAGGGAGGCCGGCCGGGCCGCCGCGGCCGGATTCATTAAGGCCGGCGCTGCGCGCCTTCCATTACTTTACCATTATCTTAATTATAAACCTAATGGAATGTTGGCCCCGTGATCCTGGCCGCTGATTTGCTGCTTCGGCTGGGATTTATGGTCGGCAGACACTTGCCCAGCTAACAGGACAACTTAAAGTTTCGGGCTGCTTTTTCAATTTTGTAAAAATAAATAAATCCATAAATATAAGAGTGTCTCTTTAACATGTCTAAAGTCGGATACCTCGTATACGCAAGAATCTATAACCTCCGCGCACCCACCCCACTAAAACCAGGGCAGAGAAGACTTACAAATTAATATTGTGTTTCGATTTAGAGTTTTTAGCGAGTACTCCATTAGTAGCACCTGTAGTTGTAGCCACACTGCGACGTATAGGCAAGGAGTGAAAAAGAAATAGAAAAATGTGCTATTAATATCGTGGAATAAAGGGTTGCGGGCGTAGGCAGCGAAAGGCAGTATAGAAGTAAATTCTTCCCTCCTTCGAGTGTTTGTTTATTTGCGATGAGACCATATTTCCTCAAGAGATCCTTTTCTTCAAGATAATAGCGTCAGCTCGCATGTATCCATTTGTTACCGTCGTGATGTGCCCACTTCTTTTGTTGGCGTGTCTCTGCTTCAATAAACCCTCTTCCTGTTATCAGCCTGGTGAACATGTCGCCGGGTTCTTCTGAGCTAATAAATAGCAAGCATCATCCCTTTCATCTGCTCAACGATAGCAGGGCCTTACAAATGAGGGTGAAAGGGAAAGTGCGCAATATGAATCGTACAGCTGCACTAATGGAGCGCACGTCCTGCTGAAACCAAAAAATTACATCTTGTCGATTTTCGAAGCAGCTGCCCAGCAGGTTTGATTCGCCGTCTCAGAGAGGGTAATGCATTTCCACTTTCGTCTTCTCTTTTCGTTCCCCAGACTTTGTAACAAAAAGAAAATGGGATTTTGGCGTAGTTTATTTTTGTTTGTCTCTGTGTTCTTTATTTTGTTTAATTATTTAAACTAAGCAAGGAATGACCATAATTATTCTGTATTTTATACAATGCTTTTTTTTGAGTGCACATTCATTCTCTTTCATACGTCATCCTCCTGTGCTCCATAACCCAACCGCAGGGTCAGTTCATTTCTCAAGCTTGTAAATTGTCATTCTGATTATGAGAAATTGTGTTATTAGTTTAGGGGGAAACCCATGGCTTCACAGGCAGCATCTGAGGTGACTGCACAAATAATATAGAAGACATCACTGATGACATCAAGAATGGCGTTGTGTGGGTCACACAAGACCAAGGGCTCGGGAAATGGGCTGTGTTCACCCCTAGCGCTGCCCCATGCAGTGGTGGCACAGACCACACAGGACGTGGCCTTCATAGTTGAGAATAGAATAAAAAGGGTTACGCACCCTCTAACATGTTCCTAATGTGTTCAGGCTGGCCATGCCTCACTTTGTGTCCACGGGGCACCCAGAAGAGCATTGAACTGCATTGAACCTGGCACCTAACATGCACTACTTTGATTTTATGTGAATTACAGAACATTTGCAGAACTGTTAAATTGAATATTCCCGGAGATTTCAATGCATCTTTACTGCTTAATGGTACTTACTGGATTTCAATTAGTATTTTCAGTTGATAGTAAAAAATAAATATATATATATACATATCGCTGTTGCTCAACAGAAATTTCTAACAGAGGTCGGCGGCGGACTCGCTGAGACTCGAGCTCTTCTT
This sequence comes from Lissotriton helveticus, assembly GCF_964261635.1. Lineage (NCBI taxonomy): Eukaryota > Metazoa > Chordata > Amphibia > Caudata > Salamandridae > Lissotriton > Lissotriton helveticus. Next base: position 818,051,619 of record NC_136069.1, read on the forward strand.
CCCATGGAGGTGGGCACTCTAGGGCTGCCCACTCAGCTCCCTTCCATCAACCCTTTCACTCCTTTATTCCATCCACCCATTCACTCAATCCTCCTTTCACTCATCCATCATCCACCCTTTCATCCATCCTCCCTACCTTTCATTCATCCATCCAATCTTTCACTTAACCACCCATCATCCGCCCTTTTATCCAATTATCCATGCATGCTTTCACTCATCCATCCATCTATTATTAAAAAAAATTAAAAGCCATTGTTATTTATAATATCAATACATCTAAGTCACGTAAATACAACACATATTGCATTACAAATGCTATAGGTGTTCCATTTGCGAAAGTTAAAACTATTGGCATTGTAAATGACAAAGCTATTAATTTCGCTATTTTCAAAACCAACACATAAATAAAATATTTGTCAATACAATACCAATAGCTCAAACTTTCCTAATGCGAGACCTATTGCATTGCAAATGCTTGTTATATTTATTTAATCACTATCTGATTGTTGCACCTATGAAACATTGAAAACGTGTATTGTTTAAATATAAATGTATGAGCAAAGCTTCTTTATCATTTCAGATGGTTCAGGCAAATCAATGATCACTTCCATATAAAAGGGTGTTCATATTTTCTGTATAAACCTCATGGGAAAAACAAGACTGCCGGGGAGACTGGTAAGTAACATTCTAAGTTTCACGCCCTTTAGAATCTGCCTCCCCTGCCCCTTATATTTTCTTTTATTTTTGAGGGCTCGGGGACCAAGTCCTAAGATGGCAGGCGTGTTTTTTCCTTCAGTTTGCGACCAGCCAATAGCAATGCAGTGTTGAGTTTGCAGATCCTCCAGGACGTGATACTTACGTTTTAAGCCTTAATTCCTAAAAAACTACTGAATGGTAATCCACAAACTCACAAAAAGCACGCTTTCTGGTTCAAGATCTAAGTTAGTGTCAAATTTGATGTAATTACGTTTAGCCGTTTTTGCTGTAGCTCTGTCTAAAGTGTCTATGGATGATTTCAAGGGGAAACCGCATTTTGGACCTTGTCCTCTTTTTCTCAGCCCTCGCATAATAGATCACCCCAAAGCTTTCCAGGAGGTGGATGAGACTTTTTTGAGAAGGTTTCATAAAGATTCGTTATGCGGCGCTCAAGTTAGTAGCAAAACAAAAAAAACAAATTTCTATGGAAACATGGTCATAACTATATCTACCCAAGTGGGGACCACCATTGGATAATATCTAAACATATATGTATTTTTTTTAATCAATATCCGCTAAAGAATTTAACAGTTCCCTCTGTGGTCTCGGGTAATGTAACTGTCCATCAGATCTTATATCGCTCTTCGCTGAAGTGAGTCTGTCAGGTAGTATTTGTGGAGCTCTCAGAGTCCTTCGCATGTTAAGCCTCTATATTCTGGAGAAGAACTGTAATAAGGGACTTATTGTTCATTTTCTGAGATTTGGTAAATAACAGTACAGGTCTGAACTTGCTGAAAGTTTAATTGATTAATTGTGCAAATCCAAAACATGCGTTTAGGAGTAATGAGAGATTTGAGTATGCTTAAGGATTACCAAGTGATGTGGCAAATGTCTATAGTGACCTCAGTCACTTATTCATCCACCCATGCACTTGTTTATCCATCCAACTGTTGACATATTCTCACATTTAACCACTTGCCTATCTACACAACTACACATGCACATATGCCTATCAATGAAGGGCATTCACCTATAAAATTGGCCTATGTTTTGTTTTAGAAGGTCTTTAAACTATGCATGTATGAATGTGAAGTGGTTTCTGAACCCATGAGGTTTATGAGAACAATTAATTATGTTTCCTGTGGCAAAAACATTTTCTCACAACTTATCAGGTTTAACCCACTATCTACCGAGGTATCTGCCAATCAGACCACTGTTATTGGAAAATGAATGCACTTTGAGAGATGGACTTAGGCCATAAATCTTTTTTCATTAGTCTGAACCGAGCCTGTCGTTTGGTCAATTTCATGAATTGCTTTTTAATGAACCGTTAAATCCCAATTTGGAAGTGTGTATTAACGTTAATGAATAAATAAATATACAGACCCTAAACATGTCAATCAATCAGTTTATTTTAACACTAACAATGCATTGTACATCACTCACAACCTACCTGGAAATATAACATGAGAGAAAGCACACACAAACAGACTCCATGAGCAGTGACATTACTTAATAAATATTTGTTATTTGCAGCTATTGGCGCATTGGGAAAGTTAACACAAGGATTAAAAGACGAATCCATGGCTTACATTTACCATTGCCAGAATCACTATTTTTGTCCTATTGGATTTGAAGCCACGCCTCTAAAGGCAGTTAAAGCATACAGGTAAGCTTAGATTTGTTATTACCCCTGACTAGTGGATGGTATGTTGTGATATTTTATAGCATAACGCTTAACTGGTTCTTTGGCCTTTTGCTGGTGTTGAGTGTCATGGAGAGCTGATCATTGACAGGTGGCTCGATCCTCCTACTTTTTGACCAGTATGAGTATGTTCAGTTGTGGATCTTACGTATGGTGCCATTGATGGGGGTGGAAAAGGTGACCGAGCAGGTCCTTCAACTTTGTTCATCACCTTTGTGAGTGTTGGTATATTGTCGGCTAGATGGGGTTTTACATGCAACTTTGCTCTTTTGGAAGGTGGGATTGTATAGTGCAACACCGAACCTAACTGACTAAGAAAGTTAGAATGCGGAACAAGAAAGTTACAATGCGGAAAAGTAAATACAAGTCTAAATTTAGTTGGAGGTCATTTGTGTAGCTTGCTCAACGATTCCCTAAAGAGACCAATAGTTTGAAATAGAAAAAATGGTGAACATATAGGGTAAAAGGAGAAATGGTTCACAATAGTTTGACCTGTAACCTTTTGGACAGAACACAGATACACAAAAAATATTTGCCATTATGTCTGTCAGATTCTTCCTGTTGCAGACATGCATAGTATTTGTAGTTCGGTCAAAAACCCATGATACCCAGAGCCAGTAATTACGCTGTTGTTTGCAGTGTTTTTTCAAGGTCTACATACCATGCATCAATTGTAATAAAATCCCAATTAAAGTAGATTGGGGGTGAATGAAAGCTATGTATTTTAGAAATGTACCCAAGATTCTGAGTTTAGGAGAAAGGGGATATTTGCTATACTCCGAATCATTGCTAACCTATAATGCAAGTGTGGACACTGACTTATAATAGGATTCCAAAAAGCTAGAGAAATCTAATAAATTATAACAAATGTCTGACTATTCTGCATTGCCGCTATACTCTTCATTAAGATGATACCCACAAGTTTGTTTGCCTATCACCTGTAACAGGAAGGATACAAGAACATGACAGTGGAAAGAGCAAGAAAGAAGCTTCAAATTAAGTTGATTATGGGGATGTGGTAGTTAGGGGATTTGGGCACTGGGTCGACTGGCACCTGTGGAAGCCTACCGACCCCAGTGATTTCTGAAAAATAGTGATTCAGGAGAGTTGTAGGTCGCATGGCTTTTGTGGATTCCAACGCTGTTTCTTAGCATAGATGGCTCTACAATCGTCAAATTTGTGTTACAAAAAACTACATTTTCCCACATTTCAGTGATGAACACTTTTGGAATTTGTGGTGCACAGCACCCAGCTTTCCTGCACTCCTACTGATAATCAACAGTACCTAATATTTGGGTCAGCCTATCGTACAAAACTGACCCGATGAATTCAGTGTGGTCTTAATATCGTCAACGTTTTTGCAATACTACGGTCCTGCATAGTAGCCCTACCCATAAATCTGGGGTACTATTTTTTTTATTGGACAATTGTGATAATGTTGGATGGTAGGATATCTGCTGTTTGGCAGAAGTGCTGGAGTATTCTGTTATGAAACATACGTTATTTGCAATTCTTTTTACACATTTGCATTTGCAAAGAATACTGCAAAATAAAATGTGTTTGAATTCATGCAAGCCAGACCATCCTACATTCCCCCGCAACACTAGTTTTCAGAAAGGTTTGGAGATGGTCGATTTCTCTGTGTTCTACCCAAACTCTGGCACATATAGTCCACAAATCTCCAGGGAAGCTCCCCTCATCAAATATATTCCCTGATGTCTAGTCGGTGAATCCCATCTCAAAACCCACACATGTCGGATATCCCCATACTCCGAAGACCCAGGGGAAAAGGACATGGGTCAACTATTGGTAGCGATACATATCTACACAAACATCATGTGTTTAGTGTATTCTTCAAGCCAGTCAATGCAGTTACTGAAATTCAGACAGACATAAAACACCTTAAAATGTGTAGGTTTTGAATGTATATCTGGTTGTGTTAGGTTTCCAACAGCCTCGAGGTGATGTCTATAAAGCAGACATGTACCCTAAAGTGGCATTTTGCATTGATTTGCTTTTCCTAAATGCACTGCACTATGTTTACCAATTGTGAGTGCTCCATATCTTTCACCCCCATGCTCAGGAAACCCAAGAACATACAGGTATGAGTCAAGTGTTGACAGGGATATGTTCCTGCGCAACAGAGACTGGAGGGAATTACGATATTTTGGCAACATTTGACAATCCTCATGCTCCGCACATTTTCCAGGTCAATCGGTCAGGGCAAGGGTAGTCTGGCTTGTATCACCTGCTTCTGTAGGTTGTACAGAATTAGGGAATATATGTAGTTGTTATTCTTTCAATATAGTCCTGAAATACATATGTAATCTAAAGAACTGCGATTGTCACAATTTGTCAATCTGCCCTTGCACTACTTACTTGATATATTTGGTGTTGTTATACTCCTCAGACTTTCAGGACAACATGTTCTTCATTAGCATTCCTGGATTTAGTTTTGGGCATTTGTCAAATGAACAAATTTGATAAAAATCACACATTTCCATATTTCTCATTATGTTCAAGCTGTAATGAATTGATGGGGGTTTGTACTAATACATAGCCCTCAGTGTGCTAAAAACATATAGTTTGTAAGGGTTCAAACAGAAGTGGTACTGGTACATGAATTTGAACCTAACACAGCTTTTTTTCTTTATAGAATATCAAGGGCAGATGTGCCCAATCACTGCGTCAATCATAAAAGTCTGCTTTGGGCAAAAAAATCACCCAGCACCGGTTTCCGATAATAGACTTGTCAAGGTTGCCATGTTAGTTTGACGGCAAGTGTTGAACGAGTTGTTAGTGTGGGTGACACAGTTCTTAGACACCCCCTCCCCCTTATTGGTAGCTGTGTACGTATAATGCGAAGTAGGCTAGTAGTTCAACACATCATTAAACAGGCTGGTAAAAGAAGCCTCTTTCATAACACTGGGTCACTCTAATTGCACTTAAATAAATCCTTTGTTGCTGGCAGATTGGGTCAGTGAAATAAATGTTTGTTACTGGCACCTGTCTGATGTGATCTGCTGGCAGGGCCAACACATCCCCTATACCCTTCTGAGGATGGGAAATAGCGGGTACCATAACATTTGATTATACTGATATAGTACCTCGTATTTCTAGCTCTTGAAACTGCAGAAATGGGAATGAATCACTACATTACAATCAAATTATTATAATTTAATCACAGAGCAGGTGATACTCTAAGGATGCCAACTACAGTGGAGATTTTAATTTTGGGATACGAGCACCTAGAACCCCAAAGCTAGGCACCGGCCTTACCCTGAAAGCCTATGGCATCTGAAGCCTTTTGCTTCTGGGTGCAGATAATTCACTAGGATGCTAGGGAAATGCACATTTGTTACAGCATTATGTGTCAGTTTATTGATCCAAGGTGACCATATATCTTAATGGTATAACTACAACCTGCTAATTTCCTAAACATCAACACTTTAATAATGTAAGACATTTTACATTCTACCGTGCCTATATTGTTTCTTTGAACAGACAACGTTTTAATTTAAATGTCTTAATGCTTGAACACCCAGTCAAAAGTGTATAATAGAATGGCAGTCCCTTATATCATTAATATTCCCAACATTCATGCGCAATAGTCAGGAAAAATGTAGTTATTCAGTCAGTCAAATAATCTTTATTTCGGTCATAGACCGTAAAAGATACATACATACAATCGTTATCAATAATGGTATTTACAGCTTCCTAAAAATAGGAACACAATCCAGTTATCATTCAATATACAGAAATATTAAAAAATTTAAAAAATATAAAAACGTTAAAAAGGACACAGGTTTACAGTTCTGGGTCAGTATCTAGGAGTCAAAGATGAGAGAAAAAAAAGAAAAACTATGTTTTTCTCTTTTTTTCCCCTCTCTCCTCTTCATTCATAGAAAGGATCTTCGCCTGCACCACATAGCATCGATAAAGGGCGAAACAGAAAATACACTTCAGTATTCTGAGGGCCTCGTTATGATTGATTGATTGATTGATACATATATAGCGCTGACTGTCGCCCTACGGGCATCCTGGCGCTTATGGCATTATGATATCTAAACCCCAAGTTTCTGCAAAGTTGGACAAGCCAACGATGCCGTATAGATTTATACTTTAGGCAAAAGAAAAAAACATGGGACTCCGTCTCTTCCTTGGCCCCACAGGCCGGGCATTCTATTGACTTGTTAGAAGACCATTTATAGGATAAAACCCTGAGCGGAAGTGTGCCATATCTGAATTGCAGCTAGAGTTTTCTCGCTGTACTAGGTAAAACCTCATCAAGGAAAGGCTCAACTTTGTATCCGTCTTTTATATTAAAAAACTGAAGTGTAAGTGAACCCAACCCAGAATTACCAAGGGTATCCGTGATTCTATTCATGTGATATAATTTAACCAAATCAGCGCGAGACAACTCGGCACAGACTACTACGGGATTAGACCAGAACCCTGGTAGACCCAGCCTCATACTTTATTTTGTTTAAAAAGCAAACCAGGGCAATTTTTCAGTCCCTGGGAGACCCATTAACTCTTCAATTTCAGATATAAAATTCGTCAGCTCAAGATTTACCCAAAGTCTGCGCCAATAGGTTAAGGGCTGTAGGGCCACTTCTTCTTCTATTGGTCTAATACCCAGATCCATTCTCAGGGGAATAAGAGGGGTGCTAGTTGGGAGAACCAGTAGCGATCTTAAAAATAGGTTTTCCGTTTTGCTGATACATTCTACCGGACGGTGACCCCACAGTTCTGCCCCATATAAAATTTCTCCCAGTGCTTGTGCTTTATAGATTTCTATAATGGAAGCAACAGGCTTGGAGGTGGATTCCCTATGGAGTTTTAAAATATCCCCAGTGGTCTGGGCAAGTCTAAGTTTAGCCTTAGCAAGTTGTGGGCCCCAATCCATTCTATTGGTAAGGGTGACACCAAGGTATTCAAATACGCTTACCCTGTCCAAAACTATGCCATTCAAAGAGGGATTGGCACATCTGTTCTTTGGTGGATTGTAGACCAAAAACTTAGTCTGTTGGGTGTTGATCTCTAACCCCCTTTTATGACAAAATTGTCAAAGCTGTCTAGGGCACGTTGGATTCCCATTGGCGATTTTGACAATAAGAGAGTATCGTCCGCAAACATTAATGCCACCACTTGTTCGTTTTTAGTTTAGGGGAATCAATGTCTTTGACCCCCTTAAGGTGGACAATCAGTGCATTGACGAAAAGACAAAATAGGGTGAGTGCCATCACACACCCTTGTCTTACTCCTCTATTGACTGGGAATTTAGATGTTAAACCTCCCCACTTACCACTCCTAACTTGGGCAAAATGTTCCGAATGAACTCTCCTAATGATGTTAAGAAGATATGCTGGCATCCCCATATAGTCTCCAATACTGCCCAGAGTGTTTGACGGGGTACCAGGTGAAAGGCCGTTTAAGGTCGACAAAAATTAAGTAGAGGCTGCCACCCTCTACTCTCACAGTTTTCCAATACAAAAGTTGGAGCCTTAGAAACTGGTCAACCGTGGATGTCTTTTCCCTAAAACCAGCCCGATAGGGACTCAGGATCGACTGTTCCTCCATCCAGATCTGGAGCTGATCAAGAATGATACATGCAAATAGTTTCTGACTTACATCGATCAGGCGGATCGGACGGTAGTTTGCCGGGAGTAGTGGGGATCCTTTCTTCAACACTGGTATGATCTCTGCGCCCTCCCAGGTATCCGGTAATTTAGACCCCTGAAGTATAGCATTCAACAAACAAACAGAGATATGGTACTCATATCTCTGGTTGGTCCTTATAAAGATCTCCAGGGATTTTATCGAAGCCAGGCGCCTTACCTACTGGTAGCCTTTTTACAGCAAGTTCGACCTCCACCAATGTTATTTTGATATCTAATTTTTAATTGTTATTATAAACTAAGGGAGGTTTATCGGGGTAGCATTTTGACGCCTCATCAGTGTTCAGCGACAATAGCTGTGCAGAGGGGTCATAATAGGGGTTGGCATCTACCGGAGGGGCGTATAGCATCTGATAATGTTCAACCCATTTCTCCGGTGCAATATTTGGATCGTCAGTCTCTTGTCCATCCCTTCTGCCAGATCGTACTATTGTCCAGAATTCCCTCATATCCCTGTTCCCCAGGGTGTTATTTATGCCATCCCATTTGCTATTTTCCCAGTTCTGTTTGGCCTCGATTAACACTTTCTTGTACTCTAACCTCATACATTTTATTAATGGTCTATTCAGGGTTTTAATTGTGTCCAGGAGTGCACCCTTGGCTTTCTTACAGTTGGAACTGAACCAAGTAGAGGCCTTCCTATTCTTCCTGGGTTTGACCATTAATGGATTTAATAGTTCAGCAAGGACAGACACTAAACCTGCCTGTACATTATAAATTTGATTAAACCAAAATTTCCTGCCCCTGGTCTATATGACCACTTAATTCAAAGAATGACTGATGGACAGCCTGATAAAGAGAACTCAATTTATCTGGTGACTTTTTCACCGTTGGCCATTTAAGCCTTCTTCTGTCATTTGAGAGAAGGGGAATCCCTCGGTTATCCACTCTTTCTCCCATAGTTAAACCCATCTCAGGTAGGCTTAGATCAAGGACCAAAGCATTATGATCACTATCATGACGGGGAAGAACCACAAAATCAATAACCTTATTCCAAGACCTTGCCTCTACCATGATGTAATCTATACGGGAAGACTGACCAGGACGGTTAAAGGTAGCATTACCTCCAGGTCAGATTGGGCTCGGCCATTGCAGGCTCTCAGGGAGTGGGCCATAGTGATGGAATTCATTTGAAGAGCCAGTGGTGACCATGCCTTAATCAGAGGTATTTGAAGGTCTGTGATGGACCAGAGCGAATCCTCCTCACTAGTGATACTCTATGATGCCAGGTAATGGTTCGGATTGGCAATTAAAATCCCCTGCGACAATCAAAGTGCTCTCCCCCTGTACCATAGAAATAAAATTATCTAGAATATCCAATGTAGGTGATTCTTTGCCCATCCTAGTGGGGCGAGAATAGACATTAATAAGGATCACAGTAAATTTGGACAAAAAGGAAAGTTTAATACATTGAAGATCTAGGGTTGGGGTATCCAATTGGATCACTGTGCATCCTAAGTGCGACCCAATCAGGATGGACATACCCCCAAATGGTCTTACCCTCTCACCAATAGAGGCCAACTTGTTAACTGACAAAAAGCCCAGCCTGAAAAAAATGTTCCCTGGCCCAGGTCTCCTGAAATGGGCAGACATCGTACTGATCTATAAGGGGTCCCCAGTTGGGGCCAGATAGTTTATTAGTAAGCCCTGCCAGGTTCCAAGACAGAATGGTTTATTAGTAAGCCCTGCCACTTAGTTACTCTTCTCTAGTAGAGATTTATATCAATAGACCTTTTAAAAAACATCCCTTTTCGTGGTACTCTGGTTAACATCAGTGTATTTATGAATGTTGTAGGTTTATTTTCCACCTGCCTTTGCGGGTGCTGTTACAATGCATGTGCCCTGTTAATTACACTTGAATTATGAGACAGTTTGATTAGCTTGTTCAATATTTTTTAAGTGTTAACAGACTTACTATGTTTTTTTGTCAGAGGATATCTTATGTATTTCTTTCGATGTTGCTTTACGGTCTCAGATATCTTAACCCAATACAGAGATGCTTACCATAGTCTTTAGGATATACTACTTTGCATGGCTTATAACAGAAACATGTTGGATTTGCTCAAGATTTAACAATCAATCAATCAATCAGGAGTTTGTTAAAGCGCGACTACTCACCCGTAAGGGTCTCAAGGCGCTAGGTGTGGGGGGGGGTTGGGGGGTGCAGGTTCCATTCCATCAAGGAGGGGGTCTGTCGAAGAGCCAGGTTTTGAGGTTTCTTGCGAAGATGGGGAGCGATGTTGTCTGTCTAAGGTGGAGCGGAAGGGCGTTCCATGCTTTGGCCGCGAGGAAGGAGAAAGAGCGGCCTCCCGATCTGGTCTTTCTGGTGCGGGGGACCACAGCGTAGGAAAGCTGGGCTGATCGTAGGGTCCTTTGGGGTGCGTGGAATTTGAGTCGGCTGTTCAGGTATGCTGGTCCGGTGCCGTGGAGGGCCTTGTGTGCGTGGGTGAGCATCTTAAAGGTGATTCTCGCCTCGACGGGGAGCCAGTGGAGTGTGCGCAGGTGCTGGGAGATGTGGCAGTGTTTTGGCAGGTTGAGGACCAGTCTTGCGGCGGCGTTCTGGATGTTCTGTAGCTTGCGGATGAGGTTTTTGTTTATTCCGGCGTAGAGTGCGTTGCCGTAGTCGAGTCTGCTGGTGACCAGGGCGTGAGTGACTGTCTTTCGGTGTTCGAGGGGGATCCATTTGAAGGTCTTACGAAGGAGGCGGAGGGTGTGGAAGCAGGAAGATGAGACAGAGTTGATCTGGCGGTCCATTTTGAGCTCGGAGTCCAGGATGATTCCCAGGTTGCGTGCGTGGTCTGTGGGGGTTGGCGGGTTTCCGAGGGCGGTGGGCCACCAGGTGTCACTCCAGGCGTCGGGGTTTGGGCCCATGATGAGTACTTCTGTTTTGTTGGTGTTTAGTTGTAGGCAGCTGTTTTTCATCCATTTGGCGACGGCTTCCATTCCTTCTCGAAAGTTGCGTCTGGCGGTGTTGGGCTCGTTGGATAGGGAGAGGATGAGCTGGGTGTCGTCTGCATATGACACGATGTTGAGTCCGTAGGTTCTGACGATGGGGGCAAGTGGAGCCATGTAGACGTTGAAGAGCGTCGGGCTGAGGGAGGAGCCCTGGGGGACTCCGCAGGTGATAGGTGTGGGGTCCGAGAGGAAAGGGGGGAGTCTGACCCGCTGCGTCCTGCTGGAGAGGAAGGAGCAGATCCAGTCGAGGGCCTTGTCCTGGATTCCTGCATCGTAGAGTCTGCGTATTAGGGTGCGGTGGGAGACTGTGTCGAACGCCGCTGATAGGTCGAGGAGGATGAGGGCTACTGTTTCTCCTTTGTCCAGTAAGGTGCGGATGTCGTCTGTTGCGGCGAGGAGGGCGGTTTCCGTACTGTCGTTTTTTCTGAAGCCGGATTGGGAGGAGTCGAGGATGTTGTGTTCTTCAATGAATGTGGCGTGTTGGCTGTTGATGGCTTTCTCGATGACTTTCGCTGGGAACGGGAGCAGGGAGATGGGTCTGTAGTTTTTGAGGTCGGTGGGGTCCGCTGAGGGTTTCTTTAGGAGGGGGTTGACCTCGGCGTGTTTCCAGTCGTCGGGGAATGAGGCAGTCGCCAGGGAGCGGTTGATGGTTTGGCGGAGCATGGGTGCGATGGTGTTGGCGGCTCTGTTGAAGATGTGGTGGGGGCAGGGGTCCGTGGGGGCCCCTGAGTGGATTGACTTCATTGTCTTCAGTGTGTCTTCGGTGGTGAGTGCTGTCCAGTCATCAATCGCTGGTTTCCGGGTGTCGGGGGTGGTTGGTGAGGGTTCAGTGCGTTGGTTGTCTTCGTCGAAGTTGTCGTAGATGCTCTTGATTTTGTGGTGGAAAAAGATGCTGAGTTTGTCGCAGAGGTCTTGTGAGGGAGGGATGTCGGTAGACTCGCTGGTGGGTTGGGCGAACTCCTTGATGATGCTGAAGAGTTCTTTGCTGTTGTGTGCGTGGGTGGAGATTCTGTCTTCAATCGCTTTTTTCCTCGTTTCTCTGATGAGTTGATGGTGGGCGTTGGTGGCGGCTCTGAAGTTGTTGTGGGCTTCTGTGGATTTGGTGTTTCTCCAGGCCTTTTCGAGGCGGCGGCATGTGCGCCTGGACTCTCGAAGTTCGGTGGTAAACCATCTGGCTTTCTTGGCACGGGTATTGTTGTTTTTCTTGAGGGGGGCTATGGTGTTGGTGCTGTCCGAGATCCATCTATGCAGGGTTCGGGCTGCGGTGTTGGGGTCGTCGTTTTCCGCGATGGTTGGGGTGGAGTTGTTGAGTGAGGAGGTGAGCTGGTCATCGGTGATTTTGGTCCAGTTTCTTTGTGGAAGCAGGTGCTGGTGTCTGTGGATGGTGGGTGTTCTGAAGGTGAAGTGGACGCAACGATGGTCGGTCCATGGGAGTTCGGTGGTGTGGCTGAAGGTGATGGAGTTTCCTGTAGTGAAGAGGGGGTCGAGGGTGTGTCCTGCTGAGTGCGTGGGCTCGGTCACGATCTGGCGGAGTCCAATGTTGTGGAGGTTGTCCAGGAGGGATGTGGTGTTGGGGTCCAGTTGATTGTCGAGGTGGAAGTTGAGGTCTCCCAGCAGGGTGTAGTTGGTGGATGCGATGGCCTGAAGGGAGATAATGTCCATAATGGAGTTGGCAAAGGGTCCGCGGGGTCCAGGAGGTCGGTAGATGAGGGTTCCTCGGAGGGCGGCGGTGGGGCTGGCCAGTATCTTGAAGTGAAGGTGTTCCATCAGTTCTGTGGACTCGTCAGAGAGTGTGCTCAGGCGGAGGCTGGATTTGTGGATGATGGCGATTCCTCCTCCTGGGTGGATGGGGCGGTCCTTCCTGGAGATCTTGTATCCTTGGGGGATGGCGATGGCGATGTCCGGTCCCGAGGTGGTGTTGGTCCAGGTTTCGGTGAAGAATGCTACGTCTGGGGTTGTGCTGTCGAGGAGGTCCCAGATTTCTGTGGCGTGTTTGTGGAGGGATCGGACGTTGAGGAGGATGCATTGCAGGGTCTTCGGTTCGGTTGTGTTCTTGTGGGCGGGTTGTGCTGGATCCGTGTTCTTGGCGGTGCTGCAGGTGTGCCGGCAGCGGTGACAGCTGAAGGGTCCATGGGTGTCGGCTGGTGATGCTAGCTTGCAGTTGTTGTTGCAGCCTGGGTTGAGTGCGTGGAGTGCTGCTGGGTCGTAGCGTTGGCGGGGCGGAGGTCCAGGGTTCCTGGTGCTGGTCGCGGACGGGTCGCAGACGAGCGCAGACGTGCTTGCCTTTGACGCACCTTCGGTGCACCAGCGGCAGTGGCCGCCATTAAGTAGGGGTCGGGGAGGGCTGGACAGTTGGGAGGCGGGGAGGGGAGCTGGATTGGGCCGGTCGTGCTGGGGGGGGGAGGGGCCGCGGGGGCAGCAGCGGCGGGGAAAGGTAAAGGGAGGAAAGAAGGGATAAAGAAAAAAGGGAGAATAAGCAGAAATAAGGCACAAAAGAGCAGAGATGCAGAAAAGAGCAGAAAGGAGAAAGATAGAAAGGGTAAAAAAAACGAGTGAAAACGGGTGAAGGAGCAGAGGGAGAGAAAGGGAAAATGGGCAAAAATAAGGCACAAAAGAGCAGAGGTGCAGAAAGGTGAAAGATAGAAAGGGAAAAAAAACGAGTGAAGGAGCAGAGGGAGAGAAAGGGAAATGGGCAGAAATAAGGCGCAAAAGAGCAGAAGTGCAGAAAGGTGAAAGATAGAAAGGGGAGAAAAAGGAGTGAAGGAGCAGAAAGAAAGAAAGGAGACAGAGGTCCACTGGACCACCAGGGATGAGGCGCAGGGAAACCTGCGGGTGGAGGAGGGCCTCGATCACCAACACTCAAGAGTGCAGGGGCAGGGGCACCTCACTTAATGGTGGAGCTGCGAGGGTGGGAGAGCAATTTCACTGACAATGAGTCAGTGGTCTTGCTCGCCTGTCCCCGCAGTGGCCGCCATTAAGTAGGGGTCGGGGAGGGCTGGACAGTTGGGAGGCGGGGAGGGGAGCTGGATTGGGCCGGTCGTACTGGGGGGGGAGGGGCCGCGGGGGCAGCAGCGGCGGGGAAAGGTAAAGGGAGGAAAGAAGGGATAAAGAAAAAAGGGAGAATAAGCAGAAATAAGGCACAAAAGAGCAGAGATGCAGAAAAGAGCAGAAAGGAGAAAGATAGAAAGGGTAAAAAAAACGAGTGAAAACGGGTGAAGGAGCAGAGGGAGAGAAAGGGAAAATTGGGCAAAAATAAGGCACAAAAGAGCAGAGGTGCAGAAAGGTGAAAGATAGAAAGGGAAAAAAAACGAGTGAAGGAGCAGAGGGAGAGAAAGGGAAATGGGCAGAAATAAGGCGCAAAAGAGCAGAAGTGCAGAAAGGTGAAAGATAGAAAGGGGAGAAAAAGGAGTGAAGGAGCAGAAAGAAAGAAAGGAGACAGAGGTCCACTGGACCACCAGGGATGAGGCGCAGGGAAACCTGCGGGTGGAGGAGGGCCTCGATCACCAACACTCAAGAGTGCAGGGGCAGGGGCACCTCACTTAATGGTGGAGCTGCGAGGGTGGGAGAGCAATTTCACTGACAATGAGTCAGTGGTCTTGCTCGCCTGTCCCCGCAGTGGCCGCCATTAAGTAGGGGTCGGGGAGGGCTGGACAGTTGGGAGGCGGGAGCGGGGAGGGGAGCTGGATTGCATAGTTAAACCCATCTCAGGTAGGCTTAGATCAAGGACCAAAGCATTATGATCACTATCATGACGGGGAAGAACCACAAAATCAATAACCTTATTCCAAGACCTTGCCTCTACCATGATGTAATCTATACGGGAAGACTGACCAGGACGGTTAAAGGTAGCATTACCTCCAGGTCAGATTGGGCTCGGCCATTGCAGGCTCTCAGGGAGTGGGCCATAGTGATGGAATTCATTTGAAGAGCCAGTGGTGACCATGCCTTAATCAGAGGTATTTGAAGGTCTGTGATGGACCAGAGCGAATCCTCCTCACTAGTGATACTCTATGATGCCAGGTAATGGTTCGGATTGGCAATTAAAATCCACTGCGACAATCAAAGTGCTACTCTATGATGCCAGGTAATGGTTCGGATTGGCAATTAAAATCCCCTGCGACAATCAAAGTGCTCTCCCCCTGTACCATAGAAATAAAATTATCTAGAATATCCAATGTAGGTGATTCTTTGCCCATCCTAGTGGGGCGAGAATAGACATTAATAAGGATCACAGTAAATTTGGACAAAAAGGAAAGTTTAATACATTGAAGATCTAGGGTTGGGGTATCCAATTGCATCACTGTGCATCCTAAGTGCGACCCAATCAGGATGGACATACCCCCAAATGGTCTTACCCTCTCACCAATAGAGGCCAACTTGTTAACTGACAAAAAGCCCAGCCTGAAAAAAATGTTCCCTGGCCCAGGTCTCCTGAAATGGGCAGACATCGTACTGATCTATAAGGGGTTCCCAGTTGGGGCCAGATAGTTTATTAGTAAGCCCTGCCAGGTTCCAAGACAGAATGGTTTATTAGTAAGCCCTGCCACTTAGTTACTCTTCTCTAGTAGAGATTTATATCAATAGACCTTTTAAAAAACATCCCTTTTTGTGGTACTCTGGTTAACATCAGTGTATTTATGAATGTTGTAGGTTTATTTTCCACCTTCCTTTGCGGGTGCTGTTACAATGCATGTGCCCTGTTAATTACACTTGAATTATGAGACAGTTTGATTAGCTTGTTCAATATTTTTTAAGTGTTAACAGACTTACTATGTTTTTTTGTCAGAGGATATCTTATGTATTTCTTTCGATGTTGCTTTACGGTCTCAGATATCTTAACCCAATACAGAGATGCTTACCATAGTCTTTAGGATATACTACTTTGCATGGCTTATAACAGAAACATGTTGGATTTGCTCAAGATTTAACACTCCTCCTGTAGCAACAGTCTTTAAAACCAGATCATCAAAACTAAAACTGCGGTGGTCCCCATCAACCTATGTCCATGCAACATCGGGGCAAACCATTGCCAAAGGTAGTAGGTCATGGGGACAAATTTCAAAGAGAAAAACCTAACCTGATGAAAAAATGGTTTGAAAAAACCCAAAAAACTCTTCTTGAATTCAGAGTGCAGATCAGAAAAATTAGTAATCGAGTTTCATATCTTCTGACAATTCTCAAGAAAGGAGTTAGTGATAGGTCCCTGCAAATAAATATACTAGAAGAATTGGTTGAGTGAAAAAAGAATCGCAGAGTAAGTCAATATGGGTACAGTACCTTTATTTTTTGGTAGTTTCACCATGATCCAATTAAGAAGGGGGGATCAGGGGAGGATGCCGAATAAAGATGACTGGGAAAGCCTGGTGGTGAAAAGGAAGTGATTAGGAGAAATAGCGAATCGCAGACGAGTGGGACCAATTCCACTCCACTAGTATACATGAATACTCTCAATTTCCCTTTGATCAATCACGTTTTATCAACGTATTAAGTTGCTTTTGACTATAAAAACAGACTCAGATTTTGAACACTATTGGCAGTCTGAGAAGAACGTTGTATTTTGTCTTAACATAGATGTGGAAGGTATGCCTAGGCTAGGAAGTAGATGCTCTGATTTTTTTTGTCAAGATACCTAGAGGCATATGTTTATGCAGATCTCTTGAAAGTTTTTTATGTCAATCTTGAGAAGACTACAAACATAAATAGCTGTTGTCAAAGATGGATTCATTTTTGAACATTTGAAATTGATTTGCTTTTGTTCTGTGAGAAAATGATCTGATGTTCTTATTTTGTAAATTGGTTGCATAATACAGATGTGTTATTTTGAATGTATTTTTTTTTAATTGGAAAGAAACTTACGAAAGAGAAGAAACTTAAGGTAGATGAAAGCCCGCTTTTTCAACAACTGAACTTAACATGTGTAGATTGACTTATTTCTAAAATAACTCCAAACAGTTAATTTACTTATTGCAGCTTGTTAAGTAATGTAAATATAAATGTAATGATAAACAAAAAAGACAAGTTTCATATTTTGATCAACAGAGGTCCTCTCATGCAAAATGAAGTGGAACATTGGATCCTGATAGGAGAACCAAGTAGAAAGCACCCTACGATTCACTGCAAAAAGTGAGTTCAAATTGTTTTATTATCATTTAGTCTAATCAGCCCAACCACTGAAAATAATCATCTAAAGTTTTCTTTACAGTACCTCAACATTTTTTCTTTTTACTACAGTTGTTGTGTTCATAGATAGCCCTACAGCTTTATCTCTTCGGGGTCAGATATATGTAAGCTGTAAGGGCATTATCATGCACCAGGAGCTTAAGAATCATGTATAGAAATTAGACAAAAGGTGAAGGAGCTCAGAAGTTATTTTCAGTGCCCTCTTTGTTAAATATTATAGGAGAATGCGATTTGTTATAATACAAGGTCACCCTAAGGCAGCATTGGAAAAATAAATTGCAAACCATATAGTGGAAATGGAATTCATGCAGCCAATAGTGTGTGCAGATAAGTTCTGTTTTATACTGTTTGTGAACGTTTAGATAGATTGCTGTTCTGCTATCTTAAACTCCTGGAGTGCAATAGATACACATAGGCACCTGACTTCTCCTTGCTGGCTATTGACTTCAACTGCTGTAGAAGGTGTTTACATGAACAGTTTGAAACATTAAGGCATTTCGAGACTTACAGATGTGCACATCAAAGATTTAATAAAAAGGTATACAGTGATAAAGATAAATCATGAAGGGGAGGGAAAGTAGGGGTACCAATAGGTTTGTAGCATACTATGCATACTCCTGCCATCTAGTGTTTGGGTTGGACGTTAGCAGTTATTTTTGTTTGAAGAAGTCTTTCAAGTCACGGGTTGTTAACCCCTTCGCTGCGCACGTAGGGTTGGCCGACGCTGCCTCGCCCACTGTGCTAAACCGCCGCACCGCGGCGGAATTGCCGCCACGGTTAAGTGACTCCTCCCTTCGTAGGCAATGCCCATGGCACCAACTCCATTGTTATATTGCTTTTCTCTGCTATCAAATTTGTATGTGTATAAATGGGTCTCCTGGACTCAACTCCTGGATGCAACGCGTTCCACTTTTACTCAACACCGGGCCCTTAATTCTCTAGTCACCCACCACCTCTGAAGGTCTTGGGCTTTTGATCTTCAGTCTTCAACATTGGAGAATGTCAATGCTTAAAAGGTGATGAAACAGACGGCCTTCAGGAAACGCCTTTGTTAAGTGTCCTTTGGCCGACCGCCTCTGCGATCTTTGTCTATCTCCAGACCATAACGACTCCAAGTGTCCCTTCTGTTTCCTTTTCTGGTGTTAAAAAAACAAAAAACCTTCCTTATCAGAGAGACAGCTCCACATCAGTATACAAAGACAGCCCACTAGAGAAGTCCCAGACATATTCTGGAAAACAGACCTTTCGCAGCCGAGGAGGAAGAAGAAGTTAATTTCCGATGTCCCGCCTCACCAACCCTCAATTAATTGACTCCAGCACCTCAACCACCTAATGAAGAAGAAGAAGAAGGCACTCTATCCTCTTTATCCAATATGGGTCCCGCACAAAGACTGCACCCAGATGAGCAAGTATGTTTGAGGGCGAAACCCTTTGTAAACCTCATAAGAGGCCACAGTCTGAGAAAGAGCACCGCTCTCAAGGCAGTTGGGCTTCTGACCTGCACATAAAAAATGGACCGCGTCAGGTTGCCTCCTGCCTTTGGGTTCCGGTTGGCACCTTAGGACTGTATCGGAGCAGAGGTGGGATCCACCAAAGGGCGTAGAATCCCATCGAGCTTAGAGTCTAAAGAAAGCTTTCGGCACCCAAAACCCTAAACACCCTTAAAAGCCAATGGATATGTTGACACCTGCACAACGTTCGGTGCCAAAACCCAACATCATTTCAGTAAAGGCTTCCCCATCAGATGATGCTGCAAAATGTATCATGGGGTAATCCAACGAGCAGCTGCCTATTACAAATTAGATCAGCACATCAGGCCCAAAGAAGATGATCTCCTGGTGAAGAAAACACTCTCTAAAACGAAGAAGCCTATGCAGTCGCTCCTTATGCATAAAAAAATCCTTAAGCCAGCCCCCATAGGCTTGCAGAGCCTGTCAAACCTAGGTATTCACACTCCGAATCGAAAAAATGTTTAGCTGTTCTTCATCGTATGTACCTCGGGGGGTTTATATTTCCCCTGAATCTTTGGTGGTGCAAAATGCAGGAAGTGGGCCTCTGCTGAAGCCGCAAGCAATGCCCCACCATCTGACAAGCAGAGTTAGCATGTTGACTTGCTTGGCAAGAAGATAGCGATCAGTGCAGACATATTTTCAATCCTTTGGGGAATTTTCTATGGTATGGCAGGGCTCAGTGGGAGGAGATGGACGAGCTCATCCAACATCTCCATGACCAGTTCAAGAAAAGAGGGGAGGAAATAGTAAACAAGGGGAAAAACATTTCTAATGCAACTATAGGCTGTGCCCTTGATGCTGCTGATGTGGCTGCCCGGGGAGTAAACAACTACATCATATACTGCCATCACTCTTGGCTTCTCCGCTCCAGTAAGAACAGTCTAACCCGAAGTTCCAAGCTCCGTTCTCCCTGACCTGGCTCACAAGCAACCCAAACCTATGTTGGCCTGATTGGGCTACTCGGTTGGATATAGCTTGGATCCAGTGGCACATCAGTCTTGACCTTGCTCCAAAACAAACAAAACCACCTCTCTTGATCAAAAAGTCAAACCAAAAACAGCTGCAATCATACAACTACAAGGGCCGTAAGGGCTACGGGTGCAAGGCATAGAGGAGTAACCATTCCAATACGGGTAGATGTGAAGGGGCCACTACCTTTAAATATTGACTTAACCCCCATCCCCACCCAATTACACAACACTTGCCAGGTGGAAGTTGCAACATTTCCTCCCACACCAGGAGGAAATCACTTTAGACCAGTAGGTTTTCACATTCCTTGGGCATAAACTTCTTATGACCTCACCAAGCTTCCTAACACTTCCACATACCATGAGCTCAGAGCACCTTCACCTTCTCCAGTAGAAGTTACCCATGGGGGTTCAGCTCTAGAAACTGGCCACGCCCACGAGGAACATGGCGGCGGGCTGAGAGCCGGTCGCGGCAGCACCGAGGTGTTCTCCGTTGACTCAGACGAATGATATGCTATAGCGAGAGGTCGCGAGCTTCCCCCTGACAGGTAAGCGGTAGATGCGTTCTCCCGCTTTACTGTCCAGCGCTAAGCTAAGCCGGCACCTCTCTCTGTTTTCCTTCCGAGGTCGCTGGCCGGCCGGCCGCCCGAGAGGAGGATGCAGTAGGCGGCGCTAGGACCACGCATAGCCGGACCAGCTGGAGGGCAAACACTCTGAAACACCCCGATCAAGAGATGCCGGCAGAGTCTATGGGTCAGACTGTACTCGGACGCATTCAACCCTGTTTTTAGACCGGCGAGCGGGGGAGAAAAACGCACTTACACTGCCTGCAGGTAAAAATTGTTTTTAAAAAAAAACGCGCTAGGACCTCTACGGACCGGCGCTTACCTGTTTTTCCACACTGGATGAACGCCGACGCCGCCTATGGAGCAGATTTCGCTCCGTGCTATTTAAACTGAAACTCGGAGGTTTGGCATCATATATTCCCGAGCAGCAATCCCGCAAAACGGAGTCTGAAAGAAAGAAGTTTTACTTTTTCGCTGTGAGGTGTGGGGAGAAAGGGATTAAAGCACCAGAGACCCACGGAGCTATCACTGGGAGGTCGGGTTGTTGCATGGATCAAACGCAGATCGATTTTTCTACCTACAAAGATAGTTATGCTGTCCTAGGGAAAGTCCCAGCACAAGAGCCAGCATTTTTGAAAGGTACTAAGTCAGTTGGACTAAAGTTAAAGGAAGTTGCGATATCTGGGAAAGCCGAGTCTGTTAACGTGGAGGCAAGCTTAAATCCTGTAATAAAAGGAAATATCCCCCCAATAAGAAGAAACAGGTACCAGTTGAGATCGAGGGTTGAATTAAAGGAGAAAGGGGCTTTAGAATTTGAATTCGAAGAGAGGGAGCGGCCCATGCCGCTAACTCCTTGTAAAAGTAGAAAGAAAAAGTCTACCTTAGTTAAAAAACTTAAAGGAGCACCCCTTGAGAGCCAGGTGGTCAAAAGCACCCCATCCCTCAAATCTTTCTTCAAGGTCTTAGAGCAGGCTAGGTGTTCTTCTGTGCGGTCGGAGGTTAACACTGCCATCGTACCCTTAAAAAACCGCTACGGGGCTCTAGAAAATCTGGAAAATGTTGAGGAGGGAACAGATATGTTGAGTTTAGTGAGCTTAGGACAGCTAAATCCTCCTGAGACTGAGACCGAAAGAGTAATGGCACCAGGTACTCCGGCTAACGCAAATATAGTAAACTCAGTAGACGAAGTTCAAGGACAGCAGGACACGAACCTCAAGAGTCAGTCTGGAGTAGTAAAACCTATACAAAGTAGTACTAAGGAGTTAGAATCCGGGGCAAGGAGAAAGGAAGTAAGTAAAGATCATCAATCTGATTCTGTTCAAAAGATTTCTGGAATAAGGAGAAGCTCTGAGGACTTATGTGAGCGGGAGAGTGACAGGTTAGGGGACCTTTTTCGATCTCTGAGAGGCGATATGATGTCGAAATTTGAGATATCAGAAACTAACCAAAAAACTATACAAGATAGATTTGACGCGCTAGAATCTAAGCTGGAGGAGGTCACTCTTCGTACAGGGAATCTTGAAATAGACACAGCTGCTTTGAACAAAACAGTACATGGAAACCAAAAGGATATAGAGCACTTAAAAGTCCAGAACAGATCATTGGCTATGGATATTGAGCGGTTGGAGCCTCAAGCACGCAGGAACAACTTAAGGATTTTGAAAATACCGGAAGGGGAGGAGTTGGAGGACATAAAGGGATTTGTCTGTAAACTCCTGAGAGAAGGTGTCCTAAAAGATCGCCCGGACATAGATTTGGAGGCAGAAATTCAAAGGGTGCACAGAGACCCTTATAAGAGACGTACAGATAGGAAAGCACCTAGAAAAATACTAGTAAACTTCCAAACATACACTGTCAAGGAGCTTATTTTGAGGAGATCTCTTTTAAAAACAGATCTCCTTTACAAGTCCAGTCCTTATTTTATCAGGTCGGATATTGGAGCAAGAACCGCACAACGACAATGGGAGCTGGGCACCAGAATGCCGGATCTGAGGTCACTGGGAGCCCAGGTGCAAATGAGATTCCCGGCTATGCTCAGGATTATGTGGAAGAATAAGACTTACAGTTTCACACAGCCAGAAGAGGTTGATAATCTTTTAGACCGAATGAGAAGCGAGCAGGTGGAATAGTATTGGAAAGACTGGCGATCACTTTAAGGAGGGGAGAAAACGTAAAAAAAAAAAAAAAAAATGGTGGGGGGAATTTGAGAAAGCAAATCATTGCATAAAAATGTTGTACGATAAAATAGGAGATATGATTTATTTGTAATTTAGTTCGTCTCGCTAAAACTTAGTTTATCGGTCACGGTCACCACCCGGTTGCTCCGAAAGGCGAAGTCATCGCCAGGTATGCAGGGGGGGTTCCTCAGGGGGGAGGGGCACTTTGGGTGGGGGGGGTTTGGGGGGAAAAAAAAAAATCCTCATATATAAACAATGTATTCTGTACAGAGGCATGGATGGGTATGAGTGGATACTAGACTCATGATTAACTCATATAAGTTGAAGGTCCTGTCCTGGAATATTAACGGTCTAGGGGAAAAAATAAAACAGAATAGAATTCGTGAATTCTTAAAAAACTCTGACGCTCAAATCATAATGTTGCAAGAAACACACTTAGAGGCCGCATCATGTAATTCTCTCTTTAAAAAGTCACGGTGGGTTCAAGAAATAATTAGCTCCAGGCAAGTAGGTGTCACAAGGGGAGTTTCTATCATCCTTCGAGCAAACAGAGGGATAACTTTAAGAAGTTTTGAGACAGACCGATCGGGAAGCTGGTTAGCTGCTGAAATATATATTCAAAATATCCCTTACTCAATTGCAGTGTATTATGGTCCAAATGAGGATTATCCGGGCCCTCTGTCCAAACTTGAAATAGCACTACTTACGACAACTGGCCCTTTAATTTTAGGCGGGGATTTTAATCTGGTCTTTGACCAAAAATTGGATAGAACCTCTAAAGCCAAATATCATGCTCCCTTAAAATCACTTGCCATTCTGGATGTCTTAATGAAAGATTTTACTTTAGTAGATGTCTGGAGAAAAAAGCATAGAACTCAATTAGGCTTCACCTTTTATAGTAAGAAGTATAAGAATTATTCAAGAATTGATCACTTTCTAGTCGATCAACACCTTCTCAAAGATATCAATTACCTTTCCTTTACGCCCACAGGGTTATCGGACCACGCTGTTTTGGAAATGGTAATTGAACTGAATACAACTCCTCTAAAACTTAGGTAGACACTGGAGAGATCACTTTTATTAGATGAGCAAATAAAAGCAGAAGTTAAAGACAAAACATTAGAATTCTTCTTAATAAACTCAGGAACTTCCTCCCCGCAAGTTGTTTGGGAAACTTATAAGGCCTATCTGAGGGGAATCCTAAGTTCATTAATAAATCATAAGAGAAAGAGCAGGAAAATAAGAAGAAAGGAAGACTTGGTAGCAATAACAAGTAAGGATCTTGAACTACAAAATGCAATTTTAACAAACTCCAGTAGAGCACATTTGCTAGAGAAGGAACTTACAGACTTACAACTTCAGTTAAAAATTTCGGACGAGAGAATTCTTAAAGAAAAATGGGAGTCTAGTAGATGAAAAAATTTTGAATACGGAGAAAAGTGTGGAGCCCTCCTAGCCTGGAAAGCTAGAGAAGAGAGAACGAGAAACAACATTAAAGCCCTAGTACAACGGCAGACAGGGGATTTGATGGAAACAGATGCAGAGATTAGAGAAGAAGGAAGGTCTTTTATGAGTAGTCTTTATACGGAAGACAAAGATCCTAAGGGTGAGGATTTAGAATCCTGGCTGGCAACAAAACATTTGCCGCAGATGTCTGAAACGGATAAAGCTTATTTGGAAAGTGAGATCACAGAAGGGGAAATTCTAGGACAATTGAAGAAAATGAAAAGAGGGAAAGCTGCAGGTTCAGACGGGCTACCAGTGGAGATCTATCTAGATAATAATGATCAATTAATACCTCCGCTGAGGGACCTTTTTAACTTATTATTAATCCATGGCTACTCCACACCCCCCTCATGGGCAGAAGCCATTATAACGCTCATACTAAAACCAAATAAAGATTCAAAAAGAATAGAGTCTTATAGACCCATTTCACTGCTAAATACTGATATGAAGATCTACTCTGGAATTCTAGCCACTAGATTATCGAAGATCATAAAATCTATAATTCACCCTGACCAGAGAGGCTTCATACCAGGGAGACAGTTAAATGAATTAACATTTCAAGCAATAGGAGCCATGGATTACGCCAGCGTTAAAAATCTTCCGCTTGCCCTGATCGCCATAGACGCGGCTAAGGCCTTCGATCAGGTCAATTGGAAGTATTTATGGGCCACAATGGAGGCATTTGGGTTCCCTCTTATTTTTATAGAGGCGATTAGATCATTATATCATAATCCAAAGGCGAAGGTTTTAATTAATGGAATCCTATCTGAGTGGTTTGATATATCTCGTGGTACCAGGCAGGGCTGTCCCCTATCTCCCCTCTTGTTCGATGTGTATATGGAGCCTTTTGTTTGTGGAATCAGAGAGGACAACATAATTCAACCATTCCAGCTCGGTAATTTGTCTCTGAAAGTGGCTTTGTACGCAGACGACCTTCTCTTATACACCTCTGATCCTTCAGTAGCAATACCAAGGTTGTTTCTCTTATCGGAAGAATTTGGGAAACTGTCAGGCTACCAGATAAATAAGGAGAAAACGGAGATCATGGGATGGAACAACACACACATATCGGGTGCAAAACAGACAATGAGGTACCTGTGAATTCACCTAACCCAATCTGTAAAAGACATTACATCACTTAGTTGGCAAATGGTGGCTAAAGACATTAATAAAACCTTAATAAGATGGCGGAGCCTGCCTTTGAATATATATGGTCGTGTTAACCTCATTAAGATGACAATACTTCCAAAATTAACCTTCTTATTTAACTGTATCCCTCTATCATTTTCACATAAAGACATTAATACTTTACAGGGCAAAATTGGATCATTTATATGGGCCTGCAAGTCAACTAGAATTGCATGGAAGAAGTTGAAAAGGGGCTTAAAAATAGGAGGGTTAGCCCTCCCGGATTTAATGTTATACTGTCATGCATTCCACTTTAAAAAATTTCGGCTCCTTGCAAATAAGTTGGATGCATCATCACAGGGCCGCCTGTTTCAAGCTTTACTAAATGATTTACCTTATGACCACGATTTCTTTATATTTAAGTTCGGAGACCAGAATTTTTTTTTTTAAATTCGCCTCAGAATTCTACTGACTGCTTTAAGAAATTGGGGGTTTATCAGGAAGAAATTCGATATCCCTTATTATCATACACACACTCCAATATGGGATTCTCCTGGTACACCTCAATGTCTTCAGGATCAACTGTCACAACCTTTGAAAACAGCCGGGTTAAAAAAATGGGGAGATCTCTGGGGAGATTCAGGCTTAGTGAATTGGAATTCTTTAGTACAATTAACTAACGGACAGTTGACTAGGTTCAAATACTATCAACTATCGGCATGGTGGTCTAGTCAAAATATGCAAAGGGAGAAAGATACTGACATTCTTGATGCAATTGGCAGAGAGGGGAAATGGTTAAAAGAACTCTCATTTTGGTACAATCTGATGATTAAAGAAGAGGATAGTACTTTGCACTTGGAGGTGAAAAAACTATGGGGTAACTGCATACCTGATTCTCCTGAAGAAATCTGCAAAGTTTGGTCAGATTCGTTTACTCTTTCACAGAGGCTAATTAAACCAGCCAATTTAAGACGTAATCACCTGTTTACGGCTTATAGAGTCTATTGGACTCCGGCCAAATTGCATAAGATCACTCGTAATAATGATTATTGTCCCCGATGTAACCATTGTACAGCTGATGATGTTCATATTTTTTTGTAATGTCCAGCTATTCAAGATTATTGGAAAGCGATAATGGATTTTTTGAGTGATGTACTCTCTTTAACTATTACTTGCTCTCGCAGACTTGTATTTTTTGGCTTATTGAATGATTATAATATTAATAGTTTGGACACTAAGTTTATTTTCTATATAATAGTCATCGCAAGGAGACAAATTTGCATGGAGTGGAAGTCAGCGTCTCCTCCGAGATTTGCAGTATGTCTGAAGCATATAATGGAAGTATGTAAAATGGACTTGGCAGGTCGTAGCGAGAGTATTGAAAATGTTTGGTCTAAACTTGTGGTCTGGATAAATTGGTGAGCGGTCCTGTGATTATGCCAGAGGTTGTGTCGGTCCTGTCCTCCACTAGGCCTAGGGCGCCCAAAATAGGCTTTGTGGAGTGGGATAAGGAAAGCAGCCTACCTCTGGGACATCCCTGTCTGCTATGATACTGTTTCCAGGGTGGACACGAAAATAACAGTATAAGAGGCAACAGTGAGACCCATCTAGAGCACAAGAATTCTGGTTGTATATGGTTCACTCCCTATATTTCATAATTCCACATAAGGACGGCTCTCTCAGGCCAGTTCTCGATCTTCATCCCCCAACAGGTATGTCCACTTGATACCTTTCCACATGAAAACTGAAGAATGTCATCCCTGTGCTCCAACAAGTTGATTTTATGACGTTGCCAGATATCAATGATGCCTACTTTAACGTACACATTCACCCTGGTCATCAGCGCTTCCACCACTTTGTGTTAATTGTCATGCACTTCCATTTTAATTTTGTTACTTTTTGGCATTCCCACAGCCCCAAAAGGCTTAACAAAATGTCTAGCGGGTGCTAGACACCCACCTCAGAAAGGGAGATGCCCACACATTCCACTTGTAGACTGTCATTCCAGCAACTACTGCCTCTTTTTCAGCCAAATAATCAACTCAGTCAGATCAGTGGTGTGCTCCCTGGGCATGATGACCTCTTGCATAGCCATAGTTCCTCATTCCAGACTCCGTATGCACCTCCTACAGGAGTGCCTCTCAGCGTAGTTGTCACAGGCAGAGGGTCACTGGGAATATCTAGTGCTGATAAGGGCCAGTTTCCCTTAAAGACCATTTTCAAAGTGACCATTACCATGGACTCATCGCTCTTAGGTTGGGTTGTCCATTACTATAGACTCATCCCTTTAACCCTTTGATTGCAGGCGCAATTCCCTCGCGATGCTGCAAAATGTTACGCGTGCACAGATCAAACGGCTCCCGGCCGTCCGCCGAAAACGCCCACCATGATGTCAGACGTCTGGGGGCCGTCCGATGTATCCAAAGGGTTAAGGACTCTGCGCCTGCAGGCCAAGTGACTTGAATAATATACTTAACCTAACTGAAATGCTCTTGACCCATACACTGCGCCACATGCGCTGAAAGTAGGGATGCTGAGGGTGTTGCAGCACCCCTACAGTAATTATTCTCGAGTTCCAAAGGTGAATGAGTAATAAAGATGTCTTTACATTTTGTTTTTCTCTTGTTACATTTGCTGTGCTTTCATAGACAAAGGTCAAATGTAAGGCTATGTCTTCTGACAAATTGCTGCATATTCTTTTAATTTGGGGACTTTTCTTTCTCTCACTGGAAAGTCATATGATTTTGTAAACTGAACTATCTGACTAATCTTAATGCAGCCCAGGACAGGAAATGTGAAGGGAAAGGTTGTAGGATGTCAGTTTTTTTCTAACACAGCAAATTTTAAATACCTGTAAATTAACTTTACAAATATTTCAAAATATATCTGTAGTTAAGAAAACACAAGTGATGCACTTTTTTTTGCAATTCTGAAGTGTGAGGGCAACAGAAGAGGACCAAAATAAATCAAGGGACATAAATTTGTGACGTGAAAATGATAAATATTTGCTGTAATTTTATTTCCACAAAATATCGTTTATGCCCTTTGTAGGTGGCGTCCTACGGCTCCGCGTCTGTCACTGGCGTCGTCAGCGCCGAGATGACATCACAGAGAGTACTTAGGTTCTTTCTTTTTCCGCGCCAGTAAGCGCAGATCCGGATTGAGCACTTACCGTAGTCACTTTTTGACTGCTAGTTTGAGAGTTTTGTCTCCCCACTTTTCTCCTGGTGCACGTAGGGATGCCCGGCTTTAAGTCTTGTGGGGCCTAGAGCCAAAATATGTCTGTGGCGGACCCACACAATGTTTGCCTCTACTGCCTGGAGACCGATCACGACTCTCGCAACCGTCCTGCCATGGCCCCTAAGGCCTTGCGGAATTGGCGCCGGAAATTGCTAGAGGTCCAGCATTCGTCTCATCGCCATTCCGGGTCTAGGTGCCGCTCGCGGGACTGGGGCCGTCGCTCCTCGGACTCCAAGTCTTCGCCTTCGGATTCTGGTAAGCGACGCCATAAAAAGAAGTTGAAGAAGCGTGTTCGCTCTCTGAAGTCCCCCGTCGCTCCTCGGAGGCGGACGAGGGGGACAGGGGCTTCGCCCTGCGGCTCCTCTGGAGCCTGTGATTCCTGCAGCCAACCCGCTTTATCTGGGTCCGTCGGTGACTGCCGAACAGATGCAAGAGTTCCTTGCCACCATGGACCGCCTTTTTAGGGCTCGGGCTCCCGCCGGCGCGCCTTCGAGCCCCGCGGTCCCGTGTCCAGATCCTGTGGGCCCGGCGGCTCCGCCACCGGCTCCAGCCCCAGCGCCACGGGATACTACGCCGTTGGCTCCGGTGCCACAAGGTGCAGCGTTGCCGACTCTGGCCCCGGCGCCGCACTCGGCTCCACCCATGGGGCTGCACTGGGTGCCGTTTATCCCACCCTTGCCCCGGTTCCCGGACCATTTTGTTCCAACCTGGGATCTGCATTAGGAGGCAGTGCTGGTCCGATCTCGGCTGGTGCCGTTCTCAGCGCCATTTGTGGAGCAGTGTGGCTCAATGGTTAAAGCGGCAGACCCTGATGCAGAGGTCTATCCCGGGACCAGGGTTAAATTCCCCGCCTTGGCGGGTCTTGGGCTCCATAATTCCACGGACCTGATAATTCTCGCCTCGGTGCCTATTCCATTCATGGAGTCCCACTCTGCAACTCTGGGCAATAGCTTGCTTAATCTCCACAATGGCCCCCACAACTCTAAGGATGCCTGGCCTCCACCTTGGGGGTGCCCAGGAGTGCACACCTCACAGGGAAAGCCAGGATGGGTTCCACAGCGGTATTCGTACAAGCGCCTTGAGACCCTTGCGGGTGAGTAGTGCGCCATACAAGTATCAATTTACAATTTACAATTTACATTTCCGACAACGTTCGTCTATTCTCTGGCTCCGGCTCTGCCGCCGAGACCGGCCCCCTCTACGCCAGAGGCGGACGAAGACTGGGAAGGGTCTGAGGACCCGCTTGCCCGGCAATGTGACTCCGAGCAAGATTGGGTGGACGACTTGGAGGATGCAGGCGACCTAGATGTCTCCTCTGACCCGGGGTTCGCCTCGCCCCCGCCTACGATGGAGGAGGGTGCCTCCTATATGATGGAGCTCCGTCGGGCTGCTGAGGCCCTCAACCTTGACCTCCCCACAGTGGCCCTCAAGATCAACCTCCTCACAGAGGTGCTCCAGATGTCGTCTACTTCGTCAGAGCCGTTGCTTCCCTTTAATAACGCCCTTAGAGAGGTCCTCTTAGGCACTTGGTCGAGGCCAGCCACGGGGGCCCCGGTGGATAAAAACGTCACCAGACGCCAGCGCCCGGTGACCCTGCTTTCTTGACCGCTCACCCTACGCCTCAGAGCCTGGTCATTCAGGCCTCGACGTTTCAGAGTGCTTGTCCCACGGCCCCGCCGGATAAGGACTCTAAAAGACTGGACCAGTTTGGGAAGCGGTTGTTCTCTTCGGCCAGCCTGGGGCTGCGGTCAGTGAACACCGCCTGCTTGTTGGGCTGCTACTCCCACACGGTGTGGGATGCCGTTGCTCAGGTGTAGCCTCAGTGTCCTGAGGAGGTGCAGGCTGCCCTTTATCAGGCGATTGCTGAGGGTAAGGATGCGGCTAAGTGCGCCATTCGGTGTGGGTTGGACACCGCCGACTCAATGGCGGTGGCAGGGCGATTTCTACGACTGTGGCATTGGGGCGTCACGCCTGGTTTCGTTCAACTGGTTTCTCGCCCGATGTCCAGAGCTCACTCATGGACATGAGTTTTGAGGGCACCCGCCTGTTTGGCGACCAGACTGATAGTGCACTGGAGCGCTTTAAGCACTTACGGGCTACGGCCAAGTCCTTGGGTCTTTCTACTAAGAACCCGACCACTCCTGGTTTTCGTTCCCTTCGTGCTCAGGGTAGAGGCACCCAGGCACGCCCCTCCACCAGAGCAAAACCAAAGGAAATGATGGACGGAGCGTTGACAATACAAGCACTCACCCCCAGCCAACTGATCTGGGTTTAATCCATCACCATTCTTTAGCCCACTCTGCCACCCCAGTTCAGACATGGCCATATGCAAATCAGTCTGACCCTGTGCCTCATGGGAACAGTCCAGCCCTAACAGTCAATCCATGCCTTCTCTGGACCGGAAACAAACTTTCCAGGACCAGTTTCTGGCATTGCAACCGTCTTCAGCCGGGCTTGCTTGAATCCAGTGGCAAAGTGAGCAAGGGACTCACATCTGAGCATACCCTGCCAACTTATGGCGAACAAAGCAAAACCAAAGGAAATGATGGACGGAGCGTTGACAATACAAGCACTCACCCCCAGTCAACTGATCTGGGTTTAATCCATCACCATTCTTTAGCCCACTCTGCCACCCCAGTTCAGACATGGCCATATGCAAATCAGTCAGACCCTGTCCCTCATGGGAACAGTCCAGTCCGAACTGCCAAGCCATGCCTTCCCTGGACCGGAAACAAGCTTCCCAGGACCGGTTTCTGGCATTACAGCCGTCTTCAGCCGGGCTTGTTTGAATCCAGTGGCAAAGTGAGCAAGGGACCCACGTCTGAGCATACCTTGCCAACATATGGCGAACAAAGCAAAACCAAAGGAAATGATGGACGGAGCGTTGACAATACAAGCACTCGCCCCCAGTCAACTGATCTGGGTTTAATCCATCACCATTCTTTAGCCCACTCTGCCACCCCAGTTCAGACATGGCCATATGCAAATCAGTCTGACCTTGTGCCTCATGGGAACAGTCCAGCCCGAACTGCCAAGCCATGCCTTCCCTGGACCGGAAACAAGCTTCCCAGGACCGGTTTCTGGCCATGCTTTCTTGACCGCTCACCCTACGCCTCAGAGCCTGGTCATTCAGGCCTCGACGTTTCAGAGTGCTTTTCCCACGGCCCCACCGGATAAGGACTCTAAAAGACTGGACCAGTTTGGGAAGCGGTTTTTCTCTTCGGCCAGCCTGGGGCTGCGGTCAGTGAACACCGCCTGCTTGTTGGGCTGCTACTCACACACGGTGTGGGATGCCGTTGCTCAGGTGTTGCCTCGGTGTCCTGAGGAGGTGCAGGCTGCCCTTTCTCAGGCGATTGCTGAGGGTAAGGATGCGGCTAAGTGCGCCATTCGGTGTGGGTTGGACACCGCCGACTCAATGGGCAGGGCGATTTCTACGACTGTGGCAGTGGGGGCTGGTTTCGTTCAACTGGGTTCTCGCCCGATATCCAGAGATCACTCATGGACATGCCTTTTGATGGCACCCGCCTGTTTGGCGACCAGACTGATAGTGCACTGGAGCGCTTTAAGGACTCACGGGCTACGGCCAAGTCCTTGGGTCTTTCTACTAAGAACCCGACCACTCCTGGTTTTCGTTCCCTTCGTGCTCAGGGTAGAGGCACCCAGGCACGCCCCTCCACCAGGCCTGTGCAGAAGCAGCATCAGCGTGGTCGCGGTTTTCGCAGGGGCGGGTTGGGGAACCAGCGTACGGGTCCATCTAACTACAACCCGCTGCTTCCACCTCCAAACCTTCCTAATCTGAGCTTTGGGGAGCACCCCACGCCGGTGGGTGGCAGGATCCACCACCACCTCCCCCGCTGGCGCGAGATTACATCAGTCAAGTGGGTGCTGCAGATAATCTGCCATGGTTACTCCCTTCCCTTTCAGCAGCCATGCCACCTCGGTGCCACCGCATGTCGGGGGATCATTTGGTTCTTCTCCTACAGGAAGTCACGGCCCTCCTGGCCACGGGGGCTATTGAGTGCGTTCCTGGGCCAGTAGTAGGGGGTGGTTGTTATTCCCACTACTTTCTGGTCCCCAAGAAGGACAAAGGGGGGTCTGCGTCCTATCTTGGACCTCCGGGATGTCAATCGCTTCCTCCGGAAGGAGAAGTTCAAGATGCTGACTCTGGCTCAGGTCTTGGCTGCCCTCGACCCTGGAGACTGGATGGTGGCGTTGGACTTGCAGGACGCATATTTTCACATCCCCGTCCTGCCGGCCCACCGGCGTTACCTGCGGATCACGGTAGGCCAGGAGCATTTTCAGTTTACCAGGCTCCCCTTCGGCCTTACCAGCGCCCCTCGGGTGTTCACAAAAGTGATGGCGGTGGTCCCAGCTCATCTGCGCAGGTCTGGGGTATCGGTCTTCCCCTACCTCGACGACTGGTTGTTGAAGGCGGGCTCGCCCCAGGCAGTCGTCAACCACCTTCAGAGTATGGCCGACCTCCTGCATTTGCTGGGGTTCTCCATCAACGTGCCGAAGTCGCACCTGAGTCCCACTCAGAAGCTCCCCTTCATCGGAGCGGTTCAGGATTCGACTCAGTTTCGGGTCTATCCTCCCGAGCAGCAAGTCCAGGATATTCAGGCTATGATTCTGATCTTTCAGTCTCTATCCCGGGTTTCAGTCAGGATGACCCTCCGGCTCCTGGGCCTGATGGCCTCCTGCATCTTGTTAGTGCAACATGCCAGGTGGCATATGCGGGCTCTGCAGTGGGACCTGAAGTTCCAGTGGGCGCAGCGTCAGGGCAACTTGTCCGATCATGTCCAGATCTCGGAGGGCACTGCACGACACTTGCAGTGGTGGCTCATGAATCACGAATTGGTCAATGGCAGATCCCTCTCCCTTCCCCAACCAGAGCACACAGTAGTGATGGATGCATCCCTCCTGGGATTGGATTGGGAGGCCACTTGGGAGAGACGGAGATCAGAGGCCTCTGGTCTCTGGTGGAGTCCCGGCTCCATTTCAACCTTTTGGAGCTTCGGGCGATCCGACTTGCACTGAAGGCATTCCTTCCCTCTGCCCGGGGAAGTGTAGTGCATTTGTTCACGGACAACACCACCGCCATGTGGTATTGCAACAAACAGGGCGGGGTGAGGTCCTGGACCCTATGGCAGGAAGCTCTGCACCTCTGGACATGGCTGGAACGTTAAGGCATTACCTTGGTGGTTCAACACCTGGCAGGTTGTCTGAACGCCAGGGTGGACAAACTCAGCCGCCGGTGCTTGATTGATCACGAATGACATCCGAACTCGGACGTGGCGCAAGGTCTCTTTCAGCGGTGGGGAGAGCCTTGGTAAGATCTATTCGCCACCGAAGAGAACGCGCAATGTCATCAGTTCTGCACGTTGGAATTTTCCAAGGCGGCTCTCGCTCGGAGACGCTTTTCGTCACGAGTGGAGCTGCAGTCTGTTGTAGGCCTTTCCGCCTATATCACTTCTGCCAGGAGTGCTGAAGAAGATCAGGCGCGACCGGGCCCAAGTTTTTCTTGTGGCTCCGGACTGGACTCGAAGAGTATGGTATCCCGAGCTTCTCAGTATGAGCATCGATCCCCTGATCCGACTGCTTCTTCGGGAGGATCTTCTGTCGCAGCAGCAGGGGACGGTCCTCCACCCGAACCTGGCCAGCCTCCACCTCCATGCGTGGAGACTGAGTGGCGACAGTTGATGGCTTTCGATTTTCCTCCCGAGGTCTTTAATGTCATTCTGGCTAAAAAACGGTGTTGGATCTAGCCCTGATCTCTTGACTGGGTGAGAGTATTCTGCTTAATTCAGAGACTCTGTCCCTCACCACCCCTTGTTGTAAATAATTATTCTGGCAGCCAGGCGTCCCTCCACTAAAACGGTATACGCCTGCCGATGGAACACATTTGTGGCATGGTGCACAGCAAAGGCTGTGGATCCCCTTTCTGCCCCTCTTTCTGAGGTTCTTCTGTTTCTTCTGTTCTTGACCCAGCAGGGATCTGCTCTGGGCACTATCAAATGTTATCTTTCTGCCATCTCCGCCTTTCTAAGACTTCCTGATCAGCCTTCTCTTTTTAAGTCCCCGGTTGTTAACCGTTTCCTCAAAGGCATTACGCACACGTTTCCTCCCGTGCCTTTCATAATGCCTCAGTGGGACTTGAATCTTGTCTTGACTTACTTGATGTGCGCTCCCTTTGAGCCCCTTCATAACTGTCCCTTATGTCTTCTCACCTTCAAGACGGCTTTCCTGGTAGCTATCACCTCTGCCAGAAGATTGAGTTAGCTCCAGGCTCTTTCTTCTAAACCTCCTTTCCTTTCTGTTCATCTGCATAAGGTGGTTTTAAGGACCCGTCCTTCTTTCTTGCCAAAGGTTGTCACGCCCTTCCACATCGGGCAGACCATCACTTTGCCCACCTTCTTTCTGCCTCTGCATCCTTCCAGGGAGGAGGAGCGGCTCCACCGTCTGGACCCAAAATGTGCGCTTGCTTTCTATCTGCAGCTTACACAACAGTTCCGGGTGGATGATCTGCTCTTTGTTGGCAACGTGGGCGCCAAAAAAGTTCGGGCTGTGCACAAACGAACCATTTCCCGGTGGGTCGTTCTGTGCATCAAAGCATGTTACTCCTTGGCCAAGAAGGAGCCTCCTGTGGGGCTGCGTGCCCATTCGACCAGGGCAACGGCAGCCACTACTGCCTTGGGACGCGGCGTTTCCTTGCAGGACATTTGTCAGGTAGCTACGTGGGCCTCGCTGCACACGTTTACAAAGCACTACTGCCTTGACAGGCAGGTCCAGATAGACGACTTCTTTGGGCGTTCTGTGCTCCGTGACTTTCTGGTGTAATCCAGTTCGCAGACCCACCTCCGGGGTTGGTATTGCTGGGGTATCTATTCTAAGGTAAGGAATTTATCACTAACGTGTCTCTTTCAGATGCACAAGTTACTACTTGTGTAACTATATATCTGTAAGAGACATTAGTTAGTGATAGATTCCTTACTGCCCCACCCATCCTCCCATTTCTGCGGACTGATTACTAGGGTTAAGGTCATCCCTTTCAGGGCCCTAGTTGTATGCACCAATGGTCAGTATCTTGCATGGCTCTGCGTTCCTGGCGCAGAAAGTCGTGTACAGAACTGACGTCAGCGCGCATGGGTGGTGCCTAAGTACTCTCTGTGACGTCATCTCGGCGCTGACGATGCCGGTGACGGACAGAGAGCCGCCAGACGCCACTTACTAACGCACAAGGGTACTGCTAAGCAAAACTTTCCGGATCCAGCCTGGGGATATTCTAAGGTAAGGAATCAATCACTAACTAATGCCTCTTACAGATATATCGTTACACAAGTAGTAACTTGTGCATTAATTACATATTTGCAACAGTGTACTCCAAAGTAAGCCACTGGCTACATACCACACATTTACAACTCTCTTGCTGAATTGGTGTTCCTGATTGCTATTCTTATTTTGCAAACCTTTGAGTTTTTCGCATTCCTATGACATCAGTGATGTAAAAGGGGCAGCGCCCCCACTATGATGACTGTTCCAGCACCTCTGACCTGGTCTCAAACTGTGAGATGCTAGGCAAATATTTTATTTCCCCGACCCTCCTTTTTCTTCATTATCACGTGTGAGAGCACCTCCAAATACGTGAGTTCAGTATGAGTGCTGTGCAAACAAACCTCTTGTTTTATTTAACAGATGAAACGTTTGCTTCTGTAGTAGGGGATCTCTGTGTATAGTCATAATCTAGTGAATAGTCCCGCCCATGTGCGAGGACCCCGGCAATCAAAAATAATCTCTTAAGTTGTCAGAAAATTGCAGAACTGCAAAGACACTTAAGAGAAATTTTAAAGACAAATAATGCAGCCTATATCCACAGGCTACACTGTCCAGTACTTCAACTAGAAAATTCCACCAAAAATCCACAAACAGCAAAGCCTGTCCAGATTTCCCTTGCTTTTACTGCAAACCCCCTCAGAAATGATAGAGAGGAAGGCATGGACAGACAAGCCCCATAGGCTGCCATTATGTGGCTTAAATAGGATACTGTGCCTTTAAGAGAACCTTCCAGAACTTTCTCCCAGTATCCCAGAATGCATAGCAGGTCCAACTTACTTTCAGTTCTTTTTTCCGACTCCCGCTTACAGGACCCTGTGCATTGAGCTCTCCCTTTTTCAAGGGTTTATTGGATTTTTTTTTTGCACTTTTGGATTTAAAAGTGTTCTCATTTGATTCTTGGTGTTTCCTTTTCACTTCTGTGTGTTTGTTCAGGCTTTTAGGGATCTAAAATGCCTGCTTTATTCGACAAGTGCCCAGCATGTGGAAAGAAGAAGGCCAAGACTGATCCACACGACGTCTGCATTCTTTGCCTCCCTGATGAACATGTCCCTGAAGATTGTGACATCTGCCAGGCCTTTTCTGCAAGGACCCTGAGGGAAAGGCAGAAGATTAGGCTCCAAGGCCTGGAAGAGAGGCGACTGCAGGCTGCAGGTGGATCTGGGCAGGCTGGGAAGGCTCTCTCTGCCCCTGCTGAGGCCTCTGGGGGGCTAACCAGAGGCAGAAAGACCAGCAAAAGGTCCCGGTCTCCGTCGACGTCGATAGCATCGACGACGACGTCGAGAGGGATGACGACGGTGTGTTCCCCTTCTCCCCGGGGCTCCGGGTCGAGACAGCGTGGAAGATCGACGTCGAGAGGCCTGGCTAGGCCGCCGTCGAAGTCACCGCCGACGGCGTCGTCGTCGTCGAGGCATCGCCGTCGACGAAGACACCGGCGCTCGCCATCGAAGCGACACCGCCGGTCGCCGTCGACCAGTTTGACGTCGAGGGGATCCTCGGCGTCGAGGACCGTGAGGAAACGGTCATCGAGGAGAAAGAGTCGACGCTCGCCGTCGAGGTCTGACCGCTCGTCGTCGAGGGGGCGACGATCGTCGTCGAGGAAGAAACACTCGACGTCGAGGAGACGGCGTTCGACGCCAGAGTCGAGGGATCGCCGTTCCACGCCTGAAAAACGACGCTCGACGTCGAGCAGGAAGAGATCAGTGTCACCGAGGATCTCAACCTCCTCTAAGAGGCGCAGGAGGGATTCTGGCGCCAAAAGTCATGCTGGATCTGGTGAAGGACGTCGGAGGCCTCGCTCACGCTCTGGAGTGTCTGGATCACAGGCCCCTCCCTCGAAGAAGTCCTCGGGCACAGTGTACTCGGTGGTATATACACCGCCAAGGCCTATGACCCCTCCGCCTCTAACGAAGGAGGCTCCTCCGTCTAAGCCACCGCTCCCCTCCCTGCCTCCGCCGTCTCCTGCGGGGCAGCCTCCGCCGCCGGTCCCTCCTCATAGGCCACTGAGGTCGGTGTCGCTGCCTCTGCTTCCGACACCTCCTAAGGGTACGCCTACCCCGAAGTCCCAGGATAGGCCACGGAAGACGCCTCCACGGAAACCGGTGGAGCGCCCACGTGCTGGGAGGTCGCGCTCCCGCTCCAGGAGAAGGGAGCGTTCGCGTCACAGGTCTTCCACACGATCTAGGCGGCGCCACAGGAGACACAGGTCTCGTTCACAGACCCGGTCGTCTGGGACCAGGGACTACTCCCCGACCTTGTCAGATTCGCCGGACACGAGGGTGTCACCGGTCGACGATCTGGTGTCCTTCCAGGACGTGCTGTTACGGGGTGCGGCGAAATTGGGCATTACTTTGACGGTGCCCACTCCAAAGACTTCGGTCATCTTCGAGACGCTCCATCAGAAGCATTTGTCTCGGCCGTTACTACCACTGGTGCCGGGCCTGAAAGAACCGGCCCTGGATCTTTTCCTCACTCCAGCGGTGACTAAGGCGGCACCTTCCAGACTGCAGAAGAAGTACCAGGCTCCGGACTCGGACCCGGCCTTTCTAAGGCTGGAGCCCCCTCCAGACTCGGTGATTGTGACGGCGGCGCGCAAACAGCATGCCACCATGCCTTCCTCCACAGTTCCGCCAGATAAGGAATCTAGGTGGTTGGATTCATCTGGAAGGAGAGTTTGTGGGACCTCGGCGACCTCAATGGAGGCAGCTAGTGCCACTGCCTTGCTGGGTCGGTATGACAGAGCCCTCTGGGAATCCCTTCAACAATTCGTGGAGCTCCTTCCGCGGGACAAGCGGGAAGACTTCCAGGAGGTGCTTAACGAAGGAATGTTGGTGGCGAATCAAGTCATCAGCGCTGCAGCCGACTCTTCTCTTCTGGCGGCGCATGGTTTCTGCCACGGAATAAACCAGCGACGACATGCATGGCTCCGCCTTACGTCTCTGAAATCGGACGCTCAGCAGAGGGTTGCCAATCTGCCATTCTCTGGCAAAACCCTGTTCGGGAAGCACGCTGATGATGAAATGGCCCGCATGAAGGCGGAAGCTGAAACGCTCACAGCGGTGGGTTTGGAGAAACCCAAGGAGACCAAGAAGACGTACCGTCCGTTCCAACGCCGGTTCGGTGGTCAAGGCAGAGGGCGTGGCCAGTCTTCTGGACAACAGCAGCAACAACAACAGCAGCAGTTCAGAAGACCTTTCCAGAAACGCCAGAGGGGCAGAGGCAGCCATCAGTCGGCACCAGCGACTAAGGGCCAGGCCGGGTCTAGGCCCTGA
This sequence comes from Lissotriton helveticus, assembly GCF_964261635.1. Classification (NCBI taxonomy): domain Eukaryota; kingdom Metazoa; phylum Chordata; class Amphibia; order Caudata; family Salamandridae; genus Lissotriton; species Lissotriton helveticus. The sequence continues at coordinate 818,090,533 of NC_136069.1, forward strand.
GCGGTTACTTCCCCGACAACTGTTACCCGCTCCGGTGGGGGGAAGCATTCAATCTTTTCTGGCAGAGTGGAGAAAAATTACTCAGGACAAGTGGGTGCTGAATATTGTTTGCAATGGATACAGTCTTCGGTTCATCAGCCCTCCTCCATCGATTCCTCCGGTCGGCTCACAGTATCAACTGCGAGAGCTCCAGGCGGAGGCCGATATCCTGTTAAGGAAAAGGGCGATAGAAGACGTACCTCTGTCTCAAAGGGGAAGAGGTCTGTACTCCAGGTTCTTTCTGGTTCGAAAAAAGGACAAGAACGAGTTCAGGCCCATTCTGGATTTGCGGCAAGCAAACAAATGGATTCGCAGAGAAAAGTTTTGCATGCTGTCGTTGCATCAGATTTATCCTCAGCTGCAACGGGGAGACTGGCTGTGTGCCATAGACCTTCAGGATGCGTACTTCCATGTGCCCATTGCACACAAACACAGGAAGTTCCTGCGGTTCCAAGTCGGCGCCAATCACTATCAGTACACAGTACTGCCATTCGGACTGAATTCTGCGCCGCGGACATTCTCAAAGTGCATGGCAGTGGTAGCCGCACACCTAAGGAAGAACAAGGTGTTTGTCTACCCGTACCTGGACGACTGGTTGATCAAGGCCTCCTCCTTCACGGAAGCGCAAGCACACTTCCAGAAGACGTGCATTTTAATGAACAAGCTGGGGTTGCACATCAACATGTCCAAGTCTGTCCCGACTCCGGTCCAGTGCATTCAGTACTTGGGGGCCTCCATCGATACGCTGTCGGCAAGCGTGTTTCCTTCGGAAGAGCGACGGTTATCACTGCTTCGGAAGACTCAGGCTCTTACGGCCTCTCCGTCCACGACAGTGAGTATGGTGTCTTCTCTACTGGGATCGATGGCCTCTTGCATCTTCCTGACGCCGCATGCGCGGCTGCACATGAGACCTCTGCAGGAGTGCTTGGAGGATCAGTGGGATCAGAGGAGAGGATCTTGGGACGACAAGATACGACTGTCTCTGCATGCTTTTCAGTCTCTGAAGTGGTGGTGTTCGGCAGAGAATCTCCTCAGAGGGGTTCCCTTCCACAAGGACATTCCCACACAGACTATCGTGACGGATGCTTCTCTCCAGGGATGGGGAGCGCACTCCGGAGACCTACAGATTCAAGGGACGTGGTCCCCGATGGAGTCCACTTACCATATCAATTTCCTGGAACTCAGAGCTGTTCACTTGGCACTGAAGGCCTTTCACCCGTCCTTCCAGACCGACTCTCTGCTTGTACAGACGGACAATACGACCACGATGTATTACCTCAACAAGCATGGGGGCTCGAGATCACGCACTCTCTCGCAGGAGGCGCAGGCGATCTGGCACTGGCTTCTGGCTCGAGGACTGACGATAACGGCTACCCATCTGCCAGGTGTGCAGAATGTTCAGGCAGACGCCCTGAGCAGACTGATTCAGGAAAACCACGAATGGGTCATAAACGACGAAGTGCTAGGAGAAGTCTTCGCAAGGTGGGGGACTCCAGACGTAGATCTGTTCGCCACCGCCGAAAACAGCAAATGCTGAGACTTCGCCTCCAGGTACTACCAGCCGGGGACGCTGGGGAATGCGTTATGGATCAACTGGTCGAACAGCTTTCTGTACGCTTTTCCACCCATTCCCCTGATTCCAACGGTTCTCATCAAGCTGTCTCAGTCCAGGGCGCGGATGATATTGATTGCCCCGGAATGGCCCAGACAGTGGTGGTTCACGGACCTGCTTCACCGGTCTCTCCTTCCTCACATGCGGCTGCCATGCAGGCCGGACCTTCTCACGAAGTTCAGGGGGCTGATGTTGCACCCCAACCTCTTGTCTTTGAGTTTGGCAGCATGGCTCCTGAATTAGTGCAATATGGCCATTTGAATCTTCCTGCAGATTGTATGGACATACTGAAGGAGTCTAAGAGACCTTCCACTAGGACTTCTTATGCGTACAAGTGGAAGAGGTTTTGTATCTGGTGCAAGTCCAAGAACTATGACCCGACGACATGTAAGGAAGATTTCATCCTTCCTTATCTTCTTCAGTTGGCGCAGTCTGGCCTTAATGTTCATTCGATTAAGGTTCATCTTGCTGCTTTGACTGCCTACAGGAAATGCCCTTCACAGACTTCCTTCTTCCAGATCCCTGTGATCAAATATTTTTTGGAAGGCTTGAAGAAAGTGTTCCCTCCTGTCAGGCTTCCTTCGCCTTCATGGGAATTGAATGTGGTGCTGTCCAGATTGATGAAGGAACCTTTTGAACCTATTCATAAGGCTTCGTTGCAGCACCTGTCCTGGAAGGCGGCGTTCCTCGTGGCCATTACATCGGCCCGCAGGGTGATTGAAATTCAGGCGTTGTGTTGCCAAGAACCTTATACTGTATTTCATGCTGCTAAGGTTGTTATGCGTACTCACCCTAAATTTCTTCCCAAGGTTATTTCTGATTTTTATGTTAACCAGACCATAACTTTGCCTACGTTTTTTCAGAATCCTTCGTCTCCAGCGGAAAGGTCGTTACATTCCCTGGATGTTAGGAGGGTATTGAAATTTTATCTGGATAAGACCAAAGATATTCGTAAGTCTGACCAATTGTTTATCAATTATGGATCAGTCAGGACGGGTCTTGCGACCTCTAAGCAGTCTATCTCTAGGTGGATTGTGTCCTGCATACAGCTATGTTACCAAAAAGCTAATAAGACCTTAGGAGGTAAGCCTAAGGCTCATTCCACCAGGGGCAAAGCTGCCACGACAGCCTTGCTCCGTAATGTTCCGATTGCAGAAATCTGCAAGGCAGCCACTTGGAAGTCGGTTCATACCTTTGCTAAGCATTACTGCCTGGACACTGATGCCAGGGCAGACGCTCAGATTGGACAGGCTTCGCTGCGAAATCTGTTCGCACAATAGTGGTGTTAATTCTCTTTTCTCCACCGCCGCTTTGGTGTGGGGATGGGCTTGCCATTCTATTCACTAGATTATGACTATACACAGAGATCCCCTACTACAGAAGGAGTAGTTTCTGTCCTGTAACTCCAGTTCTGTAGTAGGGGTATCTCTGTTATAGTCATAAGCGCCCTCCCGCCTCCCCGGTGGAGAGAAATGTTCCTTTAAGGAATGCGACAGGTCTGGCGTGTTACGCCTTCAAAAAGAACTGAAAGTAAGTTGGACCTGCTATGCATTCTGGGATACTGGGAGAAAGTTCTGGAAGGTTCTCTTAAAGGCACAGTATCCTATTTAAGCCACATAATGGCAGCCTATGGGGCTTGTCTGTCCATGCCTTCCTCTCTATCATTTCTGAGGGGTTTTGCAGTAAAAGCAAGGGAAATCTGGACAGGCTTTGCTGTTTGTGGATTTTTGGTGGAATTTTCTAGTTGAAGTACTGGACAGTGTAGCCTGTGGATATAGGCTGCATTATTTGTCTTTAAATTTTCTCTTAAGTGTCTTTGCAGTTCTGCAATTTTCTGACAACTTAAGAGATTATTTTTGATTGCCGGGGTCCTCGCACATGGGCGGGACTATTCACTAGATTATGACTATAACAGAGATACTTGCAAAAACAACAAGTGATGGACTGAATGTGGATCAATGTCACACACTCCCCCAGTCAAAAGATCTGGGCCCAAATCCATCGTTTTTTTGCACTCCACACCACCCTGGGTTAGACAATGGCGATATGCAAATCAGCTCTGACCCTGTTGCCCCATGGGAACAGTCCAGTCCGAACTACAAAAGCCATGTCCTTCCCAGAACGGAATCAAGCATCCGAGGACCGGACCGGTTTCGAGGTAACACCTCTCTTCAGCCCGGCTAGCTTGACTCCAAGTGGTGTGGAGTGCCTGGGACCCACGTCTGGGCATCCCCAGCGCACTTAGGGCGGCAATTGCAAAAACAACAAGTGATGGACTGAATGTGGATCAATGTCACACACTCCCCCAGTCAAAAGATCTGGGCCCAAATCCATCGTTTTTTTGCACTCCACACCACCCTGGGTTAGACAATGGCGATATGCAAATCAGCTCTGACCCTGTTGCCCCATGGGAACAGTCCAGTCCGAACTACAAAAGCCATGTCCTTCCCAGAACGGAATCAAGCATCCGAGGACCGGACCGGTTTCGAGGTAACACCTCTCTTCAGCCCGACTAGCTTGACTCCAAGTGGTGTGGAGTGCCTGGGACCCACGTCTGGGCATCCCCAGCGCACTTAGGGCGGCAATTGCAAAAACAACAAGTGATGGACTGAATGTGGATCAATGTCACACACTCCCCCAGTCAAAAGATCTGGGCCCAAATCCATCGTTTTTTTGCACTCCACACCACCCTGGGTTAGACAATGGCGATATGCAAATCAGCTCTGACCCTGTTGCCCCATGGGAACAGTCCAGTCCGAACTACAAAAGCCATGTCCTTCCCAGAACGGAATCAAGCATCCGAGGACCGGACCGGTTTCGAGGTAACACCTCTCTTCAGCCCGGCTAGCTTGACTCCAAGTGGTGTGGAGTGCCTGGGACCCACGTCTGGGCATCCCCAGCGCACTTAGGGCGGCAATTGCAAAAACAACAAGTGATGGACTGAATGTGGATCAATGTCACACACTCCCCCAGTCAAAAGATCTGGGCCCAAATCCATCGTTTTTTTGCACTCCACACCACCCTGGGTTAGACAATGGCGATATGCAAATCAGCTCTGACCCTGTTGCCCCATGGGAACAGTCCAGTCCGAACTACAAAAGCCATGTCCTTCCCAGAACGGAATCAAGCATCCGAGGACCGGACCGGTTTCGAGGTAACACCTCTCTTCAGCCCGGCTAGCTTGACTCCAAGTGGTGTGGAGTGCCTGGGACCCACGTCTGGGCATCCCCAGCGCACTTAGGGCGGCAATTGCAAAAACAACAAGTGATGGACTGAATGTGGATCAATGCCACACACTCCCCCAGTCAAAAGATCTGGGCCCAAATCCATCGTTTTTTTGCACTCCACACCACCCTGGGTTAGACAATGGCGATATGCAAATCAGCTCTGACCCTGTTGCCCCATGGGAACAGTCCAGTCCGAACTACAAAAGCCATGTCCTTCCCAGAACGGAATCAAGCATCCGAGGACCGGACCGGTTTCGAGGTAACACCTCTCTTCAGCCCGGCTAGCTTGACTCCAAGTGGTGTGGAGTGCCTGGGACCCACGTCTGGGCATCCCCAGCGCACTTAGGGCGGCAATTGCAAAAACAACAAGTGATGGACTGAATGTGGATCAATGTCACACACTCCCCCAGTCAAAAGATCTGGGCCCAAATCCATCGTTTTTTTGCACTCCACACCACCCTGGGGGACTGGGGGAGTGTGTGACATTGATCCACATTCAGTCCATCACTTGTTGTTTTTTGCAATTGCCGCCCTAAGTGCGCTGGGGATGCCCAGACGTGGGTCCCAGGCACTCCACACCACTTGGAGTCAAGCTAGCCGGGCTGAAGAGAGGTGTTACCTCGAAACCGGTCCGGTCCTCGGATGCTTGATTCCGGTCTGGGAAAGATATGGCTGTTGTAGTTCGGACTGGACTGTTCCCATGGGGCAACAGGGTCAGAGCTGATTTGCATAAAGCCATTATCTGACCCAGGGTGGTGTGGAGTGCAAAAAAACGATGGATTTGGGCCCAGATCTTTTGACTGGGGGAGTGTGTGACATTGATCCACATTCAGTCCATCACTTGTTGTTTTTTGCAATTGCCGCCCTAAGTGCGCTGGGGATGCCCAGACGTGGGTCCCAGGCACTCCACACCACTTGGAGTCAAGCTAGCCGGGCTGAAGAGAGGTGTTACCTCGAAACCGGTCCGGTCCTCGGATGCTTGATTCCGGTCTGGGAAAGATATGGCTGTTGTAGTTCGGACTGGACTGTTCCCATGGGGCAACAGGGTCAGAGCTGATTTGCATAAAGCCATTATCTGACCCAGGGTGGTGTGGAGTGCAAAAAAACGATGGATTTGGGCCCAGATCTTTTGACTGGGGGAGTGTGTGACATTGATCCACATTCAGTCCATCACTTGTTGTTTTTTGCAATTGCCGCCCTAAGTGCGCTGGGGATGCCCAGACGTGGGTCCCAGGCACTCCACACCACTTGGAGTCAAGCTAGCCGGGCTGAAGAGAGGTGTTACCTCGAAACCGGTCCGGTCCTCGGATGCTTGATTCCGGTCTGGGAAAGATATGGCTGTTGTAGTTCGGACTGGACTGTTCCCATGGGGCAACAGGGTCAGAGCTGATTTGCATAAAGCCATTATCTGACCCAGGGTGGTGTGGAGTGCAAAAAAACGATGGATTTGGGCCCAGATCTTTTGACTGGGGGAGTGTGTGACATTGATCCACATTCAGTCCATCACTTGTTGTTTTTTGCAATTGCCGACCTAAGTGCGCTGGGGATGCCCAGACGTGGGTCCCAGGCACTCCACACCACTTGGAGTCAAGCTAGCCGGGCTGAAGAGAGGTGTTACCTCGAAACCGGTCCGGTCCTCGGATGCTTGATTCCGGTCTGGGAAAGATATGGCTGTTGTAGTTCGGACTGGACTGTTCCCATGGGGCAACAGGGTCAGAGCTGATTTGCATAAAGCCATTATCTGACCCAGGGTGGTGTGGAGTGCAAAAAAACGATGGATTTGGGCCCAGATCTTTTGACTGGGGGAGTGTGTGACATTGATCCACATTCAGTCCATCACTTGTTGTTTTTTGCAATTGCCGCCCTAAGTGCGCTGGGGATGCCCAGACGTGGGTCCCAGGCACTCCACACCACTTGGAGTCAAGCTAGCAGGGCTGAAGAGAGGTGTTACCTCGAAACCGGTCCGGTCCTCGGATGCTTGATTCCGGTCTGGGAAAGATATGGCTGTTGTAGTTCGGACTGGACTGTTCCCATGGGGCAACAGGGTCAGAGCTGATTTGCATAAAGCCATTATCTGACCCAGGGTGGTGTGGAGTGCAAAAAAACGATGGATTTGGGCCCAGATCTTTTGACTGGGGGAGTGTGTGACATTGATCCACATTCAGTCCATCACTTGTTGTTTTTTGCAATTGCCGCCCTAAGTGCGCTGGGGATGCCCAGACGTGGGTCCCAGGCACTCCACACCACTTGGAGTCAAGCTAGCCGGGCTGAAGAGAGGTGTTACCTCGAAACCGGTCCGGTCCTCGGATGCTTGATTCCGGTCTGGGAAAGATATGGCTGTTGTAGTTCGGACTGGACTGTTCCCATGGGGCAACAGGGTCAGAGCTGATTTGCATAAAGCCATTATCTGACCCAGGGTGGTGTGGAGTGCAAAAAAACGATGGATTTGGGCCCAGATCTTTTAACTGGGGGAGTGTGTGACATTGATCCACATTCAGTCCATCACTTGTTGTTTTTTGCAATTGCCGCCCTAAGTGCGCTGGGGATGCCCAGACGTGGGTCCCAGGCACTCCACACCACTTGGAGTCAAGCTAGCCGGGCTGAAGAGAGGTGTTACCTCGAAACCGGTCCGGTCCTCGGATGCTTGATTCCGGTCTGGGAAAGATATGGCTGTTGTAGTTCGGACTGGACTGTTCCCATGGGGCAACAGGGTCAGAGCTGATTTGCATAAAGCCATTATCTGACCCAGGGTGGTGTGGAGTGCAAAAAAACGATGGATTTGGGCCCAGATCTTTTGACTGGGGAGTGTGTGACATTGATCCACATTCAGTCCATCACTTGTTGTTTTTTGCAATTGCCGCCCTAAGTGCGCTGGGGATGCCCAGACGTGGGTCCCAGGCACTCCACACCACTTGGAGTCAAGCTAGCCGGGCTGAAGAGAGGTGTTACCTCGAAACCGGTCCGGTCCTCGGATGCTTGATTCCGGTCTGGGAAAGATATGGCTGTTGTAGTTCGGACTGGACTGTTCCCATGGGGCAACAGGGTCAGAGCTGATTTGCATAAAGCCATTATCTGACCCAGGGTGGTGTGGAGTGCAAAAAAACGATGGATTTGGGCCCAGATCTTTTGACTGGGGGAGTGTGTGACATTGATCCACATTCAGTCCATCACTTGTTGTTTTTTGCAATTGCCGCCCTAAGTGCGCTGGGGATGCCCAGACGTGGGTCCCAGGCACTCCACACCACTTGGAGTCAAGCTAGCCGGGCTGAAGAGAGGTGTTACCTCGAAACCGGTCCGGTCCTCGGATGCTTGATTCCGGTCTGGGAAAGATATGGCTGTTGTAGTTCGGACTGGACTGTTCCCATGGGGCAACAGGGTCAGAGCTGATTTGCATAAAGCCATTATCTGACCCAGGGTGGTGTGGAGTGCAAAAAAACGATGGATTTGGGCCCAGATCTTTTGACTGGGGGAGTGTGTGACATTGATCCACATTCAGTCCATCACTTGTTGTTTTTTGCAATTGCCGCCCTAAGTGCGCTGGGGATGCCCAGACGTGGGTCCCAGGCACTCCACACCACTTGGAGTCAAGCTAGCCGGGCTGAAGAGAGGTGTTACCTCGAAACCGGTCCGGTCCTCGGATGCTTGATTCCGGTCTGGGAAAGATATGGCTGTTGTAGTTCGGACTGGACTGTTCCCATGGGGCAACAGGGTCAGAGCTGATTTGCATAAAGCCATTATCTGACCCAGGGTGGTGTGGAGTGCAAAAAAACGATGGATTTGGGCCCAGATCTTTTGACTGGGGGAGTGTGTGACATTGATCCACATTCAGTCCATCACTTGTTGTTTTTTGCAATTGCCGCCCTAAGTGCGCTGGGGATGCCCAGACGTGGGTCCCAGGCACTCCACACCACTTGGAGTCAAGCTAGCCGGGCTGAAGAGAGGTGTTACCTCGAAACCGGTCCGGTCCTCGGATGCTTGATTCCGGTCTGGGAAAGATATGGCTGTTGTAGTTCGGACTGGACTGTTCCCATGGGGCAACAGGGTCAGAGCTGATTTGCATAAAGCCATTATCTGACCCAGGGTGGTGTGGAGTGCAAAAAAACGATGGATTTGGGCCCAGATCTTTTGACTGGGGGAGTGTGTGACATTGATCCACATTCAGTCCATCACTTGTTGTTTTTTGCAATTGCCGCCCTAAGTGCGCTGGGGATGCCCAGACGTGGGTCCCAGGCACTCCACACCACTTGGAGTCAAGCTAGCCGGGCTGAAGAGAGGTGTTACCTCGAAACCGGTCCGGTCCTCGGATGCTTGATTCCGGTCTGGGAAAGATATGGCTGTTGTAGTTCGGACTGGACTGTTCCCATGGGGCAACAGGGTCAGAGCTGATTTGCATAAAGCCATTATCTGACCCAGGGTGGTGTGGAGTGCAAAAAAACGATGGATTTGGGCCCAGATCTTTTGACTGGGGGAGTGTGTGACATTGATCCACATTCAGTCCATCACTTGTTGTTTTTTGCAATTGCCGCCCTAAGTGCGCTGGGGATGCCCAGACGTGGGTCCCAGGCACTCCACACCACTTGGAGTCAAGCTAGCCGGGCTGAAGAGAGGTGTTACCTCGAAACCGGTCCGGTCCTCGGATGCTTGATTCCGGTCTGGGAAAGATATGGCTGTTGTAGTTCGGACTGGACTGTTCCCATGGGGCAACAGGGTCAGAGCTGATTTGCATAAAGCCATTATCTGACCCAGGGTGGTGTGGAGTGCAAAAAAACGATGGATTTGGGCCCAGATCTTTTGACTGGGGGAGTGTGTGACATTGATCCACATTCAGTCCATCACTTGTTGTTTTTTGCAATTGCCGCCCTAAGTGCGCTGGGGATGCCCAGACGTGGGTCCCAGGCACTCCACACCACTTGGAGTCAAGCTAGCCGGGCTGAAGAGAGGTGTTACCTCGAAACCGGTCCGGTCCTCGGATGCTTGATTCCGGTCTGGGAAAGATATGGCTGTTGTAGTTCGGACTGGACTGTTCCCATGGGGCAACAGGGTCAGAGCTGATTTGCATAAAGCCATTATCTGACCCAGGGTGGTGTGGAGTGCAAAAAAACGATGGATTTGGGCCCAGATCTTTTGACTGGGGGAGTGTGTGACATTGATCCACATTCAGTCCATCACTTGTTGTTTTTTGCAATTGCCGCCCTAAGTGCGCTGGGGATGCCCAGACGTGGGTCCCAGGCACTCCACACCACTTGGAGTCAAGCTAGCCGGGCTGAAGAGAGGTGTTACCTCGAAACCGGTCCGGTCCTCGGATGCTTGATTCCGGTCTGGGAAAGATATGGCTGTTGTAGTTCGGACTGGACTGTTCCCATGGGGCAACAGGGTCAGAGCTGATTTGCATAAAGCCATTATCTGACCCAGGGTGGTGTGGAGTGCAAAAAAACGATGGATTTGGGCCCAGATCTTTTGACTGGGGGAGTGTGTGACATTGATCCACATTCAGTCCATCACTTGTTGTTTTTTGCAATTGCCGCCCTAAGTGCGCTGGGGATGCCCAGACGTGGGTCCCAGGCACTCCACACCACTTGGAGTCAAGCTAGCCGGGCTGAAGAGAGGTGTTACCTCGAAACCGGTCCGGTCCTCGGATGCTTGATTCCGGTCTGGGAAAGATATGGCTGTTGTAGTTCGGACTGGACTGTTCCCATGGGGCAACAGGGTCAGAGCTGATTTGCATAAAGCCATTATCTGACCCAGGGTGGTGTGGAGTGCAAAAAAACGATGGATTTGGGCCCAGATCTTTTGACTGGGGGAGTGTGTGACATTGATCCACATTCAGTCCATCACTTGTTGTTTTTTGCAATTGCCGCCCTAAGTGCGCTGGGGATGCCCAGACGTGGGTCCCAGGCACTCCACACCACTTGGAGTCAAGCTAGCCGGGCTGAAGAGAGGTGTTACCTCGAAACCGGTCCGGTCCTCGGATGCTTGATTCCGGTCTGGGAAAGATATGGCTGTTGTAGTTCGGACTGGACTGTTCCCATGGGGCAACAGGGTCAGAGCTGATTTGCATAAAGCCATTATCTGACCCAGGGTGGTGTGGAGTGCAAAAAAACGATGGATTTGGGCCCAGATCTTTTGACTGGGGGAGTGTGTGACATTGATCCACATTCAGTCCATCACTTGTTGTTTTTTGCAATTGCCGCCCTAAGTGCGCTGGGGATGCCCAGACGTGGGTCCCAGGCACTCCACACCACTTGGAGTCAAGCTAGCCGGGCTGAAGAGAGGTGTTACCTCGAAACCGGTCCGGTCCTCGGATGCTTGATTCCGGTCTGGGAAAGATATGGCTGTTGTAGTTCGGACTGGACTGTTCCCATGGGGCAACAGGGTCAGAGCTGATTTGCATAAAGCCATTATCTGACCCAGGGTGGTGTGGAGTGCAAAAAAACGATGGATTTGGGCCCAGATCTTTTGACTGGGGGAGTGTGTGACATTGATCCACATTCAGTCCATCACTTGTTGTTTTTTGCAATTGCCGCCCTAAGTGCGCTGGGGATGCCCAGACGTGGGTCCCAGGCACTCCACACCACTTGGAGTCAAGCTAGCCGGGCTGAAGAGAGGTGTTACCTCGAAACCGGTCCGGTCCTCGGATGCTTGATTCCGGTCTGGGAAAGATATGGCTGTTGTAGTTCGGACTGGACTGTTCCCATGGGGCAACAGGGTCAGAGCTGATTTGCATAAAGCCATTATCTGACCCAGGGTGGTGTGGAGTGCAAAAAAACGATGGATTTGGGCCCAGATCTTTTGACTGGGGGAGTGTGTGACATTGATCCACATTCAGTCCATCACTTGTTGTTTTTTGCAATTGCCGCCCTAAGTGCGCTGGGGATGCCCAGACGTGGGTCCCAGGCACTCCACACCACTTGGAGTCAAGCTAGCCGGGCTGAAGAGAGGTGTTACCTCGAAACCGGTCCGGTCCTCGGATGCTTGATTCCGGTCTGGGAAAGATATGGCTGTTGTAGTTCGGACTGGACTGTTCCCATGGGGCAACAGGGTCAGAGCTGATTTGCATAAAGCCATTATCTGACCCAGGGTGGTGTGGAGTGCAAAAAAACGATGGATTTGGGCCCAGATCTTTTGACTGGGGGAGTGTGTGACATTGATCCACAATCAGTCCATCACTTGTTGTTTTTTGCTATAACAGAGATACCCCTACTACAGAACTGGAGTTACAGGACAGAAACTACTCCTTCCTGTACAATAAGAATCTACACCAAGTATTGGGTACACATGATCTCTGACTTGGCTCTTAGTTCATTAAAGCGTTGTTATCAAGGCAATGGCAGTAATGTTGCTCCATTAATGTTCAAAAAGCATCACTTTTAGTAAATACTCTCAATGTAGTGATGTAATCTGATTTATGAAGATGAAAAGGTTCCGCATGTTTAAGAAATACACTTTCTTCACTCCGACCCCAAACTCCATCACCAGCCATGGACACCCCACTAGTGTCTGCAACCCTCAGCCATGGAAGGGGCTGCCAGGGTGCTCTGAAATCTGGTGCCTCAGGGGCAGGTTCATCCTCCAACTGCCTGTGACGTCGCTAATAAAACAGAGGTACCAAGAATCTCTATAGTTTCCCTTTTCAATATTAACTATACAACTTAAATAGCATATTTTTCAACGTTCCTCAAGTTCCCAAATAGATTGCCTACTTCGGCTCACTGGTGGTCCCCTCACCTGTGTCCCTCTGAGGCAACTGAAGGCCACGTGCTGACCAAAGGCCAGAATCCCACTCCCATTAAAGCTGGGTTTCAGACAAGGAAAACAAGTCAGCACCTATGGCATTAAAACTTAGGGTGTGGATACTGGCAGCAAACTGCAACCCTGCTTTGATTACTATTAAATGCCCATGTGTAAAATGTAAACGCTATTTTAAAACATGTGACGGTTTTACCAGTGAAAGGAGCTTTGAACTCTATGCTAATATGAAAGGTCAGGCACACTGGGTCCTTTCAGTCTGGCCCACTAAATCCTGGCAGTAGCCGGCCAGTTCTTTCATTATCAGGGTGGGGGTAAGCAGGCATGTTTCTAAGTGCATGTTTATAAACTATTATTTTGAATACCTCTCAATGAAATAATATAATCTAATGTAGGTGAAATGCTCCCACATTTTAAGTAATTAAACTTTTTTGAATTTATCCGGAAAAAACGAGGAGTGTTACACAGAGGGCCCTGCATGTGTATCATGCTGTGTCAGTCTGAGAGATTAGAGCCAGAGGGTCGTGCGCCTAGCTTCAGGGACAGCAGATGTGTTACGATTCATTGCTGCAGCTTAAAAAGCAAGGGAGAAACAATTGCCAAGACAGACCACGTTCCAAGAGCACCCCGACCCTGCTTCTCAATCCTGGAAAGAGCACTGAGGCACCTCACGCATGTCAAACTGTATAACCCCCATTGTACTCAACCAATGAAAAACACAAAATAATTGACCAAAAACAAGTGTGTGCTGCCATCTGATTCTCCGATTGCAACTAGTGCTCTGCAGACTGAGCCCGTGCTGCAATCCGCCAATCAGAACTAGTGGTGCTAGAACAATTTTCAGAGTGGGGGTCCTTCCATCATGTCATTTCACTGAAGTCATAGGCATTATGAAAAATCCAACCGTCACACAAAGAACAGTATAGCAAATGAGTCACGCCCTTGCAGCAGGAGAGTGATAAGGGTGTGCTGTGTAGACTGTGGTGCATTTTGGAGTGCATTGTCACAAATACATTCATAAAGCCAGATGTGGTAGCACACGGTAATTTACAAACCACAATTTTTCGTTTGACATGGCCACAAAATTTCCCACTGTCTTGCATGAAACCTATGTGGTGTACAAATGATAATGTGTAGAAATCTGGTTTAAGCAAATGTGTATCATTTGCACATAACCAAGTTGTGCTCCGATTTGTTTTGATCCTACTAAAATCTTTATTTCCATCACACTTCAGAATTACAAAAACGTGTACTTTCTTAACGGCTTATATAGTTTGAAATATTTATAGAGTTCATTTACAAGTTATTTAAATGTTGCATGAGTGAAGAAAAGGTCTTAGGGTGACAGTTTTCACATTCCCTGTACCCCAACACGATTATCAGTTCACTCTAAAAAAATTCTCTAATAAACTAAACATCAATCTCCATGATAAAATAAGCAGCAATTTGTAAAAAGAATGTCCCTGCCATTTGACCCTCTGTCTTTGAACACACAGAAAATGTAACAAAAGAAAAACAACATTTAAAGGCTTCTTTATTGCTCATTCACTTTCCGAACGAACAGAACACCATGTTTTGCCTGCCCAAGCACTCACTCCAGAGCCGGCCAATAACCTCAAACTGTCTCGTACTTTAAAAAATGGACTCACCATAGCTAGTGGGTCTGTAGATTTTATTAGGCCTGTTCAGTGGGGCACACATTACCACAACATGACAAATCAGGGCATGTGGTCCCTTGACGAATGAGGTCTCCCCATCAATTGCCCGGAGCTTCTAGTAATTTGTCTAGCTATCAAAGCCTTCCTTCCGGACATCCTGTGCAAGGTAGTCCTTGTGAAAACAGACAATATGACCATCATGTACTACTTACAGAAACAGTGCGGCAACCAATCTTCTGCAACTTGCAGCATAAGCTCAGCAAATATGGTACTGGACAATACAGCATGAGATACACCTCCCAGAGGAGTACATTCCAGGGGTGGACAGCAACTTTGCGGACCTTCTCAGCAGGATGCATCAACAAGTCCCTACAAGTCCTGTCCCGTGCTTGCATCACTGGGGTGTTCCACAGTAAGATCTGTTTGGCACTCACAAAGACACAAAATGCCAAATCTTTGCCTCCAGGCTCCCGCACCCTCAGTCCATTGGTACGCTGTATGGCTGAACAGTTCAGAGATATTTGCCTACACTTTTCCTCCTCCCATAAATGGTGATGAAGCTCTGCAAAGATCCCTAACTATAAATCTGGGGGCAAAACCACCCTGATTCTCAAAACTTCCTGAGATGTCCATCACTCCACAGAAGAAGCTCCTCAAAAGGCCTTACCTTCTCACGCAGAATCAAAGTAAGGTAAGATCAGACACTACGATTCCAGGTAGCTCAACCTGGCTATTTTTCACCTGAGGTCGTAGAGTTCAGATAGCATCAAAGAAACTTGCAAGGCTTTGAAGCTTGCTTGCTGGGCTGCAAAGTGGATAAGGTTTGTCTATTATTGTATTCCAAAACACATGAAGACCTTGAAACACAAGGTCCAGGATATTGTCTGCTACCCACTTTATGTCAAGAAGTCAGGGTTAGTGTTAGACCTGGCATCCTTGGTGTGGTTTCCCCTGACTTTTTTGCCTATACCTCGTATATTTTTGACACTGTGCTGGATTTCATTTTTGCTGGTTTAGATGCTTTGGGCACTTTGCCACTGCTAATCAGTGCCAAAGTGCAAGTGCGCCCTGTGTAAATCAAGATTGAGATTGGCTATCCATGATTGGCTTATTTGTTTTACCAGTAGGTCCCTAGTAAAATGCACTGAGTGTGCCTGGGCTGGTAACTCAAATGCTACTAGTGGGCTTGCAGCACTGATTGTGACACCCACATGAGTAGCACTGAAAAGATGTCTCAGGCCTGCCACCGCAATGCCTGTGCACAGTTTGTTAACTGCCCTGTTGACCTGGCCAGTGTACCCAGTTGCCAGGCCTGACCCTTCCCTTTTCTTACACATTGGACACCCCTACGGTAGGCGCAAGGTACCCTCCTGGGCAGGGTGCAGTGTATGTGAAAGGTAGGACAAGTATACGTCTGGGTAACATGCCCTGATAGTGAAATACTGCCAATTTCGTTTTTCACTGTTGCAAGGCTATCTAGCCCATAGGACAGAATGGGGAATGCTGTGCAACATGTTTCCCTGCATATCTTCCCATAGGAGCAAGACGGGAAATTGGAATCTGGTAACCCTGAACTCAGAATTTAATAAAACATCTTTTAGGAAGGATGGTTTTTAAATTCGGTGTTTGAAAATAGCACTTTTAGAAAGTGGCTGTTTTCTTGTTCAACCTTTCTGTGTGCCTCTGCCTGTTTGTGGATTGACTGTCTGGTTTGAGAGTGACAGGGGCTGGGGTGGTTCCAGGAGTCTGGGTGAGTCAGCACTAGGCTGAATAGACCTATCTGCATTTGGAGTGGTGAGAAGAGTAGCACCTGGCCCAGAATAGGGTGGCGTCTGCCTTCCACATTGCTGGTTCCACCTCCTGCAGTGTGTCTGATGGCCCTGGCCCACACTCACAAAGGAAGAAGTTGTGCACTGGCAGAGTGCACCAAGAACTGGTTTGGACTGAGTCCAGGACCCCTCACACATAGAGAACAAAGACTTTTGGGGTATACACTTTTTTATCTGATCTGGAGGCTCTAAGTTTACGGTTATGCAATCAGGGCCCTACTCATTAGGCGGGGCACCTTCTGGATCCAATTTTTTCCAATCTTTGCTATGACTGTAGTACTCCTGCGCTCCAGTTAGACTGGTCTCACCATTTTATAATTACATTCAACCTGCAGCCTTCTACATCTAGGGTAGTGGTCCCTCCTACTAGCTCAGGTAGTTTCAGATCTTGGGGCAAGTTAAATATGGAGTCTTAACACAATTCTGTCTACTAGCATACCTGATGTCACTTTACCTTTGCTTTCATTAAATACTGCTGTCTCGGATTGGCCAACCAATTCCATTGACATTTGTCTGCCCCCGTACCTAAATGCAGCTTTACTCATCACCCCCCTGCCCCATGGTTTACAAACGATCTTAAAGTTATTAAGTCTAAATGTAAAGCACTAGAAAGAAGATGGAGGAGATCGTATTCTTTAACTTGTAAAGATGCTTACAAAGGTACACAGTCAAAATATTGAGTTGTAAATATCGACCTACAGAAATATCGAGTTAGAAATATCGAAGGTAAAGTATATCGATGTCAAGAATATCGTTGGACAGAATATCGACACTAAGGTAAGTAATATCGAATTTTTTTATATCGATGTAAGTAATATCGAAGTCAGTAATATCGATATCAAGTATATCGATGTTAATAATTTCGATGTTACTAATATCGATATTTGTACTATTGTTATGTATTTTAATATGTATTTAATATGTATGTGTTATATGTTTTTGTTAAGTATTTTACTTGTTTTAAATTATATGTGAACTATTTTCATATATTTATAATGGTTTTTTTAAGTTAATTTTATGTTTTAGTACCGGAGCGGGTTGTGGGTTTATAGGGGAATAGGGTGGGAAGTAATTTGATTATACTAAATTTATTATTACTTTTTAGGATTTATAAATTAATTTTAATTAATTTTTGCGGGTAGTGGGTTTATAGGGGATTTGGGTGGGAAGTATTTTAATTCTAATTAAGTAATGAAGTATTGATAATTTATGTATTTGTAATTAGTTATTAATTGGCAATTAATTATTTTAATTGTTAATTAATTGTTTTAATTGGTAATTAATATTTGTAATTGGTAATTAATTTATTTAATTGGTAATTAATGTTTTAATTGGTAGTTAATGATTGTAATTGGTAATTAATTTATTTAATTGGTAATTAATGTTTGTAATTGGTAATTAATTGATTTAATTGGTAATTAAATTTTTTATTGTAGATTATTTTTAAATAATTGGTAATTATTGTTTAATAAAAAGTCTTTTGGTATACAAATAATGTTATTGTTTAATGTTTTTTAATTACTAATCAATTATTAATAATATTTATTTGTTTTTTTAAATATTTTATTGTTTAATATTTATTATTTGGTAACTAATATTTATTAATTAACATTTATTAGTATTAATTGTTAATTTATTGTTAATTAATTATTCAATTCTAAAAATTGTTTTATTATTAATGGGTATTTCTAAATGATGTTTAGTTATTTTAAAATTAAAATATTAATACATTTAAATAAAAAAAATAATTTATAGGTATGTTATATTTAAATTTTATGGTATCCAATGCTTTCCTTACTGTTGCACTCTCTGGAGTTGGAATAGTAATTTTTACCCACCCGCTATCCAACGCTTTCCCTACTGTTGCACTTTACTGGAGTTGGAATTGTAATTTTTACCCACCCGCCATCCAACGCATTCCCTTCTGTTGCACTCTCTGGAGTGGGAATAGTAATTTTTACCCCTATGCTATCCAACGCTTTCCCTACTGTTGCACTCTCTGGAGTGGGAATAGTAATTTTTACCCCTACGCTATCCAACGCTTTCCCTACTGTTGCACTCTCTGGAGTGGGAATAGTAATTTTTACCCACCCGCTATCCAACGCTTTCCCTACTGTTGCACTCTCTGGAGTGGGAATAGTAATTTTTACCCCTACGCTATCCAACGCTTTCCCTACTGTTTCACTCTCTGGAGTTGGAATAGTAATTTTTACCCAATTGCTATCCAGCGCTTTCTCTACTATTTCACTCTTTGGAGTTGGAATAGTAATTTCTACCCCTACGCTATCCAATGCTTTTCCTACTGTTGCGCTCTTTGGAGTGGGAATAGTAATTTTTATCTCTATGCTATCCAATGTTTTCCCTACTTTTGCATTTTCTGGAGTGGGAATAGTAATTTTACGTTTTACGCTATCTAATGGTTTTAATATTGTAGTTGTTTTTTGGACTTTAAATAGTAGTTTTATTTATTTTTCTATTAAATATTTTTAGAATGAATTTAGATAATGTGTTATTTTATTAATTTTAAAAATATTGAAAGTATATTTAACTTTTTTAATTTATTAAAAATAATTATTTACTTTTTTATGTTATTATTTCATGTGTGAAGATGTATTTGTAATTTATACTATTTTTAAATAAGGTATAAGTAATTAAAATAATTATTAAAATGTATGATTAAGTAAATATATAATATATATTTTACATATGTGTTTAATTAATGTTCTATTAATATATATCTATTATTTATTAATTTGAAACATTACTAAATATTTTTACCAATGTTTTTTTATTTATAAGTATTTTCTACTTTATTTTACACATTATTTTTTAACAGATATAAAACGACATTTTTAATTACGATATTTTTAACATCGATATTTTTGTATCAATATTTCTGTACTTACCATGTTGTAGATAGGATGTTGATATACTTGTCTTCGATATTCCAACGTTGATGTTTCTGTAGGTCGATATTGTGTTGGTCGATATTCTGTCATAGATTCGCTTACAAAGCTGCTCTTAAAAGTTATCATTCAGCGTGTAAAAAGGCACACATATTTTACGTTGCTAACACAATAACTAAGGCATCTAATCGTCCTCGGGCTCTATTTTCGGTAGTCAAGAAGTTAGCTGGCTCTGTTACCATCCCTCCCCCTCCTGTCCTTGATGAAAATCAATGTAACAACATTGCTGACTTTTTATACTGAAGGTTGAACTCATGTACAAGTCACTCTCTGCTCCTTCCCCTTCCTTGTGTAGTATGGCTTCTGCATTTGACCCTACATATCACAGCAATTGTGACCAGATAGCCAAGATTTTTTCCTGGCACCCATTTGAAGAGACGTCTTTCCAAAATTGTTTAAACAGTATTAAATCTGGGTCTCCTCTTGATCCTTTGCCTATTAACATCCTTTGTCAGCTCTCTGCACATCTAAAGGCATCCTTATCGATCTTCTTAACGCCTCTATGCGGGAGGCCTTGGTACCACCCGAGTGGAAGCGAGCCATGGTCATCCCTTTGTTGAAAAAGGCCGGAGCAGATCCTTCTGTGCTATCTAACTTTAGACCTATATCTCTGCTTCCGGCTTTCTCCAAAATTTTGGAGAAACATATCAATACTCAACTGACACAACACATAGACAAAATTGGCTTTCTTCATTATTCACAATCCGGGTTCAGAGCCAACTTTTCAACTGAAACCGCTCTGCTTGGGGTTACTGAGAAACTGCGCCAGCATTTAGGTCAAGGGGGAACTGCGACAGTCATTCTATTAGATTTGAGTGCCGCATTCAACACTGTGTCGCGTGGACAGCACTGCCCTATCCTGGTTTGCTTCATTCCTTGATGGTCGCACTTTTCAAGTCTTTCCTGCTAAGGCATCATCTAAGATCTGCTTATCAGCATATGGAGTTCCACAGGGATCCATTTTAAGCCCCCTGCTCTTCAACATCTATGTCAGACCTCCGGCTGAGATTGTGGAAAAGGCGGGTCTTTCCCTATATTCGTATGCGGATGATACGCAAATTGTCTTTTCGCTTTCCACCACTAAAGACGCTACGACATCTGCCCTTCAGTGCGGCCTACGGCAAGCGACAGAGTGGATGCGCCTTAACTTTTTGAAGTTAAATGGGGATAAGACTGAGGTCCTTATCCTGGGCAAGCACAAGGACCTATGGGGCCCTCACCACTGGCGTCAGGATATGGGTTCCTTTCCCCTACCTGTCACCTATGTCCGTAATCTGGGCATCATTATTGATGATAGTCTATCAATGAGACAACAGGTGGCGAGTGTTGCTGCTATCTGCTTCACGATCTTGAGGTGGCTTCGCAAGATCATTTGGATGCTTCCTGCCTCAACCCAACGGACGGTAGTCCAGGCACTCATCACCTCTCGCCTTGATTACGGCAATGCTCTCTATCTCAGTAGCTGCCAAACGGTATTGAGAAAGCTACAGGTAGTCCAGAACTCTGCAGTACGCCTTCTTTGACAGGCTTCCATCTCTCCGTATTTACGTGACCTTCACTGGCTTTGAATTGATCAAAGAATTAAATTTAAAACCCTGTGTTACATCTTTAAAATCAAACAAGGTGTGGCACCAGCGTATCTGCTAGAGCTCATCCATCCTTACATTCCTTCTCCCCCTGCCCTCTACAGCCCATGGAGACTTTGTGATTCCCAGATTTAAACTTGCAAGAATGGGAGGCCGTTCCTTTTCTTGTCTTGGCCCCAAAATCTCGAATTCTCTTCCGGTGTCCCTGAAGAATGACCCGTCCTATCTCAGCTTTCGAAGAAATCTTAAAACTTGGCTTTTTTAGTAGCAAATGGTTCTTGACTGCTCTTTTTCTAGCAATTTGTGTGCGAGGTGCCGGGAAACCCTTTTTGGGTAGCTCGGCGCGTCACAAAACTAATTTAATAATAATAAATATGGGAGCTGAAACCACTGAAAGTTAGACTACTTTGTGATCAAGAGGAACCTGTTTCCAAGGAAGACAGCTGAAAAGACTGAGGAGAAGTACTGCCCTTGCTGTGTGTCTGGGGCTGGCCTGCAGTTTGCTGTTTCTACTGAGGAGAGGATCATGAGACTTTGCTGTGTGCTGTGTCCCCTGCTTCAAGAAGAACGTTGCTGTGTCCATCTGAAGAAGAGTCTCCAAGGGCCTGAGAAGAGCTGGCCTCCTGTTTCTGAAGTCCGAGGCACAAAAGGACTTCACCCCCAGCTTCCCTGACTTCCTTGCTGGAAGTTCTGACCTGCCCTGAGGTGCCTGTAACTGTGTGTGAGGCCCTTGCTGCTGGGAGCTAGAAGCGCAACGCAACGAGGGAGAAGTGTGACTCCGCCGCAGCAGCCGCCATCGCATCGCCAAGAAAGCGTGTTGCTGCTGCCCCAGTTCACTGTCGCATCACCAGAGCAGCGTGCTGCTGGACTGTCGCATCATTAAGGAAGCGTGTCACCGCTGTCACTGATCGCCATCGCATTCCCAGAGAAGCGTGACGCAGGGCCTGTTGCGGCTCAAGAAACCACCGATTTCACCGCACGGCTGTCCGGCGTGCACGCATCGCATCCACGTTGTCGCATCGCGGCAGAGACGTCATTTTATCGGATCACACTGGATCGTCACAACACATCGAGGCATCATCTTATCGCATCGCAACCGGACCACAGGAAGAGTCCACGCATCGCCTTCTCTGCGACCCTTTTGTTTGTTCTCTGTTACGCATCTAAGGTACTTTGAGAGAAAAGTTTCACATTTACCATTTACAAGTTTATTTTTGCAACAACCCTTTTTAAAGACATTCTACTGAGTATCTGTATGTTAGATTTTTGTTGATTTGGTCTTGTTTAGTTTAGATAAAGGTATTTTATTTTTCTAAACTGGTGTTGTGTCCACTTGTGGTGTTTTCACTGTGTTTAGGTGAGAGTTGGTACAAATACTTTACACATTGCCTTTGGGATAAGCCTGCCTGCTCGTGCCAAGCTACTAAGGGGGTGAGCAAGCGTTATCTAAAGTGTGTATCCCCCTTACCCTGACTAGAAGCAAGGGTCCCTATTTGGACAAAGGTACCTACCTATGCCAACTAGAGACCCCCAGTTCTAACAGTTAGCCTACACGCAGAGCTGCTGTTGCTACTTACCTCCAGAATGGGGAGCATTCCATACTATTTCAAATTCCTGTCATTCAAGCTTTCAGGGAAGGCCTTAAAAGGAGTGTGCCACCTGCTCCTCTCTGGAACCTCAATGTTGTTCTTTCACTACAATTGGGACCTCCTTTTAAACCATTATATTCTTGCCCTTGACGGCTCCTCTCTTGGAAAGGAGCTATTACATGTTTAAGGCATATCAGTGAGCGGCAAGCTCTTACTTTACAAGAGCCCATCATTCAGGTTTGTTCTTAGAACTAACTCTAAGTTTATCCACGGGTCGATTTCCTCTCCTCCTTAACCGAACAATCAATCTCCCAGTCGTTTTCCCCACATAGATACTATAGCTGAAAGAGCTTTTCATACATTAGTTGTTAAATGGGACCCAGTGCCCCTCTATTGACCAAACGAAATGTTTAAAACTGTGTTTTTACCCAGCCTTCCACAAAACAGTAAAAATCCTCCTCTGTGTGGATGGGTCAATTGAACAAGCTGCTATATTGACCTTTTTAAGAACAAACTCTGTACTCGTGGGACCAAAATCTGTCCTTGCATCAAAACCTGCCCACCACACCCCTCCTGAAAAAATCACGGAACTTTTTTTATTTATTATCATTTTATTGTAGTAATAAGCAGAACAGATACAGAATACAAACCACACCGCAAGTAGAGAGATTATACTGCCACACAGAAAGCCATTAACCTGTTATACACAGTAAGGCCCATCAATGCAATACAGTTAGAGGCATCCTCGCATAGCCGGACATTAGGCATCCCCCAAGATTCCAACCACTGCCAGTGTCTGCTTAATAGGCTTACACCCCAATCCCACTTTCCAAGCAGCAGTCCGGGGTGGAGCTAGTACATCTATCCTGAGCCCCAGGCAGGCTCAGTCCAGTAGGGACTAAGCGCAACATAAGAGGAGGCATCTTACGGTTCACACAATTTTGCAGCCTGTTGCGCAAACAGAAAAGTCACCAGTGGAGCCCAAATTTCCTTCAGGTGGGAGCGCACCGACATCAGCTCCAAATAGTTGTCCTATTGCTCTTAGCACTATGCAGCATCCCACAGCCAGCAAGCCACCAAAGGCACTTGTCTATCCCAGTGGATGGCCACCCTGCGCTTGACCAGTAATAAGAGGATAGCCCCGAGTTTATGCACACCCGGTTGAACATCTTTCACATAGCAGAGCAAGGCCACCAGCAGCGTCCTCTCAGATGAATGGGCTATAATCAGTGCTATAGTGTCAAATACCCCAGGGCAAAATCGCACCACCCTGGGGCAGTCCCATGCCAGATGCAGGAAATTGGCCTCAGATGCATCACAATTCAGGCAGCATGCCTATTTCATCAAGCCCATCCTATGAAGCTGCACTGGCATGACTCTATTAAAATATTGCTGATTCTGTAATTTGGCAAAAGGTCTTTTAATTGAACACATCAGTAGCTCCAGTGTTAGAGACAACCAAGTCAGCAGACCAGTTGTCCCGGGCAGCTGAGATACAGATGGGCCGGTCTCATGCATTGTGACATAAAGGCTGGTAATGATCTTGCGCTGGGATGGAATGGTGAGCGTCATTAATTTCAATGCAAAAAACATTGGGGGCATCCAGTTAGGTGTCATGTATAGCTCACAGCGCTGCCTGCCTTTGGTAGTAGATTTTCACATCCAACAGGTAAGCATCGGGCTCTCCCAAACCCCGCTGTGGGAGAATAAACTTCTCCTCGCGGTACAAATCCCCAAATTACAAGAGCTGCAGCCATCATAGTCTGCTGTGAATGCCAGCACCAGCAGTGGCAGGAACCAGGGGATGTAAACCTAAGGGCACGGCTGGCACTTACTTATAGTTCAGTCGTGCCCTGCAGCGAAGCCTGTCCCACACTCACACCGTGCAAGCCAATGTATCAATCTGAGACTTAGGGCACCTAGGGCGGAGATACAAGGCAGCGAGAAGGGGTAAGGAGCCAGCAGGTCATGTTCGTTGGCATGTGGGGTTGAAACTATGTAGGGTGTAAACCATAATAGACAAATTGTGATTGAGCACAGTAAAAGTAGAGCTCCATGTCCAGGGCACAAAGCCGCCCTGTTCAAAGGGAAGTGTAAACACATCTCACGCCACCAGAGGCTGGCCGCCCACCTGCTCCAACACTGTCAGCTGCAATTTGAGTTTTGAGGACTGCCATCTTGGTCAATGCTGTCTGTTCCGCAACAGCGGCAGTCTCCTCCATGCTGTCACTCTGTTTTCTAGTCAAGTCATCAGCCTCCCATAGTTAACCCACCACAGTTCATCCAAGTTCCGACTGAGCCAGACCCCTAGGCACCTAACTGGTTCACCCGCCCATGTAACAGGGTACTCCAGGTCAAAGGGTTGTGTTGCGTCTGTCAGCAGGAGTATAATGGACTCAGTCCAGTTTATAGAATGCCGGCATGTCCACTAAACTGGACCAGTTCCAGAATAAGGGGATCTGTGTTAACCTGAGGGTCTCCAACATGAAGTGTGACATTATCTGTATACATTAAGACCAGAATTGTCTAAGGATTAAATGCAAGACCCTGGCAAGGGTGGTGTTGTCTCAAACAGGCATCTAGGGGCTCTATCTCAATGACAAAGAGGATGAGCAACTTGGGGTAGCCCAGCTGTGTCCCTCTTGAGATCTCGAAGGAGGGAGTGATCACACCATTGACGCAAAGACAAGCCTTGGGTTTGACATAGAGCAATTTGATAAGGCACGGGGAAGTTTCATCAACCCCAATATTGGTCAGGAGGTGAAAGAGGTAAGGCCACTGAAGCAAGCTAAACGCCTTAGTGGCATCAAGAAGCACTGCTCCAGCACGGAGATGAGGGTCAACTGAATGCAGGACGGCAAAAAAGGTGCGCAGGTTATGAGCTGTGGAGCGTCCAGGCACAAAGTCCAACTGGTCCAGGCTGACAATAGTAAGCAGTAGGGGAGTAGTCGGGAGGCAATCAGTTTATCCAATATTTTATTGTCCAGGTTTATCATGGAAAGTACCCTATATGAATCACAGTGCTGTGGACCTTTACCAGGCTTCAGAATGGTGACAATAAGAGCCTCTTGCAGGGAGGGTGGGAGCACACAGCTTGAAAGGATTCCAGGTTCATGGATTACAGATAGGGAGCCACAAGAGGGGCATTATGTT
The DNA here is from genome assembly GCF_964261635.1 of Lissotriton helveticus. Lineage (NCBI taxonomy): Eukaryota > Metazoa > Chordata > Amphibia > Caudata > Salamandridae > Lissotriton > Lissotriton helveticus. Next base: position 818,115,938 of record NC_136069.1, read on the forward strand.
TTATAAAAGGCTGCCGTAAGGCCATCCAAGCCAGATGCCTTGTTTCATTGCAACACATTGATAACCTGTATGATATTCTCAACTGTAAAGGTTGATTAAGAAACCTGCGATACCCATCCTTCAACCAAAGAAGCTGGAAAGTATCCATGTCGGCAGTCAGGTGGAGGGGGTCCGCATCAGCCTGGAGAAGTACAACCTAGTGTAAAAGATGGTAATTAGACATTTTATGTCTTTGCCGCTTGTTTGTGCAATCTATTCATTATACACAAGTTCAATTATATGGTCACTTGCCCAGAGTTTATGCAGCAGTCCCACTAGGTTCCGTCCCGATCTCTCCCTTTCTCTGTATCGCCAAGCAACTGCTTCCTTCCCAAGGTTGTGCGTCTTGTGGGCTGCTGCCTTGTCAAATTCTAAAAGCTACTCCTAGGTGATGCCAGCACTGTCATGCTATTAGTAGCAAAGAATTGGAGCTCTAAGGTGCAAATATCAGCCTCAATCTGCTCTAGATCCCTCCTCAACATCCGAATTATGCCAGTCTACTTGGCTACGTATCTCTCTTATCACTACTTTAAATGCTTCCCAGAGCGTAGATGGGCAGTCAACATTGTGTGCATTATGCTCAAAGTACTCAAGGCTTGCTGTCTTGATGCCTGCGCTAAAAATTGATCCCTGAGTGCATTTGGGGGGAAGCCTCCAAGTGAACCTGTGTGAGGCATATGCCGGGAGGGGGAGCTATCTCCAGAAGAACGGGAGCGTGGTCTGATAAAACTTGAGTCCATAATGCTACATCTCAGGCTACAAGCCTGCAGTTTATCCTTGCCTAGGTGTTAAGGGTGAATGGTATGCAGGTGCTCTTAGTGCTAGATGTATGCAGTGAGTGCTAGATATCCATGAGGTCATTGTCAGCACTGAGTTTGTGTAGCAGTGCCGCTGCGCCTGGTGTGGGCGGCTGTAGTCATTCGACCTGTCCCCCTGCATGTCTACACTATGCTGTGAGTCCCCACCCCGCACTGTCCTCGGATCCATGGTTCCCACTTGTCGCTCACCATACTTCTGCAAAGAAAAGAGGAACATCTGTAGTGAGAAGCTGGCCTGGTATATGATGTAGACTTATGTAAGTGGACACCTTGCACCAGTCCAGACAACCTTTATGGTGATTCAAGTGGTCTTAGACAACTTTAGAAAGCACTCTAAGTGGAAGCTGTGGAGAGCAGCAGGCTTAGTCCAGAAGAAGTGTAAAGCAGATTGTTTTACCAGAATGCAATCGTATAGTATAAGTGAAAAAGAACCACAAAAAGTATTTATAAAAATATGTATTTATTATATAAACCTCGAACACATAGAAATATCTCCTACCCAGAGAAATGCACAATGCACAAAGTACTTTCGCAGAGAAACACAGTAAATAGCACAAAATATACAGTGGACCCCGGGGGGACCAAACCATATGCTAAGAAAGTGGTATAAGGACCACGACTCAGGTCAAGACAACGTAAAGAGGACGTAAAAGTGCTGGGGACCCAAGGTGAGTAGATAGGAACCCCACGGAGAGCGTGTGCAGTGTGGGAACACGATCGCGTGCTCCGTACAACTCTTCGTGTAAGTCGTGGTTGAATTTTTAAAGATTAAGGACCCTTCCCAGTGGACCCTGAAGAAACCCTGTGGAAGACAGAAGGTTGGAGAGCCACCCCACCTGTGGATACCCTAGTACCCATGTTACCTACACCAGGGAAGCCGGGTGCATACATGTGAAGTGGTGTCAGAACCTGCAGTCAAACCCAATGGAGGACTTCAGGAAAGTGCTGCTGCTACTGAAGGAGTGTCTGGTGGAATCCGAAGGTGGATTCTAGGTGAGAGGTACCTACAAGCAGAGGGGACAGAGTCTGTGTCACTCCAAAGTGACCAGGAGACTTGGAAGATGAATGCCCTCCGATGTCGGGTGTTGCTGGATGGATGAAGATGACTTTCACTCTGCAGCTGTGAAGACCAGGCGATGCTGAGGAGGACCAGGAGCCATGCACAAGCTGTCCCACGAAGGATGCCGAGTACTGAGGGGTCGGTGTCTGGCGGGAGCATCAACAAGCCTTGGGAAATGCAACCAACGCAGGGATCGAAGAAGGAACAGCGTTGGGACCAGCAAGGTCCAGGGGACTCACCAAAACCAGGACAGTCAGGTCAGGCCCGAGCACTCAGGGGAGCGATAAAGAAACAAGTGTGACCCTCAAGTGGACCAGAGGCACTGGAGTGGCGAGAGGATCACCAAAAAGAGCAGGCCACGATACACACAATCGGGTGTGGCTGAAGATTCTGGTCACTGGAGGAGCTCAAGGTTGTGGCTACTTGGAGCCCGAAGATCTACTTGGACGTAAGCCAACCAGCCTTTGCAACTGCAAGTTGACCCTGTGTACAGAGGTTCGGTTATTGCAACCCCCACGAGGGATACTGGCCTCAAACTTGGCGAGAGGGCAGGCCTTGGGAGCTGTGGAAAACCTTCACCTGTGTTGCAGAACCTTTCGGAGTCCGGAGGAGCTCAGGATCATCAGACCGGTCGACTTAGTTGCGGTGCCTGCGAATGCAGAGGAGTGACTCCATCACTCCAAGGGAGGTTCCTTCAGTTGTCTTTGATGCCCACAGGCCTTGGAAGGTTCCTGTATGATGTACAGGCACAGACGATGCAGCAAACTGGAAGGGAGACTAAGTCGAGCCCAAACGAAGTCCAGCGAAGTCCAGAGTGCCCGGATGGTAGAGGAAGAAGGGGTGTCTGATCTGAATCTTATCCCACAATGATTCTAGGGACCTACACCAAGGTAAGCCCTTAAGTACGCTAGGAAAAGGGTTGGAATGATTCAGTGCACCCTCCCAGGGGAGGGTCTGGACAGGGGTATGTTACTCCCATGTCCTTTATCCAGATTTGTGCCAGACCGGGAGCCAATGTCTTCCAAGACTGGTTTGAACTGGACTATGGTTGGGGACACCAAATGTGCCCCTCAGCAAGACTGAGTTGCACTGGCTAGCGCACCCCCCCTGCCCCAATGCACTAAATCCTGTCTGGGAGGTGGTCACACCTCGCTGTGACTGGATGCATATTGTTCTGCCTTCCCCTGCTCGAGGTTGGCTCTGAAGCAGGAGGGCAGAATCGTATCTCTGATCGGCAGCAACCATTTTATGCTGTCTGGGTCTGGAAGACTGGTACCAGGTGTAGGAAAGTAGGATCTGCTTCTTATGGTTTTTATGCTGTCTGGGTCTGGAAGACTGGTACCAGGTGTAGGAAAGTAGTATCTGCTTCTTATGGTTACCCCCACTTTGTGCTTGATTTTGCACTGTTTTGACTAGTCTGACTAGGATCCTACTAACATGGACCCCAGTCTATCTACTTTCTCCTTTAAATTGACATGCATGTACTTTAGTACACTCCAGATTGGATACTGGGATACGATTATAAGTCCCTAGTATATGGTACCCATGTACCCAGGGCATAGGTACTCCAGAGGTCTCCCATGGGCTGAAGCATGTGTTATGCCACCCATGAGAGGCCATGCAAAATGGAACTGCAGGTCTGCTACTGCAGCCTGTGCAAGTTGGTGTTTGCACCACTTACTTTAGATATAGGTTCACTATATCTATAGATCACTACACTAAACTTATAAGTCACCCCAATAGCAGCCCTTATTAATTCTGAAGGCAGGGTACTGGGTGTTATGTGAGAGGGTGCCCCTGCATGAGCAGAGTCCCTCTGCAGCCTTCAGAGACCATTCTCCCGGGTTGTCAGTGTGTGACTCAGCCGGACATATAGGTAGAGGTGCATTAACCTCACGGGAAATGCTATCTCGAACGGTTGCATAGAAACATCTCGTGTTTGGTATCAAACACCTTGGAATCATACCTCCCACACCGGTAATCGGTGTGGAGGTATGATTCCACCCTTCTGAAGCGAGCTTCGTGGGGTCACTGGTCTTTCCGGTACCAGCCTTCTAGACCCGGACAGCACAAAATGGATGCTGCCGACCAGAGACACATTTCTGCCCTCCTGCTGCTGAGCCAACTCGAGCAGAGGAAGGCAGCACAATAGGCATCCTGTCACAGGGAGGTGTGACGACCTCCCAGACAGGGTTTAGTGTATTGGGGCTGGGTGGGTGCACTCTGAGAGTTCCTGAAAGCTTGCACCTGGGGCACATTTGATATCTCTGTGTATAGTCCAGTTTAAACTAGTTCTGGGAGCCATCAGCTCCTGCTATGGCGCGAAACTGGACAAAGGGCATGGGAGTAACCTCCCCTCTGTCCTGCTCCTCCCCTAGGAGTGTCCATTGAATCTGTCCAACCCTCTCCAGTCGGTACAAAAGTGCTTAACTGGCTGTAAGGCTTTAGATTGTACGTGGACAATATTCCACAAGAACAAACCACTGACCTTCGACCGTCTGGACACTCTGGACTTCGCTGGACTTTGACTGGGCCCGAACTTTGTCCCCCTCTCTGTCCAAAGCTTTGTCTGTGCCCTTGCTCCATACAGGCTCCGTGCAGAATCTGTAGTGCGCTAAGGACAACTGAAGAATCTCCCCCCTTGGGGTGAAGGGGTCACTCCACTGCAGTTTCATGTAAACCTCAACGCAACTGACCGGTCTGCTGCTCCTGTGCTCCTGCAGACTCCGAAGATTTCAGCAACACAGGAGGTGGGTTACGAAGGTCCCTGAGGTTGATCTGCCCTCTCAGCAAGTTTGAGGCCAGTATCCCTTGTGGGGACTGCATAACCCGAATCCCTGTGCACCGCATCCATTTACAGTTGCATGAGCTTGTTGGCGATTTCCAGGCTTGTGTATTGGACTCCGTGTAGTCCTGACCCTGAGCAGTATTTACAGCAAAGAACTCCGGCCTCCTCACACCAAGTGCTCCGTGGGCTCGTACTTTGCAATCTTGCTCGAGGTCCCCTCGCGACTCCTGGTTATTCGGCCTGTGGGTCCCTGTGAGGGTCATCTTGATTTCTGTAGGGCTTTCCTGGTTGCTTCAAACGTACCCTGATCCCCATTGCTTGGTGAGTCCCCTGGACCTTGTTGGTCCACACTGTAACCTGCTTGACCTTCCTGCTTGGGTTGCTTTTGCCAATGCTTGTTGGTGCTCCGGCCGGACACCTATCCCTCAGCACTCGCCATCCTTCGTGGGACAGCTCTCATCTGGATCCTGGTTGTCATAGACATCTCTTGGTCCTCGTGGCAGCTTAGCACCTGAAGCACCCGACATCGGTGGGCATTCTTCTACCGAGCACCTGGTCACTCTGAAGTGACCCAGACTCTGTCCCCTCTGCTTTCAGGTCCCTTCCTTCCAGAATCCAGGCTCCGTTTTCACCGGATCCTTTTCACCTTCACAGCAGCAGTACTTCTTCACAGCCCTCCATTGAGAACAGCGGTTTCCGATACCACTTCAGACCTATGCACCCAGCGCCCCTGGGATAGGTAACTTGGGTACTATGGTATCCATGGGTGGGGTGGCTCTCCAGTCTCTTAAGTTACAAATGGTTTGCGCGAAGTCCTCCTAGAAGGGTCCTTAAACATTAACATTGCAACCGCGACATCCTCAAAGAATTGTACGGAGCCCTTGGTCGTATTAGCACACTACACCCGTCCTCCATGTGGTCCCTATCTACTCACCTTGGATGGTTCCTTGGGATCCCAGCGATTCTACATGCTCCAGAACTTTTTCTGGTCCCAGTCGTGATTGTTATAGCACTATTTTAGTATATGGTTTGGTCTCCCCCTGGAGCCTCCTGTGTATTGTGCTTCTTACAACTGTCTATTGATCTCGTATTGTAAGCTTTGTGTTCTATTCTCATGTAGAGGATAGTAGAGAGTGTTATATTAATAAATACATATTTTTTATATAACTACTGTATGGTTCTCCTTCATTTAATTAAATTAATTTAGGTGGTGATATTCTTATAAAACAAGCTGCTTTACATTCCTTCAAGATTAAGCCTGAAGGCTGCTCTCTACAGATACCAATAGGATAGCTTTCTAAATCTTATCTTTGACCTCATACATCATAAAGGTTGTTTGGACTGGTGCAAGGTGCCCCCTTTAATTAGTGGGCATCATATACCAGGCCAACTTCTCACGCAAGGGACATGCCCTGGGTACCTTAGTACCATATACTAGGGACTTATAAGGGTACCCCAGTATCCAATCTGGGATGTACCTATGTACTGAACACAACAATTTAGGGAGAAAGCAGATAGGCTGGGGTCCTGATTAGAAGGATCCCAGTCAGAATAATCAAATACAGTTTAGCACCAGGCAAACAGTGGGGGTAACCATAGAAGCAGATCCTACTTTCCTACATCTGCGTTCGGGTCATAGATTGAAATCATGATTAGTGGGTTCCCATGTAATGCGCCAGTCAGAATAACAAACCTGTCCTGTGTGTTATACGGTACGCATCGCATGTTTCTACACGAGCCCCTTACGGATTAGCATTATGGATTAGCACCACTATGCGCATAACTAGAAGAGGTAGAGATGTGAGATCTACAATCCATCCAGCCCAGAGACAGGCTGTGGACGAGTCCATTAGGTGCAGCTTATGAACCAGGCCAATGTATATACGATGTCAATTCAGATAAGCTAGCACCTATCTGGCATTATGTTGGCCATTAAGCCCCCTGATATTCCAGATCAAACATTTAATTGGAGCCATCAATGGTCAGAGGGGCGGTAATCATGCAGGATTGCAACCTACTGCACAGCAGATGTGGCAGCGATGGTGTGGGTCTGTGTGGCATGCCTAAAATATAGCAGTGTCAAACGTAAAACATTAAATAACCTAATAACTCTCCCTGCATCCTCTCACTCTGGCTCACCAATCAAGCTGAACCTTAGCTTCCCTCCTTCACATATCCAAAGAAACTGACAAACCACAACCAGAACGGGAATCATCACTCTTGTTCCTTATGACCACATGGACTTTCTCTATTCTGAGTAACTGCTCTCCAGCTGTTGAGGCAAGGTCCTCAATGTCAGAGGTGCGGCGCTTCAGCTGAACTATATGTTCCTCATAGGTGTCTGCCTTTTCTTTCAGGGGATCAAACCGATCTTCTAGGAGGCCAATCTTGGAATCTATGGTAGTTATGCTTTGCTTAAGATTTAAAAACATAGAGCAAATGTGTGGTGATGTGATTATGCTGGTAGAATCATGGTAAGGGTGTGATGTCATCTGGAGTGTTCATGCCATGGTGTTCTGTTAGTGACAGTTGCTACCTGCGCTGTGGCTGCGTCAGCTGGGACGGCTCTCTTCTCTTTTTAATAAATGCATTGTGGAAACTACTATTACTTCCGTGCCTCGTCTTTACAGTGGCGACGGAGGACGGGATATTTGCCACTGCGATACTTGCCACTGCCACCTGCTTTTCTACAACTTGTGTGTCTTGTTTGCTGACTAGCCACTCAACCGTGAGTAAATTGTTTTTTTTTCTACTTCAAATGATCGAATATTACATAGATAGCCCTGCCCATTTCGTTTTTCGATCGTATATTTATTACATTTCTTGGATAACTTGGATCTATTTATAGACTGTCGCACAGCGCGTTGAGGTCGGGGAGGTCTTTGGCGCTCTTCGCTGCACCTCAACCTTCAGTGACTGAACAGTGTGTCCTGTGGTTCTGCTACTTCGTCACATTCCTGAGGCCCGCCACCCTATCCCAGAGCCTCATGGTCATGTTCAGCCATGCGTGGCAGTGGGCCTCAAATTAGATCTTAACCTGTTTGTTGTCACTTATCCTCATGTCCTGAGGCGAGGTTTTAGTGCAGAGTCTGCAGTCGCGGCGTGTCCCGTCCTGCAGGGGCCCCTTTAGGGGAAATGGCTCCTGTCTCTCCCTAGTCAGGAGCGTCCAGGGGCCACAAGAAATCTGGGTGTGATCCAGGTATCCAAGTCCGCCCATTTTGCTTAGCTTGCCACCATCATCCAGCCGTGGGTGCAGTGCATGGGAGACTTGCTGTGCTGGGAATGCCAGGGCATGCAGTACCACAGTGCAGGCAAATTCAGCATTAGGCCTGCACCCGGGTCTCTCCTCTCCCCAATGAAGAGACCAGCAGAAGCAGGCCCTTGGCACGGCCATAACACTAGACAGACCACTCACCACACAAGGTATCCGGGCAGGGGAAGCAGAGGCAGCAGGAGTCGCTCCCGCCAACTCAGGCAATCCCGCCCCGCAAATCTGGCAAATCTAAAGTGTGACAATGCAGACTGCCCCGCGGCCTCTCCTCGCCATTTAGCAGGAGTGGCACGTGTTAAGTTAATGAATCCCGAAATCTTGATGAATTAGGATTAATTTATTGAGTATAATGCACAAAAGGCCAGCACAGCATTAACAGCTCCGCACAGCTGCTGCATCCAGTAACAACCTCCTCAACTGATCACCGATGACACCTGGGGATTCCAAGTGTCATCAGTGATGCAGTACAAAGAGCACGAGACAATTAAAGGTATACAATTCAAATGTAAACACAACACATCTTCCCCCTTTAACATTGGAAAAATGACAAACGCATGCATAGTAAGAAAAATACAATTAATAAAAATATACTTGAGAGAAAATACAATTAATAAGAAGCATTCTTCCAAATACATTTACAAATATCCTTGACTTACAATTATCTTTGCAACTACTTCCTACTTCCTAAACATTAGAACACCATCCTTCCCACAAAAACATAAAAAAATAATGAAATAACTTTTTGTTATATAGTCATTAAGCTAAAAGGGTGGCTTAGTAACCCTACCAAAACTGTTAACAGAAATATCCTCACCACACGATGGAAGGTCAGGAATGGGAATATTTTCTGTGTCAATCACATCTGAAGAAACAGAAACATTTTCAACAACAAAATTATTCTCATAAGGACCATGAGTACTAGAATCAGATGAAATTTCATTCTCTAATGGAGCAATATCAACCAAATTTTCTGTTGGACCAGTTCCGGAAGGAAAGTTAACAGATGATTACCCTTCTAATGCAGAATTCATACTACTGTCCCAATCCAACCAATGGAAACTCCGAGTATCTTTGAAATCACTCTGACTCTCCAACCATTTGTCTACATTACCATTGAATTTTACAAACCTACCTTAATGCCAAACTCTACCATCTGACAACTTAACTGAATTCTTGAAAATTTCAACCACTCTTAATGGTGAATAAAATTTATTCTGACCTTTTTTCACTTTAAACAGTAACTTGACCCATACCAAATCTCCAACTTCAAAAATCATTTATTTTGTATTGTGTTTAGAATCATAAAATTCCTTATATTTATTTTGGTGTAACGTAATGTTAATCTTAACCTGTTCTGGGGACCACTCCAATAGTTTAGAATGTTTCATTCAACATTGGTTGTCTTTAGGAAACGGCTCAGGGCCCTTCATAATAGTACCCTGTGACCGTAGGGGTAATATGATACATCCAAGTCATTTTCTTAATACCAATAACCCAGTCCTGTCCTCTTAAATTAGCTAATTTTATCGAATCTTTTATAACTCTATTAAATCTCTCAACTTCGCCATTACCACTTGGGTGATAAATAGAAGTCACTTTATGCGTTATACCATTTCTTTTCAAAAACTCCTCAACCTTATGACACTTGAATTGTACCCCATTATCAGTAATGATGATCTTAGGTAATCCCTCTCTTTGAAATAACTCATCAATGAATTCCAGAACATTAGCCGAATCAGCCCTTTCTACTACCTTAATCTCAGGCAATTTTGAGAAATAATCTACAGCTACTAAAATATACATATTGCAGTCATTTCTATCATTCGGGCCCATAATGTCCAAACTTAAGGTTTCCCACGGCATTACACAACAAGAAACAGGACACAAAGGAGGAATAGTAATTTTTTGAGATTTATCCGAATTGAGGCAAATAGAACACAATCTCACTGCCCTTTCCACCTCAGGGTCAACTCCTGGCCACCAATATAAGTCTCTCAAGCATTTTTTTGTTTTCACAATATCAAGGTGCCCTTTATGACACAACTGAATAACCTTCCCTCTCAACTCTTAAGGCGGAATGATTTTTTCACCCCGCAGCATATTACAATCTCTAAGTGACCGCTTCTCACGAACTTCCCAAAATTGTTTCAATTCTTCACATAGCAATTTTTTAATAGGCCAACCATTTACAATACAACCCTTGACCTTATTCAGAAGTACGTCTTTAGTCATATATTCTTCCCATTCTTCGGGACTCAAGCTGACATTGTCATTATTAAGATCAATTCCAGCCACTTGGAAATCATCCCAATTTTCAGTAGAAGATTTCAAGGGTAAAGGTAACCTACTCAAACAATCCGCCACTTGATTCTTCACATCTGGAATATAAGATAAGGAGTATCTGTAATCCAACAGATGAAATGACATCCTAGCTATTCTCGGGGTAGCGTTTAATAATCCATCCGGAGAAAGTACTTTAACTAGGGGTTTATGATCACACCTGACTTCTACCTGCAAACCCCATATAAAACTCCTAAAATGTTCAAGTCCCCATACAACAGCTAACGTTTCTCTTTCTATTACTGAATATCTTTCTTCTGCAGGAGAAAGAGCTCTAGATGCATATGCAACAGCTATTTCTTTTCCACTCAATTCTCTCTGTGATAATACAACACCTAACCCTTTTTGACTGGCATCAGTTGTGACAATGCATGGTAAACAAGGGTCAAAACTTACTAACTCTTTGGCATCACATAATTCATTTTTTTAATTTCTTGAAATCCTCTTCTAATACGTCGGGCCACATAAATGCAGATTTATTTTTAAGTAGTTGACGCATTTTAAACGTTTTCTCAGAAAAACATTTAACAAATGTACCATAAAATTCTATCAGGCCAAGAAATGACCTTAATTCATCTTTATTTGTGGGTGAAGGAGCATTCCTTATGGCATTCACTAAATTCATCTTGGGTTTTATACCTTTGGCCGAGATTTCGTGACCCAAATAATCTAATGAGCCAACTCCAAATTTGCACTTGGACAGCTCTGCAGTAAGTCCCTTTTCTTTTAAAGTTTGTAAAATTGAACGAATTCTCTCATCATGTATATCTTTATTTTCACCCATGATGAGGATGTTGTCCTGAAAAAATAGTACCCCCTGCAGTTCATGAAGTACGTACAATTGTTTTCAAATCGCTGAACAAGATATTCCACCTTGTTGTTAACTGCCGATCAATGCTCCGAAATTATGACTCCGTTTGAAAACAAACAGTATTTTCCTTGATTACGGTGTGAAAACCATGGCACGCATGAGGTGTTTTCCTAGTCGGCTCCAATTTGTTAAGTTAATGAATCCCGAAGTCTTTATGAATTAGGATTAATTTGAGTATAATGCACAAAAGGCCAGCACAGCATTAACAGCTCCGCACAGCTGCTGCATCCAGTAACAACCTCCTCAACTGATCATCGATGTAACCTGGGGGTTCCAAGTGTCATCAGTGATGCAGTACAAAGAGCACGAGACAATTAAAGGTATATAATGAAAATGTAAACACAACAGCACGTCATTGGAAGCTGTTTAGAATTCCTTCCTTCCCCTTTCATTAGTTTGTACTAGATGATCCTCCTCCTCTCATTCTCCCCAAATCCATATTCTGATTTTGAACTAAACTCTGCCTCCTTGAGTTGTCTCACACGAATCACCTGATTTTCAGCCCTCTAGGAAGGGTTCTTCTCCTGTGAGCCTTATGTTTCCATGCTTGGGGTTCATTCATGGATCTAGTAGGGATGTATGACATTACAACGCATACTTTTACAATGCATACCTTTACAACGCATTTTTTACAATGGAACATCCATTACAACGCATTCCATTACAACACATTTTTAAAAACTACCCGTACAACGCATTCCATTACAACGCATACTACCTTTACAACGCATATCATTACAACGCATACCATTACATTGTATGTATGGTTAGTATTGGATAGTGTAGGGGTAAAAATTACTATTCTAACTCCGGGGGGGGTGCAACAGTAGGGTAAGTGTTGGATAGTGTAGGGGTAAAAATCACTATTCTAACTCAAGGGGGTGCAACAGTAGGGTAAGTGTTGGATAGCTCAAGAAGTGAATACATTATGAAAACACAGTTAAAAGCAGACAATATTAATGGAATAGTTGGCAGTTAGTCTGACTATAGTAGTCAATGAGCCTGACTAAGTCATTTTAAACGGGAGTCAGAGCTCGCCATGTAGACACAGATGCATCCTAGCTAAATGTTACCACTCCCCCTATGACCCTACAGAGACATGGGTAGGGTTGCCACTGCAAGGGGACAGGAATTACCAAACTGTAATGATGTGTAGCTGAGTCAGTGGTCCCAAAATGTGATGACCTTCAGTGGTAGTATTGCCCTCAAAATGTGGAAATTAAGTATAATCCGTTGGAATGTATGGAAATATGAAGTACTTATAAAATGTTGCTTCAAATATGACATAATGGAATTAATTAGTGAACTATAACTTTCTGTTACTCCTAGAAATTCTCACCAACTGCCATTTTGTGACAGTAGCCTGTATACTAGTTTTGAAAACTCTCTTTTGTTTTCTGTAGGTGGGCAGACATTGTTACTGACCTAAATACGCAAAATCCTGAATTCTTTGACATTAGACACACAGAAAGGGGCCTGCAGTATCGTAAAACGAAAAAGGTAAGCACAGTTGTTTTTCAGTCAACACCAAACTTACAGCACACAATTTTTGCATGCATTTTCGTGGGGATGTTTAGTGTATAAGGTAACCCAGTTATGCACTACACGCTTGGTTTGTATATGTAAAAAAAAAATCTCACACCGTGTTTTTTCCAGGCCTTACTAAATGAAGTCATAGTGGAAAACAGGCATGGAATTGTCAATGTGTGAAAATGGTAGAATCACAAAATTTTCATTTTTTATTTTATCAGGACAATACCATATGTTTTAAGTGTGAAATGCAAAACTTAAAATCGTAAAAGGGGCCTAGTACATTCGCAATGTTTGATTTGTATGTAATGTTTTTCTTGCTACAGTTTAGTTATTTTGTTTAAGTCAGGCAGAGTGGTATTTTAATATAGCATAAAATAGGTTGATTGTTGTAAACACTCTGGGTGCTTTGGTTTTCTGATTGTAATTCTAACATCCCCATGAACATTGAAAAGAACAAGCTAACAAACGACTAAAATGAATTTGCGAATTGCTTCACCTTATTCAACCTATCTGGCTTATAAAAAGGGTAATATTCTCAACTTTATAGCAAACACGAAGTGCAACACAATAGATTACCAGATTAGTCTAGATTTGACTGACCATCATGCCATTCGGTTTCATACCGTCACCCCCACTAACCGGCCAAAAAAGATTTCAATGGCAAACTAATAAGAACTTGAAAAGATCCATGAAAAAATCCCATTACACCACCTTTCTGTATGCCAGAGAACAATCACTCTTAAAGCTAAATATTTGACATCCCCAGCGCCTCAGAGGTTACTTGATGGAGACAACTATAGACCTCCTCAATGATCTAGCCCATCTCTTTCTCAGAAAAAGATTGGACAAACCAGTCAATCCATCATACTTCAGTGAAGTAAAAATCAGCAAGAAACGAATGAGGAGACTGTAAAGAAATGTGGAGATCAACAAAAAACAGCAAATTACATACAAGTCCTTACAAAAGCAGCTAAGGGAATAAAATGCTCAATTAACAGATGACCTAGAGCATGTTTCCTAACTATAACATTCTGCCCTAATCAAATTGATCCACAAAAGAGCTAGTCCAAGCTCAAAATCAATCATCTAAGTACTGAAAAATGTCCACCCTCATAATTTTATCCACAGTCACACCAATATAAAAATCTTTGAGATCACTATAGACAAAAACGTGAGTTTCTTTTAACTGGCAATAAACTGATGACTACAGATACATATCAGCTGCACCTTGTAGAGGCAATGTGTAAAGTATTTTTCATCTTTCAAACAGTGATACAGTAAAAACACAACATAAATAAAACCCCAAAACAACTTAGAAAAACAGAGTAAACTTTAATACATAAAATGACACCAAAAATCCATAATGTAGAACTGGCGTTATGAATCTCAGGTAAAAATAGTGCCCAAAATCCCAAAGCGCCACTGATTACTCTGGAGTGGGTCAAAGTCACTAGTTCAGGCCAGCTACGACAGAGCGTGGGTCAGATACAGGGACCATGTTTATTCTGGGGAAGAGTTTACCTTCTTAGATTCCAAGTCCTCCCAAGGAGTCTCAGTTGGAACATCACGTTGCCAGGAACCAATAGGAGATCATTGTCGGCGCAAAGAGCAGGTTGCAACTGGAAATTTGAGTTAGCAGTATATTCTGCAGCCGCTCTTTGGTGCAAAGAGCAGGTTCCCATTGGAACTTTCATTGGTGGAAAACACATAAATCGCAGCAGAAGCGAAGAGCCTGCTCACGGTCGCAAATAAAACCAAACATCTGTATTTTCAGCTAGAGCTCAGTTTACAAGCAAGAGGAATACACTCTAAAGCCAGCCTAGGGTCCAAGACCTAGGGGCATATCTTGGGGAACAGGACTCCAGCAGAGGCCAGCAGCAGTGCTCCGGCATGTCCAGTGTGTGCTGGTTATCTGGGCAGTTGCAGGGAAGGTCTCGGGAAGTTTGTTGGATATGTGTAGCTCAAATAGGAGGTCAGTCAACTGACCCTTGAAGTCACTTTTGGCGAGCGATCCATGATTCAAGGTAGACTGATCCAGCCTTCCTTCTTCAGACAGCAGGGCAGTCCGTCTTCTGAATCTTCCACAGTTCCAGGAGTGTTCTGATGAGAGGTTCTGAGGGTGCCACTTTAATGCATAGTGCCAGCCTTTGTGTCGTGGGCAATTCCTGGCCTATTCACAAACAGTTCTAGTCAGTTCTCCACTCTTCTCTGGGTTTGGCTCCAACCTGGCTCCAACCTCCTAGGGGGACAAAGACAAGAGCAAGCTTGGTGTTGCATCCCGTTGTGTGTGCTATCAGGGCCCTTTGAAGTTTAATCAGGGCAGGGCACAACTCTTCCCCCAGCCTCCTGGTTGGATTACCCACTCCCTCTACACCCAGGCCCTTTTGTCCCCTTATCACACCACAGGAGAGACATTATCAGTCATGTGACCCTGGACACTAGTGGACATGCGCATTTGGTTTAGGCAGAATAATGTCAACTTTCAGAATTGTAACTTAAAATCCAACTTTACCATTAAACAGGATTTAAAATTACAATTCAAATGAATATATCTGCTCCCAAACTGAGGTTTTCACTTATTAAGTGTAGTAAGATAACCAAGTGTTGGTCTATGGGAGAGGTAGCCTTGCTTCAATGAAAAACTACTTCAGGTGTTTTTCACTGTCAGAACATGTACACAAGTTCTACCTTTTAGTTACTATGCACCCTGCCATATAAACTGTTAGGGGTTACTTATAAGTATTAAAATATTAAAAAATAGACCTGTTTAATAAAAATAATTGCAATATATATGAAAAATAATAACAACACACCACACAGATATATTTTAATCTCACCACATAAAACCATGTTCAAATAATGATTGGCTATAACTATGTCTCAATTAAAAAGGAGAAATGTACAAGTCAGTAAAATTTGCTTCTAAAACAATGTTTGTAATTGTGCAAAATTGGTGCAAAGTAACAGTAAAGTGCTTCAAGAGTAACAACCAATGCTAACACAGTAGAGACAATGGCCCTAGATGAACTTGACAGATATTAAGGTAAAGTAACCTTTAAGGTAAATGAGTGCTGGAGATATTAATAGTTCTGTGGTTTTAAATTGATATAATTATATGTTTCCTTTGTTTTCCTCCTCCAACGTTCTTCTAGTATGTTTGTGGCTAAGTAGCTCTTACAATTTGCTAAGGGGGGGTGTTATGTATTGTAGTTGCATTTAAGTTGTAATATCCGTGTCCACATACTAAATGTTCATACTGGTAATGTATATTTTCATTGCATTAAGTTTGGTGTTCATTTAAGAGCGTGGAGTGTTTCACTGTGCCTCTATATTCTGGAACTCTTGATTGAGTGTCAGTTACTGGAAGACGTTGATTTACACTGTCCTGTTGGTACTGTGCTGCACAATAAAGTATCATTGTTAGTACAATGCATCTTTATTACACCAAGTTTCGATGATTGTCATAATGTAATAGTAGGTATAGTTATTGGAAGGTAATTTTATGTATGTTGTATATATCAAAATATTTTATGTAATGCAGCTCGGATGCGCTCTGTGAATACCATAAATAAATTCTGCATCTTCTATTTCTGGCTCTTGTATGTTGGGCTATTTTCTGGAAAAGGTCCAGGATATCAAAAAAATCCTGACACTAACACTGAATCCAATCAATCAATCAAGGGTTTGTAAAGCGTGACTACTCACCCATGAGGGTCTCAAATCGCTGGGAGGGTTTGAGGGGCTGATGGTACCTCTGGGTGTTGAGGAGGATCATTTGAAGAGCCAGGTCTTGAGGTCCTTCTTGAATTGAGTCACAGCGCGGTTAGCCTGGTTTGCAGGGCCAGGGTGATGCAGGTCTTGGCGGTAAAGTAGAAGAATGAACTTCATCCTGTTCTGGTCTTATGAATCTTGGGACGGAGGCTAGGGCGCCTTGGACAGAACTGAATACGAGTCAGTGGTACAGGTATGCTGGTCCTATGTTGTGGAGAGCTTTGTGTGAGGAGCTTGAAGGTGATTCTTTTGTTTCCGGTGGAGTTGTTGGGGGTGTTGCATGATGTGGCTGTGGTGGGAGATGTCAAGGACCAACTGGCAGCGGTGTTTTGAATAAACAGTAGTTTCTTGAGCTGTTTCTAGGTGACACCGGCATAGAGTGTGTGTTGCCCTAGTGTGTTGCCCTAGTCGAGTCTGCTGGCGATGATTGCCTGGGAGACCGTCTTTCTGGATACTGTGGGGATCCATCTGAATGTCTTTTGAAGTAGTCGGAGTGTGTTGTAGCAGGCTGAGGAAACTGCGTTGATTTGGCAGTACATTGTGAGGGACGAGTCCGGTATGATGCCACGGTTGCTTGTGTGGTCCAAAGACGTGGGAGGGTGTCCCAGAGCGGCCACAGTTGCTTGTGTGGTCCATAGACGTGGGAGCGTGTCCCAGAGCGGCTGGCCACCAGAAGTCGTCTCGGGCTGAAGGGGTGGGTCCCAAGATAGTACTTCAGTCTTGTCCGAGTTGAGCTTGAGACATCTGTTTTTCATCCAGGTGGCGACAGCGTTCATTCCGCTGTGGAAGGCAGTTTTGGCGGTTGTGGGTTTGTTGGTGAAGGAGAGGATCAGCTAGGTGTCATCAGCGTAGGAGACGATGTTGAGTCTGTGGCTTCTGACAATGGCTTTGAGGGGTGCCATGTAGACGTTGAAGAGGATGGGGCTCAGGAAGGAACCCTGGGGCACTTTGCATCTGATCTCTGTAGGTTCTGAGAGGAAAAGGGTAATCTAACTTGCTGTGTCCGGCCAGTGAGGAAGGAGTGGATCCAGCCCAGTACCATGTCGCAGATGGGTCCAGCGGACACAGGTGCAACCTTTGAGTCCGGGTAGAGGTCTTCTTGGCTGCATGTCGGTGGTCAGTGGCGATTCCTTGAAGATGGCTACTGACTAGCCAGAATGGGCAGCTCCAGCTTTTATGGATCTGGTGCTGGAACATCGGGTCAGCTGACTGACCACTTCAGTCTGTGGCTGAAGCCAGGCACCAGAGGCACAGTTCTCTCTTCATTAGCCCAAGGAGCAGCAGGTGCAGTCCAGCGGTTGGTGCAGCCTCTCTTGTTTAGGCCAGGGGTCATGAGGGCAGTTTTTTTCGTTTCTCTTTCTAGTCCAGGTGTGATCTGAGGCTCAGGGTGCTAGGGATGCCATATTTATACCCAGAAAATGCCCTGGGGGGATGTTGCAGACGCTAGTCAATGGGCTACCAGGATAGCCCCCACCCTGTGTTGACGTTCGGCTATGTGCATTTATCAATCCCAGAGTGCACTATTCTGCTCACTCTCAAAATGGATGAGCCCTTCCTTGGAGGTGAGGAGACTGGCAAACCACAATAGAATTTCAGAAGTTACCAAGGCTGGGATGTCAGCCTATAACTCTGCACTAGCTAGTGCAGCTACTAACTTGTCTACAGTAAAAATGACAATGTGGATTTTTTTACCTATAAGACAAATTAAAGTACATGTCCCACTAATAATATATAATTCCCTGCCTTAGGGCTCGGTAGGCCTTCCTCAAGGTAAACTTATATATGTTGTTAAGGGAAATGGGGGGCTTTGCCGTTGGTTTAAATGGCAAAGTTGAACTGGCAGTTTAAAAATGCCCTTCCAAGCTGCAGTGGCAGGCGGGGAGCGAATTTGTATCTTGTCATACTTAGGTTGGCACAATCAGCCCTGCTGCTCTGGATAGACCCTCTAACTAACATGCCCTGAGTACCCCTGGTACCATGTACTAGGGACTTACAGCTAAGTTAGCTTATGCCAATTGGAGGTCGTCAATTCAACAAAGAATTTGTAAGGGGTTTGAACACTGGCACTAAGGTCTGGTTAGCAGGCCTCCATGCATTCTCGGAGTCGACAAACCAGCAGCATCAGTCAAAACCTTTGGGGGTGTTCATGCAAAAAGAAGTGTTTCCTTACAGTATTGTTCTGCAGTAGGTTCATGTTTCTCATTTTGTTGCATTGTAGTGGAAGCTTCAATGGTTCTATGTTTAGGTTAGTGTTAAGTGTCATTAGGATGCAGTTCAGTACCTTGCTTGATGCCCTGAAGAACCTTTTGAGAACGGCCAATTAGTGTCCTTAAGATGCTTTGCAGTTTGGATTGATTGTTTCCCTAAGCTGCAGTGTGAGTTACTGTCTCTGGGATGCTATTCAGTGTTCCTAGGATGTAATGTGGTGAGTTACAGTACTATCATGCAGCGCAGTGTTGTTGATTTGTGTGCAACATGGTTAAATAGTGTCTCTACCATTGAGAGTAGTGTGGTGCTCAAGCATCTCTAGGGGCATTATAGTTTTAGTGTCCTAAGTATGTAGTGTAATATCCATAGAGTGCAGTGCAACATGGAGGATTACAGTACATTGGATAACGCATGGCAAGTTACGTCCTCTGCTGTGCAGGGTTAATGTGATGAATCATTTTCCATATGATGCTGGTCATTGCAGTGAGCTAGTGACCCTAGTGGTATAATGCAGTGGAGTGGTGGCCCAAGGATTACAGTTCAATGCTGTCAATGTGTAAATATGATAGTCTTGTGAGTTAGTGTCATATTGATGTGGTAAAATGTGCTGTTATAGTCCTTACAATGCTTTGAAGTAGTGTGCAGTGTGGTGAATTAGTGACCCTTTTTAGACCCACAATGTATTTGGTATCCTATAGTTCAAACCTAGCCAAAAGGCAGTGAAGTGCTCTACAGGCTCAAAGATAAGCAAAAAGTCAACAAGTGATAGCTGAAGTATGTGGATGGTTAATGCATTGTGATGTAGCGATTTTAAGGAGGTGATTCTTCAACTCTTTCCTAAAATGACGGATTGGGATGTGGCTCCTAGCTATTGCCAGTGGCTGAGATTATTTCAAGCATTCCATCCATCACCTTGTTGTTTTTGCATTTCCTAAATTGTAGCCATGTTGGGGTGGTCCTGATGGATAGAGGGATGTTGTTCCAGATCCATGGTATGTGTATGTATATGGTATAGTATTTTAATCTACTGGTTGGCCTTAAAAGCCAGGTTTTGAGAAGCTTTCAGAACCTAAGTTTATTTTAATTCTTATGATGCTGCAGAGGGGTTCCAGGCTTGGGCAGGCTGGAAAGAAAACCCCCCTCTCTTCTTGAGCTTAATTTTGGGACTGAGTAGCAGCCCTGCATCAGCAGATTGAAAGGCCTTGGAGTGACAGTAATGTAGGATTCTGGTTGAACTATGCTAAGGGCTAGAGCCATAGAAGGCTGTATGCACCAGAACCAATATTTTGAACAGAGCCATTCTTTGATCGGCAACCTGTAAGGCTCCTTCAGATAGAGAGAATTCGGAGTGCGTTGAGGGATCCTAAGTAGTAGCTGAGCCATTGCATTCTGGAGCTCCTGAAGCTTTCTGGTCGAGAAACTGTGTTGGCCCGGGTACAAAACATTGGTATAATCAAGATGAGATGTGATTAGCGCATGAATAGCTGTTAAAAAATATTGTGTGGTAATGTAGCAAAACAAAACACAAGCCCATCACCGCCGCTATCTGCGGCTTAAAGGTCAATTTCTGGTTTAGCTTAACTCCCACATTTGAAACTACAGTAGCCAAAGGGGGATGCACAGGGCATCTGAAAGAAACAGGTTAGTGTTAGATTCCTTACCTTAGAATATCCCCAGGCGTCAGACTGGATCCGGAAAGTTTTGCGTAGCAGTACTCATGCGCGTCGGTAGGCGTCGTCTGCGGCTCCGCGTGCGTCGTCGGCGTCGTGGTCGCCGGGATGACGTCGGAGTACTTAGATGCCGCCCTAGCGCGCTGACGTCAGTTCTTGTACATAGCTTTCGGCGCCAGGAACGCAGAGCCATGCCAGAGACCGACACTGTTGCCATGAAACTAGGGCCCTGAAAGGGATGTCCTTAACCCTAGATATTGTTACATAATTTATCGTGCAACCTACAGGTCATAACCTATAACCCTGGTTTTATAGCCCAGTAAGTATTTTCTTATTCTAAGACTGGCAGAATATGCTCCGCTGGGTTGTATTAACATCTTATTTTGAAAAACCAAATGTTCGAGGCATGTGTGCTGTAGATACATATGCTTAGCATACACCTGCCTTTCTAATGTTGGGTTCGGATGTTTGCAAGTTGTTTCTCTTCGAAGAAGTCTTTCCTGGCACAAGGTAAGGTGATAGTGTGCATGGTTTGGATGGGTATCGCTGCGCTCCGGTTTGAAAACCGTTCTCCGGGTTCCCCCTGGTGCGTAATCCACTCTACCTTCGGTGGTATTGCTTCCCTACGCGTTTCCCTGTTCTCCGCGTATCGATTCGATCGACAAACTCCATTTTCAATGGAAAAGCTTGTGGGCGGCCGACAGGCCTAGGCGTGTCGGTCCAGCCTTTTGCAGATGGAACAAACTCCATTTCAATTCTGTCCTGGGAGCCATGCCAAATATTCCCTCACCAACCTACATCAAGTTTATAACTTGTTCCTGTCTCTTGAGCACAAGGAGGAAGACTGCGACGCTTGTACGTCTTTTCAGTCCAAGAAGTCTCTTCGTGATCCTATGGCTCGACGACAAGAGATGCAGCGCCAAAGCAACCAACACACTCCGGATATCTTTGGGGAAGAATCCGATCAAGAAGAGATCGAATCGTCCGCCGCAGAAGAAGAGGCCCTCTCCTTTCCTGAGTCAGGTTCCGAGCTCGATCTGGAGTCCCAAGATGTGCTTCCGGGATAGGGTGCAGTGAGTACCGGAGACCCTTTCCCCTAAATCCTGTTCCAAAACTCATAATACTATGGCACCACTTCTGCCTTGTTGGCCAAGGTCGGCATCGAGACAGTGTTTCTGACGCCCCGCCCCTCTGCACCGAAACAAACTGTCAAGCCTTCCAGCTCGGGATTTAGTCGGCCAAAATTACCTTCAGATCCTAAATCAAGCTCAAAGACAAGTCTGGTTTGGGGCTGAAACCCTCCACTTCGGAACACAAACATGCTTCAGAGCCGAAACCCTCTGTTTCGAAACACTAACACTCTTCGGAGCCGAAACATTCCTCTACCTAAGAAAAGTCGTTTTTGAAGCCAAAATCTATAGGCACTGTTCTCGAGCCTCCAAAACCAATTTTAGACGTCCTTATGGCCAAATTGGATCTCAAACACAAAAAGATTTATATTAATCCTGATACTCGGCATATTTTGGCTAAGACTCCAGCAAAACACAAGCTTCCTGCAGAAGACGCTGCTGATAACATTCCCTTAAAGAGGAAGAAGGACATAGCTAACAGCAATGTTTTCCTGCCCGACAATCCTCTCCATCACCACCATCTTCTCCACAATTAATTGAAAATCCATTACACCTAACACCTCAGGGATCTCCACATACTGTTCCAGATGTGGAGCAGGGAGAAGAAGAAGAAGATACTCCCTTGCCTGCAGACCCAGGGAATGATTACACCATTGACCCTCCAGAAGACAATGAGCCAGACCTCTATCCTGCTAAGCTATCATCACCAGATGATAATATGGCTTATCAACAGTTCATTGCTATAGCAGCAGAGCATCATGGGGTACCATTACATAAAGAAACATTAGAGGAGGACTGTTTATGTGAAACGGTCAAGTCAAACACTCCCTATGCTTAAAGGCAGGATGAGGCATGCAAATGATATCTTTAAAGACCCTGTCAGAGCATGTATTTTAACTCTAAGAGTAGATAAAAAATATAAATCCTCACCATCAGATCCTGTGTTTATTAGGGGACAATTACCTCTTGACTCCTTAGTAGTGTCCAATGCTCGCAGACGAGCTAACTCGCAAACCTCTGGGGATGCACCTCCCAGAGATAAAGAATACAAACTTATAGATGCCTCTGAAAAACAAGTGGCTGTTGAAGCTGCTAACCACTGGTGCATCGCAATACACAGGACCTACTAGCAAGATACGACAGGGCACACTGGGATGAAATGGAACAACTGCTCCAATATTTTCCAGATGAATACAAGACTAAATCACAGCAGTTAGTTGAAGAAGGGAACCTCATCTCTCACTCCTTAATCAGATGTTGAAGTACTGGGTTTTTCGGAACCCAGCGGTGCCAGGGGTACACCCTAAGACTTCGAGTCCTTCCTGTTTCAGACTACAGAAACACAGAGTCTTCTAGGTGAAGTCAAAGATCGAGTGTATTGGCTGCAGCCAGTAACAGGTATCCTAGAAGTACAACACGGTGTATATTCTCAGGAGACTGCTCAAACTTACAAAGCTAGCCATCCCTTTTATACAAAATATTATGCTTTAGGCAAACATTCCTTATTTTACAGTTGACCATTCACATATTTTCACTACAAAGAAAAAGTAGAATCATGATGACAAGCTTATTTTCAGTTTGTCCAGCCCACAATAAATTATCCGGCAAGGCTCAACATTTTCCATCAGATATCGGCGGACCCCTAATAAAAACGGGTACCTCCTCCTCGTAAAGCTGGTCATAAAGTAGGAAACAGGGACAGGTGTGTGTAAGATTAGGCGTGGTTAGTGTGCGATGAAAGGTTTATGGCATGTTGTGCCTTGATACTATCTCGCTCGGCCACTGGGAGAGGAACTGACCGAACAGGTTTGGCCTTGGTCAGTGTTGTCAGCTTGCCCAGGTCGTGCAGGAGTCAGCAAAGGTGTACGTGTCCTTCAGACTCGTTTTTGGCCTTAGTCACTGGCCTATGTGAGGGCAATCACAAAATGGAACCCGAGGGTTCAGGACGGAATCTTTGGTTTCAAGCTGAAATCGTCACTCGAATATGACGAAAATGCTTGTGCATAGTATACTAGCCATTCTCGGTCTGCTGATATCAAAATCGTCATGATACGACGATGTTTATAACACAGGTCCAGAATTTTCAGTACCACAATGTGCTTTAGACGCAGCAGATACTGCAGCTAGAGGGATCAATACCAGCATTCTCCTTAGAAGGCATTTATGGATTAGAAACTCCGGGTTGAAGCCTGAGGTTCAACAGTCCATTTTAAACACTACCTTTGACAAGGAACATCTGTTTGGTCCTGTAGTAGACCAATCCCTAGAAAAGATGAAAAAGGACATGAGGTGGCAAAATCCATGGGAGCTCTCTGGTCCCCATCCAATAGAGGCTCCTTTCCCCGCTCATTTTACAGAGCAGGGTCCAAAACAACATCATCCGACCCAAATGTTTCCTCTTACTAAGGCAACAACCAATCCTTTCCCTCCAGAGGTATCTACAGAGGAGGATATAGAGGAAACAATTCCAAAGGTAGGGGTAAAGGCGCCACACCACGTAACATCCCTTCCCCTAATAAACAGTGACTTGCCCACACTTCCCCCAATCACTAAGCACCTGTCGGGGGAAGACTTCAACAGTTTCTCCCCATGTGGTAATCTATAACAACCGACAAATGGGTGCTCGACATTATCCAACATGGTTATTGCTTGGAGCTCACCTCCAATCCACCAAACATTCCACCTCATGTTCACAAACTGTCGTCAGACCATTTACAGTTACTCAAACAAGAGGTGCACTCTCTCTTATAAAAAGGGAGCCATAGAACCAGTTCTGTTTCAGTACCAAGGTTCAGGGATTTACTCTCTTTATTTTCTAATTCCCAAAAAGGACGGTTCCTTAAGACCAATTTTGGATCTCAGAGAGTTAAACCACTACATTCTATCAGATCATTACCATATAGTAACGCTTCAACAGGTTCTTACTCTCCTACAGCAAGACAATTTTTTTTGTCCATACTGGACTTAAAAGACGCATATTTTCATATTCCCATTCATCCAGTTCATCGCAAGTATCTCAGATTTGTGATACCAGGCAAACACTATCAGTTCAAAGTACTTCAATTTGGAGTAACTACAAAATGCCTAGCATTAGTAGCAGCTCATCTCAGAAGACAACAAATTCATGTCTACCATATATGTAAGACTTATATCACTGCCCTTTCTGCTCCATTATTGTATGTTGTCTAATGCTTAGTTGGCTGTGGGTCCTCCTGGTCATCTATACATTTTATATATCAACTTTGAATCTTTAGAAGTTATAATTTGTATGTTTGCTAGCACAATCTCCTAACGTTCATTAACTGTCTATTGTTAAACGTCCTGCAGAATCTCGTTCCTCTGTTTGTTATGTATATATTTTATATTGCTATTGTTCAAATTGACAAATTTGAATGTGTGTATACCACCTTAACCATTTATGTTCTTTTATTGTAAAGTGCTCTGATACCCTTATGGGTCACGTTCGCGCTATATAAAACTTTATAAATAAATAAATGTTTTCACTTCTTGACAACTGGCTCATTAAAGCCAGTGCATACCAAAAGTGTTTCCAAAACACTCAGACCAATCTACACCTACTCTACCAACTGGGTTTCACGGTCAACATTCAAATGTCTCACCTACAATCTTCACATGTACAATCTTATCTAGGAGCCACTCTCAACACTTCCACCAGAATTTCCAATATCCAAACTCTATTGCTGCAGTACCAAACCTTGCCAGCCAGGACTTTCATGCGGCTACTGGAAATGATGGCGTCATACATTGCAATTGTACCTCATGCAAGAATACACATGCGCCCATTACAAGAATGCTTAGCACGTCAGTGGAATCAGTCACAGGGTCAATTGATAGATCTAGTGTTGGTGGGCAGCCGCACCCATCGCTCACTGCAGTGGTGGGACCCGCAAAATGTATCAAAACGGTGGCCTTTCATAGACTCTGTTCCACAAGTTGTGCTAACAGTAGATTCATCTCTCGCAGGTTGGGGTGCACATCTCCATCATTACCCAATTTAAGGTCTCTGGTATGACTAACACAAATGTCTCCACATCAACTATCTGGAGCTTTTAGCAGTGTTTCTAATGCTGAAAGCTTTTCATTCTCATCTCGCAGGCAAAATTGTCCTAGTCCGCGCAGACAACATGACAGCAATGTACTATGTGCAAAAACACACTCTCCAACTGTCACGCCTGTCTCAAACAATTTAGAAATGGGCAATCCATCACAAGATTAACCTTCTGGCAGAACACGTCCGGGGAGTGAACAATCAAATTTCCGACCTCCTCAGCAGAAGGAGACAGCAAATACACAAGTTGGAACTTCATCCCCAAGTTCTCCTTCCATGCTTTCTACAATGGAGATACCACAAATCAATCTCTTCGCCACAGTAGACAAAGCACAATGCCCAAACGTCGCCTCAAGGTTCACACACCCTCTCTCCAAAGGCAATTTCCTATGGAAGAATTGGTCTGGGATATTTGCGTATGCTTTTCTGCCTCTCCCACTTCAAACATCACTCACACTGATTTTGGTAGCTCCCATATGGGCCCGTCAACTGTGGTACACCACCCTGTTAGAGCTCTCTGTAGTTCCAAATCAAAAGCTACATCTCACCTCCAGTCTCCTCACTCAGAACCATGGAGAAATCAAGCATCCAAATCCCAAGGAGTTCAACTTAGCAATTTGGCTCCTGAAGTCATAGAGTTTGGATATTTAAATTTGCCATCAGACTGTAAGACTATTCTGAAAGCAGCTAGAAAACCCACTACCAGATCTTGCTATGCATCAAAATGGAAAAGATTTGTTGTTTACTGCAATAACAACAACATTCTACCTCTAGATGCTTCTGTTCAGAACATTGTCTGTTACCTTCTAAACTCCCAGCAATGTGGGCTAGCTTACACATCTATTTGGTTGCATCTTGAAGAAGTAACTGTGTATTTACAAAATATCAGCATTTGCTTTTGTTCAAAGTTCCTATCATCACAACCTTTATGGAGGGTTTAAAGAGAGTTATACCACCAATAATTCCACCAGCACTAATGTGGAATCTTAATGTTGTGCTAACAAGACTTATGGGTCCACCATTTTAACCACTAAACAAGTGTTCTTTACAGTTTCTCTCATGGAAAGTTGCATTTCTAATTGCAATCACTTCATTAAGAAGAGCCGGTGAGCTACAGGCACTAATCGTAGAAGAGCATTTCTTTCAGCTCCATGAAGATATGATAGCTATTCGCGCCAATCCCAAATTCTTCCCAAACAGGTTTCTGCTTTCCATATTAACCTATCAGTTGAGTTACCTGTGTTCTTTCCTCAACATGATTCAGTAGAAGAACAAGCTCTTCACACACTTGATGTCAAAAGAGATTTATTTTATTATATCATTTACACCACCTTCCAAAGGCAATCCTATTTCTAAATCTGTCATTTCAAGGTGGATTGTTAAATGCATTCAAACTTGCTACTCAAAAGCTAAAAAAACTTTAACTATACCCCCAGAGTGCATTCCACTCGCAAAGTAGGGACATCTATGGCCTTTTTAGTTAACATTCCTATAGCTAACATTTGTAAAGCAGCAATGTGGTCTACACCACACACATTTAACAAACAATATTGTGTGGATGTACTAGCACACCAACAAGCCAGTGCAGGGCAGGGAAGGCTGAAAATACTTTTCCAGGCAACTTCAACATCTACTGGTTAGCCACCACTTTAGGAGAATACTGCCATATAGTCTATGCAAAGCATGTGTATCTACAGCACACATGCTTCGAACGGATTTTGTTACGTACCCAGTAAGCATCTGTTCTTGGCATGTAGAGCTGTAGATTCAAATGCGCCCACCCTCCTCCCCGGAAATACAAGTGCTAGATAGATTCAAAAACTCTTTCAATCTATGTGTTACTATTCATCAACTTATTCAGTGACAAGCTACAGAAACAGATGGATTTGAGGAGTGGGTGGTGGTCATGCCCTGTTTGATTTCCAACTCATGCAGCCAGCCCAGGAATAATAAAAAAAAGAATCCTCACTGACAGATCCATGCTGTACAATTCTTCTGTTTTCCAGCAGCCACACCCAGGTGTGGCCAGCACCGATCGGAGTTAGGGGGTGGGGCGGGAGGGGGGAGGACGAATGAGGTAGGGGAGGATGTTGGAGGGGGAGGGCATAGGGGAAGGGGCTATGAAAAAATACATTTAAAACCTACCTTTTTGGCACTCAGACACTGACTGGAGAACTGGGCATGTTCTCCACGTAGCCTTCAATGCAGCCTGCAAGAAGAACATGCAAATTGCACAAGACTGATTTGGACTGCCCGAGAGAGCTGCCCAAGCTGTCATTGACTCTTTAGGAGGGTGCTACCACTTCTCCCTCGCCCCTCACGCAAAGCAGTGTGCGGGTACCTAATTCTGATTGCAAGAAGGGAAACCTGCAAATTATGGACTCAAACCTCTGTGCAGTCCTGGCAGGCATGGAAACAGTCTGTGGTCGTCTTTGAAAAGATGCACAAGTGGGAAACACTGTGGGAGGCGGCTGTTGGGGTTTGCTGAAGCTTTCGGTAAACCGATCTGTCTAGATTACAACTTCTCATAGCAGTGGGCCTAAGAAGCAAGTTGTACCTGAGGTAGCCCAGTAATTCGTTATTGCTAGAAGAATGTCCAATCTGCCAGGCACATGAGTTTCGAGAGGTGCTTATCATTAAAGATTGGAGATAGTATGAGGATTGAGAAAAACAATTAAAAAAAGCTGTAGGCAAAAGTAGGAGTAAATAAAATGCAAATAACACAAGTTATTATCATTTTATTTTCTGTGTCTTTCACTGCAACAAAGCAGTGGGGAGACCCTCCTCCGCTTTAGTGGAGGAGACGCCACTGACCATGCCAAAGCTCGCTGTGACAAGCCAGGGGAGTGATGATGGGAATGGACTTGGGCTTTGAGGCGAACCATTTGTGCAAGTATAGAACTAGTACTTCATTTATCCTTTCAGAATATTAATTCCAGTTTCTGGTTTCTATTCCTTCAGGCTGACCAAGGGCATGTATTGACTCTAGGAGTGAATTTCCTTTATACTGCAGGTTGCTGAACTTATAGGGACAGAGAAGGAAATTGGAACATTTGGGGCGTGCTCTACACAGCAATGATGGGGTCCCAGTGTCATGGAATTCTCTTCCAGGGGATCCTCATCAATAGTCAAAAGCACTGAATATTCCAGCCCATGTGCGTATATATATATCTGTATATATACATATACACATATATATATATATTCTCATACCAATGCAGCTCCCATCTAGGAGGCTAAACAATGCAATAACACACATAAAAACTGTATTTGCAAACATATAAAAACACAAGCGGTCAAGTAGCACCTGAACTCTGTTTTTAAAAGAGTAAAACTCATGACGAGTAAACTGCAAATAAAGTTGACATTGTTAGCCTACAGGCTGCATTGTAAACCAATAGCATAGAAAATTAAAGCATTTTCACACAAAAACTGACACCGTGCCTTTACGGCAGCCTTGACCCCTAGCTTCCCATCATGCCTCAGGTGTGACAGTTAGGTCAGTTGTTCTTTCAGCTCTTCCTTTTTTTGACTTTCTGTCAAAAAATATCAAAAAAATTCTAGTTTTTCTGCTTTCACTCTTAAGTTTTTTGCCTTAGAGTGAAAGGGACACCTTTTTTGATTTCCAAAAAAGGTTTCTTTTCTTCAGAAATGCCATCTTTATTTGACCCTTGTCCTGCCTTTGGCAAGAAGAAGTCCAGATCAGATATACACCCTGTGTGTATTCTCTGCCTCCCTGAGTCGCACTCTTTTAACAACTACCATCATTGTAAGAAGTTGTCGAAAAGGACCATCAAGGACAGGGAGAGGATTAACCTTTATGGCCTCTCTGAAAGAGGTAGGTCTCCTGTTAGGCAGCAGAAGAAAAGAACTCGGTCCACGTCGAGAGGAAAAGTTCCCACCTGTTCTCCATCGGGATGGACGATGAAGCTGCCGACAACGAAGAAATCGGCATTGACGACTTCGTGATGCCGGTGCATCATCAAACATCGACAATGAAATCATCGTCGACAAAGGTAACAGGTCCTCCGTTGATGTCAACCAGGCGACGTTCAACGTCGACAGACAAGTCTCTGTTGA
Organism: Lissotriton helveticus; assembly: GCF_964261635.1. Classification (NCBI taxonomy): domain Eukaryota; kingdom Metazoa; phylum Chordata; class Amphibia; order Caudata; family Salamandridae; genus Lissotriton; species Lissotriton helveticus. The sequence goes on from NC_136069.1 coordinate 818,145,586, forward strand.
CGCTGGGTAGGCGATCGACGTTGAGGCACATCACTCCGTTGTTGTATTATCGCCGATCGACGTCGGGGCACATCATTCCTTCGTCGCCTCATCATCGACGTCGAGGCGCAGGTCTCCTTCGAGATCAGTCCAGAGATATTCGACGTCGAGGCACAGGACACCTCCTTCGACGTCGAGGCAGAAGTATCCGTCGAAGCCAGGCCAAGGATCTTCGACGTCGATTCACCACACTCTGTCACCGACGTGGAGGCAGAAATCTCCGTCGTCGGCAGGTCAACGTCGAGACACCAGTCTTCAGAGCAGGGGCGGCGGACGTCGAAGCATGACACTCCGTCGGCATCGGGTAGACGTTTGACGTCGAGAGAATGTTCGGCTGCAAGGTTAAGTCCTCCTTCCAAGAGGAGAAATTCTACGTTGAGGCAGACGTCTCCGTTAAGACGACAATCTGGCAGAGGCACTCCCGATCTGAGTCGAGGCACCCATCCAAAGAAGCTTCACACCCAGTAAGCCTGTCCTCGTCACCATCACCGACATCTAGAACAGGCTCTCCCAGTTCTCACAGAGGAGCAACATCAAGATCCCCGGAGGTGGTGATCTCGACGTCCAGCAGTCCAGCGTCAGGGGGACACCAAGATTCCCCAACCGGGCCTGCACAAGAAGAGGTGAACTCCCTTCCTCCTGCACAGTCTCCTGAGAGGCGAGAGAGGCACAGATCGCCTTCCATCCATCTGTCACCACGATGGAACAGTCCGTTGCATCACTGGTCCACTGCTACAGCCACAGGGGAGCAGCATTACTCAAGCCCTCTTCACAGATCTCCGTTGGCTCGTCATGTACAGGCTGTGGATAGAGAACGTTCTCCTTCAAGAGTCAGAGCTCGCAGCCGCACTCCTGCGCACTCACACAGAAGGAGATCTGGAAGCAGGAGGAGGACACACAGATCTCCAACTCTGTCCTCTTCTTCCACTCTTACGTCCCACAAAGACTACTCGCCTACTCTGAGTGACAGTCCACCGTCGAGGGTCTCTACGGTGGATGATGTCTACACTTTTCAGGACATTCTTGGTAGAGGGGCGACGAAGCTAGGCATTCCTATGCCGACTTGTCAAAGAAAGTCCTCTGTCATTTTTGAGACTCTACATCAAAGGGCAGCATCTAGACCTCTACTACCATTTATTCCAGGCCTCATAAAGCGAGTGATGGACATCTTTCTCACACTGGCGAGTGTTAAGACCGCTCCAGCGAGAATCTTACGAAAGTACAGATCACCAGAGGACGATCCACTCTTCCTCAGAGCTGATCCTCCCCCGGATACTGTGATAATTGATGCGTCAAAGAAGACCCATGCTGTCGCTTCCTCCTCTACTGTTCCATCAGATAAGGAGAGTAAAACACAAGATTTGTGGGGTAGAAAGGTTTGTGGCACTTCGGCCTCTATGTTGAAGGTCTCCAATGCATCGGCTCTCCTGGGCCGCTACGACAGATCTCTGTGGGACTCACTGCAGATATTCACTGAAAAGTTGCCGCAGGAGATTTTGAAGAAATCTTGCAAGAGGGCAGATTGGTGTCTAACCAGGTTATCAGCGCTGCGGCTGATGGGGCTACTCTTTCGGCTCATGCTTATGCGTATGGGATATGCGAAAGAACATCTTGGCTCTGACTTACAGCGCTCAAGCCAGAAGCGCAGTCACGCATCCTGAATCTTCCCTTCTCCGGTTCCTCTCTGTTTGGGGCTCACACGGATGAAAACAGAACTGGACACACTGAAGACAGTGGGCCTCGAGAACAAGAAGGAATTCCCCAAGAGATTCAGGCCTTACAATCGGCGATCCTCCCAACAGAGGTAAACCCCTCATTGGCAGAAACATCAGGTTTAACAAGGTCAACAAAGATCTCAGTATCGGGGCAGACATTCCTCCAGAGGAGGAAACCAGCGTCAAGGTAACAACTCCGCCAAGACGCAGACAAAGCAATGAGTGCCCTTTTCCCCCATCCGCGTTCACCACTCTAGTGGGGGGGAAGTATCGCAAATCATCTCGAAGAGTGGCGAGCTATCACGAAGGATCGGTGGGTGTTAGCTTCGCTGCAGAATGGGTACGCTCTACGTTTTTGACACCATCCTCCCTCAATCGCACCAGTTCCATCATCGTGTCACCAACTGATGCTCTTACAGAGAGAAGTTACCGCCCTTCTCAGAAAGTCAGCCATCAAGAAGGTGCCAGTTTCTCAAAGAGGGAGAGGGGTTTACTCAAGATACTTCTTGGTAAAGAAGAAGGGTCGAAAGGAAGAATGCAGACACATTCTGGAACTGCGGACACTTAACCAATCAATCAGAAAGGAGAAGTTTGGCATGTTGGCTCTCCATCAAATATATCCACATCTCGGGCAGGTGTTCCCTGGATCTACAAGATGCATACTTTCATGTTCCGATCAATCAGCATCACAGACAATACCTAAGATTCCTGGTGGGATCCTCTCATTCCCAGTTCAAAGTACTGCCCTTCAGGTTGAAGTCAGCCCCCCGGGTGTTCACGAAGTGCATGGCGGGAGTGGCAGCCACACTGCGACGCAGAGGCATCTTCGTGTACCCTTACTTGGACGACTGGCTGCTGAAAGGCCCTTCTCCAAACATCTTGAGGAGTCATTTCCCGAACTGTCTCGAGCTTTGTCACCGCCTGGGCCTGCATGTGAATTTCGACAAATCAATTTTACTGCCAACACAGAGAATACATTACTTAGGTGCTCTGCTAGACTCCAAGGTTGGAAAAGTGTTTCCTTCGGAGGAGAAACAGTGTTCCATCATACAGAATTGCAAGCTGGTTCTGCGCAACAGAAGGCTGCCTGTTCATCGGATTGCCCCCCTTTTAGGGTCGATGGCATCATTCATCTTCATGGTTCCCAATGCCAGACTACGAATGCATCCTCTTCAGAAGGATCCGGAGGACAAGTAGGACCAACAGACAGCTCGCTGGGACGAAAAAATAAGGCCTAGATTCATCAACCTAAATTGCGCTCGCAATAGCTGCGAAACAGCTATTGCGATCGCAATTACGGCTCCCACAATTCATCAAGCAAAATTACAGTAAATTGCGAATTTGCAAAAATTTCTTCGCAGAATCAATGTGGAACCCCCATAGCGAATCGGTAACCGCGAATTCCCACTGATTCTGCAAATTAATTTGCGAATTCGCAAATAATTCGCAAATCCAATTCATCAAACATCGCAAATTGCGAAAAACCACAAAATCACTAAATGCGAGTCGCAATTTAAGGAGAAGTTAAACCAGGTGGTATCCATGAAGTTCAATTAAAAAAAATAATAATAATAATTCAAACAGGAAAAATGGGCGGAGCAAAACAAACCCACTTAAGGAGACACAGTAGGAGCATGAGGACATTCACAATGCCAGGTCTATACATCGTGGCAAGGCAGCTGAGGCTCCAGGCTGCAGCCCGGAACCAACGCAGGATCCAGGAGCGCATCTTCCGGCTGCGGATAACACTCCGGGGCCAGACTGAAGAGGAGATATACTCCATATACAGGCTGAATGGGGCAATGATAACCAAGCTCATCCGAGACCTTGACCCCCTGATGCAGCACCCAACAAGGAGGACCAATGCCGTGCCCACCCATGTCCAGGTCCTGTGCCGCCTGCACCTCCTGACCTCTGGAAGCTTCCAGGGGATAGTTGCAGTTGCAGGGGGGATCTCCCAGAGCACACTGTCATGCTGCCTGCGGAGTTTCCTGGACCCCATGCTGACCCGGATACACCATTACATAACCTTCCCAACCACTCAACAGGACTTAAATCAAACAAAGCTTCACTTCTATAACATTGTGCAATTCCCCCATGTAATTGGATGCATTAACTGTACCCACATCCACATCGGTCCACCCGCTGAGACAGAATACATGTACCGGAACCGCAAGTCCTACCACTCACTCAACATCCAGATGGTCTGCATTGCAAAGACAATCATCACCGACATAGTGGCCCAATACCCGGGGAGCACGCATGATTCTTTCATATTCAGGCACAGCGGCATACACAACCGCTTGGCCAGGGGTGACTTTGGCGAAGGACACCTCCTAGGTAAGTACACATGCCCACATACAGTACGTCAATCCCATGTAGCTGCGCATGACAGGCACTGACCCTCTGCTCCTTTCCTTCAGGTGACAGCGCCTATGGCCTCCGTGAGTGCCTCCTCACCCCATACCTCAACCCTGCCTCACCACAAAAACGGCGTTACAATGCTGCGCACATTCACACCAGGAATGTCATTGAACGGACATTTGGGATGTTAAAGAGCCGATTCCGCATCCTACATAAGACTGGTGGGGCCCTCAAATACCAGCCTGAGGTCTGCTGCCGCATCGTGGCCGTGTGTGCCATACTTCACAATATTGCTATCAAGCGGAGGATACCTGTGGAGATCTCTGGCAGTGAGTCGGAGGGGGACAACCGCCCATCTGCACATGTGCTTCATGCACGCGGGGAGAATCCTGCTGAAGGAAACAGGCGCCGTAACAACATCACACAGAATTATTTCTAGTGCACCCATACCCCTCACACAACACTGCACTCATGCATGCCAAATGAAATAATGACACGAGTAGGATTTGCGTTTGAAATAAATTCTTATAATTATGTAAACAGGATCTTTCATTTACTTTTTGTGTTCAGAAAACATGAAAACTGTATTACGTCATACAGCCCCATGATTGCGAAGGCACTGCTGCTAATGGTCAGTCATTCACTTGCGCCTCCGGATGTATGACATTACAACGCATGCTTTTACATCGCATGCTTTTACAACGCTGTTTTCCCAACGCATACCATTACAACGCATAGTGCTTTTAGGCGCTGGATAGTGAATTGTTTAATTTACTATTCCAACTCCAGTCCCCGTGGATAGTAGGGAAGGTGTTGGATAGTACATTAAACACATTCCCTATCCTAGAGCGCCCCCCAGCGCAATTCGTTGTAATGGTTTGCGTTGTAAAAGTTGCGTCGTAAAGGCACTGCGTGGTAAAAGTTGCGTTGTAAAGGATGTTCCCCGCGCCTCCGGCCGGACGCGCCCTGTCGCCTCTCCACATCCATCTCTCCAGTATCGGGCCGTGATGCTGCACTGGGCCTGGTACTGTGGCGTCGTTCTTGTACCACCAGCAGGGACAGGCTGCTCAGACTAGATGTGCCCTCACTGGCATTATCACCCCCCCCCCTTGCATGGGCATGGCCACACTCCTGCTGGTTTTGGACAGCGGTTGTGACCTGTTCCAACGCCCTAGCAACATCCTGGCAGCATTGCACCATTTGGATTTGCATTGCCAGGGACCGGCGTGACTTGCCCACACTTCCCCCAATCACTAAGCACCTGTCGGGGGAAGACTTCAACAGTTTCTCCCCATGTGGTAATCTATAACAACCGACAAATGGGTGCTCGACATTATCCAACATGGTTATTGCTTGGAGCTCACCTCCAATCCACCAAACATTCCACCTCATGTTCACAAACTGTCGTCAGACCATTTACAGTTACTCAAACAAGAGGTGCACTCTCTCTTATAAAAAGGGAGCCATAGAACCAGTTCTGTTTCAGTACCAAGGTTCAGGGATTTACTCTCTTTATTTTCTAATTCCCAAAAAGGACGGTTCCTTAAGACCAATTTTGGATCTCAGAGAGTTAAACCACTACATTCTATCAGATCATTACCATATAGTAACGCTTCAACAGGTTCTTACTCTCCTACAGCAAGACAATTTTTTTGTCCATACTGGACTTAAAAGACGCATATTTTCATATTCCCATTCATCCAGTTCATCGCAAGTATCTCAGATTTGTGATACCAGGCAAACACTATCAGTTCAAAGTACTTCAATTTGGAGTAACTACAAAATGCCTAGCATTAGTAGCAGCTCATCTCAGAAGACAACAAATTCATGTCTACCATATATGTAAGACTTATATCACTGCCCTTTCTGCTCCATTATTGTATGTTGTCTAATGCTTAGTTGGCTGTGGGTCCTCCTGGTCATCTATACATTTTATATATCAACTTTGAATCTTTAGAAGTTATAATTTGTATGTTTGCTAGCACAATCTCCTAACGTTCATTAACTGTCTATTGTTAAACGTCCTGCAGAATCTCGTTCCTCTGTTTGTTATGTATATATTTTATATTGCTATTGTTCAAATTGACAAATTTGAATGTGTGTATACCACCTTAACCATTTATGTTCTTTTATTGTAAAGTGCTCTGATACCCTTATGGGTCACGTTCGCGCTATATAAAACTTTATAAATAAATAAATGTTTTCACTTCTTGACAACTGGCTCATTAAAGTCAGTGCATACCAAAAGTGTTTCCAAAACACTCAGACCAATCTACACCTACTCTACCAACTGGGTTTCACGGTCAACATTCAAATGTCTCACCTACAATCTTCACATGTACAATCTTATCTAGGAGCCACTCTCAACACTTCCACCAGAATTTCCAATATCCAAACTCTATTGCTGCAGTACCAAACCTTGCCAGCCAGGACTTTCATGCGGCTACTGGAAATGATGGCGTCATACATTGCAATTGTACCTCATGCAAGAATACACATGCGCCCATTACAAGAATGCTTAGCACGTCAGTGGAATCAGTCACAGGGTCAATTGATAGATCTAGTGTTGGTGGGCAGCCGCACCCATCGCTCTCTGCAGTGGTGGGACCCGCAAAATGTATCAAAACGGTGGCCTTTCATAGACTCTGTTCCACAAGTTGTGCTAACAGTAGATTCATCTCTCGCAGGTTGGGGTGCACATCTCCATCATTACCCAATTTAAGGTCTCTGGTATGACTAACACAAATGTCTCCACATCAACTATCTGGAGCTTTTAGCAGTGTTTCTAGTGCTGAAAGCTTTTCAGTCTCATCTCGCAGGCAAAATTGTCCTAGTCCGCGCAGACAACATGACAGCAATGTACTATGTGCAAAAACACACTCTCCAACTGTCACGCCTGTCTCAAACAATTTAGAAATGGGCAATCCATCACAAGATTAACCTTCTGGCAGAACACGTCCGGGGAGTGAACAATCAAATTTCCGACCTCCTCAGCAGAAGGAGACAGCAAATACACAAGTTGGAACTTCATCCCCAAGTTCTCCTTCCATGCTTTCTACAATGGAGATACCACAAATCAATCTCTTCGCCACAGTAGACAAAGCACAATGCCCAAACGTCGCCTCAAGGTTCACACACCCTCTCTCCAAAGGCAATTTCCTATGGAAGAATTGGTCTGGGATATTTGCGTATGCTTTTCTGCCTCTCCCACTTCAAACATCACTCACACTGATTTTGGTAGCTCCCATATGGGCCCGTCAACTGTGGTACACCACCCTGTTAGAGCTCTCAGTAGTTCCAAATCAAAAGCTACATCTCACCTCCAGTCTCCTCACTCAGAACCATGGAGAAATCAAGCATCCAAATCCCAAGGAGTTCAACTTAGCAATTTGGCTCCTGAAGTCATAGAGTTTGGATATTTAAATTTGCCATCAGACTGTAAGACTATTCTGAAAGCAGCTAGAAAACCCACTACCAGATCTTGCTATGCATCAAAATGGAAAAGATTTGTTGTTTACTGCAATAACAACAACATTCTACCTCTAGATGCTTCTGTTCAGAACATTGTCTGTTACCTTCTAAACTCCCAGCAATGTGGGCTAGCTTACACATCTATTTGGTTGCATCTTGAAGAAGTAACTGTGTATTTACAAAATATCAGCATTTGCTTTTGTTCAAAGTTCCTATCATCACAACCTTTATGGAGGGTTTAAAGAGAGTTATACCACCAATAATTCCACCAGCACTAATGTGGAATCCTAATGTTGTGCTAACAAGACTTATGGGTCCACCATTTTAACCACTAAACAAGTGTTCTTTACAGTTTCTCTCATGGAAAGTTGCATTTCTAATTGCAATCACTTCATTAAGAAGAGCCGGTGAGCTACAGGCACTAATCGTAGAAGAGCATTTCTTTCAGCTCCATGAAGATATGATAGCTATTCGCGCCAATCCCAAATTCTTCCCAAACAGGTTTCTGCTTTCCATATTAACCTATCAGTTGAGTTACCTGTGTTCTTTCCTCAACATGATTCAGTAGAAGAACAAGCTCTTCACACACTTGATGTCAAAAGAGATTTATTTTATTATATCATTTACACCACCTTCCAAAGGCAATCCTATTTCTAAATCTGTCATTTCAAGGTGGATTGTTAAATGCATTCAAATTGCTACTCAAAAGCTAAAAAAACTTTAACTATACCCCCAGAGTGCATTCCACTCGCAAAGTAGGGACATCTATGGCCTTTTTAGTTAACATTCCTATAGCTAACATTTGTAAAGCAGCAATGTGGTCTACACCACACACATTTAACAAACAATATTGTGTGGATGTACTAGCACACCAACAAGCCAGTGCAGGGCAGGGAAGGCTGAAAATACTTTTCCAGGCAACTTCAACATCTACTGGTTGGCCACCACTTTAGGAGAATACTGCCATATAGTCTATGCAAAGCATGTGTATCTACAGCACACATGCTTCGAACGGATTTTGTTACGTACCCAGTAAGCATCTGTTCTTGGCATGTAGAGCTGTAGATTCAAATGCGCCCACCCTCCTCCCCGGAAATACAAGTGCTAGATAGATTCAAAAACTCTTTCAATCTATGTGTTACTATTCATCAACTTATTCAGTGACAAGCTACAGAAACAGATGGATTTGAGGAGTGGGTGGTGGTCATGCCCTGTTTGATTTCCAACTCATGCAGCCAGCCCAGGAATAATTAAAAAAAAGAATCCTCACTGACAGATCCATGCTGTAAGATTCTTCTGTTTTCCAGCAACCACACCCAGGTGTGGCCAGCACCGATCGGAGTTAGGGGGTGGGGCGGGAGGGGGGAGGACGAATGAGGTAGGGGAGGATGTTGGAGGGGGAGGGCATTGGGGAAGGGGCTATGAAAAAATACATTTAAAACCTACCTTTTTGGCACTCAGACACTGACTGGAGAACTGGGCATGTTCTCCACGTAGCCTTCAATGCAGCCTGCAAGAAGAACATGCAAAGTGCACAAGACTGATTTGGACTGCCCGAGAGAGCTGCCCAAGCTGTCATTGACTCTTTAGGAGGGTGCTACCACTTCTCCCTCGCCCCTCACGCAAAGCAGTGTGCGGGTACCTAATTCTGATTTTACCTAATTCTGATTGCAAGAAGGGAAACCTGCAAATTATGGACTCAAACCTCTGTGCAGTCCTGGCAGGCATGGAAACAGTCTGTGGTCGTCTTTGAAAAGATGCACAAGTGGGAAACACTGTGGGAGGCGGCTGTTGGGGTTTGCTGAAGCTTTCGGTAAACCGATCTGTCTAGATTACAACTTCTGATAGCAGTGGGCCTAAGAAGCAAGTTGTACCTGAGGTAGCCCAGTAATTCGTTATTGCTAGAAGAATGTCCAATCTGCCAGGCACATGAGTTTCGAGAGGTGCTTATCATTAAAGATTGGAGATAGTATGAGGATTGAGAAAAACAATTAAAAAAAGCTGTAGGCAAAAGTAGGAGTAAATAAAATGCAAATAACACAAGTTATTATCATTTTATTTTCTGTGTCTTTCACTGCAACAAAGCAGTGGGGAGACCCTCCTCCGCTTTAGTGGAGGAGACGCCACTGACCATGCCAAAGGTCGCTGTGACAAGCCAGGGGAGTGATGATGGGAATGGACTTGGGCTTCGAGGGGAACCATTTGTGCAAGTATAGAACTAGTACTTCATTTATCCTTTCAGAATATTAATTCCAGTTTCTGGTTTCTATTCCTTCAGGCTGACCAAGGGCATGTATTGACTCTAGGAGTGAATTTCCTTTATACTGCAGGTTGCTGAACTTATAGGGACAGAGAAGGAAATTGGACCATTTGGGGCGTGCTCTACACAGCAATGATGGGGTCCCAGTGTCATGGAATTCTCTTCCAGGGGATCCTCATCAATAGTCAAAAGCACTGAATATTCCAGCCCATGTGCGTATATATATATCTGTATATATACATATACACATATATATATATATTCTCATACCAATGCAGCTCCCATCTAGGAGGCTAAACAATGCAATAACACACATAAAAACTGTATTTGCAAACATATAAAAACACAAGCGGTCAAGTAGCACCTGAACTCTGTTTTTAAAAGAGTAAAACTCATGAAGAGTAAACTGCAAATAAAGTTGACATTGTTAGCCTACAGGCTGCATTGTAAACCAATAGCATAGAAAATTAAAGCATTTTCACACAAAAACTGACACCGTGCCTTTACGGCAGCCTTGACCCCTAGCTTCCCATCATGCCTCAGGTGTGACAGTTAGGTCAGTTGTTCTTTCAGCTCTTCCTTTTTTTGACTTTCTGTCAAAAAATATCAAAAAAATTCTAGTTTTTCTGCTTTCACTCTTAAGTTTTTTGCCTTAGAGTGAAAGGGACACCTTTTTTGATTTCCAAAAAAGGTTTCTTTTCTTCAGAAATGCCATCTTTATTTGACCCTTGTCCTGCCTTTGGCAAGAAGAAGTCCAGATCAGATACACACCCTGTGTGTATTCTCTGCCTCCCTGAGTCGCACTCTTTTAACAACTACCATCATTGTAAGAAGTTGTCGAAAAGGACCATCAAGGACAGGGAGAGGATTAACCTTTATGGCCTCTCTGAAAGAGGTAGGTCTCCTGTTAGGCAGCAGAAGAAAAGAACTCGGTCCACGTCGAGAGGAAAAGTTCCCACCTGTTCTCCATCGGGATGGACGATGAAGCTGCCGACAACGAAGAAATCGGCATTGACGACTTCGTGATGCCGGTGCATCATCAAACATCGACAATGAAATCATCGTCGACAAAGGTAACAGGTCCTCCGTTGATGTCAACCAGGCGACGTTCAACGTCGACAGACAAGTCTCCGTTGACGCTGGGTAGGCGATCGACGTTGAGGCACATCACTCCGTTGTTGTATTATCGCCGATCGACGTCGGGGCACATCATTCCTTCGTCGCCTCATCATCGACGTCGAGGCGCAGGTCTCCTTCGAGATCAGTCCAGAGATATTCGACGTCGAGGCACAGGACACCTCCTTCGACGTCGAGGCAGAAGTATCCGTCGAAGCCAGGCCAAGGATCTTCGACGTCGATTCACCACACTCTGTCACCGACGTGGAGGCAGAAATCTCCGTCGTCGGCAGGTCAACGTCGAGACACCAGTCTTCAGAGCAGGGGCGGCGGACGTCGAAGCATGACACTCCGTCGGCATCGGGTAGACGTTTGACGTAGAGAGAATGTTCGGCTGCAAGGTTAAAGTCCTCCTTCCAAGAGGAGAAATTCTACGTTGAGGCAGACGTCTCCGTTAAGACGACAATCTGGCAGAGGCACTCCCGATCTGAGTCGAGGCACCCATCCAAAGAAGCTTCACACCCAGTAAGCCTGTCCTCGTCACCATCACCGACATCTAGAACAGGCTCTCCCAGTTCTCACAGAGGAGCAACATCAAGATCCCCGGAGGTGGTGATCTCGACGTCCAGCAGTTCAGCGTCAGGGGGACACCAAGATTCCCCAACCGGGCCTGCACAAGAAGAGGTGAACTCCCTTCCTCCTGCACAGTCTCCTGAGAGGCGAGAGAGGCACAGATCGCCTTCCATCCATCTGTCACCACGATGGAACAGTCCGTTGCATCACTGGTCCACTGCTACAGCCACAGGGGAGCAGCATTACTCAAGCCCTCTTCACAGATCTCCGTTGGCTCGTCATGTACAGGCTGTGGATAGAGAACGTTCTCCTTCAAGAGTCAGAGCTCGCAGCCGCACTCCTGCGCACTCACACAGAAGGAGATCTGGAAGCAGGAGGAGGACACACAGATCTCCAACTCTGTCCTCTTCTTCCACTCTTACGTCCCACAAAGACTACTCGCCTACTCTGAGTGACAGTCCACCGTCGAGGGTCTCTACGGTGGATGATGTCTACACTTTTCAGGACATTCTTGGTAGAGGGGCGACGAAGCTAGGCATTCCTATGCCGACTTGTCAAAGAAAGTCCTCTGTCATTTTTGAGACTCTACATCAAAGGGCAGCATCTAGACCTCTACTACCATTTATTCCAGGCCTCATAAAGCGAGTGATGGACATCTTTCTCACACTGGCGAGTGTTAAGACCGCTCCAGCGAGAATCTTACGAAAGTACAGAGGACGATCCACTCTTCCTCAGAGCTGATCCTCCCCCGGATACTGTGATAATTGATGCGTCAAAGAAGACCCATGCTGTTGCTTCCTCCTCTACTGTTCCATCAGATAAGGAGAGTAAAACACAAGATTTGTGGGGTAGAAAGGTTTGTGGCACTTCGGCCTCTATGTTGAAGGTCTCCAATGCATCGGCTCTCCTGGGCCGCTACGACAGATCTCTGTGGGACTCACTGCAGATATTCACTGAAAAGTTGCCGCAGGAGATTTTGAAGAAATCTTGCAAGAGGGCAGATTGGTGTCTAACCAGGTTATCAGCGCTGCGGCTGATGGGGCTACTCTTTCGGCTCATGCTTATGCGCATGGGATATGCGAAAGAACATCTTGGCTCTGACTTACAGCGCTCAAGCCAGAAGCGCAGTCACGCATCCTGAATCTTCCCTTCTCCGGTTCCTCTCTGTTTGGGGCTCACACGGATGAAAACAGAACTGGACACACTGAAGACAGTGGGCCTCGAGAACAAGAAGGAATTCCCCAAGAGATTCAGGCCTTACAATCGGCGATCCTCCCAACAGAGGTAAACCCCTCATTGGCAGAAACATCAGGTTTAACAAGGTCAACAAAGATCTCAGTATCGGGGCAGACATTCCTCCAGAGGAGGAAACCAGCGTCAAGGTAACAACTCCGCCAAGACGCAGACAAAGCAATGAGTGCCCTTTTCCCCCATCCGCGTTCACCACTCTAGTGGGGGGGAAGTATCGCAAATCATCTCGAAGAGTGGTGAGCTATCACGAAGGATCGGTGGGTGTTAGCTTCGCTGCAGAATGGGTACGCTCTACGTTTTTGACACCATCCTCCCTCAATCGCACCAGTTCCATCATCGTGTCACCAACTGATGCTCTTACAGAGAGAAGTTGCCGCCCTTCTCAGAAAGTCAGCCATCAAGAAGGTGCCAGTATCTCAAAGAGGGAGAGGGGTTTACTCAAGATACTTCTTGGTAAAGAAGAAGGGTCGAAAGGAAGAATCCAGACACATTCTGGAACTGCGGACACTTAACCAATCAATCAGAAAGGAGAAGTTTGGCATGTTGGCTCTCCATCAAATATATCCACATCTCGGGCAGGTGTTCCCTGGATCTACAAGATGCATACTTTCATGTTCCGATCAATCAGCATCACAGACAATACCTAAGATTCCTGGTGGGATCCTCTCATTACCAGTTCAAAGTACTGCCCTTCAGGTTGAAGTCAGCCCCCCGGGTGTTCACGAAGTGCATGGCGGGAGTGGCAGCCACACTGCGACGCAGAGGCATCTTCGTGTACCCTTACTTGGACGACTGGCTGCTGAAAGGCCCTTCTCCAAACATCTTGAGGAGTCATTTCCCGAACTGTCTCGAGCTTTGTCACCGCCTGGGCCTGCATGTGAATTTCGACAAATCAATTTTACTGCCAACACAGAGAATACATTACTTAGGTGCTCTGCTAGACTGCAAGGTTGGAAAAGTGTTTCCTTCGGAGGAGAAACAGTGTTCCATCATACAGAAATGAAAGCTGGTTCTGCGCAACAGAAGGCTGCCTGTTCATCGGATTGCCCCCCTTTTAGGGTCGATGGCATCATTCATCTTCATGGTTCCCAATGCCAGACTACGAATGCGTCCTCTTCAGAAGGATCTGGAGGACAAGTAGGACCAACAGACAGCTCGCTGGGACGAAAAAATAAGGCCTAGATTCATCAACCTAAATTGCGCTCGCAATAGCTGCGAAACATCTATTGCGATCGCAATTACGGCTCCCACAATTCATCAAGCAAAATTACAGTAAATTGCGAATTTGCAAAAATTTATTCGCAGAATCAATGTGGAACCCCCATAGCGAATCGGTAACCGCGAATTCCCACTGATTCTGCAAATTAATTTGCGAATTCGCAAATAATTCGCAAATCCAATTCATCAAACATCGCAAATTGCGGAAAAACCACAAAATCGCTAAATGCGAGTCGCAATTTAAGGAGAAGTTAAACCAGGTGGTATCCATGAAGTTCAATTAAAAAAAAAATAATAATAATTCAAACAGGAAAAATGGGCGGAGCAAAACAAACCCACTTAAGGAGACACAGTAGGAGCATGAGGACATTCACAATGCCAGGTCTATACATCGTGGCAAGGCAGCTGAGGCTCCAGGCTGCAGCCCGGAACCAACGCAGGATCCAGGAGCGCATCTTCCGGCTGCGGATAACACTCCGGGGCCAGACTGAAGAGGAGATATACTCCATATACAGGCTGAATGGGGCAATGATAACCAAGCTCATCCGAGACCTTGACCCCCTGATGCAGCACCCAACAAGGAGGACCAATGCCGTGCCCACCCATGTCCAGGTCCTGTGCTGCCTGCACCTCCTGACCTCTGGAAGCTTCCAGGGGATAGTTGCAGTTGCAAGGGGGATCTCCCAGAGCACACTGTCACGCTGCCTGCGGAGTTTCCTGGACCCCATGCTGACCCGGATACACCATTACATAACCTTCCCAACCACTCAACACGACTTAAATCAAACAAAGCTTCACTTCTATAACATTGTGCAATTCCCCCATGTAATTGGATGCATTAACTGTACCCACATCCACATCGGTCCACCCGCTGAGACAGAATACATGTACCGGAACCGCAAGTCCTACCACTCACTCAACATCCAGATGGTCTGCATTGCAAAGACAATCATCACCGACATAGTGGCCCAATACCTGGGGAGCACGCATGATTCTTTCATATTCAGGCACAGCGGCATACACAACCGCTTGGCCAGGGGTGACTTTGGCGAAGGACACCTCCTAGGTAAGTACACATGCCCACATACAGTACGTCAAGCCCATGTAGCTGCGCATGACAGGCACTGACCCTCTGCTCCTTTCCTTCAGGTGACAGCGCCTATGGCCTCCGTGAGTGCCTCCTCACCCCATACCTCAACCCTGCCTCACCACAAAAACGGCGTTACAATGCTGCGCACATTCACACCAGGAATGTCATTGAACGGACATTTGGGATGTTAAAGAGCCGATTCCGCATCCTACATAAGACTGGTGGGGCCCTCAAATACCAGCCTGAGGTCTGCTGCCGCATCGTGGCCGTGTGTGCCATACTTCACAATATTGCTATCAAGCGGAGGATACCTGTGGAGATCTCTGGCAGTGAGTCGGAGGGGGACAACCGCCCATCTGCACATGTGCTTCATGCACGCGGGGAGAATCCTGCTGAAGGAAACAGGCGCCGTAACAACATCACACAGAATTATTTCTAGTGCACCCATACCCCTCACACAACACTGCACTCATGCATGCCAAATGAAATAATGACACGAGTAGGATTTGCGTTTGAAATAAATTCTTATAATTATGTAAACAGGATCTTTCATTTACTTTTTGTGTTCAGAAAACATGAAAACTGTATTACGTCATACAGCCCCATGATTGCGAAGGCACTGCTGCTAATGGTCAGTCATTCACTTGCGCCTCCGGATGTATGACATTACAACGCATGCTTTTACATCGCATGCTTTTACAATGCTGTTTTTACAACGCATACCATTACAACGCATAGTGCTTTTAGGCGCTGGATAGTGAATTGTTTAATTTACTATTCCAACTCCAGTCCCCGTGGATAGTAGGGAAGGTGTTGGATAGTACATTAAACACATTCCCTATCCTAGAGCGCCCCCCAGCGCAATTCGTTGTAATGGTTTGCGTTGTAAAAGTTGTGTCGTAAAGGCACTGCGTGGTAAAAGTTGCGTTGTAAAGGATGTTCCCCGCGCCTCCGGCCGGACGCGCCCTGTCGCCTCTCTACATCCATCTCGCCAGTATCGGGCCGTGATGCTGCACTGGGCCTGGTACTGTGGCGTCATTCTTGTACCACCAGCAGGGACAGGCTGCTCAGACTAGATGTGCCCTCACTGGCATTATCACCCCCCCCCCCCTTGCATGGGCATGGCCACACTCCTGCTGGTTTTGGTCAGCGGTTGTGACCTGTTCCAACGCCCTAGCAACATCCTGGCAGCATTGCACCATTTGGATTTGCATTGCCAGGGACCGGCGTGACAGTTGGGATGTTGCATTCCCGATAAGGTGGTTTGACCTGGTATATGCTAATAGCCTGGTCAGCAGCTGGCGGTGGCGGCGGCGGGTGATGTCCTGCTGTGACACCATGATTTGGCTGTTCTCCCTCACTGCTGCCGTTAACACCTGCACGCTTTCAGTGAGCTGGCTCACATTGCGCGCAGTCTTGTAAAGCTGCATGGCTGCCATGTGCCGTGCCTGCTTTTGGTGGACAGCTAGCATCCGGCGTTCAATGCCAAGCCCTGGATCTTGGGCATGTTGCCCCCTGTCAGCTCATGTTGCCACGTTGCGCTGCTGCCTCATCCGGCCGCTTGACTGCGACCGCACAGTGGCTGTGCGCCGTGTCTGCCTCCTGGGTGGCGGTAAGGCCTGTTCCACTGCCATGTGTGACGCATGGGGTGGTTGCTCTCCTCCTGTGGCTGCAGGGGTGGCCCTGTCCGCATGGGGAGGTGGTGGTACTGGTGCAGGTGTGGTGTGTGTGACGGTCCAGGTCGTGGGGCAGGATGGCTCTCTCCCTCAGTGTCCTCTGGGTTCTCCTCAATTTGGAGTGCCTCGCTGTCTGTGCTCTGTGGTTCTGCAGCATCTGTGATGTAAATAGGTGCATGATTAATGATATTAATCTTGCACATGGGATGTTGCAACATGCATGCAGGCTTGCATTCCCTGACTGGCTTTAGGGACTTTAGGGACTTTAGGGACTTGACAGGTCTGGCTGTGTGTGGCTTTCAGGGAACTATTATCACACTACAGGTCCCTCAATGCAATATGGCATTTCTGATGTGCATGGCCTGCATTACTGGGGTTATCAAATGGCTAGCACTGGGGGCATGGGCATTGTTAGGGGACGGGGTCGCAGTTGCATGGCTCTTACCTTGGGATTGTTGTGTGGGTCGGGAGGTGTCCAGCCGAGTGACCCCCACGCAGGCTGCAGGGTTGATGGTGTCCTCAACCAGGTCTTCAAGTGGTGTGTTGGCCACAACTGTGGGGTCTCCTCCTCCCGGGGCATGTTGCTCCCCCAGCCTCTCTGCTATGCGCTCTTTGGCAAGGCCTCTGAGGTCGTACCACCTCTTCTTCAGCTCATCAATTGAGCGCTGGGTCGCTCCTACATAGTTTACCTTCGCCCTGATGCGCTGCCAAATGCGCCTCTTGTCTGCTTTAGGCACCTTCCTGGATTGCTTCCCAAAAAGCCTATCATGGTCCCTGCTGACTCCCTCAATAAGGAATTTCAGCTCCTGTTCTGAAAATAAAAAATTTCTTTTTCTGCCAGTTGCACTGATTCCTGCTGCATCCTGGGACATTCTGGAGTTGGATGTATGTCCAGTTGTGGGGCTGCAGGGTGTGTCTGATGGAGCTCAGTGCTGTGCCTCTTCCTCTCAAGCTCTGTGTTCAGAATGAGTGAGGGAACTGCCTACTTCCTGGTTGTGATGTCATCATTGTGCTCGAAATGCGACTTCACATTTTCGCTATCTCGCAATTTGCAAGATCGCAATGTGCGATTTCGGTAATTGGGAAATCACAATTTCAACATGGGGAACAGGCGATTCTGCAATTTTTGTACGATTTAGCGAAATTCGCATTCGGCGATTGCGGGCGACTGCGAATCGCATTTTTGACTCGCTTTTATTGATGCATCCCATTCTGCGATTTCCAATTTGCGATTCGGTATTTTTCGCAAATTAGAATTTGCAGAATCAGGGCTTGATGCATCTGGGGGCAAGTCTTTCAAACGTAGCAAGAGCTTCCATCCCTTGGTGGATGAAAAAGAATACGCAAGTCGGAATTCCTTTTCATCAAACTCCGTCTGCTCAAACACTGATTACGGACGCTTCACTGCAGGGCTGGGGAGCCCACATGGGACCTCTCCAGACTCAAGGTTTATGGTCACCAAAAGAGATATCCTACCATATCAACATGCTGGACCTGAGGGCAGTTCACCCAGCCCTCAAGGCTTTCCTCCCCTCGATTCAGGCAAGTTCGATTTTAGTACAGACAGACAATACCGCCACCATGTACTACCTGAACATACAGGGGGAACTCGCTCAAGCACACTGTCACTGGAAGCTCAAACCGTCTGGCATTGGCTCCTGCACGAAATCTGTCAGTCACAGCAGTCCACCTGCCGGTAGAACAGAACGCGAGAGCGGACGCTCTCAGTCGTCACTTCGAGGACAGAGAAGACTGGGTTCTCAACAACGAGGTCGTTGAAGACATTTTCCAGTTGTGGGGTCGTCCCACAACTGGATATGGTGTCCCATGCTATTCTTTTACATCGCCTAGCTAATGCGGGCATAGCGGGAACCGTTCTCAAATGGTTCAGAAGTTTTCTGGCTCATAGGCGTCAGGTTACTATGTTGGGTCAATTCTGCTCCGAGGAGAAAGTGTTAAAAACAGGGGTCCCGCAAGGCTCAAGTTTGAGCCCCACATTGTTTAACCTTTATATTGTTCCCCTGATCAAACTGATCTCTTCCTTCGGCATTAGTACGATCGCATATGCCGGCGATACCCAGCTGGTATTAATTCTTGATAAAAACCTAACCAATGCCGAATTGACCCTGAAAGAATGCCGTTCAGCAACATTCTCATGGATGACTGATAACCACCTGAAATGTAACTCCGCAAAAACAGAAATTGTGCCGTTCGGACCTAATAACTGCTTCTCTCCTCAGTCTTGGTGGCCGAAGGAGGCAGAGGCCCCACCGAATACCATCAATGCAGTAAGGAATTGGGGGATTAAATTTGATAACACTCTGTCCTTCAAACAGCAAGAAAGGGAAGTGGCCGGAAATTGCTTTAACATCATTAGAGGCCTCAGAAAATTCTTTGACCTGCTTCCCTTGAGCGCCAGACGGACGGTTGCAGTAGAACTAATAACATCGAGATTAGACTACTGCAATAGTCTGTATGCAGGGCTCAATAAATCTGCCCTGCATAGACTCCAGATGGTGCAGCACGCAGCGGCCAGACTAGTCCTTGGATGGCCAAGAGCATCCTCGGCCTCTGCTGCTCTGGACGCCTTGCATTAGCTTCCAGTCCAAAAGCGCATTCTGTTTAAGGTTTTGACAATCTCCTACAGGGCCTTCCATCATCAAGGCCCAGTGTATTTACGGAGATATTTCACGCAATACCATCCGACACGTGAACTCAGATCATCCACAGTAAATTTGCTTATTGTCCCCAAATTTAGGCTGGCGACTAAGGGAGGCAAATCCCTAGCTGCAATCGGCGCAAAAGCATGGAATAAATTACCTCAACATCTTCGTGAAGCCAATACGGAGCAAAGTTTCAGAAAAATTTTGAAAACGTGGATCTACCCACTGTCAGACACAGGATGCAGAACTTTAATTTGATCCTTCTACACATCCAGGACAGTCTTGCCATGATCATCTGCTTGACATAGGGAGTTACAGCGCCAAGATGCTCCTTGGAGTGGTAGTGCGCTATAAAAGTATCCAATCACATCACATCACATCCCACCATCGACCTCTTCACGGACGACGAAAATACGAAATGTCGAGACTTTGCTTGAAGATTCTACTGACCAGGATGGAAAGGGAATGCCCTTTTCATAGACTGGTCAGGGGCATTTGTGTACACCTTTCCACCCCTTCCTCTCATCCCGAAGGTGGTGACCAAGCTGTCTCATTCACACACAAGGATGATACTGATTACTCCGGACTGGCCGAGACAATGGTGGTACCTGGACCTTCAGAATGCCCTCACAAGAAGCTGCTGTGCAGACCGGACCTGCTGTCCAAGATGAACGGGTGGATTCATCACCCCAACCTTCCCTCACTGAACTTGGCAGCGTGGCTCCTGAGGTCCTCCAGTATGGCCACTTAGGACTGCCACAGGCCTGCATGTACATCTTGAAAGAAGCTAGAAGACCGTCCACTAGGCACTCGTATGCGTGCAAGTGGAAGCGCTTTTATATGTGGTGTAATCAAAACAATTGTAACCCAACCAAAGGACAGGAAGAGGTCATCCTTCCATACCTGCTTTACCTGGCGAAAGCAGGTTTGAAGTTTCCTTCCATTAAGGTGCACTTAGCAGCTATCACTTCATATAGACGTTCACGTTCTCAACCTTCCTTTTTTCAATTACAGGTTGTTAAAGACTTTTTACAGGGTTTAAAGAAGGTCTACCCTTCGGTCCGGCCTCCTTCTCCACCCTGGGAGCTAAACCTGGTGCTATCAAGATTGATGGGTCCGCCTTTCGAACCCATACACAAAGCAACCTTACAACACCTTTCTTGGAAGGCGGCTTTCTTGGTAGCGATCACGTCAACTCGCAGAGTGAGTGAAACACTCTCTGCTCTAAGGAACCTTATACAGTCTCCCATCTGAATAGGGTTATATTGAGGACGCACCCCTCTTTCCTCCCTAAGGTGGTGTCGGATTTTTATGTGAATCAGACCATATCTCTACCCACCTTTTTCGTAACCCCTCCACTCCAGCTGAAAGGGCTTTACACTCTCTGGACCTGAAAAGAGTTTTAAAATTCTATCTGGATAGGTCCAAGTCCACGAGAAAATCTGATCAACTATTTGTTAACTATGGGTCGATCAGAACAGGTTTTACAGCTTCAAAGCGGTCCATCTCCAGATAGATAGTTTCATGTATCAAACTAGCTTATCAATTAGCGCAGAGGCTCCTTGGGTTTACTCCCAAAGCACACTCTACCAGAGGAAAAGTGGCTACTACTGCTTTTCTCCATAACGTGCCCATATCTGAAATCTGTAAGGCAGTGAATTGCAGGTCCGTCCATACATTTATGAGGCCAGGCCTCCTTGAGGAATCTGTTCTATAGCTGATTACGGCTGTTGTTGTATGTTGGGTCATTCTCTCTCATTTGCCTGCAGGTGGAAGACGGGCTTGCTATTCTATTCAGTGCTTATGACTATTGATTAGGATCCCCTGGATGAGAAGGATAAGTTACTTACCTGTAATCCTAGTTCTCTTCCAGGGGTATACTCATCAAAGCCATAAGCAACCCACCCGCCTTCCAGGCAAATGAGATTCTCTTCATTGTTAAAGGATATCTTTGTGCCCTGATCTTCAGGGTTACGCAAAGAACAACTGACCTAACTGTCACCCTTGAGGCATGATGGGAAGCTAGGGGTCATGGCTGCCTTAAAGGCACGGTCCCAGTTTTTGTGTGAAAATGTTTTCATTTTCTATGCTATTGGTTTACAATGCAGCCTGTAGGCTAACAATGTCTACTTTATTTGCAGTTTACTTTTCATGAGTTTAACTTGTGTTTTCATATGTTTGCAAATACAGTTTTTATGTGTGTTATTGCATTGTTTAGCCTCCTAGATGGGAGCTGCATTGGTAGGAGAATATATATATATATATATATATAATATATATATATATATAATATATTACCTACTGGCGATAGCCAGTAGGTATATATAGTTAGGACCTAGCTACCGTAGGAAATCCGCAACATTCTATTGGGAATAACTTTGGCGCCGGTTGAGGAATTTGCAGGTAATTTTCGAAAATGTTGACCAGCTCTGCTGCGCTCCTTCCCTGAAAGTTTCAGGGAGATTCGTGAAGTGGGGGCTGAGAAAAGGGGGGTCCCAAAACGTGTTTTCCCCATGATAATTTCCATAGGACGTTCTGACAAGGCTACAGCCCGAACCGCTGAACGGAATTACACCAAACTTGGCAAAATTGTAGGGACTGGTACGCAGAAGTGCCTTTGCTATATTTGGTGAAAATTGCTCCAGTGGTTTTTATGAAAATTAACTTCAAAAACACATATATATCTGGGCCAGGCCTAACCACACATCTCATCGTGAGATCTGATTGGCTGTCAGCACTTCATCCAAGAAGTGTTGGCAGCCATCTTGGGACCAATATACATCATAGCACCTCATTAAAAAGCATTGTAGTTAATAGAGGGTTTTAGGACTTTAGTTACATTATAAATCATTTGTTGATGGTACCATACTCATTTTAGGAATTGTGGTGTGTTCTAAGGTGATTTTACCATGTGAAAACGCCTTCTGGGATATCATGAATCATGTTTGAAAGAAAACTATTATCTCATGCTTTTCCCACAGTGGTTTGGAAGGGGATCTATAAGCTAAACTGAAAGCATATTTTCTGTAAATTCACATTATCTTTCTCAGTCATGTGAGAATAAAGTCTGACATTCTCAGTAAAACATGTACATACAACAAGGACAGAGACTGTCAGTTGATTCCTTTGTGTTCTACTGCAGCCTCCTAGAGTGTTCTAAAGAACAACTAGAGCGCTAACAGTCCTACTTATTACAAAGGTATGGCACACCTGAAGCCATCTTGATTGGAATAAAGTGGTAACTCTTAAAACATTTAATTTAAAAAGGAACAAAATGAGGGGGTATATTTTGCCATAGAAAGTATGATTAGTGCTGCAGAAAGAAAAAATAGGGCACATTTTGAGTGACTTCCCAAATCCTCTTCTATTTCATTAAAACATTCTGACATGCAGTCTCCCAAGATGGCCACCAGAGACAAAAGAGCCCAAATGTAGCCCAAATATCACCCAGATGTAGCCCAAGTATAGCCCAATGACAGAATGTCCCAGAGTGTTCTAAAGAACAACTAGAGCGCTAACAGTCTTACTTATGACAAAAGTATGGCACACCAGAAGCCATCTTGATTGGAATGAAGTGGTAAGTCTGAAAACATTTAATTTAAAAAGGAACAAAATGAGGGGGTTCATTTTGCCATAGAAAGTATGATTAGCAGCAGACTTCCCTGGTAAGTAGTAGCTTTACTACAGTGATCTAATGAGCAACTAGAGTGCTAACATTCAGAATTCATGGCAAATGTGTGACACATCTGAATGCCTTCTTGATGGAACCAAAGTAAACAAGCATTGAAAATGCAATAGATCTCGCCCTTGTTTAAGTTACAGCCATTCTGTTTGTAATGAGGTGGCTTTTTAGCTTTGCTTTTATTAGTGTTTTTAAAACTTTCATGTAAATAACATGCATATGTATGCATATATGTATATGTATGCATGCATTTATATTTGTATTTATATAGATATGCAGATTATATATGTTTATATATGTATGTATATATATATATATACACATACATAAATGCATCTGCATATATATGCATATATATATGTGTATATTTGTGCGTGTAGAGAGAGGTAGAGGTGTAGAGGTAGAGAGGTAGAGGTAGAGACTAGTAGAGAAAGAAGTAGAGAGAGGTAGAGAGAAGAGAGTGAGTAATAAGAGTAGAGAGTGAGTAGTAGAGAGTAGTAGAGAGCAGTAGAGAGAGTAGCAGAGAGTGAGTAGTAGAGAGTAGTAGAGTGAATAGTAGAGTGAGTAGTAGAGAGTAGTAGAGAGTGAGTAGTAGAGAGTAGTAGAGAGTAAGTAGTAGAGTGAGTAATAATTTTCATCGAGCACTCAAAGTCCACAAAGTTCTTTTTCAAGTAAAGTAATTTATGTTTAATCGTGATATGTTTCAATTTCCATCTTCATTGAAAACATTCTTCAATACAATCTTCAACACAAGTGCAGCCAACACGTGTTTCGTCTGGTCTAGTCTGACCAAAGACTTCCTCAGGGCTGCAACCCAAAGTACAACATCACCATTACATCCTTAATTAGTCTTCTGTATAACAAAAATAATTTAAATTTAACCAATATCAAAGGGACACATCCCTGAACACACCCGTGCTCAAAAGTAAGAATATAGGGCACAGTCTTTCTGCTCATCACCAAGTTCTAGCTTGAAACACCCAGTTAAAATACTCTTATTAGGTGGGATATGTAGCCTCCACCTAATTGTTAGTTCAATATCCCGAAAGTAGTTAAGATACAGTTGGTTAGTATAAAGTAAAGGAATGTGGCCAAGCTGCAAGGTTTCCTACCTATATCTCTCCACGTTGCTCAATTCAACTTCCCAAATAATCCTATATTCGTATTGCAATTCACGTCTGTAATAATATTTAAGATCATTAATAGTCTATTCTAATTCATCTATCTCATTAGCAGTGTAAACAAAATGACTCTCTTACCTCTGCCTTAGCAGAATCTCCCAAACGTATCGAGCTGTAATTTCAAGGTGTCGCTGTCCGTCACCTAAAAGGCCGAGGACCCATATTAGATGATACTATTCCTTAAAAATACATGAATAATCTCATGTTGTTATCTCTATTAATCAAGGGTTTCTCACCTCGTATCAGAATATCATATATCTCGGAACGCGTTTCTCCGTGTCGGCGTCCTAGTATCGCGCCATCTTACTATTCCTCTTTATACATGTGTGAGGGCGGGAAGCGCCATCTTTGTAAAGTCTGTTGTTGGTGTGTAAAATCTATAATGTTCTATTTTGGAAACTATAGTTGACCTCTCTCTTTATATTGCATTTTATTTGAAACATCTCCGTTAATTAGACCGATGTTACGTGTTTGCATCTACATTTATTTTCTAATAATAGTAAATAATTGTAAACATCGTATTATTCAAATTATCTTATTACTCTTATTGTGTCTATAAAACACTCAACATTTATTATTCGTACTCCTCAGAAAAAAGGGGCGCATATCACAATGTGCATTATAGCGCACATATCTATAGACTAGTCGCCATCTTAAGATGGTCAAAAAGAAGCTCAGTCTCCAATGAGATCTAGGTTATTTAGACCACGATCACATGTCTCAGATGGTTAGAGACGCTCGTAATGTTATAGTATTAATTCAGCTACACTTTAATCCTATATCGGGACGAATATATCAGTTTGTGTATTTATTATAAGTCAAGTCCAGACACTATTCAAAAAAAAATAAATAATAATTTTGGTTCCTCATAATAGTACGATATTATTTTTTATTTACGAGTTTACTCGATGGAGCATCCCAGACTATATTTCTTCTTAATCTAATATTGTTTCCCACAGAGTCATATGTTTTCTATAGTTGATTGTGCAAAGCGGAGGGACACTGGCAGTTCGCCTCACTTCCAGTCACATGGAGTCAGGTTAAGGAATACATGCAAGAATGCAAGGAATTCAAGTTTAGGGGTAGGGAGTTCAGTATGTCATTGCGTTACTATCTTCACCATATTCAGAATGTATTAAAAATAAAAGGATTTAAAGATATAGTATCAATGTATAATTATACACATTATCAACATCTATTGACAACAATCATAACAGTCATTCTGAATATGTCTGGTTTTCGCTATCCTCTAACTTGTTACGTGTAATGGTTTCATACATCGTACTCAATACATATATTTTGGTAATTGACAAACATTATAGTAGATCAGGTCATCTCATGAAAGGTATACAGTTTTTCATTCCCTAAGAAAAATTCATACTCATGGTCCACATTAAGACTCATTTCTACAGCTTTCAATTTAATTAACCATGTAACTTCCTTCCTTGTAAGTGTGAGTATCCTGTTGCCCCGCTGGGGTCTGGTTCTAAATGATCTATGCCATGATAGCTAAAGATATGTTTTGTTTTATCTAGAGAGTTTCTTATCAAATGGGCTGCGGTTGGATACCGAGTATCCCCCTGTTTTATTGCTCTAAAATGTTCTGACATACTGTCTTTGAGCCTCCTTTTTGGGCTCCCCACATATATCATCCCGCAGCTACATACAATGACATAGACAACGAAGGTAGTATCACAGTAGATGAACATCTCTATGGTGTTTTCACCCGTACCAGTGTAGTTGAAACTTATTACTTTTCTCTTTGCCCATCTACACGATGAGCATCTTCCACATCTTAGGAATGACTCTCTGCCTCCAGTTGGATCCAGGCCCCCCATAGGCTCACAACCTCCTCCCACCAAACCCAGGACTGAGCCACGAGTTGACAGTCCTAGAAGAATTGTTCCCTCCCTTTCGCCCCAAGAAGTGAGCTCCCTCGTCGCCTCCTACGAATCCCCTCCTACCCAGCCAGCCCAAGCTCAACCCCAATCCCATTCACCCTTCGTCCCGATTCAAGTCATCACGGGAGTAGGAAGAGACCCGCCCCCCGAAAAGCTCCCAGACCACCATCCTATCTCTCCTCCTTACCCAGAGCTACTTCTGGCAATCCAAAATCGAAGGCTGACCGCCCGATTAACTGTATGCTCATCAACTGCCGCTCCGCCGTCAAACATGCTACAGAAATTGCAGAAACCATTCTCTCCCATGACCTGGATGTCGCCTTCATCACCGAAACATGGCTTAACACTCTATCCCTTCCCATCATGGACACGCTAGTGCCACACGGTTTTGCTATTATCCACAAAGACAGGCCCGTACACAAAGGGGGCGGAATAGCTATTATCCACAAAAATGACCTCTCCATCATTGAATCTCCCTCCGTCATTTACAAATCCTTTGAATGCCTTTCGGTCAGCCTCAATTCGCCGAACCACTGTCCACTTCAATGCCTTCTCCTCTACCATCCTCCGGGCAACTCCTCCGAATTTGGCGCTCAGCTAACGGACCTGATCACACAAACCGCCCTGGATAGCGACTTCAGAATAATTCTTGGCGACCTCAACATAAGATGGAATGTAACAAATAACCCACTCATCCAATCTCTCACCTCCCTTCTACATGACTACGATCTAACCCAACACTGCACAGAGGAAACCCACCATAGAGGAGCAATCCTTGATGCAATCATCGCGGATAAAAAGACAATCTCAATCGACCACATCATCCCGGTGGACTGGTCGGACCATCACGCCATTCTCTTCCATATCAATCATTCGGTTCTGTCCCTCCCACCTACTCAAACCTCCCCCAAGTGGGTCAGAAACTTTTCGAGAATTCCTCCTGATAAGCTAGAAGAGGGACTTAGCTCACTCCTCTCGAACTCGACGGAACTCCTCTCCACCACGGAACTCACCTCGCTGTACCACGCCAACCTGGAGCTCGTCCTAGATCAGCTGGCACCGCGGAAACTAAAAAAAACAAGAAGCATCCCCTCCAGATCCTGGTTCTCCGCGGACATCAATGAAGAAAGAAGAAAGAAGACACCTACGATCCATGGAAAGATCCTGGAGGACCAACCCCACCTCCCTCAACAGGGACCAACTCAAGGCAACTCGTAAAATCTACTACAACCATATCAAGAATAAAAAGTCGCCCTTCTTCTGCTCCGCTCTAGACAATGCTAAAAACCGCCCAAAAGAACTCTTCAACATCATCAGGAACCAAACATCCATTCCTGTGATTCCTGTGATAGACAACAGGGTAGCATCCAAATCTCAATGTGATGACTTTGCCATCTTTTTCAACGAAAAAATTGCCAAAATCGATCGCTCACTCTGTGCTATGCCCTCAGCCATTCCCTCCGCAACTACCTACAGCAGGCCAGCAATCTCAGCCATTCGCTGGTCCTCCTTCCAGCTTATCCAGGTTGAAGTGATAAGCAATCTCATAGCCACCACCAATCCCTCATCCCACTCCCTTGATCAGCTTCCCCCGAGAATAACAAAAGACCTGAAGCTCACTCTAGCCCCAACTTGGGCCAAGATCATCAACAGCTCTTTGAGCGAGGGCTCCATCCCTAACTGCCTTAAAATAGGTCAAGTCACTCCACTCCTAAAAAAACCCGGCCTGGACCTCAAGGACATGAACAACTTCAGACCAGTTTCGAACCTTCCACTCTTATCGAAAATTCTGGAAAAATGCGTGCTGTCTCAGCTTTCCCAGCACCTAGAAAGCTTGAATCTTCTCGACCCACACCAATCAGGGTTTAGAAAAGGCTGCAGTACAGAAACCGCAATCCTAAATGTACTGGACGATCTTCACATGTCGCTCGACTCCAACCAATGTAGCCTTCTCATCCTCTTAGAACTTTCGGCTGCATTTGACACAGTGGATCATGCCCTGTTACTCAATGTCCTCCAGGAAAGAGCAGGTATGGAAAAGACGGTCCTAAAATGGTTCTCCTCCTTTCTCAACAACCGCACTCAAAGAATCAAAATTAAAAGCTGCAAATCGGACCCTCTCCCCATCACTAGAGGTGTGCCTCAAGGGTCAGTACTCTCACCTCAACTTTTCAACATCTACATGGAGCCCCTCACGTCAATTCTAAGGAAGTCCAACATCCCCTTCCACCTCTACGCGGACGACACACAACTCTACCTGGAAACCACTTCAATCGCAGACATCCACAGACTGAACTGCACACTCATTGAAGTTCAACATTGGCTCTCATCCAGCAACCTCAAACTCAATGAAGGAAAAACCGAAGTGCTCGAACAAAGATGAAAACCCCCAAATTCTAGAATGGCTCAAAGCCTTAAACGCCCTGAATGTTCCACTTGTTCTGACAAACTCCGTAAAATCCTTAGGGATCACCCTTGACCCTAAACTGGACATGAAAGAACACATCTCAAAAACTGCCAAAAGTGCTTTCCTGAACCTGAAACTCCTCTACAAACTGAAACCCTTCCTCCCCTCGAAAGACCTGAAACAGGCCACTCAGGCTCTGGTACTCTCCAGAATTGACTATGGCATCGCCACGCTGACTGGATCAGCCAAATCTCACCTGGGTCCTCTGACCTCTACCCTCAACGCCGCAGCAAGAATGGTCACGGGAACCAGGAAATACGAACACATCTCCCCGGCTCTTAAGGATCTGAAGTGGCTCCCTATTGCCCAACGAGCCAGTTTCCGCACAGCTTGCCTCACTCACAAAGCCCTGCATACAGGCAAACCTGAATATCTGGCCAACAAGCTCAAAAAGGCCGGTCAATCTAGGAACCTCAGAAGCTCCAACACGCTCCTACTCATTCCTCTGAAATCCCAGAAACACAAAACATCCAGCAAATCCTTTGCGGGCAATGCTCCAAAGATTTGGAACGCCACCCCCCCACATATCAGAACGACCGCCTCCTTCCCGAAATTCAAGATGTTATTCAAAGCCCTCTTCCTTGAGCGCTCTGGATAGTAGTAAGATCTCCACGTCTGACTTTTAAAGCCCTTTTTCTCTGCGGTCTAAGAGCTGGATGACTTGCTTTTGACTCTACCCTGTTTTTGCGCTCCTGTTACTATTGTAAAGTCTTTCTCTTCACCCATGTGCTCCCTGCTCTGTTCCCCTTCCTCACTGCCTCTCTGATGCCTATTTGTACGTGTTGTGAAGCGCTCTGATACTCTCGGGTCCAGCTAGCGCTATACAAAACTTTAATAAATAAATAAATAAATAAAAATCTATGGAAGCCTCTAAATCTAGATAGCCAGTCTTTATTCACAGGTTTCTTGGGGTAACTGGGACTAAGTATGTTGGCCAGTGTCATCCCTTTCCTGAATGTAACAGAAGGATGCCGGGTAATATATGGTGTAATATCTTGATCTAACATCAGTAAATACCAATGTTTCCTAAGAATTGAGTGCAGTTTAGTACTCTCTGTACTGTAGTGTGTAATCATTCTGACTTTAACTTCTTTATCAATTTTCGCTCTCTCTGATTTAGCCTTAAGCGTATCTTTACGCCTGAGTTTTTTAACTCTAGTAACTGCTGTATCAATCACTTTTTCCTCATACCCTCTCCTCCTGAAACGCGTAGACATGTCTTTCAAATTCTTTTCAAAATCACTCTCTAAAGAGCAGTTTCGCCTTGCTCTCACCATTTCGCCATATGGTATTGCTTTAAGATGATTAGTTGGGTGACAGCTTTTGGCGTGAAGTACTGCGTTACAACTTGTCGGTTTTCTAAACATCCGACTTCTAAGATGACCTTCTTCCACAAATAGTTCAATATCTAGGAAGGTGATTTTAATGTAATCATACTGTGTTGTAAACTGTAGATTAATTGTATTTTCATTCAAGTAGTCAAAAAATCCTTTTAGTTGCTCTACTGATCCTGTCCAGATTAGGAGGCAATCGTCGATGAATCGACCCCAGTAATGAATATACTGGATCCATTCACTGTTACCCGGTCCCCAGATTCGCTCCGCCTCATACCACCCCATGAAGAGGTTGGCAAAAGACGGAGCAAACCTGGCTCCCATCGCAGTCCCGAGCTGTTGTCGGTACCATGTTCCATCAAAAAGGAAGACATTGTCATGTTCAATGTTGGAGTAAAGGGATACTACGTCTAGCGTAGCTAGTATCATCCCTTCCTCCCATACAATGTCATTAAGTATGTTCAGTGTAAACTTAGTATCCTCCACAAAGGACGGTAAGTTGTATACATATTCTCTTAAGAAAATATCTATATATTCTGAAAGGTGTTCAGTCGGTCCACCTATGCCGGAGACAATCGGCCTACCTGGCGGTCTGTCCCGGCATTTGTGGACCTTTGGTAGAGTATATAGGCAAGGTGATTTTGGATAGGTAGTTTGAAGGTAAAGGTATTCATCACGACCTATTAAAGAAAGGTCATACCATTCCTTGACCTTATTGTTTATAATCTCCATTAGATCTTTCATTGGATTTGTCTCTAATCTGACATAGTACTGCCTATCATTAAGTTGAGATAGAACTTCATTCTTATAATCTGTAGTATTTTGTATCACAAGGTTACCACCTTTATCAGCTCTCCGAATTGTGATCTCCTTGTTGTTCATGAGTTCCTTAAGAGCTTTTCTCTCTCCTAATGACAGATTGTCAGTAGATGACAGTAGAGTGAGTAGTAGAGAGCAGTAGAGAGTGAGTAGTAGAGAGAGAGAGAATAGTAGAGAGTAGTAGAGAGTGAGTAGTAGAGTGAGTAGTAGAGAGTAGTAGAGAGTGAGTAGTAGAGAGTAGTAGAGAGAGAGAGTGAGTAGTAGAGTAGTAGAGAGTGAGTAGTAGAGAGTAGTAGATAGTGAGTAGTAAAGAGTGAGTAGTAGAGAGAGACAGAGTAGTAGAGAGTGAGTAGTAGAGAGTAATAGAGAGTGAGTAGTAGAGAGTAGTAGATAGTGAGTAGTAGGTAGTGAGTAGTAGAGAGAGAGTAGTAGAGAGTAGTAGAGTAGTAGAGAGTAAGTAGTAGAGATTAGTGGAGAATATTCCAAAGTTTGGCACAGCACCACTTGCACAATAAGTCCAATCAAATCATATCACTTAGAGTCCTTATTGAAGCGCTGAATCTTGGTGTATATTTAAATGCTTTTATTTTCCTTAAGTTTATGTACCACAGCCAGCTGATGCGTTTCGTTCTGTACAACAGAACTTCTTCAGGGCGTTCTTATTTCCTTCAAGTTATGTCGGTATCCTGTTGTCATATAACTAGATATTTCTTTCAAATGTTAGACGAGACGTAAGTACATTCTTATTCAACGTGACTAGGTATCAATTTTACCCACACAATTCAGGCAGACTTGAGTAATTTATAGCATCCTCAAAGTCAGTCTTTCAAAAATTCCAAAGTATAGGACATGATAATCCAAATCCAAATGTTTCTCAAGAAAAGTCATTTTCAATCGTTCGGAATTTTGGCGTTTGGGCAGATATGACCCAGGGACCCCCAGTATGCAAGCTGAATTAGTCCCCCCTCTGCAAACGCGCCAGTGGCCTGCGTTGCAGAGAGGTGTAAAAAGAGGCATAGCCTCCTTACACCTCTGTGCAATGCAGCCCCCTGGCGCATACTGGAAGTTCCAGGTGGGCTAGTTGGCCCCCAGGGACCCCCAGTATGCAATGAGAATAAGTTCCCCCTCTTCAAACATGCACGGGGGCTGCGTTGCAGAGAGGTGTAAAAAAGGGTGCGGCCTCATTACACCTCTCTGCAATGCAGCCCCCTGGCGCATACTGGAGGCTCCTGGTGGGCTAGTTGACCCCCAGTATGCAAGGGGAAATAGTTCCCCCTCTGCAAACGCGCCTGGAGGCTGCGTTGCAGAGAGGTGTAACAAGTGGCATAGCCTCATTACACCTCTGCAATGCAGCCCCCTGGCGCATACTGGAGGTTCGAGGTGGGCTAGTTGGCCCCCAGTATGCAAGGGGAGTTAGTTCCCCCTCTTCAAACATGCACAGGGGCTGCGTTGCAGAGAGGTGTAAAAAGGGGCGTGGCTTCATTACACCTCTCTGCAATGCAGTCCCCTGGCGCATACTGGAGATTCCTGGTGGGCTTTCAGGTCTTATATAGTTAGGAATTAGCATTAAACAAAACTTTGAAATTCACTGAAAAAAACATAGGTTTCAGGCCTTATATAGTTAGGAATTAGCATTTAAAAAACCTTGCAAATTCACTGAAAAAAACATAGGTTTCAGGCCTTATATTGTTAGGAATTAGCATTTAAAAAACCTTTGAAATTCACTGAAAAAAACATAGGTTTCAGGCCTTATATAGTTAGGAATTAGCATTTATAAAACCTTTAAAATTCACTCAAAAAACTATAAGTTTTAGCAGTGTTATAGTTAGCTGGACATTTCACTCATACAAAACTATTGAAATTGCTCCTATATAGTTAGTTGTACTAAATATATTTCGCGCACCCGCAATCCACTGCTGATGATGTCACATATTACATCATTCATGACATGGTCAGTGACATCACTGATGACATCTCAAATGACATCACTGATGACATCATCCAAGTGACAATCACATACACCTTTTCATACACTAGTAAAATCTTTCATCACTCTTTGTAAAATACAGAGTATCATATTTGAATCCATTGTTACAGCAATACAAGTATCTAGAAAACCACTCAGTGGTTCATAGATGTATACACACATCTAATCACTTACCTGTAGATTCACTCATACATGCTGTCAATGAACAATAGAACACTATCAAAAATACTTATACACCTAAATCGACATTACACACCAGCACACATCCTATTCACATATGAAGTCATCCTACTCACTTCTGCAAACAATGGATCATACTTGTATATTTACTTAGCTACACACTTATACAAACACAACTTCATCTATTCATTTAGATAGTAAGTCATACTTAGTGAATTATAAAATCATTATTACAAGTATAAAGTTATCCATACAGTCACCCACACAATCATTGAGTCTTATGTATACTTATTAATATACAACAACTGACACATACACTGCCTTTTATTTTTCTAGTTTGTTGGACATGTGCCATTGAGAAATATATTTGCCCATCACCACACCCATAAAGATATTCACTCACCCAAACAACTGTTAGAACATGTAGTTTCAACTTCATATATCTAGTGAATCAACTATTCACACATCTTTGGGCAGTCACACCCCCCCCACCGAACCACACACACATTCACTCTCCCATACAAATACTCAGTTAACTAATCAATAACTAATACAGACTTTCACATAGCTAGTAACCAACTGGAGAACCAGTTTACACAACAACTGACAAAATGATACAGATATTCAAACAGTTTAGTCACTATCCACTATATTTAGTGAGACACTATAAATTGGTCAAGTAAACAGTCAATTACACTGCTACTAAATCCTCCATCCAAATATTTATTTTTATATATCCACTCATTCTTCAATGCAAATTGCTATATATATAATGCATATTTAAATAACGAAGCAAACCACATTCACTGGATGATGTCATCAGTGATGTCATTTGAGATGTCATCAGTGATGTCACTGACCATGTCATGAATGATGTAATATGTGACATCATCAGCAGTGGATTGCGGGTGCGCGAAATATAGTTCGTACAACTAACTATATAGGAGCAATTTCAGTGGTTTTGTATGAGTGAAATGTCCAGCTAACTATAACACCCCTAAAACCTATAGTTTTTTTAGTGGATTTTAAAGGTTTTTTAAATGCTAATTCCTAACTATATAAGGCCTGAAACCTATGGTTTTTCCAGTGAATTTATATATATATATATATGATTTTCATATATATATTTTTTTATTTCCGGGGTCCCCACACATGGGCGGGAATATTCAGTGCTTATGACTTTACTGAGGATACCCCTGGAAGAGAACTAGGATTACAGGTAAGTAACTTATCCTTTTGGTCCATCAAACTTAGTGACTTTTTCATAGCTTCAGATACGACGAAGGATTACTTTAGTGATCTGATTCTTAAGTCAAAGCCTTTGGTTCTGATCCCAGGTCCGTTTCTAGTTTAACTCCACCTGCAGGCCCCAGTCATTTTTGTTCCTAGTGCTGCCTCCAGTGCCATCATTGTTATGGGTGTAATTGGAAAGACATGGAGGTGAGCAGAATGACATAGGAATGTGGGGCTCGTAGTTACTGACCAGTATCTTTGCTGGATTCCATGGATATGTTATTCTTGAATTGAGTGTTATTTTATTTAGAATCCAAACCATGGCTTGATAACAATTGTATTCTGCCCACACCACATATTGGTTTCTGCTTTAATCGGGGTTTGATTGACGAGTGATTCAGGCTGCATTTGTTTATTGCAAATTAGACACAAGGTGTAAATGCTATCTTTTTGGCATTTTCTTGACATGAGAAGTGTCTTTGATTAGGTGAATACCTAATACCTAAACTGTAGTGCTTTGGTTTACAATAAGGTGTGCATTATGATGACACTTGTGCATCAGTTAGATATGACTTTTGCATCAGTTAGTTATGGCTCTCGTGGTGATCTTAATATTGCATGTAATGTTACAAAAGTTGTCAGACAATGCTAGGTGTTGGCTCATACCTTATGTAATAGTTTAAAAAAAGGCTTAGATAGCTGTATAAAAACTACATGTTCTGATATTGTGAACTCTGCCGGCATCCTAACTTTTCTTGATTTGTAACATGCCCAATATTATTGTCAAGCACTGTTAATGCTAGGTGCTTGTGAAAGATTCCTAGTTTTTGCTAATACCAATGTACCCATCTTCTTAAGTTAGTCCAATTCATCGCACACTGCTTGTCCTATCAGCGTGTTGCCCCAAAGCATTGTGGTCCATGAAGTAAGCATCAGCGGGTGCGCCTCTGCCAGGGTCTTGAGCAAAAAATCACTGTCGCGTTGGCCATCCCTGGACACGTGTTTCGAGGTTGTTACCTCTCGTCATCAGGCAATAGGCATATATGTAGGGGTGCTGCGTAGGCTGCCAAAAAATATCCTCAGGTCCGGTACCACTCGTGGCACGCAGGTGCGTAACCCGGGCTCGTCAGCCCCACCAGCTCAATTGAGCTTGAATATAAAAGGAAGTCCAATTGGTCGCACCCTGCTTGTCCTATCAGCGTGTTGCCCCAAAGCATTGTGGTCCATGAAGTAAGCATCAGCGGGTGCGCCTCTGCCAGGGTCTTGAGAAAAAAATCACTGTTGCGTTGGCCATCCCTGGGCACGTGTTTCGAGGTTGTTACCTCTCGTCTGCAGGGAATAGGCATATATGTAGGGGTGCTGCGTAGGCTGCCAAAAAATATCCTCAGGTCCGGTACCACTCGTGGCACGCAGGTGCGTAACCCGGGCTCGTCAGCCCCACCAGCTCAAGGGAGCTTGAATATAAAAGGAAGTCCAATTGGTCGCATACTGCTTGTCCTATAAGCGTCTTGCCCCAAAGCATTGTGGTCCATAAAGTAAGCATCAGCGGGTGCGCCTCTGCCAGGGTCGTGAGCAAAAAATCCCTGTCGCGTTGGCCATCCCTGGACACGTGTTTCGAGGTTGTTACCTCTCTTCAGCAGGGAATAGGCATATATGTAGGGGTGCTGCCTAGGCTGCCAAAAAATATCCTCAGGTCCGGTACCACTTGTGGCACGCAGGTGCGTAACCCGGGCTCGTCAGCCCCACCAGCTCAAGGGAGCTTGAATATAAAAGGAAGTCCAATTGGTCGCACACTGCTTGTCCTATCAGCGTGTTGCCCCAAAGCATTGTGGTCCATGAAGTAAGCATCAGCAGGTGCGCCTCTGACAGGGTCTTGAGCAAAAAATCACTGTCGCGTTGGCCATCCCTGGACACGTGTTTCGAAGTTGTTACCTCTCGTCAGCAGGGAATAGGCATATATGTAGGGGTGCTGCGTAGGCTGCCAAAAAATATCCTCAGGTCCGGTACCACTCGTGGCACGCAGGTGCGTAACCCGGGCTCGTCAGCCCCACCAGCACAAGGGAGCTTGAATATAAAAGGAAATCCAATTGGTCGCACACTCCTTGTCCTATCAGCGTGTTGCCCCAAAGCATTGTGGTCCATGAAGTAAGCATCAGCGGGTGCGCCTCTGCCATGGTTTTGAGCAAAAAATCACTGTTGCGTTGGCCATCCCTGGACACGTGTTTCGAGGTTGTTACCTCTCGTCAGCAGGGAATAGGCATATATGTAGAGGTGCTGCGTAGGCTGCCAAAAAATATCCTCAGGTCCGGTACCACTCGTGGTTTCTTCTATTCGGGCTCCCTTGAGCCTTTTAAGCTGACGAGCTTCTGGAGACGCACCTGCGCAGCCTGTTAGGCAACGAGGCCTGTGACGGTTACTTGGCGGCCTTCTTCTCCACCCCAGATACGTTCTCTACTGATGAGGAAAGATATCCCGAAACCCGGGCCATGTCTCAGGTCTAGAGATTCTTGGGAACAACAAGTACATACTTGCACCTACTCAGGTGAACCACTCATGAATTTTACAGTCATTCTTCGAACTTCACGCACTTCATGTACCAGAGTGCCTAGGGGCGATCCGGAGGAGGGGCTAGCGGTGTGCGATCCATTGTGGTGGTTTCTTCTATTCGGGCTCCCTTGAGCCTTTTAAGCTGACGAGCTTCTGGAGACGCACCTGCGCAGCCTGTTAGGCAACGAGGCCTGTGACGATTACTTGGCGGCCTTCTTCTCACCCCAGATACGTTCTCTACTGATTAGGGAAGATATCCCGAAACCCGGGCCATGTCTCAGGTCTAGAGATTCTTGGGAACAACAAGTACATACTTTCACCTACTCAGGTGAACCACTCACGAACTTTACAGTCATTCTTTGAACTTCACGCACTTCATGTACCAGAGTGCCTAGGGGCGATCCGGAGGAGGGGCTAGCGGTGTGCGATCCATTGCGGTGGTTTCTTCTATTCGGGCTCCCTTGAGCCTTTTAAGCTGACGAGCTTCTGGAGACGCACCTGCGCAGCCTGTTAGGCAACGAGGCCTGTGACGGTTACTTGGCGGCCTTCTTCTCACCCCAGATACGTTCTCTACTGATGAGGGAAGATATTCCGAAACCCGGGCCATGTCTCAGGTCTAGAGATTCTTGGGAACAACAAGTACATACTTGCACCTACTCAGGTGAACCACTCACGAACTTTACAGTCATTCTTCGAACTTCACGCACTTCATGTACCAGAGTGCCTAGGGGCGATCCGGAGGAGGGGCTAGCGGTGTGTGATCCATTGCGGTGGTTTCTTCTATTCGGGCTCCCTTGAGCCTTTTAAGCTGACGAGCTTCTGGAGACGCACCTGCGCAGCCTGTTAGGCAACAAGGCCTGTGGCGATTACTTGGCGACCTTCTTCTCACCCCAGATACGTTCTCCACTGATGAGGGAAGATATCCCGAAACCCGGGCCATGTCTCAGGTCTAGAGATTCTTGGGAACAACAAGTACATACTTGCACCTACTCAGGTGAACCACTCACGAGCTTTACAGTCATTCTTGGAACTTCACGCACTTCATGTACCAGAGTGCCTAGGGGCGATCCGGAGGAGGGGCTAGCGGTGTGCGATCCATTGCGGTGGTTTCTTCTATTCGGGCTCCCTTGAGCCTTTTAAGCTGACGAGCTTCTGGAGACGCACCTGCGCAGCCTGTTAGGCAACGAGGCCTGTGACGGTTACTTGGCGGCCTTCTTCTCCACCCCAGATACGTTCTCTACTGATGTGGGAAGATATCCCGAAACCCGGGCCATGTCTCAGGTCTAGAGATTCTTGGGAACAACAAGTACATACTTGCACCTACTCAGGTGGACCACTCACAAACTTTACAGTCATTCTTCGAACTTCACGCACTTCATGTACCAGAGTGCCTAGGGGCGACTTGGATGAGGGGCTAGTGGTGTGCGATCCATTGCGGTGGTTTCCATCTT
Source organism: Lissotriton helveticus (assembly GCF_964261635.1). Taxonomy (NCBI): domain Eukaryota; kingdom Metazoa; phylum Chordata; class Amphibia; order Caudata; family Salamandridae; genus Lissotriton; species Lissotriton helveticus. The sequence goes on from NC_136069.1 coordinate 818,183,804, forward strand.
CTTAAGTTGTTCATCATTCACGTGAGCTCACATACTTAATTACTTAAATGTTTCATTTAATAAGAATTGGTCAGTGCCTAAACCTAGATATTCTCTTGCCTCGGGTAGCAATTATTGAAAGCTGGGGACCCATCACCTAAGCAGTTTCTGAGTTGAACTTTAAGCAATTCGCAAAAATACAAAACAAGTATACAAAAAAACAAATGCTCAAATATTGAAATATTTTGTTAAACTCACAATCAAATATAGAAATAGATTTCATATTTTCAATGTTGCTTTATTTCTCTATACAATATTTTAATGTATTGATTATTTAATTTTGTAATATAGTTGCAGACCTCTTGAGTAGGCCTCGCAGACTTCCAGGGGTCCTCAGACCACAGATTAAGAACCACTGCTGTAGAGCATCGTTAAATCTTCTCCATTCCAATGCTTTTATTTTCCGAAGAGCAGATTGCCGCCCAGAAGCCATTATTGTTCTGTTACTGGAACTATCCACATGCTGTATTTTATAGAGATACTCTGAAATCTGCACAAAATGTATTTAATTTGCCTTGATGATCTTCACAAAATATTGTTTAGTGGCTCTAAAACATGATCATCTTTGATCAAGTGCTTTTGAATTGCTCACAGATTCTGCAATAAAGCCGATTCAAAGGAGGAATATTATATGAAGTATATAGTAGAAGTGCCATTGCTTTGAACACATACTGTTAGTCATATTTAGATCCAGTTTGATCAATTTATTTTAGACAATATTATCGTCAAGTTAGACTAAGGCCCTGACTCAGAGTTGCTTGCTAAATTCCGACCCATGCTTAAACCCCTGTTTTGTCATGGGTTGAAATTACGATTTTGGTTTAATTTAACGCATCCTCTAATTATCAGATGCGGTAAATAATTCAAAAATCATAAAATTTCGGCAGGTCAACCCTACCAACATTTAACATGGAAAAACATATGGTATTTACAGTGTCATGCAGATTTTGGTGCATTAAACACCATGATCTGCATGTTATTCCCCGGAAACTTGTAATAGATGCTATTGATCGCACCCGATAAATACTGAACCTCATTGTATTGTATTTACGAGGCCTTAAAAGTGTTTCCGCTTACTTCTAAATAGATTCTCCGGAAACATTCTGGTTCAGGGCTCCGTGAACATACCAACATACAAACGGTATCTAGGAGTCAAAAAATAAGAGGACCATGTAACTCAACTGTGGACACGGACACTAACACACACAAACAGAGAAGTGGATACCCAAAAGTGCAAAATGTGTGACATGTGATTACCATGTGGCAATTCAAGTCAATGGGCAAATATTCCCATCAGTAACCGTCCTCCGTGAACATACCCCAGAAACTACTATGCATTTTCTCTGATTTTACCCTGGCATATCGTAATTTTTAAGAACCTTGCACTAAAGAGCCGTCCTGATCTTTTGTACATTTTCCTTTTACTAAAGTATATTTATTTTGCATGGCATAATCATGGGCATTTGCTCAAATTATGAACAGCATGTGTATTCTTTGTTTTGGTGGGGGCCTAGGATAGGTGTGTTTTTTATTGGATAGATCTGGTGAGTGTGTATGTGTGGTACAAGAGTGAGCTTTGCACAGGTTGCAGCCTGTTTAGCACTATATTGCAATATCTACTGCGTGCTTTCTGTCCATTATGTGATTTATAACATTTATTTGTAAAATTTATATTTATCTATATTTTTTTAGGTTGGAGGAAATTTGCATTGCATTATAGCTTTTCAAAGACTCAACTGGCAAAGATTTGGTCCATGGAATTTCCAGTTTGGTAAAGTCAGACCAGAATCACAACATCGTGGAATCATTAAGTCAGAAAGTGAAGACAACGTGGCCAAGAAGCCGCATGGGCGCTTGGGGAGATCCTTGAGTGCTGGATTTCAGCAGGAACAAGTCTGGAAAAAGATGTCTAATGTACAAGAGAGAATTAATCATGCATCGCATGAAAGTGATACAGACAATGATGGGAAAGATTAAGAAAACTGAAGGAGTGAAGAATCTGCAAAATAGTGTAGGTGCTTTCAGTTGAGGTATATTATTGGGAATGAATGTTAAGGTCTTGTTCACTTCAAACTATTACCTCTGATATTGTTAGCTGTTTTTACACTTTATTATTTGTGACCATCTGTGGCAGGCACAGAGATGATAGTAATGGACAGTTTTTGAACATTGGAAGATTGTTGTAGATATGATCCCATCCACCTAAGTTGATAGTTGTTTGACAGGCCAGATGGTGTAGGATGTGTGGATGATGTTTAAAGAATACATTGCTGACAGTATTAAAGAGTGACCTGAGTTATAAACGGAAATCTGGAAAACTATGTGTACGCTAAATGTTATTATAACATAGCCAGATTTTTTGTTTTTTATTTTTGCACATCAAGTTTATAACTGCATGGACACTGCTATTATTTTCGATTAATGAACACTGTACATGGAAACTCATGAAACAACAATCAAGTTCATATTTTGTATTTTACAGAGTTTGAAAATTGCATAAATCAAGGTTTTCCAAGTTATAGCCGGCAGAGACTAATTCATGCTAGAGCTTCTGGAAAAAATGGCTTTGTAAATAATTTTCAATCATGTTCATTGTATGTAAATGCATTTTAAGTGATTGTCCTAAAAACCTACCATTAATCTGATTCTTTGACCCCCAGTGGATACCCTAGGTTTAAATTGCAGGACATTGTGCTTTTGGTCTGTTGATTTCCATGAGTGATCACATAGAAAATGTTATTAAAGGTTTGTATCGAAACGAAGATAATACAAATTCTTTTTCATTAATTATTTATTGTATATTTTTGTTTAGAATGAAAGTTTACACTGGAGACAGCCTTCTAAAAGAATGTTGTAGTGGAATGCATGACACTTATGACCTTCTCCTGTACTGTATCTTTATTGGTGATAAACCGCCCTAATGGTCGTAATCAATTATGTGCTATTTAGCATTGCAATATCTGAGTGTAATATTTCAGTTTTTTTAACCAAATACTTGATTACATTTTGTTTAATTTGATAATTATATTTCCTATGTGTATACTGCTTTTCCAAGCACCAAATTAAGAATAGCTGCTTCCTGTTAATGTGTTGAAGGGTTTGTTTTGTCTAGATATGCATCTGTGTTCCTTTTTATTATGCTCTTTCTTAAAAATCAAGAACATTTTCTCGACCAATAAAATGTGTTTCTAATTTTCATGTTGTCTTATTTTCGCGTAAGTATTGGTGCACTATTTCATTAAAAAAACAAAAAGCTGTGTAATCCATTCATGTTGTTTGTTTCTTCTATAGTGTGTAAATGTAATGAAAACCCCTCTTAGGTGATGCTACATGACCTTATCCACATCCATCCAGAGGGAGTCTTGAAATTTATTTTAATATTAGTAGTTTTCAGACTGAAATATATTTATATTTTCATTGTTTATTTATTTATTAGAGAAGTGTACAAAAATACAAAAGAATCAATAGACTTTCATGTTTCTTATAAACAAATGTCTATTATTTATTATTATTTTTTTTTATGTTTGAAAGCTTTATTGAGAATAAATAAGCAATACAACAAGGTGACATCAGCATAATAAAGGAAGAGGAGGAGATATGAGGAGAGAATCAGAAGAAAGCTAATGTCATAAGTAAGGAACAAAGCATTTTACATTTTCGTTGAGGACGGGAAGGGGGGGAGTAAGGAAAAACCATTAGATAAGGCAAAAATGCAAAAATTGCAATAATGATAAGCAACAAGCACAAGAACAGTACAGTAAAAGCACCAAGAACTGCAAATATACGGTCTAAAGGCAGTAAATAAGTGAAGCATAAAGCTAATAAAACAGCATAAGTGAAACATTGAGGAATGTATCGGTAAGCAGGAGTACAAATATTCAAGGGGGTTTAAAATTGGCAGATGAGAACGGAGAGGGTTTCTTCTTGGCAGCTTGATCCAAATGGAGAGTGAGAGGTAACCAGTATAAATCAACGTTACGAGAGGCTTTACATGAGGTGGCAAAGGCAACGTCGAGCCTATGTGAGTGACAAAGCAAGTTCCACCAACAGATTATGGATAGTTTATTCAGGGACTTCCAATTAGAAGAAATGTGTTGGAGGGCAAGGGCAAGCATGAGATCGAGGAGACCTCGTGAGTGCGAAGGGAGATCAAGGGAGTCAGACAGACTGCCTAGAAATACTAAGGAGGCTGAGAAAGGGACAGAGAAATGAAAGACATGAGAAATACGATTCCACACCTGTAGCCAGAAAAGGCGAACGGAAGGACAGAGAAAGAAAAGATGAAAGGAGTCTGCATTGGTAGCATTGCAGGTCCAGCAATTAGCAGTAGAAGAGGATAGAAAGCGAGACAGGGAGAGTGGAGAAAAGTAAAGTCTATGATAGAAGAAAAAGAGCGATTGAGTAAGAGAGGCATTACGGGAAGCCTTCAGAGACTTTGTCCAGATTTTATCCCAAAGACAAATTGGCCATGTGGAATTGAGATCAGTTTCCCAAGAGAGTTCCAATTTGGATTTGGGGCGAGCAGGATCAGGAGCAGAAAAATATCTATAAATAAGAGAAGCCTTAGGAACGTTGGATAGAAGTGTAAGTAGAGAGGAGGATGACGAGGGAAGGATGGCTGAATCCAGAGAATAGAATCGGTCAAGAACCGTTTCCATTAGAAGGAAGTATTTCTTTGCAAAGGAGGTAGGGCAATGGAAGAAGGATTGAAATTGAGGAAAGGAGCGAGGAGATAAACCATCGAAAAGATGATGTACCCAGATTATACCCTTCGACCTCCAAGTAGACCAGGCAATAGGTCTGTTGCGTATGAGAATGAGGGAATTATACCATAAGGGTAATAACAAAAAGGATTCACGAGAAATAGGGGCAGCTGAAATCAATGGTCGTAAAAGGGAGGAAGTGTGTCTAAATAAAGGGGAGATAAGACACGGAGCTTTAGCGGTAAAGTGGAGAGCTTCCTGGAACGAATATGGGAGTAAGAGGTCGCGTTCAACAGATAGCCAAAGAGGTGAAAAAAGGGAAATGTCTTTTGACAACCAACGAGAAGCTTGACGGAGAGAAAAGGATTTATGGTAGAGACGGAAATCCGGAAAATTAACGCCACCATTAGATTTGGGTTTACGAAGGGAGGAGAGTGACAATCGTGCTTTTTTCTGTTTCCAGAGGAACTTGGACAAGATGGAGTCAATACGACGAAAATACAGGGCCGGAATAAGGACCGGGAGCATGGAGAGTAGATAAATTAAAATAGGGGCAACCATCATTTTAATGGAGTCAAGACGTCCCCACCACGAGAGGAAAAGGGGATTCCAAGAAGAAAGCAGGGCGTCTATCCTAGAAATAACTGCATTCATATTAAGCCGAACCGAAGATGAAATGGAATTGGAAAAGAGAACACCAAGATATTTTATGTGTTTACTATTCCAAGCAAAACCAGTGGAAGAAAAGAAATGTGGGAGGCAGAATTTATTTAAGGGGAGAATCTCCGTCTTATCCGAATTTATTTTATATCCAGAGACCAAAGAGAAGGATTCAAATTCGGCTAGTAAGGAGGGAACGGAGGTGGCAGGGTCAGAAATAAATAAAAGGATGTCATCCGCATATGCAGATAGTTTAAGTTGATGGGGCCCATATGGAAATCCAGAGATAGAAGGGTTATTACGAATGGAGGTCAAAAAGGGTTCAAGAGCCAGAATGAACAAAAGGGGGGAAAGAGGACAACCTTGGCGGACACCGCGTTGAAGTATAAAAGGGGAAGTAAGTTGACCATTGACTAAAACAGATGCTTTGGGCATAGAATAGATTAAGGAAACATAGGAAATAAATTTCGGGCCAAAACCATGCCACTTCAACGAGGCAATCAAGAAAGACCAATCAACGCGGTCGAAAGCCTTTTCGGCATCAACTGAGATGGCCGCCAAAGGAATAGATAGGGAGGAGGCTTTACTAAGGACATTGAGGAAAAGTCTGGAATTGTCCGAAGTGAGACGACCTTTAACAAAACCGCATTGTTCTTTCCCTATGAGGTGTGGTAAAAGGGGATCCAGACGGAGAGCGAGAAGTTTAGCAAACAGTTTATAGTCCACATTGACCAAAGAAATTGGTCGGTAATTTTTGCAAAATTTGGGATCACGACCATCCTTAGGGATGAGGCAAATAGTAGCGTCCTGAAAGGAACCTTGAGCCAGGCCGGTGGAACAAAAGGAGTGAAAGAGAAGGAGAAGATGAGGTAAAAGAATGTCGGAAAAATGGAGATAAAATTCAACCGGGAAACCATCGGGGCCGGGGGTCTTACCTTTGGTGAGGGACAGCAACGCAGTGGATAATTCAGAGAGGCTAAGGTCAGAATCAAGAGCAGAAAAGTCAAGCTGGGAAGTATCAGGAGTAGGTAAACGTTCGAAATAGGACTGAAGCAGATCCGGAGTAGGAGGATGCTCAGGCGTATACAAAGATTTGTAAAAAGAGTGAAATTGTTCCAAAATGTCTTTGTCAGTATGTAAAAGAGTGTTAGAAGGTGAATAAATAGAGTCAATAAGAATACGTTCTTTTCGTGATTTAAGATAGTTAGCAAGGAGTTTACCTGATTTGTTACGTCCACCATAGTAACGAGCACTACTTCGGAGAAGATAGGAAGAGGCTGAATCAGTAGTGAGTTTGTTAAAGGCAATTTTAGAACGAAGAAGGTCAGGAGACATCTGATGAGAAGAGGAGGTGTAAAATTGGTGTTCCAATGACTTTATGTGTGTTAGGGCGACCTTGTGTTTTTGAAGGAATGCTTTCTTTTTTTTGGAGACAAAGTCTATAATGAAACCACGGGCTGTGGCTTTAAAAGAGTCCCAAAGGAGATGCAAAGGAATGTCAGGGGTAGAGTTGATCTGAAAAAATTCTGAGGTGAAAGAACGAAAGGAGGAAGAAAAAAGAGGGTCAGTGAGAAGAGAGGAGTTAAAACGCCAGCGAGAAGATTTAGGAGTAGGAGGAAGAAGATCAAAGACAGTAATAATAGGAGCATGATCAGAAATAACAATAGGTTCAATAGAAGAGGAAAGAAGGTTTTGAGACAAGGAGGAAGAGAGGAAAATATAATCTAGGCGGGAGAATGAAGCGTGTGGAGGAGAGAAAAATGAAAAATCTAAGGAGTCAGGATGTGTGAGTCTCCAGGAGTCTATGAGATGAACTTGAGAAATGGTATCAAGGAACTGCTTATGGGGTGTGTGAGGTGTGAAACGAACAGAGGCTTTGCGGTCTAAAAAGGGGTCAACAATCTGGTTGCAATCTCCACCCAATACAAAGGAATCATCCTTGTATTGGATACATTTTGCTGTGATCGAGGGCCAAAAGGAAGAATCAAAGCATGTAGGACCATAAACATTCAACAAAGTGATCGGGATAAGATTGATAAGTAATTTAACCAAAACCCAGCGTCCCTCTTCATCTCTCTCCTCAAGTAGTACCTTACATTTGTGACGTTTGTGAACTAGGATAGCAACACCATTTTTTTTCTGAGAAGCAGGTGAAAAGAAAACATTTGCTACCCAAAGTCTTTTAAGTTTCACAGATTCAGCGTCAGAAAGGTGGGTTTCTTGGATAAGGACAATATCAGGGTTATAAGAGGAGAGGTGGGAAAGTACTCTCTGCCGCTTAATAGGGTGATTAAATCCTTTCACATTCCATGAAACAACTTTAAATATGAAAACTCAAAAAACTGTTCAAAAACAACAGGTGCAGAAATATACTGTACATGTAATAAGGTGAAGTAAAAAACATAAGAATCATTTCAACTAGTAAAGGAGTAGGATGAAAAATAGGTGGGAGGATGAGAAAAAGGAAAAAGGGGGGGAATAACAGAAGATAGGATGAGGAGGTAGAGCAAAGAGATGAAAGGAGAAAAGAGAAAATGCATAGAAGACAGAACAAATCCAAAAGGATGTCTGCAGAGAACATACCTGAAGGGGGAAATACAGAAAGGGAGGCGGGGAAGTGGTGCTGCGTAACAAGACAGGGAGACCAGGAACAGAGGCATGACCGCACCGGAACGTCACAACAGAACAAGGGTGGAGAGCACAGTGAAGGGAATATCCAAGACACATCTGTAAAAAAGGAGACAAGGAAAAAAAAAGGAAGTTACATGGGTTAAACACCAGAGAAGTAATAGAAAACATGGTCAACAACAGTAAGGGAGCACAGAAGACAAAAAGGAAGTGGAATCAAGAACGAACGAGAAGCTGCAATGAGAAAGAGCTATGAAAAACATTACAACTGTAGAACCATCACAGGTGACCAATAACCAAAAGCACTATAATCAGCCACTAGCTGAGGGTGAGGAGTCCATTCCATCGTTGTTATGCAGAAGAAGGAAATTACGGAGTTCTCCAGGATCCTGGAAAGACCAAGATTTGTTTTGATGCGTGACTTTGAAGGTACAAGGATGGAACAATCCATATCGGGCACCAAGAGAACGCAATGAAGGCCGAAGAGCTAGGAATTCTTTACGCCTAGCAGCAGTGACATTAGAAACATCCTGAGAAATGAAGATACGGTGACCTTGCCAGGATAATTGACGTTTGGTCCTGGCTGCAGAGAGAATGGATAACAAGTCAGTGTACTTCAAAAAGAGGATGATAACTCCTCGAGGTTTCGTAGACGTGGAGGAACGGGGACCCAGTCTGTGTGCCCTCTGAATGCTGATGGACGTGGAAGGCGGTAAATCCACTAATTTCGGAAGGAAAGAGGTGAAGAAAGTGACTGGATCATCACCCTCAAGAGTTTCTTGTAGACCATAAAGGCGAAGGTTGTTCCTCCTATTTCGATTTTCCAAATCCTCTGTGTGGCGTTGTAGAGATAAAACAGTCTTTTCCAGAGAGTCTATACGCTGTGAATTGGAGTGGACCTCCGGAAGTTGTTGCTCAATGGAAGAGATGCGAGTGTCCATAACCTCCCATTTGTCCTTCAGATGTTGCATGTCTCTGCTCGTTTCTTCAATGAAGGGACGCAACGCACGAATCTCCTCCAGAATTAATGCCATGGAAGGTGAAGGAGGAGAATCTGGTGGAGGAGAGTTCTGTTTCAGTCTTTTACTGGATGATTCAGAAGGTGGTGTTCTGGATGACGAGGAATGAGCAGAAGAAGAACGTTGAGAGGAGGATGTCGCCATGTTGACAAGTGGTGAGGAGGCACCCAAGGATGAAGAAGGCGCCGTAGGAGTCTTAGAAGGACGGAACACAAACTTAGGGTTGCGCAGATTCACCATAGGAGATGAAAAACGATGAAAAAAGAACTGGCAAAGGTAGACAAGTAAAACCCCTGTGGCGAAGAGGTGGCAGTAGGAAGTAAGGACAAGTCCATGGGTCCAACTGTAACCAATGAGCCGTTGGGAATGGACCGCTGGATCCAGAAAGAAGCACACCACAGTCTAGCAGGGAAAGCAGCACGTTGTATTAGAGGAACAGAAGGTGAAGAGATGACAAGTGCCGCTTTACACTCTGAAATCGAAGAAAATGTAGGGGCGACAGGTTCCACTAATAGAAGTGACAGGAATATCCTCAAAGTGGTAGGACCGTACAAATCATGGCGCAGAGACTCATTACAGGAACTGCGAAAGGCACTCCGTGAAGAGCTTCATGTAGTACTCAGGAAGGGCGCACACTAACAACCTTTCAGTCGAGAACATGCAGCAGGCAGGTAAACATCGAGCCCCCTACACAAGAAACAGACATTGTAGGCGTAAACTTGTGTGTTGTTTCATACATGTGAGGGAGAGTATGAAGGTTCGTTGCTGCGCAGTCAAAATGGCGGCCCCCTGAGTAACCAGCTGGTCATGAGGTAAAAAATGATAATGAAAAAATAGTGGGAGTATAGGCAATAATATCGTGGTGCTCACCCAAGACGTTACATCCAAAATGCAGCTACTCGCTAAGACCGAGTCTTATCAGGCGAGAAGAGCGTGAAGAGCGCCGGTGAGGCAGAGGCTGCGAAATGGCGGCCGTGAGGTGCGCGATATGAACATCGCGAATTGCAGTCGGAAAACGGCACTGTCCGGGAAACAGAGAGGACCCGGGTGCTCACCGATAGTTCCGGTGTAGAAACCGCTGCTCCGCGATGAAAACTGTGCCCGTCACATCAGGAGAGCTGTAGAGAAGCGTTCCAGTGCGGCGGAGCTCCGCAACTAGCCGGCCATCTTGCGCGGCAGCCAAGCCACGCCCCCCATTTATTATTTTTTTAATTCCTTAATTGATTTCAATAAGCAACATCATTGTAACTACAACCTACATCAGAGGTCTCCAACGTTTTCTGCAACAAGAGCTAGTTGAAATGAAATCATCCCAAACTACTAAAGCTGTTTGTGTTGGAAAAGTGATCACAGCAGACAAGATTACGTAAGTGTCCACCATATGCAAGATTTCTGGCAGTGATCACCTCAGTACATCAGTCAGGATTGCCAGCAGTAATGTACAAAAGGCTTTGTCAATTTCAAATGCCTCAACTGGGGTATCACATAGTAGTAATAGAGAAAATGCCCATGGCTCTAAGGTTATGATATTAGTAATAAGTCTGCCCAAGTACACATTATTCATCACTCAAATATCAGCTTTAGATATATTTTGAAAATTAAGCAATTTTTTCGAAACTTCAGATAGTGAATTTCGAAAATACACACATTTTCATCTCAAATACATACTCTCATTCTTGGTATACATATATTAATTCAAACAAGAAAAAACAACCCGTTTATTAAGCTGGGCACACAGGAGAGCTACCAGTAGCTCACAAGCTACTTGTATAAGAAGACTGACCTACATGGTTCCCTGTGAAGCATCCGTTTTGCAACATTATTATAACATGCACCTTCCCCATGCTTTTTTTGCTCACTTTCTGGTGGCAAGCATCGTTTCTAGTTCAGCAACTTCCTTCCTTTTTGTAACCACAATTCAAAGTCTGTGGTTCATTAGCTTTATTAGTGGCTGACTAGCCACTAATAAATCAGGATAAGCTTGACCTGGACTGCTATTCTATTCTTCTTTGACAAACGGAAGCAGCACCCTATTGCTAAATTTATGTATGTGCATATGTATAAAAATTCACTTTAAAAAACAAACGGTTACAGTGACATAGTTAGGTGTTGGAATGAGACTCAAGCTAACCTAATAAAAAAATATTCTTATGTATGTTTTTTTAACTTACAGACAAGCTTATGAGCGTACTAACAATAGTTACTATTTTACAAATTAAGGGGGCTGTTAAGCAACTGTGGAAATGCGTAGACTGAGCAAAAATGCAGACATCTCTCTATTTGTAGCCCCTTTGAAAATACATTGTGCCTCAATTTACCAAAAAACAATACTTCCCCTCAACCTACTGATTTCATTGCTGCATTAACATCTCAGTGCTCATTTACTTTAGCATTCAATTCAACAGCTCCAATCTCAAAAAAATGGCTTGCAGGAGTGTCTCAGGTTTGTGTTGTATGCTAAATGTTAGCGCTCTAGTTGTTCATTAAAACTCCATGGTGACTCTGCAGTTGATTACTAGGGAGTTACTGACCAACTCTGGTTGGTGTTGGCAGAATGTTTCATTCTGCATTTGAGAATGTTTTACTGAACTGGATGAGAAAAAGATTTTAAAACTCGCAGAAAATGTGTTCTTGTCTTAGCTTTATAGAGCACACAATTTCTATGACAAAATGAACCCCCTTATTTTGTTAATTTACTGCAGTAATCTTCTGTTGAAATTCTTTTCGTCTTACACCTTAGATTTCATTAAGATGACATTCCAGTGTGCTACACTTGCATCATAAGTAGAGAATGTTAGTGCTTTAGTTGTTAACTAGATAACTGAGGTGACGCTACAGTTGAACCCTGGAAAATCAATTGACAGGCTGATGCTATTCGAAGTATGTGTTTTACTCAGAATATCGGACGTTTTTCTCACATGGCTGAGAAAGTCAGTGTGGACTTGAATGTGTGCTCCTGATTTAGCTTCTGCAATACCTGCCATACCCTCTGTTAGACAATTGTGAGAGAAACCACTTTTTCCTCAAGCATTGTTCATCAAATCTGAGAAGAGGGTCAGCTTTTTTTCACATAGTAAAATTACCTGCTACCTCAACAAAGTTCCTAACATGAGAATACCACCACAAACAAATAATTGATTTTGTGACTAAAATCTGCTGTCACTCTTTTATTTATGCTCTTATCTGTGGCCCTCATAACGTTACATCCACTACACAGCACCACTGTGAGGACCATGCCCCCAAGTTCTGTAATGGCTGCCACAACATGTTGTCTATGTTGCGGACACCCAATAAAGGTGGGGATCAGGTTCTGTTCACCCTGCCCCCTTGTATGCTTTTTGTTACTGTTGTTTGTTCAGTTTCAGGAGGCAGGGACCATGCCCTGAGGAAATTAATGGCTACAAAAACACATTATTTGTGTTGTGGCCAGCCAATTATGATTGACTAGTCCCCTTTAAATTGCCAACCGGAGAATATCTGGACGGCAACAATCCAGATATCCTTAACATGTTAACTCCTTCATGTTCAACCAGAGCCTCTCTTTAAATGCACATTTTGAAAAAACTGATGTACACCATATTACAAAAAGTGCGCTTGCTGAGTAAAGTTCTAACTTTTTGCCAAATTTGGTGCAATTATGATCAGTCATTTTTTTTCTGTATCAGAGAGAAAAGTCTCCTATTGGAATTAATATGGGAAATCACACTTTTGGCCGCCCCTTTTTTCTTGGCCCCAGGTTGATCGATCAGCACAACAATATAGCCAAGGTAGATTCATTTTAAAAAATGTTTTTTGTTAAAGGTTTCATGCAGATTTGTGAAATGACTCTCGTTATTAGTGAAACAAAAAATGCTCTTCCTATAGAAACTCGGACCTAAGTATAACTGTGTTGATCAGTAATAGAAAGTCACTAGGGTGACTCCTCAAGGAAGGTCCAAGACTCTCTGGGGAACATAAATTAAAAAAGGGGAGAGAAAATCAACACAGTTAAATGCCATGAGCGCCGTTAATAAGGAAATGAGGGCGCAGAAAACACAAGACTGGTCCTCAGTGTTAGGTAGGTTGTTGCAATATGTTGAACCAACGAAGAACTCTACCACTGTGCACTGTAAAACGTAACCCTACTAGCAAGCTTTCATAGTGACACTAGCAGTTTCACCCCAAAACGGAAAATGAGCGCCAGGAAAATGCTGAGTTCTAAATAGTGCATCTGTAGTAAATCCCTACACACCCCTCCCCTATACACCCTTCCCCTGTCCTTTTTCAACTTCCAAGATGGCTTGTCGTGTGCAAGATGGCATACCATCACAAGTGCCAGTGTCCCAACCATTTGTGCCACCATGTATCAGAAATTGCCATCCACTGGTAAGTAAAGTAGTGCTGGCCAACATGAATGGGAGGTTGAATTATCACAATGCTACCTGCTATGTGTCTGAGTTGGAGTTCTTAAACTTTTCCTTCCATTTGTTTCTTTCCTGTCAAGTGTTCCATACCCTGTTTATTATAAGAGTATATTTTTAAAATATTTTCTCTATATTTACTTTCTGCTTGCTTATTAACAACTTAATATTAAGCACCACAAAAGAATCATTTAGCCCTGCTGCAGTTTTTCATTTTCATCATCAGCTCAAACAAACTGCATCAAGTACCAGGATGTACCGTAATTCTATGTCACAATATCATTTCACTCAACGCCTCCATACACTGTAAACGGTTACCAATAACCAATTACAAACTGATTACAATTAGCCTATTTAATCTTTCTACCATCCCCTTAGCATAGTAATTTACAACAGGCATTCCTTGTATGTCTGATATTCATCTCATTCATATACTGGCACATTGCTTCCAAATTAAATTGTACCCCCAACTCTTTAATATAAGGTTTATGGGATATTTGTGCTACCTATGTATTGGTACCACTCCAACAATCTCACTCCTATCTCTTTTGAATGGCATTCCATAAACACTGTATTAAAACAAATGCACTCGCTTAAGAGTTTAATGATCCTCCTGATGTTAGAAACAACTTTTGATCATGAGTGTTTAGGAAACCACAGCTGACGGTTGTGAACTGGTCTTGTGCTTCTTATCACCAAAGTGGCTTACTCCTCACTTCAACAGCAGTGTCACTGCTTTAACAAGTCATAAGTGAAACTTCCTTAGATGTTTTTGTCATGCTATGTTCCTGATGTGAAAGGATAAATAATTGCCTCAAAATGTTTGATGGAACCAATTTTTTACCTGGCCACCCTCCCTAATCCCCTTCACTCAAATCTTCTTTTACAATAGCATATTTGCTTGCTCCCCGCTATCTTTTGGCCACTCTTTCTTTACCCACTCTTTAATTAAAGCCATCTCTGCAGCTTCATGTAAAACCTGGTTTAATTACTGTTCCCCAATGGTGATATGTTCTCCATTTTCCAAATACAGAAAAACAACTTTGGGGAGCTATGTTCGGACCACGATGGCCGCTTGCTGCTGAGGCTCCGCAATGGTGTTGCGGGCCCCTGCATCAGGACAGCCTCCCAAGGACAACCTTTCCCCTTCTGCTGGCATTTGTAGGAACCAGACATGCAAGTAAGTGGTGTAGGTAAGTACTTTATTGGGAAAACAATCAGGTACATGCAGTATCAAGCTGTACTCCCTTCAACTGCCATCCACACCACCAACATTCAGGAATCCGTGGTGTTCCAGTTACTATGGAGTTGGTAACCAGGATACCACATCTCCTTTCTTCACAAAATGCAAAACAACAATTTACCAGCACCTATACATAAGAACCAAAAGGAAAATAATAGATAAGAATAATGTTGGTACACATCAAATTGTGCACATGGAACCACCTTATAAACATGGCAAGCTAAGAGGCATTACCTTAAGAGTGAATGGGAGATATCAATGATAAAATAGATTTAATGAATGTTAAAATACATCATACTATTCCTCCTTCTTAAAAAACCTTTACATGACAAAATCTTCGAACTTCTTGGCAGGATAATTTACCTGTCCCTACGTGTAGTTGGTGTTCCATCATTCTCGCTAGAAGAACCAGACAGCAAAGCACTGAACGTGTCCTCCCTAGGCAAAGGAAAGTCCATATTGGCCTCCAAATGCTAAGGAGAAAGAAACCACACTGACCTCTGTACCCATAACCTCTTCCCACATCTAATCAGTAGGAGTACTTGAGTTGCAGCCTCAGACCTTTCCTCAATCCATAATTATATTGCATCTCTCCATTCTGCCAAAATGCCACACCTTCCCATCACTCAATTTGGCAGACTTAGAATACACTTACTTCACTTGGAATGGATTAGAGAACTTACCCTCTCCCTTTCTGGTTTTGAATCCCCATTTCACTCTGACCCAATCTCCCGGACACAAATACATGTCTTTGGTTAAAATTGGATTTGCATACCTCCTGCATTTTCCTCAACTTTGATCTAACTAAAGCAGGCGAGTATTTACTACAACTTTTTCTTTTATTACAGACAACATTATCCTTGGTGGAGGATTCTCTCCCTCTCAAAATCCTGAAAGGACTGTAACTGGATACGTGGGTATTATCCTGCCAGCTCATTTAGCTCTACAAAGTTTTTTCCTCCAATCTCCGCCTGCACTGATCACAACTCTGTTGAACCGTTCTACAATACCATTTCCGGCCGGATGATAGACAGGTGTTTTTTTTGCTACACTACCATTCCTGTTGAGGAAGCTGTTAAATTTGTCCAAACAAAATTGTGGACTATTGTTGCTCAAAATGAACTTGGGAATTCCTTCTTTCAACACATTTTCCAAACAATAGCAGTTTTGCTATCCACTGTGTTCACTACATCTACCTCTGGCTACTTGGAAAAATGATCAACTACAACAATTATGGGTTTGAAATTACCTTCAGCATCCAGCATCGGACCTAACAAATCAATACTTAAATCTTCCCAGGGACCTCTTGGAATCTCTCTGGTCTCAGCAAAAGTTGTGTCTTGTCAGAGTTAGCACAAACCAGACAACTCCTTATCACCTCAATTTCCTTGTCCATCCCAGGCCACCAGTACAATAATTCAACTATTTTCTTTCATTTCACAATGCCTAAGTGACCACCATGGTTGATGTCTAGAATCTTTGTTCTTAACCATCTAGGAACTACTACCCTGTCTCCTCTTAAGACGTGATTAGAATCAACAACGATAGTTCCTCTCTGACTTCCCAGAAACTGCTGTACCCCGATTGTAACTCTTTCTTACTTGGCCACCCTTTGTGTATGGACTCCTTCACCTCCTTCAAGATCTCATCTTTACCACATTCTTCCTCCCATTCCTCCTTCGAAATGGCAGTGGTATCAATATCTGAAACACTGGCCACACTGTTATCCTCCAGCTCCATCTTCTTTTCACCACTTCAGATAACGATGACCTACTCAAAAGTCTGCCACCTGATTCTGGTAAATATACCACTTCGTTCATGAAATCCAACAATCTTAGAGTCATTTTAGCTATTCTATGAGTTGCTTTCACAATTCCTTCAGAAGTAAAAACTTTCACCAAGGGCTTATGGTCAGTGCGAATTGTAAACTTTGACCCCCAAATATACTGTCTAAATTTATCCATGGCCCAAACAGTGGCCAACATTTCTTTTTCTGTAACAGAAAATTTACCTCAGCAGGAGTTACATATCTCGAGGTAAAAGCTACTGTGAACTCTTCTCCCATTTCATTTCTTTTGGAAAATATAGCTCCCAGGCCCTTCCCACTGGCCTCTGTGGTTATTATGCTGTGAGCATTAGAATCAAAACCTTGTAAGGGAAATGCATTACACAACTCATTTTAATACCATCAAAGTATTTTTGTAAATTTTCATTCTAGACAAATTCTTGTCTTAGCTTCAACATTTCCCGTAAAGCATGTGTTTTCATTGCAAAAGTGTTCTACCTATTTTGAGTAAAATTCTGCCAATCCCAGGAAGGATCTTAACTCTTATTGGATACTGGTGCAGGCACATCACTAATTGCCTTATTTAATTGCTTCTTAGGTGAAATCCCATAAGTTCTCCAATGTCAAAGGACGTGTTTATGACTTCCGATAACAAACTTATCAGAAGTCTTGTAAGGGTTCCAAAAGGCACTCCCCTGGTACCACTTCAGTTGGACTTAAATGTTAGAAGAACTGACCACTATACCATTATCCGACCGCTAATGTTCTGGGTAAGACTTTGGCAAACACCAGAACTGCTTGATTATAAAAATGGGATAAAAGAGGTAATGGACATGGACGGATCGAATTCTAATGTTTGGCTAAAACATGTCAGGATGTGGTTAACTAAGATAGGCCTATCACAACTTTGGGAGAATCCGGAAAGGTTGCCATACAATTAAAAAAAAATTGTGAAAATGGCCTTTTGGGGTTTTATCAATAATCAAATGTTCAATGGAAATAGCGGTGGGACATTAGTAAATAACTTCTTAAGGTTCAAGGATGAACCATTCTTCGAGAACTTTTTAGATGAAGTAGAGCCCCCGCTAGCTAAAACCCTTTTTTTGAAATTTAGATATGGGAACCTTTTGACCAACACAACCTTGGCACGCTCGTCTAGAAGGGGTAATGTTGTTGAGGACCCCACGACTAGCGAAATATGTACCATGTGTGAGGGTAACCACAAGGAGGATGACCAGCACATCCTATTCTTCTGTCCAGCCTACGTGTTGGCCAGAAGGAAATGGATCAAACCTCTATGTAACCTGTTGGGAATAAGGTCATGCATGGTGGCATTGAGAATTATCAAATCTGATACAACCCAAGTAACTGTATTCAGTGTCAGTCGTTTTTTGTATTCCATCTACATTGTGCGCAGGAAAAAAGGCCTAAAGCTATAAGGTCAAAATCACTAACCACATGTTCACTCGGTTTTATTTGTTTAGTGGTCTAAATGTATGTATTTATATTGTAAATTTCTCGGCTCCACGTCCTATTGCTTATAAGCTAGGCATGTACCATTTTTTCACATTTGTCTTCTTTTTAAATTTACATTGATTTTATTGATAATAACAATCAATTGTTCTAATTAGGGGATTTAATATGTATTTTATTAATGAAATGTACATGTCGTGTAAATCTTTTATGGCCAAGTAGTGCCGAAATAAAGATCAATTGAATTGAATTGAATTGAAATCCCATCTCCTCCCACTCCATGTTTTAAATACTTGACTAATTTCATGGCAAATATGCATTTCTTCAATTCTGCTGTCAAGCCGTTGTCCATGAGTTTACCCAGAACATTTTCCAAAATCTTGTCATGTTCAACCTTGTCTCGACCCATCACCAGGATATCATCTTGGAAGTATGTCATCTCCTTCATGCCCTTAAAAATTCTGTGCATTAACCTCTGGAATACAGCAGCAGTTGATGCAAGACCAAAAGGCATTCGTGCAAACTGTAGCAACCATAAGGGGTGATAAGCACTGTCAAGTTCCTAATGAAAGGGTGTAATGGAACCTGGTGATAAGCCGAGGAAAAATCAATGGTGGAAAATCACTATACCCCCTTGGATTGGGCTAGTAACTTATTCATTCTGGGTAGTGGGAATTTGTCCACTACAGTATTCCTGTTAAGATCTTTCAATCCAATACATAAACGAAGGCGGTCATCCGGTTTTCATGCCACAATCAATGGAGCCAACCATTCCACACTCTCAATTGGTTCAAGTATGCCCTTCTCTAATGAATCCAATTCTGCCATTACTCCATCTCTTACCCCTAGAGAAATGTTCCTGCCTTGTGATATATAGGAACAGCCCCCCTTTTAAGTATTATTTTATGTACAAAACTGTTCATTCTTCCCACAGTTCCTGAGAACTCACTTGGAAATGTTTCCTTAAATTCCTTCACCAAGGCTTGGTCATGATCACTGAGTAGCAAAACCTGGTCCCTTCTATTGGCATTCAGTATAATGCCTGAAGCTCCTTGATCTATCCATTCTAATACCGATGGGCCTTTCTCAGCTACGCATAACTTCCCATTGGCAATCCTGTCCTTAAATTCAAATTCCACCTCCACAAATCCAACCATAGGAATTTCCTCCCAAGTGAATGTAACTGGATGAATGTCTGTCGGCTTTAACTTTTTGTTCAGTTCTCTGGTAAATTTATTCTCCCACACAGCTCTTTGAATAATAATGTATGGGGATCCTGAATTCACAACAATTTGAATTTGTACACCCCCTCTGGTTATGTCACACAGGGGTTTCTTTTTAGAACATGTACCCACTCCCAAAACGATATCATTCAGACATTGCTCCTCCTCTATACACGGTACCCCTTCCTCGCTCACCATTGTTCTCCTATTGCTTGTCACTCACACATTTCACATGCTTCTTCTCAGACTTGTTCAACTTTCTTCTGCATGCCTTGGTGAAGTGTCCCATTATCCCACAAAAAGCACATTTGGTCTTCCAGGCAGGATAGCACTTGTCTCTAGCTATGTGTCTCTTGTTCCCACACCTAAACAAAACGGGCTTTTATCCTCCTGATCTGCTTTCCCTTTATATGTGCAGTTCCAATTTGTATCTCTGTAGTTCTGTCTCTCACCCTTTTTGTTATTCCCTTTAGGAAAAGTAGAGTTTCGGATCCCATCCTCATCCCTACTTTGTAGGAAGCAGACACACCAGTAAGTGATGTAGGTAAGTACTTTATTGGGAGAACAAGCAGGTACATGCAGCTTCAAGCCGTACACCCTTCAATTGCCGTCCACACCACCAACATTCTGGAATACGTGACGTTTGGTTACTATGGAGTTAGTAACCAGGATACCACAGCATCGGACACAGTCAAGGTGATACAGATGCAGAAGGGATCCACATTGCCAGGATCCTTACCATGGAGATAATTGAAAAGATCAGGAGCTGCACCTGGGCTCAGGGCCCAGTTCTCCATCTTGACTTGGGCTTGACCAAGAGAGAGTCCTTAATAACTTTTCATCTGTTGTGGTTCATCAGGCCATCTGACTGCACCACTGTCCGGACACGGGCATCTAGCACCAAACTGGCATCGAGGTAGGAGCACTCTAATAGCCAAACACTGTACTGTGTCTTGGGGTCCCATGGTAGGGCACAGTGACGCCGAACCTTAATAAGAGTACCGCCTGTTAACAGTCCAAGGTAAGGTGAGGCCTGCAGTGGTCAACTGCTTTGTGAATATCCTTTGGTTGTCATGGCTGGGACAGTGCTTATGAGTGGAGCCCCCATCCTTCCTACTTGCCTTGTGAGAAAGCACCATCATAGGATTCCTGCCTAGAGACTAAGAACTACAGGATGGGCTAGCCTA
The DNA here is from genome assembly GCF_964261635.1 of Lissotriton helveticus. Taxonomy (NCBI): domain Eukaryota; kingdom Metazoa; phylum Chordata; class Amphibia; order Caudata; family Salamandridae; genus Lissotriton; species Lissotriton helveticus. The sequence goes on from NC_136069.1 coordinate 818,204,165, forward strand.
AGGAACGCTAACCCTAAACTCTGACTGATAAGGCCCAGGAGCTCAGTCAAACCTGTTGGTTTGAATGCTACAGGTAGTGCAGGTTGGTGCAGAGCGACCCCCGTTTTTCTGATCCAAGGATCAACTGGGTGCTGCAGGCTGCTCGGTTTGGGGGCACCCACAACATCAGAGTGAGGTGCCTGTTGCCCTAATGTTGCATAACAGTAGGAGTAAGGGATTATCGACCATGTCCCTTTGATCGATAACCCCGTATTGGTCATTAGAAAAGGTGCAGAGACTGGAGGTTGAGACATGTTTTCTGAACCTTTTCACACCCTTCTTTCTATATCAATTGTTGATTAAATGCTAGGTTCCTGTCAAGAGAACTATATAATATGGCTGCTCTCGCACTGAAGAAACACAAGACCTGTTGTGGTCACCCTATGACATCATGCAAACCAGCAATTAACCAACTGCTGTTCTGGGAAGCGGTTAACTGCCCTAAACCAAGTCAGAAATCAACCACCCCACATCATTGGATTCTACGATTGAGACATTGCTGAAGGAATTAACAGCCATAAATATGTGTCAGCCATAGACTACAAGATGGCCCACCTCACGAAGGAGACTTCCATGTGACAGGAAGTCTCTATTTTCCAGACACAGGCTGGTCACAGTATATAGGCGTCTAAATGAGGTGGAGTCCAGCTATGATGGTCTGTCGGATTGAGGCAAGAACATTGACTTTTTCATGTACAAGGTTACCGATTTAGTAGATTGGTCACAGCGCAATAACATTTGCTCATATGGTGCGGCGGAGGGTGCTGAAAAGTTGAATATGTTGCTCGTTCTACGTGATATACTCCCACGCCTTCTGGGTCTCCACCTTTCTGAACCTTTTGAGTTTCAGAGAGCCCACTGTATCTGAGCGTGGACTGCTATCTAGCAATCATCTCCACACCCGGTATTTGCATCTACCATTCCCCATCAACATACCACTGCCCTATAGGTGACGAGGAGTGCTAAAGACCTAGTGCTGTTTGAGGGAAACTGCATTTTCCTCTCTGCAGTTTATTCTCCAGTTACAAGCATCAAACTAAATTAATTTTTGGCACTCAGACATCCGTTACTATGATGGGATCTTAAATACTATTTTCTGAATCTGGCACACATGCTAGTGATAATGGACAGCAAGACTAAAGACTTTTGGAATCTGAGTGAGCTTTCTGGACAGCCTGGAAGAATCTAACATGATATTTTCATACCACGCAACACTCTAATCTCAACCTTTCCAATAGAAACTCCAGCCCCTAGTCCGCCTCCACGAAACCTTTCAAGGTATCGGAAGTCTCTGCCTGGGACACACCGAGAATTAGACCAAGCTGGACTCCATTTATAGGAGCAGAGAAAGGGACAAATGGAGATCACCATTGAAACTGCTGCCAGTGGCCAGTGCAACTTCTGGAAAAGAAGAGTGACTGAGAAATGTTGTTACGTGGAGGGGGAGAGAGGGTAGTGGCATCAAAATTAACCAGGGCCAGTAAGACATAGGAAATTATCTCTGATTTCTGTCTGAAGGTACAGGTAAGCCATGTTCAGTTCATCACACCATCCATATTGTTCTCAAAGAATGTATTCCATGAGGGTGGCTGATTCCCACATTTCTTTGTTAGATACTTGGGAACTTTGTGTTGGCTTGTGTTACCCTTTGGCCCATGACCCTCATATTCTTGATGCACACCCATCCGATTACCTCCTCCCTTCTCTAACATCACGTTTCTGTGTTGTGTTCCTCATGGTCTGTGCTCATTGCTTATAACAGCATATTGGGAAGCATAGTGGCTCTATGTCATTGACGGTGTTATTGACTCCCATACACGTCATATGGCGGCTGGCTAGCTCTGTTTGCGTAGCGCAGGCGCTAGTTCTTGAGTTACATGTTTTTCTCCTTCCTTTCCGTCCTTATCCCTTCATTCCTCCCCTCTCCTCTTCCTGTTTAGTATTTTTCGGATTCAATGGATTAGTCCAGACATCTTTGTGTCTACTCATCTGGTGTTTGGCCTGTCAGCATCAGGGTGTTCTTCCCCCAAAGTTTTTGCCTTACTCCTCCATATTTTTCTGATTTTGTTTTTGTAGGCCTTAGTCCTCAGTGTACTTTTCCACTGCTAACCAGTGTTAAAGCTTGTGTGCTCTCTCCTGTAAAGGTGGTAGAATGGGCCAATTGGCATATTTAATTTACTTATAAGTCCCTAATAAAGTGGTTGTACATGAGACCATGGCATGCAAATTAAATGCTATAAGTGGGTCTGTAGCACTTGTTGTGCCACCCACTTAAGTAACGTTGCAAACCTGTCTCAGGCCTGCCATTGCAGCCCGTGTGTGAATTTCTAAACTGCCATTTTGACCCTGCAAAATAAATCCTTTGCCAGGTCCAAACTTTCTTTTTTAATACAAATTAGTCACCTCTAGGGTAGGCCCTAAACAGCCCACAGTGCAGGGTGCAATATATTTTAAAAGTCGGCCATTTAAATTTAAGTTTAACATGTTCTGGTACTAAAAAACTCTTACATTTGTTTTTCGCCATTGCAAGGTCTGCTTCTCCCATTGGATAACATTAGAGTTACTTTATTACATTTAATAAACTGTACTATCTAAACAGGATTTCAAGGACATCTTGGATGTCTTTGAAATTGTAATGAAAACCCCTATTTTAAGGTATAGTCTGAGTTTTGGCTGCAATTTTGAAATGCCACTTTTAGAGAGTTAAACAAGAGTCAAGGATGGTGAATGCACTCCTTCCCGTGTTTATTTAAATTTGTTGCTGAAACTTCTAGATAGGTGCGCGCAAGCTGCGCTGTGAGTCGTCCCCTCACAGCATGTCAAAAGATGTGAAAAGAGTGGCGAATAATTGCGGCTTCAACTGTTGCACTGCTATGAAGGAAATAAGTTCTTCCATATTGACCAAGTTTTCAATGTGAACCAGGTAATTCATAGTAAACCAATATACTTAACATTATAGTAATCATCATCATTTCAATATATACATATCAGTGCGGAGACAGCAGATGGTATTGAATACTTTATTCTTGCATTTTTAAACGTTTTTTGTAGCTCATCCAAGCTTTAACATCAACGTGTGCAGATTTATAATATTTCACAACCAGTCTTTCAGTTTGACCCAATGCATTTTGAACCAGTTAGGTTCTTCGTCAGGGAATACTGTAAAAGATTAAAAGCATACACTTAGCCATCCATTCTATAGCGTAACATTCTTAATGATTAAAAAACTAAAAGTGTCTTCCCTATACCTTGTGATAATCGTCTCCCTTAGCCTCCCTCTCAGTGTCTCAAGCTATAAAAACAACAGAACAATAATCTCCTCTCAAGAATGCTCTTAATTACTGGGTTAAAGAAACAAATCTGCCCTCAAAAATTACCCTTCCTACGTTCACAGCTGCGACAATCACCGTTAAAATAATCAACTTATCCCGGTGCATAAACTTATTTCCCCTCTTTACCTTGTGAAAGCCAGTTACGGCATGGTTGTCTCTTCATGCCTCCCCTCGTTCTCAAAAAATAAGTTGAAGAGTTCACTCCCTCCAAGGTTACTCTTTTAAAATGCTCGCACAGGTGTGCCCAATCAAACCACATGATTACCCCATTCCAAAGAAAGCGTCCTCCCTCCAAAAATCAATCACTACTCCAGATTCCATAATGCATTAACCCACTATGTAAAAACCGGAGGTGACTTTAATCTTAACATTCTATACATAAATGAAAAAACCTGCATGCACCACAATGCGTGAAAAACATAATGTGTAAACAATACATTGCTTAAAAATTATGATTATGTCGCCTGGAAATTATGAAAACCGTAGAATTAACTAAAACAGTCCTTGAGAATGTATAGGGAAGACACTTTTAGTTTTTTAATCATTAAGAATGTTACGCTGTAGAGTGGATGGCTAAGTGTATGCTTTTAATCTTGTACAGTAACCCCTGACGAAGAACCTCACTGGTTGGAAATGCATTGGGTCAAACTGAAAGACTGGTTGTAAATATTATAAATCTGCACACGTTGATAGTAAAGCTTGGATGAGCTACAAAAAACGTTTAAAAATGCAAGAATAAAGTATTCAGCACCATCTGGCTGTCTCCGGACTGATATGTATATATTGAAATTATGATGATTACTATAATGTTAAGTATATTGGTTTACTATGGATTACCTGGTTCACATTGAAAACGTGGTCAATACGGAAGAACTTATTTCCTTCACAGCAGTGCAACAGTTGGTGCCGCAATTATGCGCCACTCTTTTCACGACTTTTAGAAAGTTGGCATTTTCCTGCCTTAGCCATTTAGTGCTGAGGCTTGTCTCTGGGTCACATGACTGGGTGTATTTGGCAGTTGTGCTTTGGGTATGCCTCCAAGAAAGCTGCATGAAATAGAGAGCTTAGGTTTGCCTGAATGGACTGCACTAGCAGGGTGGGAGGGCAGAGATAGGCACACCCCTTTTTACACCTGAATTTGTTTTGTTCTGCCTTCAAACAAGACATTGCATATCCTCTGTAGTTAGTCTGAAGCTAGGACAGGGGAGGCAGGAAGCCTTTGCACTTCAAACGGAATCCTCTAGAAGCTTCTCCCACTTTAAAGTAGTCACTAGGAATAACTATTGGACCTTGGGCTCCAACTCTTCCGTACGCTTCTGGACCTGTGGAAGCTTCGGCCAGAACGAAGGACTGCTGTGCTGCTTTAAGGACTGCCACTCTACTGGACTGCTGTCTGTTCTGCTGACCTGCTGTGTCCTGCCTGATTGTGAAGGACTGGACCTGCAACCACGAGAGTGACTCCAAGTCCTTATCAGGGTCTTCTATGTATAGCTGGTATTCTTCAGAGTCAAATGCCCGTTCCATTCCTTCCCTAGTCCTAGCCCAAGGGAATAGTGCTCGGGCTCCTATCTAGAAAGCATGGTTCCTGCTGGGCTGGCGTTGGAGTCAGGCGACAACCTTCCAGCTCTGTGTTGGAGTCTGGGATCACGATGGGGATATAGCTACCAGTACGCGTAGGCCTCAGGACCGGTGCCCTGGAAGGTCGATATGGTACGACCAGTGTCGGCCTGGGTCCGAGAATGGATCTCTATGCTATGGCTCTATGCTATGTGCTATGGCTTGGCGGGAGCTTTTCCACTCCCGCCAAGCCATAGTAAACTGTGCTCTACTCCTAGCAAGCGTGAGCACAAAGAAATGCTCTCGCTTGCTAGAAGCGGAACACAATTGCTTTGACAGAGAACGAGCTGCATGTTCAGCAGCTCCCTCTTTGTCAAAGCAATGCCTTCTCTGGCAGGAGGCGGGGAGATGGCAGAAATGATGGTGGCCTTGAGGCTCCCCCCGCGGTCTCCAGCAAAACTAACTGGGTGCCTTGGGTGGGACCAGAGCACCCAGAGGGGAGGCCAAGCTCTGGGGGATGGAGTCCCCAGGGCGGAAATTGGCCCCCCTCCCTTTAATCTTACTTTTTTTTAATAAGCACATGCCCTGGGGGATGGAGTCACTGTGGCCAAAATCGACCCAGTGGAGGGGGGCTGTTTGGCCACCCTCCAGTAATAAATGGGAAAAAAAGAAATTGCAGGACCAACAAGTCGCCGGACGCCTAACCCCCCTTTCTCCACCCTCCTCAAAAGCACCTTCTGGTATACTGCTGGTTGGGGAATGAAGTTCCCTTGGCTGCAGAGGGTCCTGGGGGTCTACAAGCCCTTCTATTACCATCAGTAAATTCCACACAGTGGGATTGCTAAGAAGTCTTCGGAGGCCATGTTCCCTTTCTCTACCACGCTGCAAACACGCTTCTAGGTGAACAATTGGTAGTGGGATGTAGTCCACTTGGCTCAAGAGTGTGCTTGGGTGCCAACAAGGCTTCCTGTTGCCTCCAGTAAGTCCCACACAGCAGAATTGCTGTGAGGTCTTATGAGGCCACAGCCCTTTTCTCCACCACTTTGCAAACACTCCTGATGCACTGCTGGTGGGGGATGAAGTCCTCTTAGATTCTGAGAGTTCTTGGGGGCCTCCTGTTACTTCCAGTAAGTCCAACAGAGCAGGATTCCTGAGAGCTTGTCAGAGGCCCCACCCCCTTTCACCATCACTCTCTAAATGCAACTACTAATTAATAAAACCATAGAAATGCTAAAAAAAACAAAGGTTACAGGAACGGTATAGTTAGGAAATAGAATTTGGAAAACTTTAGAAATTCACTTAAAAAAACCCAAAGGTTACACGGTCGTTATAATTGGGAAACAGAATTAAAACAATCTTCAAAATTCACTGAAAAAACACAATGGTTACATTGACGTTATAGTTAGGTTCAGATTTCCCTCGTAAAAGACAGTGAAATTTAGCACCTAGTATATTAATGTAACTTTTGTAGTAGGTTAGTATATATGTTTAACAGTCATAAACTTTTAAAAACATTTATACTCACTTGACGATGTCATGAGTGATGGCATTTGAGATGTCTTTAGTGGTGCACTGACAATGTCATGAATGATGTATCATGTGAGGTCATAAGCAGTACATTTGGGGGTGTAAGTTATAGTTATAGCTCAGGTAACTACAACTGTTGAATTTGACTGGTTTCTGAAATCTGAGCCTAACAATAACGTCCCTGTAACCTTTGGATTGTTAAGTATGTGTATATATAGATATATATTTATATATATTACCTACTGGCGGTCACCAGTAGGTAGTTATAATTAGGACCTAGTTTCCATAGGAAATCCACAACATTCTATTTGCAATAACTTTGGCACCGGTGGACGAATCTTCGTGAATTTCTCCAAGAAAACGGCCTGCTCCTTCCCTGAAAGTTTGGGGGTGATTCGTCAAGTGGGGGCCGAGAAAAAAGTGGGGGGTGCAAAAACGTGTTTTCCCCATGCAATTTTCCATAGGGACATTTAGCCAGGGCTACAGCCTTAACGGCTAAACGGAATTACACAAAATTTGGCAGAGAGGTAGAGTTCGGTTCACAGATTGTGCTTTTTGGTAAATGGTGTAAATCCGTTCAGTAGTTTCTGAGAAAATTAAAAGTAAAATCATAGCGATATCTAGAGACAAAGTACAGCACACATATGGAAATCCGTACAAATACGAGCGCGAGCTGCATGCTGATTGGCTGTCAACTGTCTGTCAACTCTCCAAACCAGGAAGTGTTGGCAGCCATTTTGTTCGTCGCTAAAACCGAGTCACAAGAAAACAGTAAAACAAAGTTGAGAAAAAAGGAAAGGGGGCAGTGTAGAAGCATCCTGACCCTATAGGCTTGCTCAGGGGGTCGTACATGGATCTTTAGGCTCAATTTTTTTTTTAAAATAAAAAATCGCGGGGTACGTGTATGGTACTCGTACGTGGTGGAAAAAGGGAAAAAAACTAGAAGTCCGTTTTATTCATTAGGTCCCGGGGGGGGGGCAAATTCCGGGGGCAATTTTTTTCCATAATGGGGAGCTTGTAAGGTGCCCCGAACATCGGGGAATGGCACCCCTCTGTGGCTTTATTTTGAAGTATGCGGGGGGTTACGGTCCTCCTCCCCTCAGTCTCAGGGACCGGCACCCTGTCGGGGCTTTTTTTTATAAATATATATGTTTTTTAAAGTATGTTTTCAGCTCTCCCTCCCTGTCTCCCGTACACGTCGCGGGGACGTCACCTTCCTGGGGCAGTAATATGTAAAACGACCTCCCTGCCCCGGGTACCTGCACTTCCCGGGGTTTTTTAATGTTGGGAGGGGGTCGCGCGGCCCCCTTACTGGAACCCTTGATGGCCCTGGGGACCACCATCTCCCAGGGCCGGCTCTTGCAGTGTCTCGGGGTGCTTACTCCTGGGACACTGCTGTTTGCTATGGAAGGGCGGTACCGTCGCTGCTCCCACTTTACCATAGCAAACCGCTTTTCTATTTGAAAAAGAGAACAAGTTAATCTACTCTCTCTTTCAAGTAAGAAAGCAGATTGTTTTTTGTCAGAGAGAGCAGCATGTAAGCTGCTGTCTCTGATAAAGCAATGCTGACTCTCGAATGATGCGGGGAGCCGTCTGGGAACGTGGGGGCATTGGGGCTAAAAAAAATAGAGGTTTTTTTTAGAACTAACTTTACTGGTGAAAAAAAGAGCTATATTTGTATGATAGTATGTAAAACTTTCCGGGTTTTTTTGTGCACCAGTTGTACTCTCAATGTATGTGCAGCCTCGTTTCCAAGCCCATGTTTCTTTCTTTTTCTTCAAGTTCACCAAGCAAAGCCGTCCTCATTTCAGGTATTAAATTTGCCGCTTTCTTTTCCTGGGCCGTGTGTGTCATCCGCTGCTATACTTTTGTAATGTATCAATAAACATATTGTATCTATATTTATTTGAAATGTAGTGTTGAGGCGCCAACCGTTAATTACATACTCCGTCCACCGCCATTTTAGTAGTTTTCCTCCGTTATTTTTATTATATCGGTTACTTTCATTTTACCCTCCGCTTATCTTCTCTGTGATCGATGAGATTTCCTGCCACAGACACCACTGTGTTTGTCCTTGGCCTCTGATGTTATTAGACTTGGTCAAACGTATACCTAAAAACAAATTTGAAGCACGTAAGCCACAGCCATTACAACGCGTGTTCGTCAACACAAAGACATTATTATTATTATTATTATTATTTTTTTATTTTATTTAAAAAAAAAAAATGTCCTCGTTTGCCTTACCCTCTTTTCAAGAAACGCCAGCCACCTTACGTGTCCTACTTTTGAGAGATAAACTGATTTTAATCATCTCCCATTCCCAGACACGATTAACATAATGGCGGAAGACGAATCCAGAAGACAAGAGGAGGGAGGGGGAGTGTGGGCTAACAGTTACTCCATCGAGGTGTTTTTCAACCTATCGGACCGGTTACACTATCCGAGGGGACCAACAACCCAAAGTGCATGGAGTGTGGTAGGCATAATCAAAGGACCCGAAAAAAAAGAAAATGGAAATCCTATCTCCACAGAACCAGCAAGTCTCAGCAAGTCAAATTTCGTTTACTGCAAGGTCTGGCCAAGTCCACCTTAGATGTTTCGTATAGGGACATTAGCCAGCCTAGCCTGCATGTGATGGTGCTGTGGTATCAACCCAAAAAATTCACAAATTTGCCGTCGTGCCAGGAGAATTGCATAGAAAAGGAAGGTCCTTGCCCGGCCAGTAACACTTTCATCTAACCCAAAAATTATTAATGGCAGAGTAATGGGCAATGATATGTTGAGGATAGAATCCAGCGACGCCTTTACTTCTTCCCAAAATGAACAGATGGGAGGGCAATCCTTAAACATATGTACGTCGGATACTTCGGGGAAATTGCATTTATTACAGCGCTTTCCTGGTTGGAATTTTGATAGCATTACAGGGGAGAGGTAGGCACGATGTAACGTGAACAGATGATTACGCCTCAGCCATGCTGGTTTGACGGTCTTATACAGAAGAGTGAACGATTTTATCCATAACTCCTCGCATTGAAGGCCTAGTTCACCTCTCCACAGCTCATCAGGAAGGGTAAACTCCTCATCCACCTCCTCCAAAATGCTCCAGTACCAAAGAGCCACCGCTTTGCCTCCCTCTTGCCTCTCTACCAACTATTGTTCCAGGTTGCTAATTTTCCCCAATTGGACACCTTTCCTACCCAAAGCCCGAGCCCAACTGTCAAGCTGCATGTGTTTGAATCTGGATAGAGCCCGGCCTACCCTATCACGTAGTTCTTCTCATGCTACCATTGACCCCCCTGCCAATAACTCACCCCATCTTACAATCCCAGCATCCTTCATGGGGATTGCAAGACCATCCTTCAAACACGATGGTAACCCTGGGGAGTCCCACAGGGGGGCAAAGTTTGAGAAGTAAGAAAGCCCTATTCTCTTTTTAATCTGTGCCCAGGCTCTTGCCAAAGATTGTAGAATCTTTAACTTCACTTTTTTAAAGAATTTCTGGTCCCCATATTTAAATAAGAAACCGTCAATTGATAGGTCCGCCCCATCTAACATGGCCTTAAACATTATCCCTGTAGATGAGCTAGATGGTGTTTTCAAAAGCATTCTCGAATGGGATAACTGAAAAACCCATGCGTAGTACTGTAAATCGGGTAGTGCCAGCCCACCCTTTTCCCTCCTCCTTCTCAACTTCTTCCAGGCCAACCTAGTCGCTTTGTAATTCCAAATAAAGGAATTGATCTCTCGCTGACATTTGTCCAGCTGTTTATCATCAAAGGCCAGGGGGATGGTGTTAAAAATGAATGTAAATATCGGAAGAATGGACATCTTTACTAAGCTTGTCCTCCCTAGTATAGTGGGTGGAAGACAAGCCCAGGATTTTAATAACTTCCGACATTCGTTAAAGATCCGGTCTAGGTTCGACTGCATGATGTTTCCAACCTCTTGAGTGATCCGTATTTCAAGATAATGCATGGAACTGGTCACTTTGAGCTGTGTATTAGCGATATTCCAGGTCATTATTTCCGTTTTGCTTGAGTTGACTTCGTACCCCGAAATCCGCCCAAACTCCTCCGCCCTCTTAATGACCTTAGGAAATGACCGATCCGGATCAGACGTGTAAATGAGGATATCGTCCGCCTAGAGGGCTACCCGCTTCTCGTCCCAACCCTCAAATTCAAAAGAGGGGATGTTATCCTCTTCTCTCAAAACCTGCGCAAACGGCTCGATGTAGAGATTGAAGAGGAGGGGAGAAAGCGGGCAGCCCTGCCTAGTACCCCTCGTAATTTTAAAGGGCTCTGTCAAGACACCATTGACCAGCAATCTAGCCAGTGGGGCCCTTTACAAGAGATTAATAACTTGACAGAAGCCATCTCCAAAATTAAACTTTTTCATTACCGCGGCCAGATAGGGCCAATTGACCCTATCAAAGGCTTTGGTTGCATCTAAAGTAAGGGTCGCCAAGGGAAGAGAGAAGGTGGAGGCGATGTCTATTGCTCCCACCAGGTCGTGGGTAAGATCAGCTAAATGACGCCCTTTTATAAACCCTTTTTGGTCTTGGTGGATAATTGAACCAATTGCGCTCCCCAATCTAGTTGACATGATGGTAGTAAAAATGTTATAGTCGTTGTTCAGGAGCAAAATTGGACGGTAGGATCCGCAATCAGTCGGGTCCTTACCTGGTTTAGGGATCAGGACGATCGTTGCTTCGCTCCATGACTCTGGGGGCGCCTCCCCCTTCAAAAGAATACTGTTAAAAAAGGCCGTCAATGTTGGAACTATAGCTGCGTTTAACACACGATAAAGCTCTCCTCGTAGGCTGTCAGGGCCGGCCGCCTTCCCTCGCTTTAATTGTCCAATGGCTTTACCAACTTCTGCCTCTGATATTTCCATCTCTAAGTGGCTACTCTGCGATGCTGAAAGAGTTGGCAGGGAGACCCTGTCTAGCCAGGAATCCCTTGCCGCAGGGTCATCCGTGATACCCTCCTTGTATATCGCGAAAGATTTCCCGGAATGTGCTTCTAATTTCCGAATTAGAAGTCCTGAATGCCACTTCGCCTTCCAGTTTTATTTCCCTGATATAATTTTTTGCTTGGTCAGATTTTATTTTCCAAGCCAAAACCTTGCCTACAGCTTCCCCAAATTTGAAATGGGAGATCTTGCTTGCCTCCCATCTCTTAGCAACCCTATCTTGTAATATGTTTTCAAGCTGCTTTTTCAGCTCAGCCCTCTTCTCTTGTTCTTCTATTGAGCCTGTGGAGGAACCGAGCTTTTGATCCATTAGACGCATTTCCTGCTCAAGGTTTTGAATTTTCTCTCTGTATACCTTCCGTCTGTGGGAGGCTCTGTTAGTTATGCATCCCCTCAAAAAGGCTTTCAGGGCCTCCCACACCGTAGCTATGGCAGCATATTCCAGATTGATCTCCAAAAAGGATTTGGACTCTGCTACCAGAAAGCTAATTTCCTCATCTTCTAGTAGAATCGTCCGGTCAAAAGACCAAGAGGCATGTCTAATCTGCTGACCATTTTTTAAGTTAAATAAGATAGCTGAATGATCAGACAGGTGGGAAGGAAGATATACCAACTCCGTCAATGAATCTTTAAGGCAGTAACTAAACAATGCATAGTCGATTCTCGACTTATGCTTGTATTTAAGGTTTTGGAAAGAGACCCCAGTTTATTGCCTGCCCTTTGCCTCCATAGATCCGCTAGACCCAACTGTGTCATTATTGATACTAGGGTTTGCCTAGATTTAGAGAGTACGCAGGCTCTAGAATTAGGTGACTTGTCAAGATTAGGATTAAGCACTATATTAAAATCACCGACCCAAATAACCAGGTCCTGGGAAGTAATCAGGTGGTTCCGAATCGTGCTCAAGTAAGTTGGGTCATCTTGATTTGGACCATAATAGCCCACTAAAGTATAATTCAGGCCATCTGCCGATATTCTTATTAAGAGCCATCTCCCGCTGTGATCCTCTTTATAGTCCAGTATCTGGAATTTCGCCTGTTTTTTAAAGATAAAGAGGATCCCTCTTATGTTTGCATTTTGGTCTGCGCATACAAACTTGTCCACCCATTTCTGCTTTTTCAGCATATCGGTGACTTCTATCTTAAGTAAATGCGTCTCCTGTATGACAATGACCTGCGCGGGGGAGTCTCTCAAATATTGGAGGATTCTATGTCTTCTACTCCTCACATGCAGACCATTAACATTCCAGGATAAAAATTGCAAGGAGGTCATGTCAATTCCTTACTACAACCCAAATTGTATTTTAACCCTGTTCATTTTTAGCATTTTATCACGTGTACTGTGAAAATTCATTATTAAATTGGTAGGCTTACTCTTGCACCGCTACCATTCCACGACAGCCACATACTTGATTCGAGGGCCGACTTGCATTCTAAGGGCCGATTTAGGGCCCCGGTCGACTCACGCTGTCCTCCCGGGCGCAAGCTTTTCAGGCGCCATCTTGGGGGTAGTTGGAGGCTCAGCGCTCTAGTGCTCGGGCGATTCTCGGCCCCGGCACTATAAATTGTGTTTGGTGCTTAACCTCCGGTTGACACCTATAGCTCCCTGGCACTCCCTCGGAGGCAGGAATCATTTATCTGCCTTTGGAAAAAATTGTATTTTAACCCTGTTCATTTTTAGCATTTTATCACGTGTACTGTGAAAATTCATTATTAAATTGGTAGGCTTACTCTTGCACCGCTACCATTCCACGACAGCCACATACTTGATTCGAGGGCCGACTTGCATTCTAAGGGCCGATTTAGGGCCCCGGTCGACTCACGCTGTCCTCCCGGGCGCAAGCTTTTCAGGCGCCATCTTGGGGGTAGTTGGAGGCTCAGCGCTCTAGTGCTCGGGCGATTCTCGGACCCGGCACTTCACTTATGGCAGCCAATTCTCGCCCGCGCAGCGGGCGGGCGCAGCGGGCGCGCCGATGGCGCGCCGGAGGCGCGCCAGAGGCAAGCCCGTCTGGGCCCGTCCGGGCCAGGACGGACCTAGGGCCAAAACTTCTGCCCGACTGTACCCTACTGGCCACAGGTAAATCGTTACCCTTATGCTATTCTAGAGACGATTTGTTGTCATTCCGTCCTGTTACCGGGCAACATTGTTGGTACACAGTCAAACCGGACGCACCTTATAGACGGTGTGCGCACTGCCCCAAGATTGGTAATGGCTCCAAAAAGGGAGAGCTTTTGTCCTCTTCCCTGTCCCTGGCCCTATTAAACTGCCGATCCCTGGCTAAGCATTCGGATGAAGTTAATCTAATGATCCAGGATCATAAAATTGATGTTCTGTTCCTTACAGAAACATGGCTTTCTGACAGCTCTGAGTTCGATATAGTTAATTCCTTGCCTAAGGGCTACGCGATACAGTGCCTGCACAGGCCTCATGGCATAGGTGGAGGGCTAGCTATAATTTATAAGGAGACTCTAGCCTGCAGGATAGAAAATGGCAAGATCTCTGACGCAGAGAGTATTAGGTTTTCCATCCAACTATCCCCTAATTACTCGCTGTCAGGGCTATTGATCTATCGACCTCCTGGTGGGGTCAAGCATTTCATTAGTTCCCTGCTGGAGACAGCACTTACACTGGCAGCCTCAGCCCCTAATTTCCTTCTTTTAGGAGATTTGAATCTTCACTTGGAGGATAGGGGAGATAAGGTGGCTGTTGATTTGCTGGCTGACCTTGAAGCATGTAATTTGATCTTGCACAATAATGAACCCACGCATGTGAAGGGTCATCTATTGGACCCTTTATTTTCCAATGTTTCACTCCTGGAGGCCTCACCGCCATGTCCCCTCCCCTGGTCAGACCATTTTCTTATTCCTTTTAATTTGACAATCATGATGGATTCTAGATCTGAATGTAAAGGCTCTATTCGTTCTTCTCATAGACCTTGGCCCAAACTGTCCTTTGACGACCTAACCACAGCTCTTGAACAATCTATTCCTGCCAAACTTTTGAACCCCCTTGAAGCAGATCGCAGTTTTCATAATTGGTTACTAAAAGCACTGGATTTGGTGCTTCCTAAGAAGTGTAGTACCAAGAAAAGTAATGGGTTTAAAAACCCCTGGTACACAACTGAACTCCGCGACCTTAGAAAAGTCTGTAAACGTTTGGAATGCGCTTGGCGGAAAGACTGGTCCAATAATAGTAAAGTCTCCTATCAGGAAGCCATGAGGACATATAAGCTAGCCTGCAACCGCACGAAAGCGGCCTTTTATGAAGAGAGAATCAGGACTGCTTCCAGCTCATCTAGAGAGACATTTACTATAGTTAAGGAACTCCTGAACACCCCCTCTCCTTCACTGCCACAAGCTACGAGCACAGCTCGGTGCAATGAGCTTGCACATTTCTTTGATAACAAGGTCAGGAAAATTTTACAAAATATTCCTCTTAGTACTCTTTCCTCTGAGTCACCCACGCAGGTCGCGAGTGGTGTGAGCCCTCTGTGGGAAGTTATCACTCCCATAACTGAGGAAGACTTCCGCAAAGAATTATCCAATCTTAAAAGTGGTTCCCCCTCGGACCCTATGCCCATCTATGTTCTTAAGCGGATTGCACAGACCATCTCCTCGCGGGCCACGGATCTTTTGAACGCCTCCTTCGGATGTGGGGAAGTTCCCCCTAGCTGGAAGAAGGCGATGGTTAAGGCTCTCCCTAAAAAGCCAGGACTGGACCCTGACGATCTGGCAAACTTCCGCCCTATTTCTCTGTTGCCTGGCCTGGGCAAAATTGCAGAAAAGGTTGTTAATCGACAGCTGTCCACACTCCTAGAAGGCCACAACCTGCTCAAGCACTCGCAAACAGGCTTTCGCCCTGGCCAGGGGACTGACTCTGCCCTGATTGCAGTAGTGGAGGAAGCCCGACGCATTCTTGATGCAGGAGGATCCGCAGCTGTGGTCCTTTTAGACCTCAGCGCGGCTTTTGATACCGTCAATCACGGTATCCTTATTCAGCGCCTTACTAGGATGGGAATATCTGGCCAGGCTTTAAGCTGGATCACTTCCTTTCTGACTGGGCGGTCCTACCAGGTCTGTGATGGCACCAACGTGTCTGAGTCGATCCCCCTCCAGTGTGGAGTCCCGCAGGGCTCCTCGTTGAGCCCAACGCTTTTTAATATCTATATGGCCCCACTGGAGGATGTGGTTTCACCTTTCGGGGTGAAAATAGTGACCTATGCGGATGACACCCAGCTTGTCGTCTCGCTATCTCACCATGAAAATGCGGCAGGAAGATTTGGGTGCTGTCTGACAGCTATCATGGCCTGGATGACAGAATCTCGGCTGAAACTTAATGGTTCCAAAACGGAACTTATGATGGTGGGCAACCTCTCCACCTCCCTTCCCAAAACCATGTGGCCCCCTTGTTTGGGTGAATTGCCCCAACCCAAGAATGAGATTAAGAGCTTGGGAGTGTGGTTAGAACCAGACCTGACGCTCAGAGTACAAACGAAGAAAGTGGCAGCGATCTGCTACGGTTTGTTACGCTCAGTCCGAAAGGTGTTGCCTCTTCTCCCTTTCAGCTCAAGGAAACTCCTGATTCAGGGGCTAATACTGTCAAGGCTGGATTACAGCAATGCCTTGCTGCTTGGTGCCCCTGAATCAGCCTTCAACACCCTTCAGCGAGTACAAAATGCGGCGGCCAGAGTTTTGACAGGCACTGCAAAAAGAACTTCGGCTAAGCCTGCTCTTAAAGCTCTCCATTGGCTCCCCATACGGGAGAGAGTTAAATTTAAGGCCCTTTCCATCGCCTTTAAATCTCTCCAGGGAATTGGCCCCCCTATCCTCAGGGACCTGATATCCCCCTACAAGCCCTCGCGTTCCCTCCACTCTGATGGGAGCAATTTATTGACCATCCCCAGAGTAAAGAGAACTCGCTCAGGAGGCAGGAGGTTCTCTGTGAACGTAGCCAAGATCTGGAATGATCTTCCTGCTGCTCTCCGTCTAGAACCCTGTCTCCAGAAGTTTCGGAAATCTTTAAAGACCTTCCTTTTCCCAAGAGACTTATGAGTTCCGTTTCCGAGGATCCTGGATGCTAGCTGTGTGTATCAGCGCTGGGACGCTCTTGGGCAGCCATGCGCTTAAGAAATCTAATTTCATTTCATTTCATTTCATCCCATCCACCAACCCAAAAGACCTGGATCACTTAGGCACGACTGCTGATAACACTTAGCCTGGGAATATCCGCTGTTAGGACACTTAAGAAACTTGAAAGACTTAAAGAGGGCTGACTTATGAGGATTTTTGGGATTTTTCCTACCCAGTGTCCACCCCCCCCGCCACCCCCCTTGGAACCCCCCCCTCACTTACACTGGCCAGATATGTAGCCAGGTTTGCATCCTCAGACAGCCCCCCCCCTCCTCCTACACTGCTTAGTTTAGTGGGGACGCCGACTGAGAAGAACAAATAATAAAAAAAAGTGTCTCACAAAAAGGCGAAAGCCTTATCCCCTTATATACCCTATTTATGTATATATATATTTTTTTTTCCTTCTTGCTTTTTTAGCCATTTTTATCACTGAATCTCTATTTCTCCATTATATACTCCGTTTGAGACATTTTTTTTTTTTTATTTCCAATTTTAGTTTAATCAGACTTTCTCCATTCCCCTTTTTATTCTTATTTCACTGACGGGGAAGGCCCCCCTAATCTCCCCAGAAAAGATCAAAGCACCCACCAAATATATTGGGAATAACGGAGAGGTGCTCTTTATTTTAGCTCCCCATCCCCCGCGAACAATCCCCAATGGATTCTAGTAGTTCATCGGCCTCAAAAGGGGATCGAATGTTATACATCTTATTATTGTACATCACCCGTAGGAACGCAGGGAACCTCATCTGCACTGTTGCCCCTAATGCTCTAAACTTTTCCATTCTTTGGCCGAGCTCCCACTGTCAGTCTAAAGTGGATTTGGATAGGTCAGACCTAACTTCAAAGGAAAAATCTGGGGCCTTTAACGATTTAGCCTTCAATGCAAGGTTTAGGATATTCTCCTTCAGGGTATATGTAAGAAAGTTGACCAGTATCTTTCTAGGTTTGAATCTACCGGGGTTTAAACAAAAGGGATCTCGATGTATCCGCTGGATGTCTCTCGCTAGGATGTCAGCTGCCTCGGCCAGATGTAGGGAGTCCTTTAATAATGACACCACGAAAGCCTTAATTTCACCCCCCTCTTTCCCCTCCGGGACCTTCAAGAGCCGAAGATTATTCCGTCGTGAATAGTTTTCCAGTGACTCGACCCTTTCCCTCATAGCATCCCCCTCTCTTCGTAGGCTTTGGATCGTTGTCTCAGCTGTCTCCAAATTAGCTTTCAGTGACCCCACCGAGCCCTCTAGGGTCTCCGTTCTTTCATAGAGACCATCCACTTTCTTCTCGAGGGTTTCACATGCCGCCCTGATCTCATTCTGGTTTCATTTTGAGACCACGAAGCCACTCCTTATCTCCTCCCTCATAGATGTTAGGAGTGCCTCGAGTGAGCTTCCGACCCCCTTTCCTCCCTCCAGATATACTCCACTTTTCCCTCCAATGCAATCCGCAGGCCCGGTAGACTCTCCCGTAACATCAATTGGCCCGGAGTCATCTGTTCTCACCAAGGGATTTATGCTCTCCTTATCATGAGCATCCGGAGCGGTGGCGGCTGCAACTTTAGGTATACTTTGAGGGGGGGAGAGGACTCAGCCATACTTGTATTGGAGGAGATGCTATGGTCGGCAGAGTTTGCAGGAAAGATTTCCAACACTTGGTGCAGTACCTTGAAGAAAGAACGCAGAGAGGGGTTAATGCGTACTACACTGTTTTGTGAGTGCTTATTTTTAACCCCCTTCTGAGAGCCACTGCTGACTTTAGGGCGTTTTTTCCCCTCTTTACTCTTAGCCCCCTGTATTGCACCTAATCTGTCCTTGGACGTGGCTCTATCAGTCTCAGCCACAGCCTCAACCTCGAACTCAACTTCCCTATCTCCTTCCAACAGAACTAGGTCCAAATCGCCCTTCTCCTCCTCCCTACATGGAATCTCTGTGTGAGTGCAGCTTCTGAGACCTTTTCCCCGCCTTCTACCTTTTGATGTCCGCCTTTTAAATATTCGCTTGCTAGGGTTATGGTGGGGAGTCACTGCACCCTCTGTACCCACTGCCAAACCCCCCACCTTACTCTCACCGTCCACAGGAGCCGTGGAGCTTTCACCGGTCAACACCCCAGCTACCGTCTCTCCCTCGTCGTTTCTCTTCATGTCAGCTGCGGGGCGAAAAGTGGTGAACGCAGGGTGAAGCCCAGCAGCCGTCGAACCAACTCCTCTCTCTTCGCCAAAACTTCCTCTAAGGAGCCCGTGAGCCCCCGCCCTGCGGCCGCGCCTCAGCTCCACGGCTGCCCGCTTCCACTACGGGAGAAAGGCAGAGGGGAGGGGTTGTCAGACCTGCTCCCAAACACATCGGCGCCGGTACTGTGCAGGTTTAGCAAAACTAAGCTTTCCCCCGGAGTTTAAATCTTCACTTTCCTCCTCCGCGACCCCTTCTCAAAGCAGGATCCACATAGCGCGGTTCAAAAGCGCTGGTAAGTGAGAAGAAATGTAGCGGTGCCGGGGGAGGACTGTCAGGACGCGCGTACCGCTCTAGCCTGCGGCCGCTATGTTTTCCTCCTCCTCCATCAACACAAAGACATTATTATGATTATGCATTTCTCATGCGTGGTAAATGTTTACTAGTTGTAAAAGCATGTGTGGTAAAGGCATGCGTGGTAAAGCCATATGCGTGCTAATGGCTTTGTGGTGACGATCACGCGTGGTTATGACCTAGTTGTAATAACTGTTTCCCCCAGGACACTGCAGCAACCGGGTCTGGGCGTGGTGTACTCCAGGGCACCAGTCGGCGGCTCTCATACAATATAGAAATCTTTGTGGGGTGATTGTTTCCGTGGTTTGAGGGGCGTCATTGAGGCCCACACACTTAATTTTGTAGGGGGGTAAGTTTGCATGGGAAAATGTCGCAAGAGGTTTGTAAATGTGGTACACATTATTTTGTATTTCTTTGATTTCTTTACCATGTTGTAGTCTATCCAGAGAAAATATAACTCAGTACTTTTCAGTCCTACTCTTGAATATCTTACTATAGTAGTTCAACATTATAAATATTATTTTTATTGTGGACCGTCACCCCCCCCCACAAACAAAAAGTATGTCGTTTTTTTATGAACTTTTATTAAAACAATAACTGTAAACGAAACTTAATGATAACTATATTATAAACAACTAGAAAAATAACTTTAAAAAAACAAAATTATAAACAAATTGTGAAGTGGACTCCAAAAGACATACGATTGGTAATCTGCAAAACAAAAACAAAAATTAGAGTTTAGAATTATGTAGATGTGAGTAAATAAGCTGAAGCATTACAAGTCAAGGTAACACTACGATTTTATGTGTATAGTGTGCCTGGTACATTTCTCTTCTGTTATAGTGCCGCGTTCAAGTGGTCTCTATATGGAAGTACCTACTGCGTTACTGATACAAAAGTGGCACAACGGGATTGTAAATATGCCGACTTATTTCTAATTAATTGCATTGGAGGGATTGTATATCTAGGCCTCTGTGCTTACCGTTGTATAAACACTGCGGCAAAACACTGCGGCCAGTGGAATTCACAACTTCACTTTAGCTGTTGTTCTACAAGTCAAAGCAGACATCAGAGAGTGAGAGAGAGAAAGAAAGAGAGAGACAACAACATTAAAACTGTCTCACAGAGTCTGAAGTTGAGATTTTTTCTTGAAAAGTCAGAAGTAGATTGCATTGTAATGAAGGCATTGTATATCTAGGCCTCTGTGCTTACTCTTCTTTAAACACTGCGGCCAGTGGAATTCACAACTTGAGTTTAACTGTTGTTCTACACGTCAAAGCAGACAGCAGTGTCTATAACTTTAAAAGAGAAAGAGAAATGATGTCAGCGAGAGAGAGAGAAAGAGAGAGAAAAGAACATTAAAAGTGTCTCGCAGAGGGTGATACTGGGGCTCCCAGAAGGCATTCTTGTGGTGGGCGGCAATTTCAACTCAGTGGTCTCCGGGAATAGCGATCGCTACCCACCTAGGGATCTCAGGAGGTCCCAGTCATGGCTGGGTGGCTTCCTTGACACTCTGGGATTGATAGACTGCTGGAGGCTGCTACACCCTGGACAATTGCAATACACCTTTCACTCTGGCGCACACGGTAGCCTCTCGAGATTAGACTATATCCTGATGCCCGCAACACATCAGACACATGGCTAGGGGTATTTCAGATCACTCCCCCTTATGGCTTGTAATGGAAGCTGGGCCGGGAACTGAGGGCCGGGTAGCCCCGATCAACCCTTGGTATCTCCGTGACCCTAAGATCCGAACGGAATTGATCAAATCACTTGACCATTATTTTGTGGATAATGTGGGGTCTGTGTCATCGTCTGTCTCGCTATGGGAAGCCTATAAGACCGTCATCCGTGGCCACGCCTTATCGTTAATTAATAACGCTAAGAAGTGCGAGGCAGTGGTCCGACTTGAAACTGAGATATCAGATATAGAAAGAGACCTGGAATCTGATGTTACCCAGGACAGGTTGCACCTACTCAGCCTCAAACAAACTGACTAAAGAGCATTGGTCACTGATGCCGCTAAAGTGATGAGTAGGGAGCAGCAAGGCCGTTTGTATGACGTGGGAGATAAGGCCAGAAAGTTGATTGCTTGGTTGGACAGGAAGGAAAGGGCTAGTCGTGTGGTTCATTTGATTGAGAAGGCGGATGGTGTGAGGGTGACTGACCCAGTTGAAATTGTGGAGTGTTTTTCTGAGTATTTCCAAACCGTGTACTCCCAGTATTGGATAGACCGGAACAGGACTCGCATCTGCTTCTTAGGGACAGTGCTTTGCCCTGCTTGTCGGATCTGGATAGGGAATTGATGGACGCGACACTCTCCGTCGAGGAGGTCGCGGCCGTGGTCTGCTCTGTGAGATCCGGGAAGGCCACGGGTCCGAATGGACTTCCCATCGAACTTTATAAGCTACGTCCAGATAAAATAGCACCACATCTCCGCTCTATGTTTTTAGAATCACTAGAAGCTGGTACCCTCCCTCGTGATCAACGACTTGCATCTATCGTTGTGATTCATAAGGAGGGGAAGCCATGGGATCGCTGCGCGTCATACAGGCCCATCTCGCTCTTAAATGCCGAGCCTAAGATCCTTGCAGTGTGCTTGCGAATCGCTTGATAACTGTTATCTGCGACCTGATCCATCCGGATCAGTCCGGATTTATTCTGCACCGTAATACGGCACTGAACCTTCGGCGTCTCCATGGCGCCCTTGAGAGAGCGTCCTCGCTGCGGGAATCGGCCATTTTGGCCTCTTTGGACGCCACAATGGCGTTTGATGCGCTGGAATGGCCATACCTTTGGGCTGCCCTCGCCAAGTTTGGTTTTGGCCCTGTCTTCATCAGTTGGGTGAAATTACTGTATCACGACCCCTTGGCTCAGGTGGTCGTTAATGGTCGTGTCTCTGATTCATTTTCTCTTGGGAGGGGTACCCGCCAGGGGTGCCCGTTGTCCCCGCTCCTTTTTGCCCTTGCTTTGGAACCTTTGGCGGCTTGGTTGAGGTGGGAACCGTCAATGAAGGGTATACGTTGGACCCCGACTTCGAGGACAGAGTGTCGCTTTATGCTGACGACATCCTGTTATACCTCACGTCACCTCGGAAGTCGCTAATAGTGCTATTCAATGTATTGACTTCCTTCTGTAAAAACTCTGGCCTTGTGATCAATTGGTCCAAGTCCTGCGTGTACGTTCTCTCGGGAGATTCTCCTCTCTTGCCGCGTGGGTGTCCAATACAGGTGGTACACGCGGGTTTCAAATACTTGGGGTGTTTATCACCCTGGATCCCGTGGTTCGCTTCGAGCGCAACCTACTACCCCCGCTTCAGCGCCTACGGTCTGATGTTGAGGCGTGGCGTAGACTTCCGTTGTCCCCACTCGGACGAGCGGCTCTATTCAAGATGATGTCACTGCCCCGATTTCTATATGCCCTCCAGAATACTTTTGATACTATCCCGGCCAGCTACTTTCGAGAAGTCGAAGGCTTGCAGAGACGACTGATATGGGGTGGGCGGTCCCGCATAGCCCTTGACAAATTAACACTCCCTTGGTATGACGGTGGAATCGCTCTCCCGGATATAAAGCGCAACTACTGGGCCTCTCAGCTGGGGGCGATTAACCACGGCACGTACGATCCCACGTCGAATCCCGCGTTCGAAATGGACAGATGGTTGCTGCCCGGTGGAGACTACAACAGGGTGCTTTATACGAAATCCGCTGGGAGGACGCTTACTGGCCCTACCAAGATAGCTGTGCAGGTATGGCATCGTGCCAATGATGCAATGGGATGGAAGGATAGACTTACACGCGCAACCCCTCTTTACGCTTCCGAGAGGCTAGGCTCCCTGTGGAAGACGAAAGGTTTTGATAGGTGGGACGTTATCGGTATAGGCAGGGTGAATGATGTATGGACTAAGGATCGGGTTAAAACCTTTGAGGAATTGAAACTGGAGTATGACTTGAGTTACAAGAAGTTTTTTAGATATGCTCAGATCCGACGCGCGTTGATGGCGGTCTTCCCTCCGGGCACTGCTGTCCCGGAGGGTTCGCCGCTTGAGGATCGGGTGCTTGACGGGCACGTTCCCGACAGTACGATTTCGCTTATTTACAAAAAGTTGATAAACAATAGGACGACCTTCTACAATGCCTCAGGGAGGCCTGGACCGGTGATGGCTTGGAGTTAGATGACGAGGACTGGCAGGCGGCCATATCCTCGCCGAAAGAGGTTGCAATTCCGGCTCGCCTCCGATTTGTACAGCTTAAGATTTTTCATAGGATCTATGTTACCGGTCCACGCTTGGTCAGTATGGGTTATGCTTCGGACGGGCTGTGCAGGCGTGGTTGCAGCCTCTTGGGCACTTTTCTCCACGTGCTCTGGGAGTGCCCGGTGGTTGTTCATTTCTGGAATCGAGTGCATGCAGTGATGGAAGAGGTCACGGGTGTTGCGTTGTTGCCTGAAGCTAGACAATGTTTGCTGAATGTTTGGGAACCCAATGACTATGATTTGGCCCAGACTCAGTGGGTGACCCTTGGCAATATGATCGCTAAGAGGGATATCGCCCAGTTGTGGGGCTCTCAGAGGTCGCCCACAGTCTCAGCATGGAAGGAAAATATGGATTGGTGCATGTTCAGAGAGAAGACGGTATATGTTGCACGTGGCAGGCCCCGCAAGTGGAGTAAGATTTGGGGTCGATGGAACTCCTACCGGGGAGACATCTGCACGCTTTCATTCACACACTTAGTGGCGGATCCTCCTTCCCCTTGACCCTAAATTCCTCCTATAATGGTGCTTGTATTGTCTCCGGACTTGCTTGCTTTGTCCCTCTTTCTTCCCATCCTGTAATGTCAATGTTTGTATTATGATCTTATGCTTTCCTCCCCGCTGGACGCTTCGCCATTCGACTGATTGTATTGCCTTGTTATTTTTCTTGTTTATGTTGTTAAAAGTTTTAATAAAAAGAAATATAAAAAAAAAGTGTCTCGCAGAGTCTGGAGTTGAGATTTTTGCTTGAAAAGTGAGACGCAATTTTACCAGCTGCTTGCGCCACTTTTCCCATGTTAAAAGTGACCGAAAAGTGGCGCAATATGCTTGTAGATCTGTTTCTCAGATTGTTGTAGCCTATCTGTTGTCACTGCTCTGAGGTAATTATACATTTCTGCACAGTCAAGCTGCTGCACACTACCCACTCTCTCCTTTCACAGATAATTTGTTGTTGTTTTGGAAACAAAATTCTTTATCACCTAGTGCCATTGGCGTGATTGAAAGATAGTGCTCTCCGTGTTGAAGAAGCCTTCACAGTAATCAAGAGAGTTCACTACTTCAACTCAGATAAGGTTGTATATAGCAGACTGGAGATCGTAGCGTCCAAAACTTTAAAAAAGAAAGAGAAACAATGTGAGAGAGTAAGAAAGAGAAAGAGAAAGAAGGACATTAAAACGTGGGAGAGACACACACGACAGTGGACGGGGTACCTGAAGCCAGAGACGCAACCACAGTCAAAAATATCGGGGGAGGGGGGCTAGAAAAATTTTCAGAGGGGTATTAAGTTCAAGCAAAAAGAATAGTGGAGCTGCAGGGGCTGTAAGCGGGGGGTATCAAAGCCTCATTAACAAGCAAAATGTCTTTAAAATACTTGTGACGTACTCAGGTGCGACTGTGTGTGGGCCAGGGAAGTTATCTCATCCTAGCTGAAGCCCCGTTAGCCCAATGTGTGTTTTGTGCACCTGCTGCATACTACAGATTCACTCCTTTCACAGATAACTTGTTGTTGTTTCCGAAACAATCTTCTTTGCTCACCTTGTGCTATTGCCGTCGTCCTTGTTACATAATCCATCGTGAAGCTGTACATCTAAAAGATATTAAAAGAAAGATGTTATGATTGGTAATTGTTGCTATATTAATTTGGAGTTCGGTAATATCGTGCTTTTATAGACGTTCATTGTCACATTTCTACAAACTGTTTGTATTGTGACTATATTCCGGACATTTTAGCGATTATAAAAACGTTACTGCTATTGGGAAAAAAATTAAACATGTAAATTAATACATTATGTAGGAGTGCGTTCGTCTGAAAAACTAAGTCTCATTTTTGAATGTAGTCAGCTACAACCCTTTGACTCCTTCCGATGCGTACACAAGTCTCACTGCTCACCTTTTCATGGAAAAGACATCTTCTGCATCATGTAGTCCTGATGTCCAACAAAGAAGTCTCATGTATGGTGCCGAGTCTTGATATCTGTATGGCTAACGATATACTCGTGCTCCCATCATCATCATCGCAGGTTCTTCACCCGCTCAGTGCTTCGGGCACCACTAACTCAGTGACCAAAGAGGCCACGCATGTAGTAGTGGGCCCCTTGTGCGGTGCTTTGGGAACAACTCTAAAATGGCATACAACACGTGCGCTCCGTATTTTTTATACATAGGGTCACGTGTGTAGTGACGGATACGCTGAATGGGTGTGGTGTGGGTGTATACTAGCCACGAGGGAGTGTGTGTGTGTCAATCTGACAACTAGACTTGCAACTAAGAAATCACTACAATGGAAATTTGGGCCTTGTACTGTTGTTGTATTTTCCTGATAGTGTAAGAGTGGCTTTCTTTTTTCTATGTGACGTTACGATACAGTCACCATGTATGTAGCCTATTTTGTGATGCATTTTATTGTATAATGCGTTTCAAAAACTAGTTGTGGTAGGGTGTTTTTAAATTAAACTGTGTACTCTGCTTACGAGTTTGTTGAGTGTAGAAGTATTTTTTTTTCTATTTTCTATTCTATCATAATTGTGCTGACTTTTCTCCTTTAGCGTGCAGTACTATATTATTTTATAAAATGTATTTACTGTTGAAATCATCTTTGAAAGTAGAATGTAAGCTGCTCTCTGTGATGAAAAGCAATGCCGGCTCCCGCAGGAAGTGGGGAGCCGGCTGGGAACGTGGAGGCCTTGGGGCTCTTCCCACGGTCCGCAACGTTACATTTGAGTCCCGGGGGATGGGGCCCTCGGGGATTGTAAAAAATTAGTGATAAAGGCTATTTTTTTATGGTAGATTTATCGTACGCGTACCAAGCACGTATGGACGACGGTGCGAAGATTGGAAGTCATCCCATAAGCGTACTGAAGGAAGAACAAGAAGAATATTTTTCAGATATTTATGGAGTGTATGTGTTTAGATGTTGGGTGGCTCTAAAAAGAGCCCTTGTGTTTATTGGGAGATTTTAGTACCTACAAGTAATTACCAATACCGAGTCTAAAGTTCAAGAGGAAGACTATGTTTCCCTCATCTGTAAAATGTACACCGTCACTCCTATAGATGTCATGCATATTGAAACGCAGATTGTTGTGGTAGATGGATCCCATTCTGTAGTCTCGGAGAAAGGCAGAAACGGATTTATTAACATGTTTCCTAGCTTTTTCAATCTGTGGACAATAGTGGTTGGACCACTTCCATTTCTGTCTTTGGCATATATTAGAATAGGCAAAGGCAGTTTTGGGGAAAAGTGCTATCAATTGTGCAAAGGTGTCCTTCATTTCCAGACCTACCCCTGTCAAAGTGCCTAGGTCATTGCCACCACAGTGCACAATTATGAGGTCAGGGTGTTAGAGATGTAAAAAGGATTTTACCAATGGCATCAATTGGTGCCACTTTAATCCTCTCTGTTCAATCCATTTGGTAAACGTAGGTATTTGTGAATTCTTTTCTGTTGTGCATACCTTTGGCTTCAGAAAATATAGCTGTGTCCCACAATCCACACTCTTAGCATGTTGAAGAGAGGTCTGGATGCACTCTGAAGTTCTCTGTAAATGAAATGGCAGTTTGAAAAGTAAGATTTTTCTAAAATGGTGGACAATATGCAGTTTTGAAAAAAGAAAAGAAATGATTGGTTGTTCGACAACATTCTACACTAAGCTAGGATGCATGTTTCTGTTTTTTAAAAGCCTGATTTTGATTGGTTAAGAAAAACTGATAGAAAAGAACGTTACATAAGATAAGCTGGTATATTCTCAAGTCAAAAAAATAAGTAATCCAAAAAATAAGTAAGTTTGAGCACTGCTCGTGTAATGCCTGTGTAGTCTGGTTCACTGTGCTCCAAGGTTAACTCCCTACCCAGGAGTGAAATATTCAAACAGATATAGCAAGACTCTATTCGGCTTGTCTCCGTGGGCACAAGTATATGCTGGCACTCCAGCAATTAATTCAATACAAAATCGTTCGTTTTTCAAAAAGATTTTTGGTTTTTATTTTCAATTCAAATAATGTTCTTTGATGTTAATGCACATCGTTGTAATGATTTTCCATGATCACATCACAAAAAATTTTTCATATTCATTTCATTGAGTAACCTCCCAATGCATTTCGGCGCGATAGCGCCTTTATCAAGGGATCTGTAAATCAGAAATACATTTCATTAGTACTACCTTCTAATAAGCCACCCACAGTGTTTTTCTAAAAAAACAATCCTTCAAATGTAACTATTAACGTGTAATACATTTGCCCCATAAATGCTTTTCAATACGCCACCAAAAAATCTAAAGAACAATACATCAAACAAATGCTATATTTGACAAGAAAATCGATCAACCAGCGTCTACACGCAAGCACAATGATTAAGTATCATAAAGCTCTACGGATTCCGAGAGGACTCAGGATCCCTCTGAAACCATCTCTATGTAAAAACAGTAAACCATTTGTTGAAAAATGGTATGCTATATTAAACAAATGCAGTTTAGACTTAATTTTACTGATTATAGAGGAACTATCTAAGATTCTTGAAGAATTAAGCACGGAAATCAACTCAGTGAAAGAGGAATTGGGCAAACTTATGACTGCGGAAGAAATTGATAAAACATTGGAGGATATCAAACAACAATTAGCCAAACATGCAGAAGAAGTTAATGAACGTAAGATTAGAAAGTATCGAAGAGATACTTTGGACTACAAGTTGGATGAAGTTTACTCATGGGCAGAGGTGTACGCTAAAAGACGTCAAACGAAAGGTTATACCTCACAAACGGACACTTCCTCCACAGGGAGTGAAACATCGGAACAGAGTAAAACACGCACAAAGGAGACCCCGACGACATCAACAGAGAAGCCTTTTTTAGAAGTAGGCCAAGATATAAGGGAAGAACCAGGAGGAGCAACAGGAACAGGAAAAGAGAAAGGTCCACCCGCGACGAAACCAACAAACCGGAGGAGGAAATAATAATAAGACACATTTTTTTTTTTTTTGTTTTTTTTTTTTTTTTTGTTTTTGGGGTTCAAACTGCCTTATTGGAGGAAACAGAGTATGGTACACAGCTCGATCCGCCTACAACCCGGAGGCTGGCAGCAAAAATTATGAACAGTACACAGCCCAGAAGCCGGCATCCCGGGGGCCCGGCGGCGTATAGGAAAACATACAGGACGCTGGTTCTGCAGCCCGGGGCGTAGGACAAGCAAGGATGAGCAGCAGTTGAACAGGGTGTTGTAGTCGAGAGATGAAATCCCTCTCCTTTTTTTTGTTTTTTGTTGTCAAACAGGAAACAAAACTTCCCAACTTAGGTAACAACTATGAGGCTGTATAAGACTGTGTGAAAGTTCCAATGAAGGGTGGTGTAGCAAGGCGGGTCAGGCAGGCCGCAGCCCATGGGGGAGCTAATGTCCAGGATTGCAACCCAGTGAGGCAGAGGTCTGCAAAGGTGCATCCCATAGAAGCATGGATTATAACGGGGTGTCACTCAGCAGTAGTGTGAGGCGTGCTGTGGATGCAGAAAAAATAGGATATGCATGCCCAATCACGAGGGGGGTGTGGGTCAGGCCAAGAGAGGGCGGCCCAGGTCACTCAGGACGCTGCAGGGGCATGAGAGCGCATGGGGACAAGGAAAGTCAGACGGTGCAGGAGGTATTAACGGGTTGCGATCCGGGAGGGACGTCAGTGCGTTGAGGAGGGGGAGGCAGATCATCCGATCGTGCATCGCCATCCGAGCGCGTGAGCAGGTAGTGCATCAGAGGTTCCCAAATATCCCTGGGCCTACAAGAAAGGGGTATCAATTCAGCAAAAGTGGTATGCTGGTCTTGGCAATAAGTCAAATCCGTAAGCCAGTCCTTAAATTTGGGCGCCCTTCCTCTGCCCCAGCGACAAGCAACACGTCTCTTGGCTAAGAGCAAGGCGGTGTCAACAAATTTCCTGCATCCTCTAGGCAAGTGCACTGTGTATCCGAGGATGGCGATCAAGGGGTCTGCGGGCACCGTCTCACCCACCATCTCCGCGATAGCCTCCACAACCAGCTGCCAATAATGAGCAACCTGGGGACAGTCCCATGCCAGGTGTAGGAAATCAGCATGGTCGGCATGGCAGCGTTCACATCGGTCGCTGTCAGCTAACCCGAACCTATATTTCCGAGCCGGAGTATAGTACATCCGCTGAAGGAATTTGTAGTGAATAATTTTCAATCTGCTGCTAGCAGAGACGCGAGAGGTGAGCGTGCAACAGTATTTCCACTGCTCATCGGTAATATCGAAGGCAAGTTCAGCAGCCCATCGTAGCCGAGCATTGGAGACCGGTTCCGGAGCAGCGTTTCGGATTTGGCGGTAAAGACCAGAGACCAAGTGGGTCCCGTCTTGTGATCCCAACAGGAAATGCAGTGGCGCTAGGGTCTCAGGTTCATTGGGATAATCAGGTAAGATGTTCCGCATCCCCGCACGTAGCCGAATGTAGTAAAAGAGTTCAAGGGAGGTGTGGTCCTGTGCCTTAAAGAACAGTTCCTTAGTCTTGAAACTACTCTCATGGAACAGGTCGCCCCAGCAGGCGATGAGTAACCTATCACATAATTGACGGAAACCTCGTTCCGACAAGAGAGATAATTGCGGGTGATAAGTAAGCGGTAATTTGGGAGAGTAGGGCATCGGACACGACAGGTGTCTAGCAATGCGGCGCCACGCATCTAATGTGCAGGAAACTGAGGTATGCGCAGTGGTGATGGATGTCTCAGGACAGTGTAGCAGTCCGTTGAGTGGTATAGGGTGCACGATCCAGTCTTCCACCGCTATGTGCGGCATGAAAGGAGTTGGAGCCATCCAATGGTAGGCAAAGTGTGCCTGTGCACATTGGTAGTAAGTTTCAAAATTAGGGATGTCAAAACCTCCTCTATCGTAGGGAAGGGTCAGCGTCGACCATTTTAAGCGGGGGGATTTGCCGCCCCAGAAAAGCCTGCGCAGCTCCGCACGGAGCGTCCTGAAGAAAAAGGCGCCAGGGTAGTAGGGGATATTGAGGAAAAGATATAGGAAGCGGGGCAATATCACCATTTTTATGAGTGAGGCTCTTCCCGCCATGGAGAGTGGTAACGTGACCCACCTGTCCACTGAAGCCGTTAATTTGGTCATGGCCACTCCATAATTGGCACGCAGCGTCTCATCTTTATCGCGAGATATGCGAATCCCCAAATATCTAAGATCATCGCTACACCACTCCAGTGGGTAATCGAGAGGGAAGGCATGCACTGCATCCGTGAGGGGGAAAAACTGCGATTTTGCCCAATTGATGTGGACACCCGACACTCCTCCGAACAATATGAATTCTCGAAGCAGGGGATTGAGATGCGTCTCGGGATGTTTAACGTAGAGCGTGATATCATCAGCATAGAGGGATACATCTATTTGCCGCTGCAGGCAGTGCACTGCCCCCGCTCGGTGTAACTGCCGTAAACGACAGGCGAGTGGTTCGACCGCGATGGCAAATAGCAGGGGAGAGAGCGGGCATCCCTGACGGGTGCCTCTAGTGAGTGCAATTGGTTGTGACAGGCGGCCATTGATTAGCACCCTCGCCGTCGGGTCCGTATACAAAAGTCGAACCCAAGAGAGAAATAATTTGGGGAATCCCATGCTGGCTAAAACCGAAAACAGGTATGGCCACTCGATCGAGTCGAATGCCTTAGTGGCATCTAGGAACACGGCCGCGACAGGGGTGTCGGGGTGGACCGTGCGAAGCAAGGTAAAAAGGGTGCGAAGATTATGGGATGTAGACCTTCCTGCCACGAAGCCAGACTGATCAGGCAGGACAAGCCGGGTCATGAGCAGCGACAGCCGGGTAGCTAAGACTTTGGCTAGTATCTTAACATCGCAGTTTAGGAGGGATAGTGGACGGTACGAATCGCAGGTGGCAGGGTTTTTATCCGGTTTCAGAAGGGAGGTGATCGCCACTTCACGCATAGAGCAGGGAAGTATCCCGTCGGCTAGTGATTCCGTGAAGACCTCACTGAGCACCGGTGCCATTATGTCAACGTAGGTTTTGTAAAATTCGGCCGGTAAGCCATCGAGCCCCGGCGCCTTGCCATTCTGAAGGGACATGATGGCCTCACGGATCTCATCCAGCTCGAAGGGAGCCGCAAGAAACTCCCTGTCCCCATCGCTGAGCCAGCACAGCGCCACATCGTTAAGGTAGGCAGCATATGAAGTGTTTTCCTCTGCTGTAGAAGTATAAAGTGAAGAGTAGTGTGCTGTGAAGGTGGATAGTATCTCTGCCGGGTCCCTGACAGCCGTGCCGGTGTCATCAATAAGCTCCAGTATAGTGTTGTGCACCCGTGGTGGTCGTGTGATTGCAGCAAGCACTTATTTATTTATTGGGACATTTATTGAGCGCTGCGCTTACGCACACCGGCGTGTCCACGCGCTGAGAGTGGGAGTAGACAGATGACAGGGAGCAAAACATCACGGGCCCTTATTTGCTATAAAGATAGGTTTTTAATTTTGCCCGGAATCTGGCCTCATCTAGTTCCAGACGCAGGTCCGTTGGCAGTTTGTTCCAGTAAGTTGCCGCCAAATATCTGAAAGACCTGCCTCCCATGCGGGCCTTCTTGATTCTTGGGGTCCTCAGTAAGCCACCCCCTGTTGATCTAAGTGCCCGTGTTGGTATGTAGGCTTCGATCAAATTCGTCAGGGGGACGGGTGCCCTGCCATTCAAAATACGGTGACAGGTACATAGGGCTTTATACTCCACTCTTCTCCTTACAGGGAGCCAGTGTAGCTGCTGGAGGGCCGCCTTAGAGTGCGCCCTTTTTGGCAGTCTGAGTATCAGCCGTGCAGCCGCATTCTGCAGCACTTGCAGCCGGGCCATGCTTTTTTCTGGCGCTCCCAGGTACAGCAGGTTCCCATAGTCCGCCCGAGCTGTTACCAGGGCGTGAACCAGGGTTTGACGTGCTTCCAGCGGGAGTAAGTCCAGGACCTTTCTCAGCTTCTTCAGAATCCCGAAGCAGGCTCCCACCACCCGATTAATCTGGGGGCCAAAGGTGAGCCCTACGTCAAACCACACCCCCAAATTGCGCGCCTCTAGGCACGGGGTAGGGGTGGGGCCAAGGCAGGAGGGCCACCATGCCGGCGACCAGGCAGACTGGGCTCTCCCTACCACCAGCACCTCTGTCTTGCTGCCGTTCAGCTTCAAGCAATTGTTGGCCATCCATTCGGCAAGATCTTTCATACACGAACGGAAGCCATCGGCAGCAAGACAGGGCGCCTGCGACAGGGAGATTACCAGCTGCGTGTCGTCGGCATAAGAGACTAGTTGGAGGCCATGACTCTCCACGATCGATGCAACAGGCGCGACGTACAAATTAAAAAGGGTAGGGCTCAAGGACGAGCCCTGCGGCACGCCTTGGCCCAAAGGCACCCCCCTAGAATAGCAGTCTCCCTGTCTGACTTGAAAACTTCTCTCATTGAGGAAGTCTTGGATCCATCTCAGCGCGGTGCCAGAGATGCCACCTCTGTTCAGACACTGTAGCAAGATGTTGTGTGCTACAGTGTCGAACGCCGCGCTGAGGTCCAACAAGATCAGAGCCATAGTTTGGCCTGCATCCACGCCCTCTCTCAGATGTTCCGTTGCCATGAGGAGGGCGGACTCAGTGGAATGACGTGGCCTGAAACCAAACTGCGTCGCATGGAGCAGTCCCCTTTCCTCTACGTGCTTCATAATTTGGATATTAACCACCTTTTCCGCCACTTTTGACAGAAAAGGCAGGAGGGAGATGGGCCTCAGATTTTCTAATACCTCGAAGCCTAAATGTGGTTTCTTCCTGAGCGGGAGCACCACCGCCTGTTTCCATCCGACCGGCAGCTTCCCTGACCCGAAAGATACACCGAGGATATGCCTTATATAAGGCTCCAGGACTACCAGACTGTCTGCCAAGCGTTTAGGCGACACCGGGTCCCACGGGGAACCTGTTTTTACAGAGCGGCACACCACTAATAATTCCTCAGGAGGAGGGGTGCAAAAGCGTGTAATATGCCCTGCCGTCTCTGTGTGCCCTATTGCTTCCTCTAGGTCCAGCCCTATAGGCCGAATAGGGAAAGTTGAATAAATCTTCTCTACTTTAGCGGAGAAGTAGTTTGCAATTCGGTCACAAGACTCCGTAGAGCAGCTCTCCGGCTCTGTAGATGCCTGCACCGACGTCAAGGATTTATAGATGCCAAAAAGTTCCTTGGCAGAGTTTTCCGCCCCCTGAATTTGTTCCGCAAAATAGGCTGCCTTAGACTTTTTTATCAGCCTGTGGTGAATGCGCCTTTTTTCCAGAAATAGATCCCTGGCCTGGTTGTCATAAGACACCCTCCAGACTTTTTCTGCCCGCCTACAGTCTGCCTTTGTCAGTCTCAACTCAGCACTGAACCAAGGAGCTGAGCGATCTTTCCGAGCGCCTGTAGTAGTAGGGCGGCAGAGTGGGGCTGTCTGGTCAAGCGCTGCCGTAATGCGCTGATTCAGATTGAGGACAGCTGTTTCTATGTCCTCACCCCCTGGCAAACCGTCCCTAATTAGGGCTTGGTTAAAAGCTGCCACCGAGAATTTGGCCCACTTCCTCCTAAGATAGTTAGCGGGTACCTGGCTGGTTTTGTTGGAGTTTCTACTCTGTATGGAGAATGCCACCAGGAAGTGGTCGGTCCAGGGAAAGGGTTCAACACCTGACACTTCCACACCTTCCCAATTAGCATAGACCGGGTCCAGGAGGTGTCCCAGTCGATGCGTAGGCGACTTAAGTTTCAGGTCCAGTTGCAGGGCAAGCATGTCCCGACCAAAATCCTCAACCCCGATAGCCTCAGGGCAGTTGAGGTGCAGGTTGAGATCTCCTAAAAGGAGAAATTTATCCCTGCGCAGGGTCGCCTCCATGAGGCTTTCTAACAGGCTCTCCCTAAACTTAGTGCAGGCCCCTGGGGGCCGATATACCAGACATCCATTAAGCGTCATGGCCCCATTAATTTTAATCGAGAAGAGACCCGCCTCACTCTCCATGATCGGCGTGCGTTCTAAGCAGCAACCCAAAGTGTCCTTAAAAATAATCGCAATCCCCCCTCCCACCCCCTCAGGCCTATCTTGCCTGACCCAGGAATAATTCTCCGGTGTAGCTTCAATAATGTCAGAGTCGGAAAACTGATCTAACCACGTTTCAGTTAGAAACAGTAAATCAAGTTTTTTTTCCGTAATCAGCTCGAACACATCGAGCCTGTGTTTACGTAACGACCTGACATTCAGGAGGCCGCAGGACAGTGCCTGCTCCGTAGTGTCCCGCGGCATAGTAGTCATGCGAAAGCTGCAATGAGGGCATACCCTGTCGCTGCTCATCATCCCGTGCATACAGGAGGAGGCAGTGTGGGGGCGGAAACCAAGTAGTTGGTCCCTAGTCCAGTAGATCTTTCGACCAGGGGTAGTAGCCCTAGGCCGCAGTCGGCCGCGGATGGGCGCAGACGGGCTTAACTCTGGCGCGACTCCGGCGCGCCACCGACGCGCCCGCTGCGCTCGTCCGCTGCGCTGACGCATGGGGAGATGTTTAAATAGGCTGATGACCAGGGTGGGCGGAGTCAGCAGGGCAGGTTGGGAGGGGTTTTTAAAAAGAGAGTAGCGTCCAGCGCTCGTAATCAGCAGGACGGCGAGGCTGGGCTGGGCTGCTTGTAGTCAGCGATGGAGAGACAAAGGTATTTTTAAAATCAAAAGTCAAATGCCACCCGCGAGCAAGTCCTCTGCCACAGGACTGCTCGAGTACAGTGGCGAAAAAGGGGGCGGAGCCTAAATAGGCTGATGACCAGGGTGGGCGGAGTCAGCAGGGCAGGTTGGGAGGGGTTTTTAAAAAGAGAGTAGCGTCCAGCGCTCGTAATCAGCAGGACGGCGAGGCTGGGCTGGGCTGCTTGTAGTCAGCGATGGAGAGACAAAGGTATTTTTAAAATCAAAAGTCAAATGCCACCCGCGAGCAAGTCCTCTGCCACAGGACTGCTCGAGTACAGTGGCGAAAAAGGGGGCGGAGCCTAAATAGGCTGATGACCAGGGTGGGCGGAGTCAGCAGGGCAGGTTGGGAGGGGTTTTTAAAAAGAGAGTAGCGTCCAGCGCTCGTAATCAGCAGGACGGCGAGGCTGGGCTGGGCTGCTTGTAGTCAGCGATGGAGAGACAAAGGTATTTTTAAAATCAAAAGTCAAATGCCACCCGCGAGCACTTTTCCGGGCCTATCTCCCTCACAATATCTCCGGGCCACCCAGTATTTACCCCGGTATTTCGCCTCCCTGGCTGCCTCTTCTTCAAATTTTGACAGTGTCTCTCTAAAGGTGGCGTGTAAGTGTGGGTCAGAATCCGTGATCATGCGGTGTTCCAGAGTCCGCAGTTCGCGTTCCAGTGTAGAAATGGACTGCAGGATATCACGCAGCACCCCATGACTTTTAGAGATGCAGAAGCCCCTTATGGTGACCTTAAAAGCCTCCCAGATGTGCTCAACTGACTCTACCGAGCCCTTATTTCTAGGGAAGAAATCTGCTATCTCCTCCCCCAGCTCAGTGCAGAAGACATTGTCCAAGAGTATATCAGGACGCAGTCTCCACTGAGGTCATGGATTGTCCCACCCGGGAATGCTGAATTGCATAGACACAGGGCTGTGATCGGAAAAGGTTAGGAAGGTGCTCTACTCTTAACAACTCTGCAGCAGCTTCTCTGTTAACTAGGAAGTAGTCAAGACGCGCCCATGTCCCAGTGTGAGAGGTAAAGTGTGTCCCTTCCCGCCCCTGGGAATGTAGATGTCTCCAGGCATCCAAGAGACCACCCTCCTCCATGATTCCCTCCAGCGTCTCCCTGGACCGGGGCTTGTAGGAGCTGACACCATCCGCCCTATCCATGGGGGGCACCAGTGCGAGGTTGAAATCACCACCCCATACAACATGTCTTGCCCCAACAGCTACAATCTTCCCCCACAATGTGGAAAAAAAGGCAGGAGTATCAACATTCGGTGCATACATAGATACAAATACATAGACATCGCGGCCAACCCTTCCCCACAGTAATGCATACCGCCCCTCCCTGTCCATTGCCTCTCCGAGATGAAGAAAAGACACTCCGCGGGCAATGAGCACTGCAACCCCCCTGGCATAGGTCGAGTAAGAGGAAAAAACACGAGTACTAGCCCATTTCGTCGCAAAAGCGGCAGCGCCCCGAGCAGGCAGATGCGTCTCCTGCAACATAACAACTTGCACATGATGTCTGTTCAGATAGGCAATGATATTTCTGCATTTCTTAGCATTGTTCAGCCCCCTGACATTCCACGATAAGCACGTCAATCTAGCATTTGCATTCAATACCGCCATGGATACAGAAAGCCTATATGTGAAAGTGACCTAGCAGGCCTAATGACAGTGCCACAGCCGCCCCGCCCCCACCCAAAGAAACACCAGTTCAGCATATAAAAATACAGTCTGAGCAACAGAAGCCTCTTAAAATCCAACCTCCCCCCACCCACCCCAGCATCCCAAACATGCCAGTAGCCATGGATCCCACCCTCGCAATCCCGCCCCCACCCCCCTTTCAACCGCAACAGCAACTCCAAAAAACACAACCAAGTAATGGGGAGCACCCAGTAGGGGTAGAGCATAGAGTGCGCACTGCCACTACCTGGTCCTTAGCTCCAGTACTGTACCACCCTCGGTGGAGACTAAGGCCAAGGGAGTGGTCCTTGGCATACATTACCACTGGGGTGCAGTGTCCATGCAGGTCCATCGTTCTCACAGCACTCCAGCCACCAAAGTTCTATACGCTGTTGGAGGGCCATCCGTTGTGGCCGGCACCGTGCATTTACCATGCAAATATAGTTAATTATCTTGTTGTCCAGGGGGTAAATCAGCATTCTCCAGGTCCTCTGCAGGCACATTTCTGCCTCTGCGCGCTGTTCGAACCGATTTCAAAAAATCCTCGGCCTTCTGCGGGTTAGTAAAGAAACGCTGTTTACCCTGATGGGTAACTCGTAGTTTCGCCGGATAGAGGAGGGCGTAGTCAATTTGGGCTTCCCGCAGCTTTTTCTTTACGGGCAGAAACTTGCGCCGTTCGTCCTGGACCATCGGCGTGAAATCAGGATAGATTGAGAACGTAACCCCATTATACTGCAGTGATTTCCGAGTCCGGGCTGCCCTGAGGGCCGTGTCGCGATCACGATAGTTCAAAAGCCGTGCTATTATAGGCCTAGGAGGTAAGCCAGGCTGGGGCACTGGTGCCAGTGATCGGTGGGCCCTCTCCACTATAAACTGAGGAGAAAAAGCGTCCTCTCCTATGGACCCTTTAAGCAACTTTTCCACGTAGAGCTCCATTCTGCCCGTGGCCGTGGATTCCGGCACGTTCGTTATGCGCACGTTGTTGCGGCGGCTTCGTGCCTCCAAATCTTCGTTCTTTGCCGCTATGACACGTAGCAGGTTGTCCATCCTGGCCAATTGTGACGTATGGGTCGCGGTGGTGTCTGTATTGTCGGAGATCCGTTGCTCCGCAGCCGTAATGCGTTCCTCATGGCGGTCAACCTTGTGCACAAGGGCATCCAACCGGGCCGTGACCCCATCCACCTTCTCCACGACAGTGGCGAAACCCTGTCGCATCTCTTGGATCAGACTTGTAAGATCCGCCGCCGGGGCCGGGGGCGGGGGGGTGGATTGTTGAGAAGATGTGCTCGGCCCTGGGTTCATCTGCGTCGATTTAGCGCTCTTGCGCGCGTTGTCGAAGCTCAGTTTAGGCTGGCGATTCTCAGGTCGCCCCATGGCAACTCCCAGCGACGGACCACAAACCCGGACGGGCAGTAGCAGGGCAGTTCGATAGGAGTATAGGCCTTGTAAGGAGTGGGCAGTTGGGGGTGGGCAGGTGGACCCAAACGCAGCACGATCTGATAGAGCAGAGCAGGAGAGACGTCGCTGAGCCTCGCCGGTGTGCACCCCCCCAGGCCCCAGTGGAGCGCCCGTGAATGTCCGAGCAGAGATATGCAAGCCTCGTTGAGGTCACTAGCGGTGTTGGGCTAATGGAGAACAAGTCCCAGGCATTAGGGTCCACAGCAGCCCCAGGTCAACAGGATCCAGGTCAGCAGGATAGGCAGCGTCGGTCAGCAGCGAGATAGCGTGCCTCACGGGAAGCGCCACACAGGGGGGCAACACAGGGCCTCCACGCAGGGTAGAGATACAGCAAATCCTCAACCAGACAGGGCCATCTGGCGTGGAGACGGCGCAGGGGTCCGCAGGCAAGGAGCACGCTCCAGCGGTAAGTGCCAGCGCGGCGGGGCAGGCCCCAGTCCCTGCAGGTCCGCCAAGCCGCGCCGCACAAGCCAGTACCGTCAGTGAGGCGGGGAGCAGTCCGGGCAGGATGGAGCCTCGTCCGGCATGCGAAGAGCAGCCCCCCTCCTAGCACCAGCAGTGAGGGTCTAGCGGCGATCGGAGGAGGGGGGGGGGCGATCCAGCCCGAGGCAGGGCCCACAGTCGTCTCCTACCTGCGCGGCGACCGCCGCACTCCTTCACAGTAGGGTCGCAGGCTGTGGCGATGAAGAGCGGCCTGAAGCCTCGTGGCGATCCCCAGGGTCGCGTGGATATGGCAGCCGGACCGGCGCTTGCCTCAGTTCCAGTGGCAGAGTCGGCTAAGCTGCAGCTGCACGTATCTTCGGTTCTGGTGCACGCAGAGCCTTCAAATTTGGATCGGGTGTGGAGAACGATGCCAGGATACAGGATAAGAACTTTTGGGGTGAATCAGCACCCCGTGGCGCAGGATCAGTGGAGGATCTTGTACCAAGGGACGGGAGCTGCGTGTCTAGGCAGCCATTCCGTAAGCGCGCCCTCTAGCGCCCCAATAATAAGACAATTTGATGAAGAAAACCTGGTCATCAATATATCAGACAAACCCTTAAGTAGGAATGCGATAAAAACATTACAAAGAGGAACCTCATATATACCGACTACAAAAACTGATGTCTTGGAACTTGAAGTTAGCTTATTCAAATTAACGAGAAAACTGCATCTAAGGAACTTTTTTGATAACGTCATTACTGACAAACAAAATGTCACTCAAGATCAAGATCAACTCAAAGGATTGAAACCTAAAAGCACATATATGGCCCCGATCAGCCATAAAGCTATAGATCTATTTGAGACTTTATGTAAACAAGATATCCAAAAATCACAAGTCAGTCACAGAAAACAACATATGAACATACCATTGAGTGAAATTAACATCATTAAAAACATTAGTCAAGATGAAACTGTGATTTGTCAAAAAGCGGACAAAGGGGGTGCCCTTGTGATCTTAGACCGTACATACTACGAGTCTCAAATCAATGAACATCTTGCTGATACCGACCTATACATGAGATTGCAACAAAATCCAACAAAGGAAATCCAGGAAGTATTGTCACAGATTTTGATCAAGGCCACAGAGAATGGAACCATTGTTGAAAGAACTAAACAATTCTTGACCCAAAATGAACCACGCAGCCCGTCGTTCTATATGATTCCCAAAGTACATAAAGACTTGATGAAGCCTCCATGTAGACCCATTGTGTCTACCTGTAACAGCATCCATGAACCGATCGGTAAGTTCTTGGATAGATACCTACAACCTTTTGCCAAGGAAGCTCAATCTTATATAAAAGACACTACTGACTTTTTGAATAAATTATCCAGGATTGTGATGAAGGAAGATGAACTAATAACTTTGGCAACCATCGACGTGAGGGCTCTTTATACGTCAATTCCCCACCAATCAGGCATGGAAGCAGTGGAAAAAGTTCTTTTAAATAGCAATCATGATGACCAGATGAAAGTTTTTATTATGGAACTTTTGCATTTCACCTTAATGCACAGTTATTTCAAGTATGGCCAGGAATGGTACACACAGATGAGTGGAACATCTATGGGAAATGCGGCTGCTCCCACATATGCTAATATCTTCATGAGAGATTTTGAGGACACCCACATCTTGAGTCAAATCACTTGGAAGGAGCACATCAAACTCTATGTGAGATTCATAGATGATATTTTCATAGCCTGGGGAGGCACACAGGAACAACTGCTACCAGAAATAATGAAACTCAACTTAATCAACGACAGGATTCAGTTCACTTGGGAAATAAATGAAAACACTATTAACTTTCTGGATGTAGTAATCACTAGACAAGGAGACAAATTTACCACCGCATTGTTTCGAAAAAACACTGATCGTAACAACTTACTTAGGTATGACAGCCATCACCCGCCATCACTAAAGAGGCACCTGCCTTATTCGCAACTCATGAGGGTTAAGAGAGTCGTCTCAGAACCAGATAAGGCTGAAGAACAAATGAATGAAATGGTTTCACGATTTCAAAGAAGGGGCTACCCCAAGCCCATACTAGAGGAAGCAAAACGTAGGGTTGCGAATGTAACAAGGGAAGAACTACTATCCACCACACCCTCTACAAAAGAATCACGCATTACATGTGTGAGTAAATTTTCCACATCGAGCCAATCTTTTAAAAAAATCATCAGAAAGCACTGGTCAATCCTACGGGCAGAACCTGATTTCAAAGGAGCATTCGTGGAATATCCTCTGTTCGCACACACAAGATCTAGAAACATAGGACAATTGCTTAAACCCACCAACAAAAGTCTAAGCACCACGATATATAAGGGAACACAACCGTGTTTAAATTGTCACAATTGTGCCAACATCACTAAAGGTAACACGTTACTGCCTCCTGAATTCAAGGAAAAAATAGATCTAATGGTCAATGGGACATGCGACACTATGAATGTCATTTACCTGTTGAGTTGCCCTTGCCATAAGCACTATGTAGGTCACACAGAGCGTAAGTTGAAAGTAAGATTAAACGAGCACAAAAGCAACATAAGGACGAAAATGCTCAAATCTACAGTGGCCACACATTTCATGGAAGCCAAGCATGACATTACTCAACTGAGAGCATGTATTTTGGAGATTGTGGAGAGACATGAAGGAATCAACAATAAAACGCAACTCCTAAAAAGAGAAAATCAATGGATTTACCGTTTGCATTCACTGAAACCTGGGGGGCTCAATGAAAGAGTGGAACTTTTGTGTTACTTATAACCCGTTCATGATACTTTATGAATACAATTTATGAAATGCTTATCATGTTTTGACCTGGTTGTTCCAATTCATGTAACTTGCCCTTTAACTCCTTAGGGAATACATGTCCCAACATCCTTTGCGCATAGGCGTATCCCACAGCGCGTCCACCTCACTTTTGCATTTAGTTTCCCGCCCAGAACTCCGCCGTAAGGAAACGGAGTTCATTGCAGCGGTAACCAGAGCACACCATCCAACTTTGATTAGCGGTAAGCGGGAGTTTTAACAGCGGCACCTAGCACCTAACCGGGCTGGGGATTTTAAATCTGGGCATCCATAAAACGGGAGGGCGGAATTTTTACAACTAAGCATACCGCATTCTCTTAAGACCTTGCGAGTTCTAATATAATCACCACACGAAACCCACCTCCTTAGCTGTGAGACTAACAGAGCAATTGTCTTTAGGATTGTGAGGTCAATAACGCGTCACGAACCGGCGCATAGGTGATTTCTGATTTTGTTTTTTTGATCAATTTAAAATGCAATAGTTACGAATTATTCGTTAGCCTATTTGTATTGAAAAGCATTTATGGGGCAAATGTATTA
This sequence comes from Lissotriton helveticus, assembly GCF_964261635.1. Classification (NCBI taxonomy): domain Eukaryota; kingdom Metazoa; phylum Chordata; class Amphibia; order Caudata; family Salamandridae; genus Lissotriton; species Lissotriton helveticus. Next base: position 818,246,147 of record NC_136069.1, read on the forward strand.
CACGTTAATAGTTACATTTGAAGGATTGTTTTTTTAGAAAAACACTGTGGGTGGCTTATTAGAAGGTAGTACTAATGAAATGTATTTCTGATTTACAGATCCCTTGATAAAGGCGCTATCGCGCCGAAATGCATTGGGAGGTTACTCAATGAAATTAATATGAAAATTTTTTTGTGATGTGATCATGGAAAATCATTACAACGATGTGCATTAACATCAAAGAACATTATTTGAATTGAAAATAAAAACCAAAAATCTTTTTGAAAAACGAATGATTTTGTATTGAATTAATTGCTGGAGTGCCAGCATATACTTGTGCCCACGGAGACAAGCCGAATAGAGTCTTGCTATATCTGTTTGAATATTCTCAAGTCAAGCACGCTTGCTGTTTTAATTTGCAACATTGTATGATGAACTTTTCACCTGTGTGCTGAGTTAGGTGTTCCCTGAAGTTTTTTTATGGTTACTGACAGATTGTGGAATGGGGGAAGGGTGGAAAGTTTTGTCAGTTGGAAAGGGTGCAAAAGTTCAAGCAATATAAAAGTGTGTTTCGTTTTGATTTAATGTGGGAATAAATGTGATTTTGTATTTATTTGCATATGTGTGTAGATTGAGTGTGTAGATTGACAGGAAAAGTTTGCTATTTGCTACAGGGCTTCCTGTCCCCCTAGGACTGCTTAGGGGGGTTTACAATCATCCCCAAGGTCAAAATCTTTGATGGCCTTTGTTGAGCCTTTGATGGCCCTGGGGACCACCACCTCCCAGGGCCGGCTCCTGTAGTTTTACGGGGTGCCTATCCCTGGGACACTGCTGTTTGCTATGGTAGGGCGAGAGTTCTCTTTCAAGTAGGAAAGCAGATTGCTTTTCGTCTGAGAGAGCAGCATGTAAGCTGGTCTCTCTGACAAAAAGCAAAGCCGGCTCCCAAAGGATGCAGGGAGTCGGATGGGACCATGGAGGTTTTGGGGCTCCCCCCACGGTCCTGAACGTTATATTTGAGCCCCGGGGGATGGGGTTCCCAGGGATTGTAAAGAATTAGTGATAGATGCTACTTTTTTTTTCCCGGTGTATTTAGTGTACGCGTACTGTGCGAATTCTGAAAGTCGTTTCATAAGAGTACGTAAGCAAGAAAAAATCCATTAAAATATATATTTTACAGATTTCTATCAAGTTTATATGTTGGTTGCTTGTAATGAGACCTTTTCTCTTTATTGGTACTTATAAGTAAGTGCTTATGCATAGTCTAAATTTGTTGAGGAGCAGTGTTTTATACAGTGCTGAACTTTTGACCTCTGTTGACAGTTGACTTTTGCATGATCTGTTGGGGGTAGGGTGGAAAGTTATGTCAGTTGGAAAGGTTTGAAATGTTAAAGCAATAGAAATTGGTGTTTCGTTTTGAATTGATGTGTGAAGGATTTTAATTGGTTGTTTATATGTATGTATGTGTAAAATGAGAGGGAAAATGTTCCATTTCGTGGTTCTGCTGCAAACACTGAACTAGAGAGATTCTGTATAAGAATATCTACTGTGTGAGTGGCATTCTTCTTAATCTACAAATCAATTTGAAAGGTGAGTTGATAAGTTATATGGGAATGTATGTGGTGCAGCTGTACATTAAGGAATTATGGGGCATATTATCAAAGCAGGCGATAAAATTATCAGCGCTATATCGGCAAAAAACGGCAGATAAAGCGGTGATAATGGGCTTGATAATATGCTCTATGGAATACCAATCGAAGCCCATGTTAGATGTGAAGGACATCTAACATGGGCTTCGATTGGAATTCCATAGAGCATATTATCAAGTCCATTATCGCCGCTTTATTGGCAGTTTTCTGCAGATAAAGCGGCGATAATTTTATTGCCTGTCTTGATAATATGCCCCTATATTCATCCCTTGTTAAACGTTTTATAGTAGTAAATGTGTTTTGCTATAATGCATGCTGTTATGCTTTTTTGATTAATATCACATCGTGCGTCTGTGTACATTAAGGAATTATGGGCCATATTATCAAGAAATGGCGATACATTATCGCCACTTTTATCGGCAGGAAACTGCCGCTAAAGAGGCGATAATGAGCTTGATATGCCCTTGTGAATTCCCATAGAAGCCCAGGTTATGGTGTTAACCTGGGCTTCTATGGGAATTCACAAGGCCATACTATCAAGCCCATTATCGCTGCATTAGCGGCAGTTTCATGCCGATAAAAGCGGCGATAATGTGTCGCCCTTTCTTGATAATATGGCACTACAGGGGGGAGGAGACATGATGGCGGGCTAACGCCGTCTCGGGAAGCAGACCACCGAAGCTCCTGAAGAAACTGCATCTAAAAATTGCTCAAGGCATTTCACTTTTTGCTATATAATGACTTAAAAGGAGAAACGCTGCTTAAAAAGAAAATACCTGACTCCTTTGAACGGATGCAGGCGTTAATCGGTCCTGCTCGAGCTGCTGCCAGGTGCTTTTTGCCAGTGTTGTTGGCGGTCGGGCTATCGGCTCGGCGCTCACCTGCCTGGAGCAACGCTAGCACTTGCACTACCATCCGTACCAGCTGCAGAGCAGCCCCCAACATGGCACCTTCAAAGATCTCGGTGCGCAAGGGCCATGGAGCGGCACGACAGGCAGTGGAGAACTCAGCCTCTGGTCTCGGAGAGGGGAAGGATATTGCTGACGGCCGGACTCTGGGCTTGAAGGAAGACTGCCTTCAACCGGAGAATGACACCGGCACTGAAGCTGCTCCTGTGGCTGATCAGGGTACTACAGAGATCGCCGAAAGCACAGGAAATGACGGAAATCAGTCACCTGTTTGGGGAAACCTGTAGTACGATATCTGAAAACAAAGGGATTGACAGATCTAACAGGACTAATTGATGGCACAACACTTCCTGGCAAAAATCACCTAGTGGAGACAATTATTAATGCCATCACTAATAAACAGCAAAGTAATATTCCTGAAAATGAAAAACACACTGAATTATCTTTCCAGAATGAGCATTTAGAAAATCACGACATTATGAATGCAAAAGGGGGCCTCACTGGGAAAAATGATATCAATAACAACTTAAAAGGTGTTTCTGTGACAGAGCCACCAGAGTCTGCACTTACTGCCAACTTAGGGGCCCAATGCTTGGAACTCCTGGATCTCACTGTGAAGGTGCATGAGGCTCATCCGGAGGAGGATAATATCAATACAACACAATCGGATGAGGAGTGCGAAACAGAGTGGCATGAGAGAAGCTCATTAAAAAAACTAAGAGAACAGCGACCTCAAAGAGAGGCAAGGAGAAAAGCTAGTGCGTTGGCCGCACTCTTAAAAAAAGACTTCAAAGTTAAAAACATGAAAGATGCAAGAAAACGGCACCTAGGGCAAATATGGCTAATAAAGGCTCTGCTAAGAAGAAACTAACGACCACCAAGAATCTGACAGATAACAGTCCCATGAGGAAATGGGTTCAGACCACAGGAGGCATTAAAACCGTGATGGCTAGACTTTCAGATGTAGGTCTGAATGATGGAGGGGTGACTGGGGCAGTCAGGATTGGTGAGTTAGAGGGCTCGACACCCGAACCAGAATCGAGTTCAAATGTAATCGCAATCAAGACTCCAAGCAGACCCAACGACCCAATTGCTGAGAGTAAGGGGCTTTGTGAAACGGGATTTGGAGATATGTCTCATATGATTTCAAGTATGCCACAATTAATGGGTGATTGCCAGGGAGAAGAGACCCCGACAAGGGAAACTGCATTGCTATCAATGATCCTACAAGCTCTTAAGGATCAGAGGGAAGAGACAAGAGAACTTTTCGCCCAGGTCAGAACTGACAATCATAGCATACAGCAGACCCTCAAGGAAGTTACAGAAAAAGTAGGGGCTGTATCAGAGGAAGTATCTGAACTACAAAAAAGGGTTTCCTCAACAGAGGAGACAACATCTAAAACTGCCAAAACGCTCATACAACATGAGGATCAACTCAGGAATATGCAACTTAAATTGGAGGACATGGAAAATAGACAAAGAAGACAGAATTTAAAATTATTTGGCATACCAGAAGGTCAAGAGGGGGCTGACCCTAGAGCTTATATAGTCCAGATTCCTCAGAAAGCATTTCCGGATCTAGGAGATTGGGATTGGGATTGCCAAATTCAGGGAGCACACAGACTCCCATTAATTCAGCAACGTAAGGACTCTCGATATCCAAGACCGTTTCTGCTCTACTTCGGGAACTTTCTACTTCGACAAGTGGTCTTGGTAAAAGCTGGTCCTAAATCACAGATTGTTGTTGATTCTTTTTCTATATTTTTTCGGTAGGATTTCTGCAAGGCAACCATGGATAGAAGATGGCAGTTACGGCAATTAATTGATTCTCTTAAAGATATGGGTGCTCAGGTTTACTTACAAGAGCCAGCTCGCCTGAAGATATTGAAATTGGGTCATACATATTTTCTGTTCTCTAAAGCAGATGTTTGCGAAATGCTTCAGAAATGGCAGAAGGATACTTCTCGGAGATAGACTAGCTTATTTATTCCCCTTCTCCGGTACATAATCTCTTTTACTCTTTCTATGGTGTATCTATCTTTATTTCTCTCATGTAGGAAAAAATAGGTAGTCTACGCTAATTTTCTTTTTTTTTTTCTTTTTTCTTCAATGAACTAGAGTGGAATGGGATCCTGAGTGGCTGCCATATCACCGGCAGCTCAAAAGAGGAGGATTTCTCCTTCCAGAAACTGGGAGGCTGGTGGGAGGGTCCGAGATGCCATCTCGGAAGGGGGCGGGGGGTTTGGGTGGAGGCAGAAAAATAAAAAAGCCAACATGAAGTTATTTGATATTCAAGAAATGAATGCTATAGGTATTTCAGGATCTGTTAGCCTGAGATGGAAGCTAATAACAGTAAAATGGAATCAATAAAATGTTTAGCATGGAATGTGGCTGGACTGAACAATAAGATCAAGAGACGACTTGTGTCAGAGGTACTTAAGATGTATAACCCACAGATAGTATTACTGTCGGAAAACACACATCTCATATAAAGACAGAGGCTTACTAAAACAACTAGGATATGATATTGTCACAAATACAGATCAGAATGTCTCACTTAGGGGGGTTGCTATCTTAAAACACAAACAATTTAAGGGTGAAAAAGAAGACAAGGGAGGAAGATGGGCTATAACTCAGATAGCGATAGGAGATTTCAAATATGTCTTTTGTGTTGTGTATAGTTAGAATACGGACGATCCATCTGTTATAGATCGAGTTAATATAGAATTGTTAAATTGGGAAGGTGAACGGGCGGTAATGGGTGATTTTAACTGTGTTATGGATTATGGGATTGATACCACTAGACGATGTGCTGTTCCAAGAATGCGCAAGACTAGAGCAGCTATTACGGAACTAGGACGATTACATGTTTTAAAAGATATGTGGCGAGTAGTGCATTCAAAAATACCAGGCTACACCTTCTTTTCAGCTGCACATAAGCTATGCTTTCGCATAGATATGATCTGGGCCAGTGAAAGGATTATTGAAAATGGCACAATAGATATTTGCCCAAGGGTCACTTCCGACCATAATCCTCTACTTATGATATTCAAAATACCAAATAAAAACAGAACATTAAGGTCTTTTTCCTTTCCCCACTATTTATTTTCAGATAAAGAGTATATAACTCAGCTGAAGAAATACATTAAAGAGTTCCTCGAGATAAACATAGATACTGCAGCACCGATAACAGTGTGGGACACACTTAAAGCCGGTCTTGGGGGATTCTCCCAGCAATACATTCTGAAACAGTATGGGGAACTCAAAAGGGAAAGAGAAAAGACAATCTTAGACATTCTTAGGGTAGAGAATCAACAAGCAGAAGCTTTACTTACAGACTCACTAGCTGCACTAGAATTCGGGTATAAGCTAATTGAACTGAAATCTACACTGAAACAAAGGCTCAGGGATAAAAGCATAGCTAAGTTAAAAATAATATAAACTATCCCAATATGAGGGCGCAGAAAAAATAGGGAAGATTTTAGCATTTAGGGTGGCAGACGATAAAGCTAAGACTCTCATAAAGGCAATCAGAGGACCCGATAATGTGGTCTGCGAAAACTCAAATCAAATACTTGAGCAATTCGTTAACTATTATTCGAAATTATATACTCCTGAGAATCAAACAGACCCGACCGATATAGCTAGCTACTTACAATCTAACTTAGTTAAAAGCATGGGAGCCGAAGTTTCAGATTCGTTAATGGCAGAATTAAATTTGGCAGAGATTAGGGAGGCTATTGATACCTTACCTACATGTAAAGCTTCAGGAGAAGATTCAATACCTTTAGAATTATATAAAATTTGTAAGGACGAACTTGTCCCTTTTTTTAAACAAGTAATTGGTTTCATAGAGATAGGAGGTAATGCTCCAGCTTCATGAAATATTACACGGATTATCTTTTTTAGGAAAAAAAATAAACCATCTATAGAATGTGGTTCATATAGGCCAATATCGCTTATAAACACCGACACCAACATTTTTGCTAAAATATTAGCGAGCAGGCTTGCTCCAATTATGCCTGATTTAGTGTCTCCCCAACAACACGGCTTTATTCAGGGTAGAGACACTACTGCACATGTAAACATGGCAATAACGGCATTCGATGTTGCAAAGAAAAAGACTACCCCACTCGGTATGATCTTACTTGATGCTGAGAAAGCTTTTGACTGAGTGGGGTGGGATTTTCTCTGGTCTACACTGTCTGCCTTTGGCATTAAGGGCAGGTTTATGAAATGGATTAAGGCTTTATATAACTATCCCACTGCGAAAATTTTATATGCTGGCTTACATTCAACTTTTTTCCCAATTTTACGAGGCACTCGTCAAGGGTGTCCTCTTTCACCCTTACTGTTTGCCTTATCAATAGTGCCATTTATTCTTGCTCTGCAAAAGCAATCGCGAATCAGCCCATTCACAAACGGAACGTATAGTCTCAAGGTCACAGCATATGCAGACGATATTGCTGTATATTCTGTTGATGCAGCTGAAGCTTTGAAAGGGATAGAAGATGAGGCGGAAAAATTTGGCACAATTTCTGGCTATAAATTAAATACGAATAAAACCCAAATTATAACAAATTATAACCCAGTAACTCCAATACAGGGAATCTGCAATGTCGCCACTTATTTGGGAGTTAGAATATCAGCTACAATACAGAATATTATATCGTTAAACTACGAGACCTTATTGAAAGAGACTTCAAAATCACTCAAGAATTGGCACAAAGTACCAATGGGTATTATCGGACGGATAAATTTAATAAAAATGAAAATTCTCCCCAAAATTTTATATTTATTTAGGTCTATCTCTCTACGATTTAATAATCTTTTTTTTAAACGACTGGATGGAATTTGCAGTAGCTTTATATGGGGCTATTAGAAAGTAAGACGGGCTACTGATCTCATTAAACTCCCATTCAACCAAGGGGGTCTGGATTTTCCTGACTTCAAATTGTATTTTTGGGCAGCTTTTTTGTATCGGCTTTGTAGCTTAATGAATCCTATGGGCAAAATTTTCTTTTTTCATAAATTTATGTTAGGTGAAGAGCATAATATGTTTCTTTACAGAACAAATGACCCGAACTATTACAAGCGAGTTAAATTTAAGACTGCTCGTGACACGGTGACTATTTGGCGGGCAATTATGCTTAAATGCAACACATCTTTTTATCATACTAAACTCCCTTTATGGAATAATCCTGGACTTCCCAAGATATTTCATGGGGGGGCTGCCAGACGATGGGCTAATAGTGGGGTCAAAAACTTAGGAGATCTGTACGGTCATAATGGCTTCACCACATTTGAAAATCTAAGGGTGTTATATAACATACCAGGAAATATGCAATTCCAATATCTACAGTTTTGGGATTATTTTATACGTTTTCTGAAATTGGATAACGTTTCAGATTTTGACATATAGATTGTTTTTATGGGACTAATAGCACATCCTTGATTAGCAAAGGGTATAGTGCTAGGCTCTCAGATCGATGGAGTCAAAGTATGGGGATGTGTCCCCCAATTGATACTATTACACAAGCTCTAGAAAGCATTTACATTCATCCAACTTAAAGCTTCAACAATATAAAACAATATGTTTTTTATATTATACCCCTGAAAGAATATCGAAATGGGCAGCTAACAACTATAGCAGTGATCGTACAAAATGTCCTAAGTGTGACTTAGTGGCTGCAGATTTGAAACACATGCTCTACTCATGCCCAAAGCTACTGGTATTCTGTCAAAAGGTGGGCCAAATAATGACCCAGAAATTAGGGGGTCTAATAAACCTATCAGCTATTGATGTAATGATGAGTGGACAGAATACAAGATCCCATCAATCGGATTTAATTACCATATTAATAGTCTGTGCTCGACTCACTATAGCTCGAGTCTGGATCTCACGTGATTCACCTTCAGCCTTAGATTGGTGGAGATTAGTTAAAGAAACATATGATATGGAATATACTTTAAATAAAAATAGAAGCACTCGTTCAATTGGAAAGTTTGATAAAATCTGGGGGTCATTGTTTTAAGATTAGGATATATTGCGTCATGATTTCATATAAAATGCATTATGCTCAGCTATGCCTGGCTTTATTTAAACTTTTTTTTTCTCTTGTCTTCTAAAGAAAATAATTATTTAATTTTGTTTTTTTTTAAAAACATTTTTATCTTTCAATGTAATGTATATTCATGTTGGCAAATAAAAATACTTTAAAAAAAAGATAATATGGCACTATATTTGTCCCTTTTTCCATAATTTCTAGCCTCTCTTTTTATACTCCCCTCTCTCTCTTCTTACTCCTTTCTCTCTCTCGGTACTACTATCTTTTTCTTATATTGTCCTCTGTGCTTATATTGCCCTTCTATGTCTTTATATTTTCCTGTTTCTCCTCTTATTCCCTCTTATTCCTTCTGTCTCCTCAATTTCTTCCCTTTCTCTTCATATTTAATTTTTTTCTTGATACTCCCTGTTCTGTCCTCTTTCTCGTTTCTCTCCCTCTGTATATAGTCTGGGACGATTTACAAGCCCCTTGTGCGTCTTTGTTGTTTTATTGTGTTCGTTTTTTTGATGTAATAGTGGCAGAAATAATGTAGTAAATTGCATATGTATTTGGAAAATGAGTCAGTGTTGTTCACTGAAATGTAGTAATTATATACATGGAATATGTATAGTCACTTATACCTTTTTCAGTAGTAAATGGTAAAATGCATGGTCTCATTTTTTTGTCTAATATCATACTGTGCATGTGTGTACATTAAGGAATTATATTCGCCCCTTTTTAAAAGTTTTACAGTAGTAAATGTGTTTTGGTTATATGCATGGTCTTATAGTTTTTTGGGTAATATCACACTGTGTATCTGTGTACATTAAGGAATTATGGGGCATATTATCAAGGACCGGTGTTAAAATTATCGCTGTTTTATCGGCTGGAAACTGACGATAAAACGGCAATAATGGGCTTGATAATACGCCCTTGTTAACCACTTGGATGCTAAGGGTACCTGATGATCTTCCATGTAATTTCCATTGAAACCAATGGAAACTCCATGACGAGCTGGGCTCGTCATGAGCGTCGAAGGGGTTAATTCCCATAGAAGCCCATGTTCTGATGTTAACATGGGCTTCTATGGGAATTAACAAGGGCATATTATCAAGCCCATTATCGCCGTTTTATCGGCAGATTCCTGCTGATAAAACGGCAATAATTTTAACACCGGTCCTTGATAATATGCCCCTGAAATCGCCCCTTTTTGCATATTTTCTACACTCTCTTGTCATACTCCCTCCTCTCCCGTCTTACTCCTTCCTCTCTCATTATACTATCTTCTTTTTCTTATACTCTGCTCTCTTTTTGCATATTTGTCCTCCTCTTTATATTCTCTCTTGTCTTTATATTCACCACTGTTGTAATAGTTCTTACTGTCTTCTCATAGTACTCCCTCTCTCCTTATACGATCAGTCTTTGTTTATATTTGTCTTTTCTCCACATTTTTTGTCTGTGTCTTTTTACATTCCTTCCTCTTTCTTTATATATACTCTTCTGTTATTATATTCCCTGTTTCTTCTTATTGTTGCTGTTCTTTGCAGATACTCCCTATTGTTTTCTCATACTTTTCTTTTTCTTCTAATACTCTTCTCTCTGTACTCACATTTTCCTCTCTTTTATACTTTGCACTCTACTAATATTGCCGTCTTTTCTTATTGTCATATTCCTCTCCTCATTTTGCCCCTTGTTCTTATACTCCCCCCTGTTTTCATATTCTCCTCTCTCTTCTCTTACTTCTCCATGTCTCCTCATACTACTGAGTTTTTCTTATATTTCCTTTTGTCCTAAATTCCTTCTCTCTGGGTTCATATTTTCCTCTTTTTCTTCATATTTCTTTTCTGTTTTCAGTTTCTGTTCTCTCTGTTTATACTTCTTAAATCTGTTCATATTGTTTGCTCTCTTCTCTTACTCCTCCTTGACTCCCTGCATACACTCTGCATCACTTTCCTCATATTCTCCGTCTTTTCATACTGACCTCTCTCTTTATATTTGTTTCTCTTGTCATACTTATGCCTCTTTCGTCATACACTTTTCACTCTTCATAATCCTCCATCTGTTTATAGTCCTTCTTTTCTCCTTAGAGTGTATCCTCTGTTCTTGTACACCCCTTTTTTCCTTATGTTCCACTTTTCCTCACATTCTCCGTGCTCTCTTCTGGTACTGTTCTCGCTGTCCTTATATAAGAAATACACTGTTCCCCAGGAGGAGGTACTGAAACGGCGTAACCAAGCGAAAAAAGGCGGCGTGCAGGGGGAAGAGAAAAAAGGGGGAAATTCCCCTTTCGGAACTGAAACCCTCACACCCAGCAAGCTAGGTGTCATGCTTCATCATATGGGTTTTGCTCCTCGTCAGACTGGCGCTGCAATGTCTGATGGGCACCCCTAAAGGGGCTCTTTATCTGAGATCTTTTGTTCCTGCCAGTAGGTGCATGAGGGTATGAGGGCTGCAGGAAAAGTGTAGACGTGAGTGAGAGTGGTGAAGATTAAAAAAGGTTAGTGAATCCAAGGCAATCTTTATTGGTGTGGTGCACCACTTCTTAAAAACAGTGAGGCGATAGCACACGCTGGTGCAAAGATCCAGTAGTGTCTATCTTACCTAAAGGTCGACATGGACATGTTTCATGCTTTGAGAGCAATTCGTCAGGACCTACAATATAAAATAAAAAAGTGCTACACAAACAGGAAGGGGAAATACTACCTTCCTCTAGAAGTAGTACTGCAGGCCAGATGGTCCTGCTCAGTCTAAGTGGGACCTAAGAAAGGGCGACATAAGGGGAAAGGAGTTAACCCTCAATAGGCCCTATAGTTGGTGCAGGTTGCCACAGCTCGGTTACAGTGTTTATGGCCAGTGGGTAAGGAGCGTGGGGTTACCCATCCTGTACCATGAGGTTCAAAGTACACAGTAATTGTATTAAACAATCTAATAAAATGGAGACATAAGCAGTGGCAATCAGTGCGACTATGGATTACTATGCCTCAATTGTGAATAATACAATGACTCAATTGTGAACAATAAAAAGTGTCACCCATTGTTCGGATGTCTCACCCTACTAAGACCGACATGGGCGTTTCCGGTCTTCTCTGTAAAGCATGGCACCAGAGTGGTTGGTATCTTGGAGGGAAGGGGGAGACATCGTCAGGGAAAAGGTAAAGGGTCCCGCTAAACATAGTCGTAAACAGACCCACACACCGGGGGTACACCGCGGAAGCCAGAAAGGCAGACATACCACTCTCACAAGCCGCTCGCAGTGAGACAGCGGGGACCGTTGGTAGACCATGTGGGCAGAAAGGCAGCGCACCACCTTGGAGGCCCCGCGCCGCACACCCCCATCAACCCAGAGGGGTCAACGAAGAGGAGACGCCGGACCACCGTAGAAGACGCATACCCACAGCACAACACAGTAGACAATGGGCTCCCTGGTCCATGCGGTATCAAGGAGATAAAGCATCCCGCACCCACGAGGCAACCACAGCGTCACCCTCAATACTGGGAGGCTGCGGGCTGGCGGCAAAGAAGGTCATTGAATTGGATCGGCCCTGGTGGGGCCTCTTACCTGTCAGAAGTACGGAACACGCCAAATCACCTACCCATACGTCGGGGTCAGAGAGAAGTCGGGGCACTGTGGCACACTGGAACGTTACTTTTTAGCTCGTTGTACCGGAACTCTCGTGACCTCGTGTCACGTGGGGGGTGGGGCCAACGGGGGTTACGTCAATGTCGGGGCGTGACCCAAGGGGGCGTCACTCCTGAGCAAGACCCGTGGATGCCCCGTGTCACAGTGGCAGCCATGTTGTAGTGTGTGTGTATGCTGATCACTGCAACCCGCCTGGTTGCGCTATGTCACAACTCACTCATAGAATGGGCGTGGAAGGATGTTAAAGATATCGGGCAACGATTCCCATGTGTGTTATTGTCGTAGGGATTCCGTTCTCCTACAGAACTGTGCATAGAGACTTGGAACCTCAGTGAATTAGGGTGTACCAAAACTCACCTTAGTACCCAAAATCCCCTACCAGACTAGCTACAGTGTCTCATTGGTCATTACAAATTCCCAATGCTTAGACAAACCAGAACATGGACTTAGTACACCTCAGGTAACGTGGAACACATGAACACTCTTTTGTTATACAATCATTTCAATCCAGAACCAAGGAGTAAATGAGGACATGTGCATATTTGAAATATTTATTTACTAATTCAGTGTTCTCTAATGCAGTATCTTAGATAATACAAGCAAACATATTATAAGAAGCAATCAATCAACCAATCATAGCATTTGTATAGCGCGCTACTCACCCGGAAGGGTCTCAAGGCGCTGGGGGAGAGGGGTCCGTTACTGCTCGAACAGCCAGGTCTTGAGTTGCTTCCTGAAGGAGAGATGGTCCTGGGTCAGCCGAAGGTGGATGGGGAGGGAGTTCCAGTACTTGGCTGCCAGGTAGGAGAAGGATCTTCCTCCGGCGGTGGCTCTGCCGATGCGTGGTACGGTGGCTAGGGCGTGGCTGGTCGATCGTAGCTGGCGGGTGGGCGTGTAGAAGGTCAGGCGGTCGTTGAGGTACTTGGGGCCCAGGTCGTGGAGAGCCTTGTGTGCGTGGGTGAGGAGCCTGAACGTGATCCTCTTGCTGACGGGGAGCCAGTGCAGGTCTCTTAGGTGGCCGGAGATGTGGCTGTGTCGGGGGATGTCCAGGACGAGTCGTGCGGAGGCGTTCTGGATGCGTTAGAGTCTTTTCTGAAGTTTGGCTGTGGTTCCGGTGTAGAGGGTGTTCCGGTAGTCCAGTCGGCTGGTGACGAGTGCCTGGGTGACGGTCCTCCTGGTCTCGGTGGGGAACCATCTGAAGATATTACGGAGCATGCGCAGGGTGTTGAAGCACGATGAGGAGACGGCATTGACTTGTCTGGCCATCGAGAGGGAGGAGTCCAGGATGACGCCCAGGTTGCGTGCGTGGTCCGTTGGCTTGGGAGTGGTGCCCAGGGCAGGGGGCCACCAGGAGTCGTCCCAGGCGGAGGGCGATGATCCCAGGATGAGGACTTCCGTCTTGTCTGAGTTCAGTTTCAGGCGGCTGTTCTTCATCTACTCGGCGACGTCTTGCATCCCTTCGTGTAGGCTGGTCCTGGCGGTGGCGGGGTCGTTGGTGAGGGATAGGATCTGCTGGGTATCGTTGACATAGGAGATGATGTTGAGGTTGTGTTGGCGTGCGATGGCTGCGAGGGGGCTCATGTAGACGTTGAAGAGGGTTGGGCTGAGTGATGATCCTTGTGGTACGCCGCAGATGACTTCGGTGGCCTCGGATCTGAACGGGGGGAGGCGAACTCTCGGGGTTCTTCCGGCGACGAATGAGATGCTCCACTCCAGTGCCTTTTCTTGGATTCCGATGTTGCTGAGGCGCTGTACTAAGGTGCGGTGGCAGACAGTGTCGAACGCTGCGGAGAGGTCCAGGAGAATGAGGGCCGCCGTTTCCCCGTTGTCGAGCAGGGATCTGATGTCATTGGTTGCTGCGATCAGGGCGGTCTCGGTGCTGTGGTTGGCTCGGAAACCGGACTGCGAGGGGTCGAGGGATCCGTTCATCTCGAGGAAGGCGGCGAGCTGTCTGTTGATGGTCTTCTTGATGACTTTGGCAGGAAAAGGGAGGAGCGAGATGGGGCGGAAGTTCTTGAGGTCGGTGGGGTCCGCTGTGGGTTTCTTCAGGAAGGCGCTGAGCTCGGCGTGCTTCCAGCTCTCCGGGAAGGTGGCGGTGTGGAAGGAGGTGTTGATGATGTCCCGAAGTTGGGGTGCGGTGATGGCGTCGGCCTTGTTGAAGATGTGGTGGGGGCAGGGGTCGGTTGGTGATCTGGAGTGGATGGTGTTCATCGTGCGGGTGGTGTCTTCGGTGCTGACCGGGGTCCAGTTGCAGAGGGTGGTGGTGGGGGGTGTTGGTTCGGTGGTTGGGTGCGTGGTTGGTGCACCGAAGCTGTTGTGTATGTCGGCGATCTTGCGGTGGAAGAACGAGGCGAGAGATATGCAAAGGTCTTGCGAAGGAGTGATGTTGTTGTTTCCGGCGCTGGGGTTGGAGAGCTCTTTGATGATGCTGAAGAGTTCCTTGCTGTCGTGGGTGTTGTTATGCAGTCATTCTTTGAATGCTGTCTTCTTGGTGGTGCGGATCAGCTGGTGGTGCTTGCGGGTGGCGTTTTTGAGGGCGGTCATGTTGTCTGTGGTCGGGTCGTGGCGCCAGGCTTTCTCGAGGGTGCGGCAGTTTTTAAAGGAGTCCTTGAGTTTGTCGGTGCACCAGGGGGTTTTCTTGCTGCCGGGCCTGCTGGGAGGGTTCTTTAGTGGTGTGAGGTCATCGGCGCAGGCGGTCAGCCACTGTGTGAGGTTGCTGGCTGCTTCGTTGGGGTCCGTTGTGCTGGCGGGGGGGTTCAGGCTGAGGGAGGTGGTGAGCTGCTCGGCGGTGATCTTGCTCCAGCTCCGGCGAGGAACCTGTTGCGGGTGGTGGGTCGTGGTTCTTTTGAAGCTGAAGTGGACGCAGCTGCGGTTAGTCCAATGGAGTCCGGTGGAGTGGCTGAAGGAGATGTGCTTGCTGGAGGAGTAGACGGGGTCAAGCGCGTGGCCGGCGTAGTGGGTGGGGGTGTTCACCAGTTGCTTGAGTCTGAGGTTGGCGAGATTGGCCAGCAGGGTGGTGGTGTTGCTTTCCTTGATGTTCTCCATGTGGAAGTTGAGGTCCCCTAGGAGGATGTAGTCAGAGGAGGGGAGGGCGTGCGGGCTGATGAAGTCCCTAGTCTATAGAATGAATAAGGTGACAACATGGTAAAATGCTGAAATGAATAGGGTTAAACAACACCTAATTCTCACCCTCCCTATCTAGTATATTATATTATATCTAAGAAGGTCTCATTGGGTTTTTAGCAGGGCGGCCCCATACCTCAAGATTCTAGTGGTAAGGGATCACATCATCTTCCACCAGCTCTCTGCATGCGAAGCACCATCAAGTGTGTTAGTGTGCTCTGTGTGAAGCAATATAAAACGTGCCTAAAAGCCAGAATTTGGCTGCCGCTGCATGTATGTTATGTCTAGGAAGGTGCGAAGATCAGACCTCACAACAACCACTGTGTCGAGTTATCCTTGAAGGCTTCAGCACTCACTGTACAGACACAGCTCACTAAGCAAAGCTGATATCAGAGTAATAAAATATTATTCTCGTGTGAATCAAACGCTTTACTAGGCTCAAAGCTAAAACAACAATTATGTGTCGTGTGCAGAAGCAGCAGAAAGGTAAAATGGCGTTTGAACTTCTAATAAGCTCATGCTAACTTAACACAGCATATAGGAAAAGCGTATCTATATGACATCCCCCCTTGATCCGAGCACGGATAAGATAAGATAAGATAAGATAAGGGGCTCATTTTTGAAATGCAGAGTTCAAGAACGATAGTCAGTTCAAATTTGAGGAAGTGAGAAAAAATATTTTCATCACCCAAAAAACCAAACTTTCGCCATCATGACAATTTAGTGTTCACTTTAATCCAAGTCAATAGGTCTGGGACATGAAAATGTAGTCACAATTTCAAAAAAAATATCGAAAAAATAATTCAATGTTAACAAAGGTCTCCATTGGTCTCAGCCCAGGACTGAATATGCAAAATAGGCAGCAACCGCTTCCAAAAGGAAGTCACTGTTATCATCCGAAAATAATTCAGCCATCCAATTCAATAGCGGGAAAGAACATTCATGCTCTTCAATTACCGGAGCCCCTAGCACCATCAGAGGGCAACTCGGTGGGTTCTCAATGAAGCTGTGTGCCAAGAAATCTTGCGCCGCTGCAAATATATTCCAACAACCCAGTACTCCATGCATCGCTGCCAAGGCCATAATCCCGTCGTCGGAACAAAGCAACTCATGAGTAACTAAGGGACGCATGAGATGATTAAAATCCACGTCAGGAGAAACCATCTTGCAGAGACACAAATCCAGGGCCCAGTCGAAATCGCAGCTCAGGCAATGAAAGACAGGCTGGACACATGTAAAATAGGAAAATCGAAATGATAATCCATACGCTGCGCTTAAGGTTGCGAGCGGCAGCGTGCCATAGTATTCAAGCATACTGTTGCGAAACAGTGCCAGTCGCGACTGCTCGTCTTGAAACACAGGACGGGCATCCATTTTTAACAAAACAAAATAGCACCAGGACGGCTGCAGCCAGTGCCAGAATAACGGGGAATCCACAAATAGGCTGGAAAAAATTGAATGGAAGAAAGCTGGAATGACTCCAAATATCTTTTCAAATGAAGTCACAAGACCGCTGCTAACTATTTTAAAAAAATGTGCGAGGCCCGATGTGGAGGACGCGTTAAAGATTGTATGAATCAGTTCACTGAAATGCAATGGTAGGTCAGTATTCAATAAAGCTTGCACCTCTGTGCGGGTGTTGGCTACGTGAAGGACAAATGTTTCACGAGCTGAAGTCAGGGCAACTTCTTTTTGTGGCAATAGGGCTCTTATTCTACTCATTCCATTGAACTCTGCCTTCAAGGTTGGAATTCTCGGCCAGATGGAAACATCTGAGTTCCCATGCGGGGGTGGATACAAAACATTTTTACAGCAAACCACACGTTCACTGACTGTAACCACATAAGCGATGCCTTTTATTAACCCACAACAATCTTCATTATTTAAAAGTAAATAGCTGCCATTTGCCAGTAACGTGAATGTGGGGACCGTTGCGGGAACGGGAGTACCTTTCAAAACACAGGCTAAATTAGGCTGTTCTTGGTTGCAAGAGAGTGTGTAATTGGATATGTCTACACATTAATGAGTGATCTGGTGCTTCTGTGCACTCTTCACCTTTAAGATAAACTTCCTTCCCTTCTCTAAGGCATCTGTATGTAAAAGGAAGCGACCAGGCTTCATGGAGATATGAACTACCCAGGGGCTCATATCGACCAATGGCAAAATATTGCATACAATTTGTAAATTTAAATAAAGCAAATGGTAAAGTGATTAACCCGTGGATAAGCCACGTTGCAGCTGTGGCCTCAGCCACAGAGAACGGCAAAGACTCCAATGTTTCAATGTGTAACATGGAAAAAGATGCACCTCTCATTGAAAGCTAATGCTGCTTGTCAGTCAAATAAAAAGGGGCAAAGAGAGAGGAGATATTCATGTAATTCCAAGGCACTTTTCCGGCCTTAAGTGTCTGCAGGGTCCATGCAAACTACATAATGGAACGCAATTGATTTTGACCATGGTACAATACAGACACCTCATCCTGCACAATTTCAACAACAGAAGACACAATATTATCCAATGTGTAAATGCGAGAAGAAAGTGTGTTAATGCTGTTATCTACAACTGCAAGCACTTTTTCTAAGTTAGCCTGATCAATAGCTCTAAGGCGGGTAGCCGCCTCAATCTGTGATGTTTTCCAGATTTCATTATAAATCACATATATCCATCTTTTCGATCTACCACTAGCCGGGCCTTTTATGAAATCATTTAAATCAACATCATCAGTCAGGTTAGATAGATGCAGTTTAACTGATGCCAAGGTAGAATGTTTGAGCCAATTCTGACATAATTTGCCTACTGAATAAGTGGTGACAGAATGGTCAGACTCAAAACGGGGATTGGACCTGACTTGTGAAAATCCATCAGCTAACCCAGAAAACGACGTTGGCATGAATCAGCACCGTTGTGCCACATCAGCCACCCTTTTGGATCCAAACTGGAAATGTTAAAGGACGAATTTTGCAATAGAGCTTGCAATTCCCTAATGGAAAATTGTGTAATATTACTCCAACCAGAATATTCTTCTAAATCAGGGACGGAAGGAGTATTTAATCTTTTAGAAGTAGCCAAGCCAAAGCATGTTGTTTGAGAAATGGTAGAATTCAAAAACAACATATGATTTGGGATGAGACATGCACTGTGCAAAGCCTCAGAGCCTTGGACCTGCCAACTTTTAGAACCCCAAACTGATTTAAGGTCAATAGTTTCCTTCCACAACTCGTAGCCTCCAACAGCTAGCTGGTCTAGAAAGGATTTCGAGTACAATAACTTAGTATCGGTAAGTCTAACCTTGGACAAGGACTTTTCTGTCATTTTAAAATAAAACGAAGCGGGATTGGACTGATTGAAGTCAGTAAAATAAGTGTACTTTTTCAAAAAAGTATTCGAACTGCCTTGTAAAGGAGCTGGGCAATGCTCCCACTGTGTATAATTTACAGTATTCCTTCTGGAATTAGTTTTATGTAAGTAGTGGTTGCCAAAATGTTGGAAGCAAAATAAATCACCATAATTAGCAGATTCTAAGTACAAATCTTCAGCATCAAAGGCAGCATAATATTTCAAATCAGAAAACAATGCCTCTACGGCCTGAACATCCCAATCATCAGAACGTATGTTTTGTTTCACCACATCCCCCATGTTTACTCTGAGCACATTAGGGACATTAACAACCTCAGTAGGACCATGGATTTTAAATTTAACAGCATCCCATACAATCCCATCAAGGACAGGCCAAGCAGTGATGTTAACAAAAGCCAAGTCTCTCTTCAGTCTGTGTGCTGAATGCGATGAGGAAAGGGGTGCCAAAGTTCCATTTAGATGTCGAATGCATGTTCTCTCTTCGACATAGTGTCCATTGACGATTCGGAAAATATAAAACACAAAACCAATTGACATAAAAAGGTAAATTGAAAAAAGTACCAACCAAATATATATCCAAGGTGGAATCAAAAAATGTTTTTTAAATAAACTTGTATAGACTGCAATACGTTAGAGCTTTCCTGATGTATGTGAAACAGTGTCAAACGAAAATCTGGATTCTGTGGCCAAACGAGATTGTAAATCAGGCATCGATAAGTCAGTTGGGTAAGTGTAGTCAGTTTCATCAAGTTGAGTTCCAGGCAAAGTACTCAATAAAGGACTAGAAATTGCAGGCATCTCGATGGCCACCTCTGGTTATGGATTTGAAGCAGTGGCCAATACAGAATTTCTCTCAATCGAAGGACAGGAGACTGCCGGTGTCATACTAAGAAGAATCGGCCACTCTGTGTATCTTGACATTGTCAATGGAGATATACCTGTTTTCCTTACGGCCTGGAAGTGGTGGTAAAATGCCTGTTCTTGTGCCCTTCACACCAAGCACAGGAACCGGAGCACGGTATGAGGGACCAAATTCTTTCTTGTTGTCGATCTTCTCCCGAACCAATTCACCAACTTGGGGTATCCAGCCAACTACCGGGATCTGCAACGCATCATCCGATGTGGAGGGCAAATGTTCCTTTGCAAGACTGTCTCTCGTCTTTTGTAGAGTCTGTAAAACAGTGCAATGTTCATCTACGCCAGCTACAGAGTCTAGACCGTCGAGGTCCGGTACATACATCTTGATAGCAAAGAGCATTTTGTATGGGGTCCGCCCACCGAGAGACCTTCTAGGGAGATTATTAAGAGCACGCTGTACGCCATTGAGATGGGCCAGCCAGTTCCTGCCAGTGCCTATAACTCGAGCTCTCAGTGATTGCTTTAAGTCACGGTTCATTCGTTCCACTACACTATTACCCTCAGGTCTGTTTGGAGACGAAAACTTGACTTGGACCCCCACAGAAATCATGGCATACTTGTACGCCTTAGAGGCGAAAGCCGGACCCTGATCCGAATGGAAGGTACCACAGACAAAAATCCCTACAAAGACACGCAAATCTCTTATGACAGTCCGTGAATCAGCACTGCGGTGGGGCCAGACCCATACAAAGCGTGTGCATGAATCAACTGCGACTAAGATGTACTTATATGCAGTATCAGAAGAAAAAGGACCGCAGTGATCTAAATAAACACAACCTAGTGGTTTATTAGATATGTACAACTGTGTCTGTGGCGGACGCGCAGCAGTTGAAGGCTTAATCTGCTGGCAAATGTCACATTCAAGGACATAATCGCCGCGTCTGTGTGTACAGTCCCCGCCACCAGAAACGCTGTTGTAATTGAGATACAGTGGCTGAAATGCCTGCATGTGCAAACGCAACACCTTCATGGGCCGCTGTGATCAAAGTATGTCTACGATCCGAGTTGGGAATCAATTGCTCCCCAACATCAGGAATTTTCACATAAGGAACCTTATCAGGACTTAAGTGGAATGAGTACTTCGAAGGGAAAACCGTAGGATATTTACTTCCCTTCTCAGTGGCTGCAACAGCAGCCAAGATATCATCATCAATCTTACTTTTGGACCGTGTAACTGCTGCAACTAAATATGTCGATACCGCAGATTTCGCTGCCTCATCAGCAAGCGAGTTACCAACAGCGTGAACTCCAACACGCTGATGGCCGAGAGTATGAATTACAAACACAGGTGGCAACTGCTCTTTAGGCTCTGCCACTCGGACCCAGATCATTTTATGTTTTATTGTGCTACCTTTGGAATCACAAAAGTCATTCTGAATCCAAAAGAACAAGTTCTCATTGTAAGACTGGACACAGTAGTAAGAATCACTCACAATAAGAGTCGTCACACTAGGATCAGCGTACTCCAATGCAAGCATCAGAGCACGAAGATCTGCCAATTGTGCGGTGCAGTCCCCAAGAGTCTGCGTGTGCACGACCCTGGACTTGAACTCATCGTTCACCATGGCACCGACCACAATGGCGCATGCGGAAACGTAGGCGTGTTTAGAGCCATGCGCAACCTGCGCCAAACCATCAGTGTAAATGATGCAATGGAAATCCTTCAAAGGCCGCATAGCCAAAGGTGCAGGATGAACAAATTCATATTGCAAAAACGCCTGCGACCGTAAGGAGGCATCAAAAATATACGTGACATCCGGGGATGTCAATGAAGCAGCCCATTGTATCCACCTAGGGTGCAAAGCTTTTGAATTTGGTACACTGGCTTTTGTAACTGCCTCCAAAGCAGGACACGGGGTAACAACCAACATGCGTTTTCCCTGTGACAGAGCACGTTCTTTAAGAATCGCCATCTGCACAGCCGTTAAAACTTTCTCCACAGTGGAAAATCGCATTTCAGCCGAAGTGTACAAGTGTGACTTGTAAGCAATAGGTACTGTGTCTCCTTCGTTAAAAGTCAGGTAAGTGAAACTCACCGTCCCAGGGATGATTCTTATCACCAGGTTGGTGTGGTTGTCACGAGTCAGTAAGAATTTAGAAGCGAGCAAATCAGCCTGCAAAGATTGCAGAATAGCAGAGTGCTCAGGCAGCCAGCATGATTTGGTAAAAGTTGGTTGTATCAAAGCATACAAAGGCTTGATACGCTGGGCATATTCCGGAATGTATGTCCTCCCGAAATTCAAGAAACCCTGCAAGGACTGTAATTTTTTCAGAGTTGTTGGAGCGCGCAGTTGTGCGCACTTCTCCAAGAAGTGAGGTGCTAAACCTCGACCTTCATCGTTGAGCTCATAGCCCAAGAACAACACCGTGTACTCTGCAATGTGCGACTTTGCAAAGTTGAATTTGTAACCGAAGTCTGCAAAGCTACAAATTAAGCGGTCAACTCGACACAGATGCTCCCAAAGTTCGTCGTCTGTGAGATAAATGTCATCCACATACGAGCATGCATCAGGCTCGATTCTCTCTAAGAGAGATACAATGCGAGCGGCAAATACCCCCGGACTATTTTATAGTCCATTGGTAATCGTCGAAAAAGTTTTTTGCATACCGCCGCAAGTAAAGCTACTCCATTTGGAGCTCGAACCATCCAAATGGTGGGCATAAAAACCGTTGGAAATGTCAAGCGTGGTCTTAAACCGCTTACGCACAAGACTATCCACCAAAGCAGAGCCGTGAGTATTCAGTACTGCACAGTTACGGCAATGCGAGTTTAAATGCCGGTAATACAATACCAAACGATATGAACCGTCAGGCTTGGTCACAGTAAAAAGAGGGTTATTCATTGGTGACACACAAGTTTCAATCACTCCCTGATATTCCAATTGTTCAAGGATTTCCGCAACGGTAGCCTTAGCTTCACGCCTAATGGGATACTGAGGTTGAGGCTGAGGCTCAGACCGTAACGGTATTTCGTTTTGTGGCGATAATTTATCCCAACCACAGTGTGTACGGTACAGAGCCGGCGTTAGAGCCTTATCCCACTCTTCTGCAAAATTCAGCACATGCTCCTTCGAGACTGTGTGCGCGAAACTAGGGATCACCTCCTCCCTTCTCGGAGCTGCGAGAACAAAAGGTGGGGGTCAGTCAGCCTCCGCTAACAAAATCCCTTTTATGGTACGCTGTATGTCACCTTCGATTAACAGGACAATTTCATAAAGTCTGTCAGGGGGAGCAACTCTAGTATTAGCTGTTTCTACCACAACATAACGGTCAGTCGCTGTCACCTTCAGTAGTGGACGCAGGGCCTCCCGTATTATGGTAATCTCCGCCGCGCTGTCCAGCAAAGTCAGAGCCCATGTCAGATTCGGAAGCCGCGTTCTCACTATCTGTGGCATATCTCGCTTTTAAAGCGGCGACCTTCTTCTTTTGAAACTGGGGTCTTTTCAGTGTAGAGCCGTCCTGCTTGCCTGCACTGTCTTTTGGGCGGGGCTGGTCGCGTCCTTGCTGGCCGCCTCCTCCAACAACGGTCGCCGATGAATCCTGAAAAGAACGAGGAGAGCGTTGATCAGAAACCTGAAATCGATCAGGTGATTTTATCTTTGCGCGATCGCGCAAGTCATAAACACGTTCTAGGGGCGCAGGCAATGGAGACGCGGACGAGAATCCTGTTTCTGTTGTTGTTGCTTTCCCTGTTTTTGTTTTTTAGGCCAATTTTGTTTTCTGGACTTGGGCTGAATGTCAATCTCTGACTTCTGCCCTTGGGGTTGGTTATTCTCTTTAGTAGAAAAAGGCTTGAGACCCCTACTATTGCGGACCACGGTTTTATAAGCCGCCACAATAATCCTCGCTAACTGATGGGGTTTCTCGGCTTCGGGAAGCGCATGCAAAGCACTGGCTACCTGAAAGTTCACTGCATCCCCCTTGACATTAGCAAGAATGAGATCGCAGACCACATCAAAGGTGCCACATAGGCGCATACCCAATTCAACTGCAGCCTCAGGTCCGTGCTCATCCTGAACAAGCTTAAGGACCGTTGGCAGGACAGCCATAGACGGAGTGCCATAACACCTCGCATAGACCGCCGCAAAAGTTCTACCCCAGGTCTCACAGTCACCGATTTCAGGGGCCAAGTCTTTAGGTAAACTGATTGTCAGAATCCTGTGTTTCTCACCAGGAGACGTGTTAGGAAATACCGCCTCAAGCTGGTCAAACTTTTCGGCAAGCCAGAAAGGAAAATCATCCTTATCCTGGGGACGCTTGCCCATCACAGCGTTGACCATTATAGGACTGAGCTTCATGCCGCCCTGTCCGGCAGGTGGCGCCGCACCACCCGGGTCCCCGCCTGGGAGATTACGGGTGATGTAGTGCACTAACGACCTAATCATGTTAATTGCGACAACATGTAGTCATCTTAACTCAACCACGGTACATGCCCCGTGTTGATGATGAGGTGTAAATCCAGCCAAAACAGGCCAATTTGCGCCCGGAATGGACAAAGGACCTAACCTCGGAGCTGTCAAATAATGGGGGAGGGCGCTACCAAACCACACGCGATGCTGCCAAGTATCTATAGGTACTTCCTGTGCCCTATACGGAGTATATTCATTCGGCACAGCAGTGGGAGTGTACGTATCGAACACACCTGAAGTTCCGTCCACAGCTGGTAAGGTCACCCACGAGTAAAAGATTTCGTAAGGGTAAGCCCCCTCTGCACTCACCACCATTATCACGGCCATGCCATCCACGGGAACATTATACTGCAGCAAATGGTTGCGCACCGCAATGCGACTATGCTGCGGAATGTCCACCGCGGCCATACCAACACAGAAATAAAAGAGGAACAAAGAAAACTTTGTAGCACAACTGGGTAGTAATTCAAGGAAACCGTTAAGAAAGATTCAAGCTTGAAAAGACCTATTTAAAAAATAGGTAGGTTTGTCCGACACCACCGTTAACCGGAAACAATAGTGAAGGGGTTAAGAATTGAATTATGTACTACTCAAGTGTCATGTAATAAGACCACCAAATCGTTAGGCGCCATGTCGTAGGGATTCCGTTCTCCTACAGAACTGTGCATAGAGACTTGGAACCTCAGTGAATTAGGGTGTACCAAAACTCACCTTAGTACCCAAAATACCCTACCAGACTAGCTACAGTGTCTCATTGGTCATTACAAACTCCCAATGCTTAGACAAACCAGAACATGGACTTAGTACACCTCAGGTAACGTGGAACACATGAACACTCTTTCGTTATACAATCATTTCAATCCAGAACCAAGGAGTAAATGAGGACGCGTGCATATTTGAAATATTTATTTACTAATGCAGTGTTCTCAAACGCAGTATCTTAGATAATACAAGCAAACATATTATAAGAAGCAAAGTAATCAGCATAGTTACTAGTCCAAAGAATGCAAAAGGTGACAACATGCTAAAATGCTGAAATGAATAGGGTTAAACAACACCTAATTCTCCTCCTCCCTATCTAGTATATTATATTATATCTAAGAAGGTCTCATTGGGTTTTTAGCAGGGCGGCCCCATACCTCAAGATCCTAGTGGTAAGGGATCACATCATCTTCCACCAGCTCTCTGCATGCGAAGCACCATCAAGTGTGTTAGTGTGCTCTGTGTGAAGCAATATAAAACGTGCCTAAAGCCGGAATTTGGCTGCCGCTGCATGTATGCTATGTCTAGGAAGGTGCGAAGATCAGACCTCACAACAACCACTGTGCCGAGTTATCCTTGAAGGCTTCAGCACTCATTGTACAGACACAGCTCACTAAGCAAAGCTGATATCAGAGTAATAACATATTATTCTCGTGTGAATCAAACGCTCTACTAGGCTCAAAGCTAAAACAACAATTCTGTGTTGTGTGCAGAAGCAGCAGAAAGGTAAAATGGCGTTTACACTTCTAATAAGCTCATGCTAACTTAACACAGCATATAGGCAAAGTGTATCTATATGACATTATGTGCCCAATAATGGTTTTATAAATTATCTCAGGCGAAGACTATTGGTACCGCAAATAGTCAGGGATGTAGAAGACCAGTGGGGCGGTATTCGAGGGCATAGTGTTTATCCAACCCCCCTAAGGTGTCCTCCAGTATGGTATCACAGGATTGCATCACCCTCCATGAGGAGACTAAAGAGTAAGGTAGATACATGGCAGTGTGGTTAACATGGTGTGAGAAGTTGGCCTGGTATATGCTGCTCACTAGTTCTAGTGATCACCTTGTACCATGCCAAGCAACCCTTATGATGATTGGTTGTAAGTCAACCTTATAGACCAGCTATCCTAGTGGTAGCATGGACAAAGCAGTCGTAGGCTAAACTCTGTAAAGGCATGTGAAGCAAGCTGTTTTACCATACACAATCCCCTTGAATACCAAATGAAAGGACACCACACAGATATATATTGAATATATATATATATATTTATTTACTACAAAATATCCCCTATACTCTTTATGAGCACAGAAGCAAATGTGTTAAAACAAAACACAGTTTAAATACTCAAAAATGTCCCACAATTTGGATGAGCCCTAGGGGCCACCTAAACCATATACTAAAATAGGGTATAAGAACCACTATTGGGAAAGGAAAGAGGCCTAGGGCCTGGGGAATCGCTGGAGCTGTTCAGGACTAACAGTGATGAAGTCGGGAAAGGCCCGCGGGACTCGGGTGCAGCGCTTAAAGCGCACGCATGCACCAATGCAATGTCAATGGTGCGTAAAAGTTGCAAAGTTAGTGTTTAAGGAACCTTCCGATGGACCTACAAGGACAAAACTTTAGACCTAGGCACTAGAGGTGTGTACCAGTGTGGGAACACCGGCGTTGCTGAGTTACCTCACCCACAGGAAGCGGGTGCACAGGTGCGAAGTAGTGTCGGGTTTCGTCACGCAGGTCGATGGTGC
Source organism: Lissotriton helveticus (assembly GCF_964261635.1). NCBI lineage: Eukaryota > Metazoa > Chordata > Amphibia > Caudata > Salamandridae > Lissotriton > Lissotriton helveticus. Next base: position 818,272,685 of record NC_136069.1, read on the forward strand.
CTGGAGATGAAGATGCTGCAGGCGGGTCGTCGAGGAGAGTTCCGGTGGATCCAAGGGTGGATCTGAAGAGGTGAAGACCTGAAAGCAGAGGGGACAATGTTCAAAGTCACTAGCCAGTGACTACCGTGGAACCAGGATGGAACCAGGCAATGTCGGGTGCAAACAGGTGAAGAAGTGAAGATTGTCTCTGCAGTCACGTGGACACGAAGAGGTCAAGGACGTCCAGGCATTGGTCACGAGCTGTCCCACAAAGGCTCTAGCTGATGGCGGTGTCGGCTTCTTGATCGAAGCAAACAGGCCTTGGCTAATGCAAGCCACGCAGGAATCGATGCAAGCTTCTCACTCGGACCAGCAAGGACAGAGCGGGTGCTCCTTTTCAGGGGAGCGAGGGCCAGTCTGGAGCAACCAGACCAGCGGTGTTGTTTGTAGTTTTTGTCGCCAAGATGGCCGCTAGCCACGTGGCAAGTGGCCGGGATGGCGCGTCGAGTGGCAAAGTGCAAAAGGGCCCCACGTAGATCGTGGAGATGCTGGGGGGCTGATCTTCGGTGCAAATGCTGCTCGGTGTTGGGGCTTCTCAAACCCCAAAGCACAGTGTCGAGGGTGCCTCGGGTGCTGCGCAGTCAGCTTCTCGTGGGTCTTTCAAGGGGTCCGGTCTCACGTCTCTCGGTGCCTCCACGGGTCTCTTCTTTTCAGGGATTGTGGATCGGGCTCTGCGATGTCTGAGAATCCAGGTCTTGTTGGGCTCTGGGCTCGGGCTCCGGCGGGAGGCGGCGGCAAACCAGACGTCGAGTTGCTGGTTGGTGCCTGTATTCACAGGGTGGTCACTCCTTGGCCACATTGGAGATTCTCTTCAGTCTTCTGTGCAGCAGAATGTCGAAGTCCAGTTTTCTTCTTAGTTTCAAGTCAAGTTCAGGATGATCTGAAGTCTTAGGATACAGCTCCTACTCTTATTCTCAATCTAGGGGCCGGATTACCTGCTAGGTCCCTCCTCTGGGTGGGACCAGGAAGGGGGGTGGTTACACCCCCTTTCCTTTGTCCAGCTTCGCGCCAAAACTGGGGCTGGAGAGCCCCAGCACCGGTTTGAACTGGCCTATGCACAGGGACACCTTGTGTGCCCCAGGCATGTCTGATTCTATTCAGCCCTGTCCTACCCAATACACAAAATACTGTCTGGGGTGGTGCTAGCACCTCCCAAGGCAGGAAACCCTTTGTCCAAGCCTCCCTCGCTGGAAGGACTCCCAGCAGCAGGAGGTCAGACTTGTGTCTGTGGTGGCAGCATCCATTTTGTGATGCTAAGGCGCACGTTTAACTTTAACCGGGGTTCAGGTTAGGTACATGTCGTGTCCCTCTAGAAGGGTGGAATGCTACCCCCGTCGCCAGAAGGCGAGGGGGTAGTATTCCAATTTGTATGACACCTTACTCGACATGTTTTGATAAAGCCAAACAAAGATAGCATTTAACCGCGAGGTTCATAATGCACTTAAGAGTATATGGTATGGCAGTATCATGGAACAGCTAAAGGACTTGGTTCCGAAAGCTGCAGACAGGCTCAGCTCATGCCAGAGCACCATCTCACATATTTCCAAGCACTCTGCCTCCAGGATTGATGAGGCTTTCCATAGGAGTGGCTGATAGGAACATATGTGTCCATTTTAGGTTAGATATAGGCATACTATACCTAAGTAAGGGGTGATTACACCGACTTACCCCAGCTGAGTGATCAGCCAGTTGTGTCAAATATGGAGGCCAGGCCAGGGGTGGCACAACACGTGCTGCAGCCCCTGGTAGGCCTTGGAAGCACCTATGCCCTGGGTACCTGGGGTACACTGTTACAGGGGCCAATAAGGTGAACCAGTTCCAATTTTGTAATGCACCTAATGTGCATTGGCATTAATTTAGAGAGAGAACAGCAGGCTGTGGTTCTGATTAGCAGGCCCACAGCCACATTAAGTCATAAACCAGTGAAGCAAAAAGCAAAAATTTGGGGTGACCATAGGATAGCAGACCCTACTCTCCTACACAACTCCCCCAAACGCAGGGACATTAGACTCACCTTGACCAGTTGTGTCTTCATGTTCTAAGTGGAAGTACCTGGAGAGACCATCTGCATTACCATGGTCAGTCTCTGGGCGGTGCTCCACTGTAAAGTCCATCCCCTGTAGGGAAATGGACCACCTGAGCAGTTTGGGGTTTTCACCCTTCATCTGATTAAGCCATAAGAGGGGCTTATGGTCGGTCTGAATCTTGAAGTGAGTGCCAAACAAGTATGGTCTCAACTTCTTCAGGGCCCACACCACAGCAAAGGCCTCCCTCTCAATGGCTGACCAACGTTTCTCTCTGGGGGTCAGCCTTCTGCTAATAAAAGCAATGGGCTGGTCTTGACCATCTACATTAAGTTGTGAAAGCACAGCTCCCACTCCCAACTCAGAAGCATCTGTTTGGACAATGAACTCTCTTGAGTAGTCAGGACTCTTCAGGATAGGTGCAGAGCACATGGCCTTCTTCAGGTCATCAAATGCTTTTTGACAGTTTACTGTCCACTGAACCTTTTGGGCATCTTCTTGGATGTCAGATCATTAAGAGGAGTCACAATGGACCCATAGTTCTTAACAAACTTCCTGTTGTACCCAGTCAGGCCCAAGAAAGCTCTGACCTGAGTCTGGGTAGTTGGAGGGGTCCAGTCCTTTATGGTCTGGATCTTACTCTCCAGTGGTTGAATTTGGCCTCCACCTGCAAGGTGACCCAAGTATACAACATTACTCTGCCCTATCTGGCACTTGGTTGCCTTGATAGTGAGGCCTGCCTTTTGCAGAGCCTCTAGCACTTCCTTCAGGTGGACCAGGTGATCCTCCCAGGTGGAGCTAAAGACAGCAATATCATCCAGATATGCTGCGCAAAAGTCATCCAACCCAGTAAGGACTTGATTCGCCCACCTTTGGAAGGTGGCAGGTGCATTTTTCAAACCAAAGGGCATCACCACAAATTGATAATGCCCACCTGGGGTAGAAAATGCAGTCTTGGCTTTAGACTCCTCAGCTAACCTGATTTGCCAGTAGCCAGCTGTCAAGTCAAATGTGCTCAAATACTTGGCAGAAGCCAATTTGTCTATGAGCTCATCTGCCCTTGGAATAGGGTGTGCATCTGTCCTGGTGACAGCATTGAGTCCTCTGTAATCCACACAGAACCTCATCTCTCTCTTTCCATCTTTGGTGTGAGGTTTGGGGACCAGAACTACTGGGCTAGCCCAGGGGCTCTCTGAAGGCTCAATGACACCTAATTCCAGCATCTGTTGCACCTCAGTCTTAATACAATGTCTGACATGGTCAGGTTGCCTGTAAATCTTGTTTTTCACAGGAAGACTGTCACCAGTGTCCACCACATGGGTACACCAGTTAGTCTGACTGGGTGTCAGGGAGAACATATGTCGATATGACTGCAAAACTTGTCTACAGTCATTTTGCTGATGTTCAGTGAGGCTGCCATCTAAGGCCACACCATCAACTGAGCCATCCTCAGGGTTCTGAGTCAGCAGGCCTGGGAGAGGGTCACTCTCTTCCTCCTACTCCTCATCTGTAGCCATGAGCAAGCCCATGTCTGCCCTGTCAACATATGCTTTCAGCCTGTTACCATGGAGCACCCTGTGGGGGCTCCTGGGAGTTCCTAGGTCCACCAAGTAGGTAACCTCTCCCTTCTTTTCAATGATAGTATGGGGTCCAGACAATTTGTCTTGGAGTGCTGCTGGGGCCACTGGCTCCAACACCCATACTTTCTGTCCAGGCTGGTACTCAGTCAAGACAGCCTTTTGGTCATGCCAAGCTTTCTGTAATTCTTGGCTAGCCTCAAGGTTTTTTGATGCCTTCTCCATGTACTCAGCCATCCTGGAGCAGAGACCAAGTACATAGTCCACTATGTCTTGCTTGGGCTTTTTGAGAGGTAACTCCCATCCTTCCCTCACCAGACATAGGGGTCCTCTTACAGGGTGCCCAAACAACAATTCAAAGGGGCTGAAGCCAACCCCCTTTTGTGGGACCTCTCTGTAAGCAAACAGAAGGCAGGGTAGAAGGATGTCCCATCTTCGCCTGAGCTTTTCTGGTAATCCTTTGATCATACCCTTTAGGGTCTTGGTAAATCTTTCAACAAGACCATTGCATTGTGGATGATAGGGAGTGGTGAACTTGTAGTTGACACCACATTCCTTCCACATAGCCGTTAAGTATCCTGACATGAAGTTGGCACCTCTATCAGATACTACCTCCTTAGGAAACCCCACTCCGGAGAAAACTCCAAGTAAGGCCCTGGCCACAACAGGAGCTGTTGTGGTCCTAAGTGAAACTGCCTCTGGGTACCTGGTGGCATGGTCCACCACCACCAGTATGAATCTGTGCCCAGATGCTGTAGGGGATCCATTGGACCTACAATGTCAATCCCCACTCTTTCAAAGGGCACCCCCACCACAGGTAGTGGTATCAGGGGGGCCTTTGTGATACCACCTGCTTTGCCACTGGCTTGGCAGGTTACACAGGAGCGACAAAACTCCTTGGTATCTTCAGACATGTGAGGCCAGTGAAAGTGAGAGACAAGCCTGTCCCAAGTCTTATTCTGGCCTAGGTGTCCTGCTAAGGGAATATCATGGGCCAAGGTAAGAAGGAAGCCCCTAAATTGCGGAGGTTTGACCAACCTCCTGGTTGTACCAGGCTTGGGGTCTCTACCCTCTGAATAAAGGAGCCCATCATCCCAATATACTTTGTGGGTACCTTGAGCATTCCCAGCAGCCTCAGCAGCAGCCTGTTGTCTGAGGGGTTCAAGAGAAGGACAGGTTAACTGAGCCTGCCCCAAGTCTGCCCTAGAAGGTCCCCCTGTCCCCAGAAACTCAACCTGATAAGGGTCAAGCTCTTCAGGGACAGTTCCTTCAGGGGTCTCAAGATCATCTTCCTGTGAAGGCTGATCCTCACTTGTAGGCAGTTGGGAAGGCACAGCCTTTACCCTCCTGTTCCTTGTCTTGGAAGGTGCTTGGTCCATTGTTCCAGGATCCAAGACCTGAGGTTCAGAGAGGCACTTTTTGGCCTGTGACCTGGTCACAGCAAGGACATGTGATGATATTCCTAACATCTCTGCATGAGTCCTGTACTCAACTTCTTACCATAGAGAGCTCTCCAGGTCATTGCCCAACAAACATTCAACTGGGAGATCAGCACTAAAAACAACTCTTTTTAGGCCAGTTACCCCTCCCCAGGAAAAGTTAACAATTGCCACACTATGTGTAGTAGTGACATTGCTGGCATTGGTCACCAGGTAATTATCACCTGGGATGTACTGTCCAGGGTCCACAAAGCTGGGTGTTACCATAGTGACACTGGCTCATGTGTCCCTGTATGCTTGAGCCACTTTTTCATTAATCAACGGTGTCTGCCTGTACTTGCTGGGACTGACAGTAGTGGACAAATCAATTTCCACATCACAAATCAGAAAAGCCTGTGTAGGGGTTCTGACTAAGCCAGAATCTCCCTCAGTTCCCAAGGTGATACCCACTACCCCCTTAGTTTGTGGACCAGCACTGCTAACTGTACTAGTGGGTGCAGGTGCCTTAGGGGCTGCAGTGTTGGGGGCTCCACCCTTTTTACAATCACTTGTCCAGTGAGAGGTGTTTTTACAGATACTACACCAGGGTTTTCTTTGACCTTCTTTCTTCTTCTTCTTGGAAGTTTGGGACCCACCTTCAGTATTAGTTTGGGGCCCTGTTGAAGACTTCTGGTCTTTAACTTTCTGCTCCCCACCCTTCTGGTCTGTTTTCTTTTGGTCACCACCCTGGTTCTGGTTCTGGTTATTTTGCTTAACTCTGGTTCTAACCCATTTATCTGCCCTCTTTTCCAATTCTTGGGGAGAGGTTAGATCTGAGTCAACCAAATGTTGATGCAAATGCTGGTTCTGACAGTTATTTAAAATCTGTTCTCTCATAAGAAGATTGTACAATCCTTCATAGTCTGTACCCTTACTTCCCAGCAACCAGCCCTCCAGAGCCTTAGTGGCACATTCAACAAATTCAGACCAGTCCTGAGTCTGTGTCTTCTGGGTGTCTCTGAACATTAACCTGTACTGTTCAGTGGTTAAGCCTAACCCATCAATCAGAGCACTCTTCAGGACCAGGTAGTTTCTAGAATCCCCATCACTAACTGTGAGGAGTCTGTCTCGGCCTCTACCTTCAAAGGAGAGCCACAAGATTGCTGCCCACTGCTCCCGAGGGATCTGCTGTACTCTGCAGGCCCTCTCAAGTGCAGTCATCCATTTGTGGATATCATCCCCAGCTTTGTAGGGGGGCACAATCTTACTCAGGTTTCTATTGTCATAGGACCTGTCTTTATCCTTAGGGATAGTGCTGCCACCAGTGGATCCTAATCCACTCTCTCTATGCTGCCTTGCTCTAGCAAGCTTCTCTTTGGCCAGGGCAACTTCTAATTCTTGCTTCTGGATCCTAAGTTCAGCCTCTCTCATTTTGGCCTCATGTTCCCTTCTCTGAGGGCTAGTCATCACTCTTCTGAAGTGACCATGAGAGCCTCTAGAAGCTTGGGAGGTATTGGATTCACCTGAGTGATTCCTCCTCCTCCTTTGCTCCTGGTTAAGTCCACTTGGGGGTCTGAATGGGTTGGACCCACTTTCAGTCCCAAATAGGCTTAAGTTAGCCTGGTTAAGCCTGCTGACTAACACCTGGCCATGTCTACCATCATCAGAATCACTTCCTTCCTCCTCCTCTTCCTCTTCGTCCTCATCCTCAGGCTGAGTATCTCCAGTGTTCTGGTCTTCCTCATCTATCTGTATGACAGGGACAGGGGCATCAGTGTTATCATCTTCAGAAGGAGAGCCTCCATCTCCATTCCTTGAGGGGCCTGGTTTGGAGGTCTTTAGAGCTTCAGACTTGTCTAACAGCTCTCTGAGGTGGCCTGCTGTAGGGGTAGGACCCGTTTTGATTCCTCTTAAGGAACACAGCTGCCTCAGTTCTTTAAAGTTGAATATAGCAAATCTGGATGGTGCCCTTGGAGGGTCACTCTCAACAGGGATAGGTCCAGTGGACCCCTCTGCTCCAGACATTGCTCTAGTGTGGGTGGATGTGTTGCAATCTACCTACACTGGTGTTTACCTACTAAACCTATCTAGTAGTTGTAGTCAGGGTGTGCTACTCCCTATCCTCTACAACAACTAAGTTCAGTAGTACTTAAGTATACTAGTCTTGTTTTTAATGTACCTAACAGGTACCTGTATGATCTTTCAAATGATACTCTCAAAGATTGTAATGGTAAAACAACAGCAAGCTCAAATCCCAATCTGCTGCTCACCAATGTGAGAAGTTGGCCTGGTATATGCTGCTCACTAGTTCTAGTGATCACCTTGTACCATGCCAAGCAACCCTTATGATGATTGTTTGTAAGTCAACCTTATAGACCAGCTATCCTAGTGGTAGCATGGACAAAGCAGTCTTAGGCTAAACTCTGTAAAGGCATGTGAAGCAAGCTGTTTTACCATACACAATCCCCTTGAATACCAAATGAAAGGACACCACACAGATATATATTGAAAATATATATAGTTATTTACTACAAAATATCCCCTATACTCTTTATGAGCACAGAAGCAATTGCGTTAAAACAAAACACAGTTTAAATACACAAAAGTTGCACAAGTTGGATGAGCCCTAGGGGCCACCTAAACCATATACTAAAATAGTGGTATGAGAACCACTATTGGGAAAGGAAAGAGGCCTAGGGCCTGGGGAATCGCTGGAGCTGTTCGGGACTAACAGTGATGAAGTCGCGAAAGGCCCGCGGAACTCGGGTGCAGCGCTTAAAGCGCACGCATGCACCAATGCAATGTCAATGGTGCGTAAAAGTTGCAAAGTTAGTGTTTAAGGAACCTTCCAATGGACCTACAAGGACAAACCTTTAGACCTAGGCACTAGAGGTGTGTACCAGTGTGGGAACACCGGCGTTGCTGAGTTACCTCACCCACAGGAAGCGGGTGCACAGGTGCGAAGTAGTGTCGGGTTTCGTCACGCAGGTCGATGGTGCCTGGAGATGAAGATGCTGCAGGCGGGTCGTCGAGGAGAGTTCCGGTGGATCCAAGGGTGGATCTGAAGAGGTGAAGACCTGAAAGCAGAGGGGACAATGTTCAAAGTCACTAGCCAGTGACTACCCTGGAACCAGGATGGAACCAGGCAATGTCGGGTGCAAACAGGTGAAGAAGTGAAGATTGTCTCCGCAGCCACGTGGACACGAAGAGGTCAAGGACGTCCAGGCATTGGTCACGAACTGTCCTACAAAGGCTCTAGCTGATGGCGGTGTCGGCTTCTTGATCGAAGCAAACAGGCCTTGGCTAATGCAAGCCACGCAGGAATCGATGCAAGCTTCTCACTCGGACCAGCAAGGTCAGAGCGGGTGCTCCTTTTCAGGAGAGCGAGGGCCAGTCTGGAGCAACCAGACCAGTGGTGTTGTTTGTAGTTTTCGTTGCCAAGATGGCCGCTAGCCACGTGGCAAGTGGCCGGGATGGTGCGTCGAGTGGCAAAGTGCAAAAGGGCCCCACGCAGACCGTGGAGATGCTGGGGGGCTGATCTTCAGTGCAAATGCTGCTCGGTGTCGGGGATTCTCAAACCTCAAATTACAGTGTCGAGGGTGCCTCGGGTGCTGCGCAGTCAGCTTCTCGCGGGTCTTTCAAGGGTTCCGGTCTCACATCTCTCGGTGCCTCCATGGGTCTCTTCTTTTCAGGGACTGTGGATCGGGCTCTGCGATGTCTGGGAATCCAGGTCTTGTTGGGCTCTGGGCTCGGGCTCCGGCGGGAGGCGGCGGCAAAGCAGACGTCGAGTTGCTGGTTGGTGCCTGTATTCACAGGGTGGTCACTCCTTGGCCACAAGGGAGATTCTCTTTAGTCTTCTGTGCAGCAGAATGTCGAAGTCCAGTTTTCTTCTTAGTTTCAAGTCGAGTTCAGGATGATCTGAAGTCTTAGGACACAGCTCCTACTCTTATTCTCAATCTAGGGGCCGGATAACCTGCTAGGTCCCTCCTCTGGGTGGGACCAGGAAGGGGGGTGGTTACACCCTCTTTCCTTTGTCCAGCTTCGCGCCAAGACTGGGGGTGGAGATCCCCAGCACCGGTTTGAACTGGCCTATGCACAGGGACACCTTGTGTGCCCCAGGCATGTCTGATTCTATTCAGCCCTGTCCTACCCAATACACAAAATACTGTCTGGGGTGGTGCTAGCACCTCCCAAGGCAGGAAACCCTTTGTCCAAGCCTCCCTCGCTGGAAGGACTCCCAGCAGCAGGAGGTCAGACTTGTGTCTGTGGTGGCAGCATCCATTTTGTGATGTTAAGGCGCACGTTTAACTTTAACCGGGGTTCAGGTTAGGTACATGTCGTGTCCCTCTAGAAGTGTGGAATGCTACCCCGTCCCCAGAACTGGCGAGGGGGTAGTATTCCAATTCGTATGACACCTTACTCGACATGTTTTGATAAAGCCAAACCAAAGATAGCATTTAACCGCGAGGTTCATAATGCACTTAAGAGTATATGGTATGGCAGTATCATGGAACAACTAAAGGACTTGGTTCCGAAAGCTGCAGACAGGCTCAGCTCATGCCAGAGCACCATCTCACATATTTCCAAGCACTCTGCCTCCAGGATTGATGAGGCCTTCCATAGGAGTGGCTGATAGGAACATATGTGTCCATTTTAGGTTAGATATAGGCATACTATTTCTAAGTAAGGGGTGATTACACCGACTTACCCCAGCTGAGTGATCAGCCAGTTCTGTCAAATATGGAGGCCAGGCCAGGGGTGGCACAATACGTGCTGCAGCCCCTGGTAGGCCTTGGAAGCACCTATGCCCTGGGTACCTGGGGTACACTGTTACAGGGGCCAATAAGGTGAACCAGTTCCAATTTTGTAATGCACCTAATGTGCATTGGCATTAATTTAGAGAGAGAACAGCAGGCTGTGGGTCTGATTAGCAGGCCCACAGCCACATTAAGTCATAAACCAGTGAAGCAAAAAGCAAAAATTTGGGGTGACCATAGGATAGCAGACCCTACTCTCTTACACATGGGACAGGGGGTTTTAGGCCCTAGTCAGACAACCCCAAGGAATGGAGTCATTAAGGCCGTTGGAATCAGTACCTAGACGGTGGACGCACCTCTGCTCTATCCTGAAGAGCACCTGATGAGTAATCTGCTGATGTGCTTCCAGAATTCATTTCCATGTAGTGACTGTAAAGTCTTGTGTCGCTTCTGCAATCAAACTAGCCCTAGCAAGGAGCTGAAACTCACTGAGACCTTCACGTGGAAACAGAAGCGACACACAAACTGTAACACCCCTAGGTGCATCTACCTCCTTACCTGCCCCTGTGGGAAGAGATATGTAGGCATGACCATGAGACAGGTCAAGCTGCGTATCACTGAACATAGGAGCAACATCCGATGCCACAAAACACACACAAGACTTTACAGCCACTACATGGAAATGAATCACCCAGCGGACAGCCTGTGGTGGACAATTCTGGAAGCACATCAGCAGATTACTTATCAGGTGCTCTTCAGGATAGAGCAGAGGTGGGTCCACCGTCTAGGTACTGATTCCAATGGCCTGTGATACCATACTGGAGGTCACCTTAGGGGGGTTGGATAACCACTATGCCCTCGAATACCGCCCCATGGCCTTCTACATCCCTGACTATTTGCGGTCCCAATAGTCTTCGCCTGAGACAATTTATAAAACCATTATTGGGCACATAACACACATGGGAATCGTTGCCCGATATCTTTAACATCCTTCCACGCCCATTCTATGAGTGAGTTGTGACATAGCGCAACCTGGCGGGTTGCAGTGATCAGCATTCAGACACACTACAACATGGCTGCCACTGTGACACGGGGCATCCACGGGCCTTGCTTAGGAGCGACACCCCCTTGGGCCACGCCCCGACGTACCCCCCGTTGGCCCCACCCCCCACATGACACAGGGTCACGAGAGTTCCGGTACAACGACCTCAAAAGTAACGTTCCAGTGTGCCACAGTGTCCGGCTTCTCTCTGACCCCGACGTATCGGTAGGTGATTCGGCGTGTTCCGTACTTCGGACAGGTAAGAGGCCCCTCCTGGGCCGATCCAATGCAATGACCTTCTTTGCCACCTGCCCGCAACCTCCCAGTATTGAGGGTGATGCTGTGGTTGCCTCTTGGGTGTGGGATGCTTTATCTCCTTGATACCGCATGGACCAGGGAGCAATTGTCTACTGTGTTGTGCTGTGGGTATGCGTCTTCTACGGTGGTCCGGCGTCTCCTCTTCATTGACCTCTCTGGGTTGATGGGGGTGTGCGGCGCGGGGCCTCCAAGGTGGTGCGCTGCCTTTCTGCCCACATGGTCTACCAACGGTCCCCGCTGTCTCACCGCGAGCGGCTTGTGAGAGTGGTATGTCCGCCTTTCTGGCTTCCGCGGTGTACCCCCGGTGTGTGGGTCTGTTTACGACTATGTTTAGCGGGACACTTTACCTTTTCCCTGATGATGTCTCCCCTTTCCCTCCAAGGTACCAACCACTCTGGTGCCATGCTTTACAGAGAAGACCGGAGACGCCCATGTCGGTCTTAGTAAGGTGAGACATCCGAACAATGGGTGACACTTTTTATTGTTCACAATTGAGTCATTGTATTATTCACAATTGAGGCATAGTAATCCATAGTCGCACTGATTGCCACTGCTTATGTCTCCCTTTTATTAGATTGTTTAATACAATCACTGTGTACTTTGAACCTCATGGTACAGGATGGGTAACCCCACGCTCCTTACCCACTGGCCATAAACACTGTAACCGAGCTGTGGCGACCTGCACCAACTATAGAGCCTATTGAGGGTTAACTCTTTTCCCCTTATGTCACCCTTTTTTAGGTCCCACTTAGACTGAGCAGGACCATCTGGCCTGCAGTCCTACTTCTAGAGGAAGGTAGTATTTCCCCTTCCTGTTTGTGTAGCACTTTTTCATTTTATATTGTAGGTCCTGATGAATTGCTCTCAAAGCATGAAACATGTCCATGTCGACCTTTAGGTAAGATAGACATTACTGGATCTTTGCACCAGCGTGTGCTGTCGCCTCACTGTTTTTAAGAAGGTGGTGTACCACACCAATAAAGATTGCCGTGGATTCACTAACCTTTTTTAATCTTCACCACTCACACTCACATCTATACTTTTCCTGCAGCCCTCATACCCACATGCACCAACTGGCAGGAACAAAAGATCTCCGATAAAGACCCCCTTTATGGGTGCCTGTCAGACATTGCAGCGCCAGTCTGACGAGGAGCAAAACCCATATGATGAAGCATGACACCTAGCTTGCTGGGTGTGTGAGGGTTTCAGTTCCGAAAGGGGAATTTCCCCCTTTTTTCTATTCCCCCTGCACGCAGCCTTTTTTTCGCTTGGTTACGCCGTTTCAGTACCTCCTCCTGGGGAACAGTGTATTTCTTATGTTTGTTGCTATGGTTCAAGGACGTATACACTGGACCCCGTAAAATATTGCCCTTCTTACTCCCTCCTTAATTGATACACTCTCTGTCCTTATACACACTGTCCTTTGCTAGTATTCCTTTTTTGTTCTTATAGTTGCGTGTCTTTTCACATATTCCTTCTTTTTTCTTTTTTCTTTAGTCTTTCTCTCTCTTCTTATAGTGCCCCCTCTGTCCTCTTACTCTCTTTTTTTCTTCTTGTACTCTTTCTTCTCTCCTCATATTTCCATCTTTCTCTTCATACTCTCCCTTACCTATTCATACTTTCCAGTTTATACATACTTCCTTTATCCCGTTATATTGCAGTGTCTGTTTATACTCCCCTTTTTCGTTATATTTTCCCTTGTTTCATACTCCTTCCTCTCTTGTTGTAAGTACTTTTATTTTCATAGTCACACGTTTGTCCTCATAATCCTCCCTCTGTTCTTATAAGTAATATTATAGAATATTTCATATATTTATTTTTGTAACATATATTTTTTATAATAGATTTTGTTTATCAATACTGAAAAAACTGTATCATGCCTACGAAATGTCAAAAGAGGAAACAACGAAAGAAAGGTGTTTATTTGAAGAGAATATTTCAAGTCAGAATCTGCTACAAGGGACTTATTTTCTGTAAGAAATGAAACTTATTTGTGAGTTGTACATATGTAACGCACTCAGGTGTATCAGCAGAATATCACTCTTGATTATTGGTTAGAATCAATCAAAGGAAGGAAGAGTTTTTTATATTATAATTGTTTTAATATTGGTTTCTACATGATTTTAGTGATTTGTAACATGTATTATTAGTAATTTTGATTTATTATTTTACTTTAGGGAGTTTTTTCAGCAACGAAATGTTCTGTCCTGATGATGGTCTACAAGACGATTGCACATTAGACCGAAACGTCGACTCTTTCATCTTCTCCTAAAGTGTTGCGTAGTCACCAACAAACGACCATTGTTTATCAATTATTTTTGGTTTTTTGCAAATTTAAATCAGGAGTAGATGAGTTAGCTGTTAACTGAAGGGTTTCCTCTGTTCCCAGCTTCTGCTTGAATTTACTTTTGTGTTCTTGTCTCCCAAAATGGAAATTGATTGCCATGATATTAAATACTAAAATTCATTTTTGAAAGATATATCCACTATCTCCGTGTTTTTACTCTTCCTTCCTTTGATTGATTCTAACCAATAATCAAGAGTGATATTCTGCTGATACACCTGAGTGCGTTACATATGTACAACTCACAAATAAGTTTCATTTCTTACAGAAAATAAGTCCCTTGTAGCAGATTCTGACTTGAAATATTTACTGCCCAAGCCTACAAGGGTTTATTGGGTTTCCCCTGCCTTTTTATATTTGAAGAGAAGTCATCCACAAGATTTACACGAAGAACCATGTGTTAACAAAAAGAAAAAAAGTCCTGGTAAGAGAAGGAACACTTTTCTGAGGACAATATTAAAAACTTAGGGGCCGATTAGGATGGCGGACGGACTTGCGTCCGTCCGCCACCCCTGAGTAGGAGGGACCGTCCGCATGGGCAGCGGCGGTCCCTCCATGGCAATTAGGATGTGACCGCCACCCTGGCGGTCACATCCTGTATGTTTTACATTGCGGCGGGTGCTGCTTGAAGCAGCACCCGCCGCAATGTAAAAAACGAAAGCTGTGCATTTGCATGCACAAAGCGGCAGGCGCCGTGCGGTGCCTGCCGCTTCGTGCACGCACAGGCAGGGGGGTACCATAGGTACCCCCCATGTGCACCCCCCACGCAACGTTCGCCTAGGGGGCCCGCAACGGGCCCCCAAAGTGATTGTCCGTATGCTTTTCCACGGCGGAAAAGCCGCCGCGGAAAAGCATTACTTTCCATACATCCTAATATGGCTGGCGGTGTCTGATAGACACCGCCAGCCATGTTAGTGCTTTTCCGCCGTGGTCGCCTTCCGACCGCGGCGGAAAAGCGGCGGACACATTGTGAGACCCACCAGCCATCCTGATTTGGCGGTGGGTCTTTCAGGCCTCCTCGGCGGATTTCCCGCATACTCCGGGCCGGCGGTGGCTTCCGCCGGCCCGGAGTATGCGGAAAATCCGCCATCATAATGACCCCCTAAGAGTAGTGTGCACAAATGGTATTAGTGTATCTGCAACAAAAAAGAAAAAGAAGAATAAAGAGAACAATCATGGAAAGTCAACTGCAAATAAAATAGTTTATAGTAAATGGAGGAAAAACCAATTGATGAAAATTAGGAAAAAAATGTTTTATAATAGAGTTGTGTTAAATTTAATTAAAGAAATTAAGGGATGTAAAAAAAAACAGTATTTTATAAGAAGAAGAAAGGTATAGAAAATGTAGTTGAGAAAGCTTTCGAATTGAAAACAAAATTATTTATTTTAGTAATCAATAGAATTCGATCACTAGATAAGCCAATCAATTTAATGAAGGCCAAAAGTAAGTGAAGAAGAGTAATTAACAGAAGTAATTTTTGTGAGTTTTTTTGGGTGAATGGAAACATAGTTCAAGTTCTGAACATTTTTTTAATGAAGAAAGTTATCTTCAGAGTAATGGTTTGTTGCATGCAGTTGACACTAGTGGTCGTGCTTATGAGGTTAGAAATGGTTGTCCTATTGAGAAAAAGAAAATTGTTCCTAGAAATGCAGAAGAGGTGTTAGCTGATGAAGTTTTAGGGAGAGGTCCTAAAGCTCCAGTGTACACTTGGAATTGTAGTAGTATTTGTAGTGTACGGCAAGAATCTATTGATTTTTTACGCAATTTCTCACGTAACTAAACTAAGAAAAGTGATGTTGCAAGGACTATACCCATGCAGAGTGAGAGAAAATACTGGTTTGCAAGGTCATTCTCTGGCTTGTGTTTCTAAAAAAGTATGTCGAAGTGTTTTTCACCATTTCAGGATGTTAGCAGTTCCTCATTCTGAAATGAGGAAATTAGTCAGAAGATTGTAGTATGCAAAAAGTCCAGCTCTACTGTTAAAAAAGTTGAATAGTGCTCTTTTGCATGGATCTGTATCAAATGTAAAGAACGTTTGTGATGAAATTGAGGTTAGTTATTTTGGTCCTGAGGAAGACAGTGCAGAAATTGAGATATTAATAGAAGGAAATGTAGAAGAGAATGTTCAACATTGTAGTACAGAAAATTTTGAGCAAGAAATTACAAAGTTTAAGGTGATTTCAGGTGAAAGGCCAAATTATTGTTGTGTCAGTTGTCGACGAACTCATTATAAAAATCAGACCAGAACTGTTGATTTGTATTTAAAAAGTGAAAAGGAAAATAATAATGATTGGAAGGATTTTGCAACTAATTTGTTGGTAGAGAATTGTTTTAATTTGGGTTCTGATCAGCGTATTTGTAAATATTGTTATAACAAATTGGACGAGAACAAAATGCCTGCTAGAGCTGTGCATAAAAATCTTGAGTTGGTAAATATTCCTTCTGAACTGATGGATTTAAATACCTATGAGTCTATTCTTATTCAATATGTGCATCCATTTCAGGCTATTGTTCGTATGGAGCCTAAGACAGGAAAATTGCCTCCTTCCGATTTACAGAGAGGATTAAAATGAAGAGTTGTATATTTGCCTCTAGATTTAAAGAAAAATATTGAAAAAATTGGTGTAGAAAATGTAGAGGATGAACCTTTAGTTATTCTTGTTAATGGCCTTCCTACTAAGAGTAAGAAAATCTGGCAAGAATTAGTGGATGTTAGGAAAGTGAAAAAGGCAACTTTGTATCTGGTAAAAATATTATCAATATTACAGAAATGTGTATGTGAGAGAAGAAGAAATAACTGTAGAAGAAGATAGTGACTTGCCATCTGGACAAATTAAAAAAGTGGATGTGTCCAGAACTGAAGAAATGTACGAACATTACAGTGTTCATCCACTGCATTCTAAAGAAGTGATGGGGAATACTATAGAGTTATTCCAAATGAAAGAAGCAAAAGGAAGTCCCATTAGTGTATGGGAAAAAAAGTTTAGAAGCTCGTTGTTTCCTTCAGTTGTTTCCCACAGGAAAAGGAGGACGATATGATGACCGACCTGTGCAGATTCCTGCATCTGAATACCGGATATCAAGATTATATGCAGAAGATCCAAGATTTCGACAATGTATTTCGTATTTGTTTCATCTTTTTTTGAGAGTGATTTGTCTGGACTTTCGTATGCAGTAAACCATATATTGAAAACAGGTGTACATCTGCAAAATGTTTCGGCAAAGGAATTTATGGATAAAGTACTGCAGAAAGATAATGTTTTGGAATCTCAGCTGATTAATCTCATACCATGTCAGCGTGGTAATAATGAGTACTGGTACCGTCGTCATGGAGAACTGAAATGTTTGCTAAGGAACTTAGGAACTCCTACATGGTTCCTTACTCTAAGCTGGGCTGAATATGATTGGGATGATTTACTTCAATTTCTTCGAGAGGCAAATCCAAATATACTAACTATTGAATACAAGACACCTGGAGAATTGTGCTCTTTGGATCCATTTAATGTATGCAGGTATTTCAATCATTGATTTGAAGCTATGATGTCTTTTATCACCAATAAAAAAAATCCTCCTCTTGGAGAGGTTCTGGACTTCTTTTGGAGAAAGGAGTATCAAGCAAGAGGTGCTCCTCACATACACATGCTAATATGGATCAAAGATGCTCCCAAATTTGGAACAGACTCAGATGATACTGTGTTGTCTTTTATTGAAGAATATGCTACATGTGATCTTCCCAAAAGTACACAAGATAAGGACTTAAGACAACAAATCTTACGATTCCAAAGCCATCGTTGTGGGAAATACTGTCGTCGAAAGTACAACTCTAAGGACAAATTCTACATCACATGCTGTTTTGGATTTCCACGTCCAGTAATATCGAAAGGAAGAGTGAACAGTTTTATGTCATCTTTGCGACATACTATCACAAGAAAGTCTAAAAAAAATACCTACAACTTAAGAAGAAATGAAGAGTCAAAATACATAAATGACTATAGCCCAGTCATTTTGTTCATGTGGAATGCTAATATGGTTATTCAATATGTTGCAGACAATTCCATTGCTGTTGCTCGATATGTAACATCGTACATAACAAAATCAGAAAAGACGGAATTGAAGGAAATGTGGGAAGAGATTTCCCATGAGAAGAGTCTAAGTAAGAAATTATATACTTACAGTTTGAAGATGTTATCTCATCGAGAAATTGGAGTGTATGAATGCTCGGATCGCTTATCATCTGCAAGTCTATACTCCAAATCTAGAAGAATCATTTGGGTGAGTCTAGGTCTTGCTGCAACACGAAACCAAGTTCTTAAATCTGTACAAGAAATTGAATATTTAGCTGAAAAAGAGCCAGAAAGTACAGATATTGTGAAAACAAATATGTTGGATAAAAGTCATTATCTTGAGAACATTTGTCTCTATGAAGTGCTGCAAAACTATAGTTTTTAAACGGAATATTATTATATTAATATTATACGGTATATATGCCTTGATTGGTTCTGAAGGATGTCTGGTGAAACAAAGAAAAGGACATTTGATTAATCACCGTAAACTGAGTTGCGAAACACCTGACAAAAGGGAATTTTACTATTTAGCTCTTTTGCAACTTTTCAAGCCATGGCGTTCAGAAATGGAAATTCTTGGAGATTTCGAGAGCTATGGGAGTGTTTCTGGTTTTTAAGTGCTAAGGCCTGGGCTCAATTCCTAGATGATCCTTCTCAAGGTGATGATACAAATGCATCGTCACCTTTACGTTTAATGTCAGAATTGTTTATTTCCATTTGGTGGTGTATGAATGCTTTCGACAGTATGGGGATTTTTTTCGAGCCTTGCATGAATAAAAGCATATCACTCCTCTTTATGTATTTTTCTAATACATTTATATTTGCATCTCCTTTCCTAGCATGCATTTTTGACTATCTTACAGGCTGTATATAATAAGTATCAATTCAGGGGCCCTTCTTCTACTCAAATCACAACTGTTCTATCACGACATTGATAAGCAAGCTGCATCTGCTTCTGTTGTGTATTGGTTATCATATTTACCTGACGTGTGAAAGTCCCATGTTTGACAGTGCACGTTAACAAAGAAACCAATGATTTTTATTAAAAGTTGTCTTGTGTTTTGGTTACCTTGCATCAGCCAAAAAGTGCCAGGGATGACTTCATTTGCAGTCACTTGAAAAGTAGGGATTCTCAGATAAATGGCAAGAGGTTGAAATACATCCAAAGAAATGCATGGCATATCTATGTGTATGTGTATGCATGTATCCATATATAAAGATAGATAGATAGATAGATAGATAGATGGATGGATAGATGGATGGATGGATGGATGGATGGATGGATGAATGGATGGATAGACGGATAGATAGACAGACAGACAGACAGACAGACGGATAGATAGATAGATAGATAGATAGATAGATAGATAGATAGATAGATAGATAGATAGATAGATAGATAGATAGATAGATAGATAGATAGATAGATAGATAGATAGATAGATCGATAGATATAGGGAGAGAGAGAGTGTTAATATATACAGAGACTTTATTTTCAATCAAGCGGTCTTTTCTTTCCTTTAGGAGCAGAATGTTCTGATCATCAGCGCACCAGAATGTAGTGCTTGGTTGGCAAGCATCACATATTGTGATGTGTTAGCTAAGAGTTCCATGTCCTCCAGACTCATATATTCCTCTGTAGTTCTACCTTGGTGATTCAACAAAACATGGCATCATAAGCAGCATTCTACTGCCAAAGACTGGACAGAGAAACCATTTATAATTTCCCTGAAAAAGAAAAAAAGCATACTTAGCCAGAGCTTTCTGGACAGGTAGGACATTAGAGCAAGTGAGGAATACGCACTGCTTTTGATAATTTACATTGGCGGAACAGAGACTGCTGGGAAAAGCCTGAAATTAAAGGCACAGAAAATGCCTTCTCATGGAGAGAACACTAAGAAGGGTTGACAGTTTTTCCTCTGACCCTGGCCACTCTTACAAGGAATCCTATGATAGTCAGTAGGACCCACCCTAAAAAGGAAGGGACAGCCATTTGGACCCTTTCCACCTTTTCTATGCTTTAGTCCTGCATTAGACAGTTTTTATTGCTTCTTGCATTCAAGAGATAGATAATTAGCCAGAATCTGTGGCCCAGCTATTCACCTTGGCATTTCGATTTGCACAAAGGGAATAAGTATTTGAGAGAAAAGACAAACTGTGTTTCTTATGTTGTTATGAACAGCTTTTTATTATTTCTCTTTAGGCTCTAGCCAATGCAGAAATATATAAATAACTGCTGACTTCCTATAAGACTTGTCCAATGCTGAGACAAAATAAAAGGGGACACTTACAAATGATAGTGCTATAGTTTGAGAAAGGGTAATTTGACACTGTATTTCATGTGTATTCACAGACCAAGCTTGAAAAAGACCCCAGCATGATCTTCATTGCGGGCTTAGAGCTGGTATTACCTTTTCAG
Organism: Lissotriton helveticus; assembly: GCF_964261635.1. Taxonomy (NCBI): domain Eukaryota; kingdom Metazoa; phylum Chordata; class Amphibia; order Caudata; family Salamandridae; genus Lissotriton; species Lissotriton helveticus. The sequence continues at coordinate 818,292,688 of NC_136069.1, forward strand.
AGGTAAAGGCCTTTCGACGGCTCGTTGGTCTAGGGTTATGATTCTCGCTTTGGGTGCGAGAGGTCCCGGGTTCAAATCCCGGACGAGCCCTTTCATTGGTGCCCTTCTAAAGTAGTTTTGAAGTATGCATTTCAAAGCCAATATCAATTTTCTCTTTGCAGTAGTGGATGAATATTTGCTAGAGTCTCATGCTTTTAACCTTGCCCTGCCTGAGCAAATAGGAAACATTTCTCTTTAAGCATTTTGCAAAAATGCTGAACTTGCAAGGCATATACAAGCATTCAGATAGGGCTGTCGGTCAGGTTGCATGAAAGAAATCTAAAACCAGATGCCCTTGGAATAGCCTGTTTTGAGCAGTTTCATCACAGAAGAATCAACTGTAGGTGTCTGTTTCTGTAGTGTAGTGGTTATCACGTTCGCCTCACGAAAGGTCCCCGGTTCGAAACCGGGCAGAAACACTTGTTATATTGTCATAGCGGCAATGTTGAGAGTTGCAGTTTTGCATGAAATTGTCCAGGCCCTGAAGATGGTTTCATGCAGTCTCGTTCCATGAAAGTGAATTCTCTTAAAAACAATAACATAATTGGCATGTGGATGTATCTGTTGATTCACAGATCTCACCTTCAAAAGAGCCCTGCATACAGTTCAATGCTCACCTAGAACGAGCATTAACTTTGAGAATTGTTGGCACCAACAGGCCTCTTATTTTAGTGGAGTGTTTCTGGTTTTTAAGTGCTAAGGCCTGGGCTCAATTCCTAGATGATCCTTCTCAAGGTGATGATACAAATGCATCGTCACCTTTACGTTTAATGTCAGAATTGTTTTAGTTCCATTTGGTGGTGTATGAATGCTTTCGACAGTATGGGGATTTTTTCTAGCCTTGCATGAATAAAAGCATATCACTCCTCTTTATGTATTTTTCTAATACATTTATATTTGCAACTCCTTTCCTAGCATGCATTTTTGACTATCTTACAGGCTGTATATAATAAGTATCAATTCAGGGGCCCTTCTTCTACTCAAATCACAACTGTTCTATCACGACATTGATAAGCAATCTGCATCTGCTTCTGTTGTGTATTGGTTATCATATTTACCTGACGTGTGAAAGTCCCTTGTTTGACAGTGCACGTTAACAAAGAAACCAATGATTTTTATTAAAAGTTGTCTTGTGTTTTGGTTACCTTGCATCAGCCAAAAAGTGCCAGAGATGACTTCATTTGCAGTCACTTGAAAAGTAGGGATTCTCAAATAAATGGCAAGAGGTTGAAACAAATCCAAAGAAATGCATGGCATATCTATGTGTATGTGTATGCATGTATCCATATATAAAGATAGATAGATGGATAGATAGATAGATAGATAGATAGATAGATAGATAGATAGATAGATAGATGGATGGATGGATGGATGGATGGACGGACGGACGGACGGACGGACGGACGGATGTAATGTATAAAGTTACGTCATACACCGCGTGGGGCTCCACGCGGCGTGTGACGATATGTTCAATGGCTCGAGTCTAACATGTTATTATATGAATGTCTGGTCATCCGTGCATGGACGTTGGATCTACGGTTTGCCATTGTATCCGTTGGCTTGCCGCTGATCAGACGCTCCGTTGCCGGGTGGAGTTTCTATATTTGGAATAAATACTATAACTCAACTTACAAGTGCTTCCTTATTCACTTGTTACATTTGGCGACACTGGGGATCAAACTCCACCCTTTCCCACGCAAATTGGAATTAATTGCTTACTTTTACGATCCTGGATACCGGCACCTCACCTCGTCATCTTCGTACATGGCTGCATTTCCTGGATCCGGAGCATTTCAGCATGTCATGACCTCCAATTGGGTTCCCAAAAATTGAAAGGGGTTCGTTTATTCGCCACAAATTTTCATTTTGGCCAGACCGACCCTCACCCATTGGACGGTTACAATCGTGCACTCAAACACACAATTCTATTGGTTTGCGCTCTACTCTGATATCTGACGAGTGGAAACAGAAAAGCAGACGTTTCTTCTCCGATGAAGGAAAACGGAAAGGTAGACATTTTCCCGTTTCTACACTTTGGAACAAGGTACTGTTGAGCATTGAATTTATTTAAAAAATATTTTCAAGACGAACCAAGTCTTATGCGCGTATTGCTTCAGCGATACGCACGCTCCTGACAGATCACATATTATTATAGACATTTACAGCGATACGCACGCTCTTTTATTCAATCGTATTTTCTTCAGCGATGCGCATGCTTGAATAAACTGCTTCCTCTGCGTGTCACTACTGCGATATGCACGCTCCATCAATCCAAGATAACACTATATATATTCTAAGTACAATTTCTTTTGTTTATTCAATTGAAGATAACTGCACTATTTTAGAGTCTGTATGAAGTTAGTTTATTCAAAACAAGTTTTAAATTACTGGTATTTTCTTTCTATTTTACGTCTTGTTTACTCCCTTAATTTTAAACATGACTGATAACCAATGGCATCAAATTACACAGCCACCTCCTTTCTTGAATAAACCAGGTACTCCTAACATTATTTGGTCGGAGTGGTTTGATTTATTTGAGAATCATTTGGTTGCTATTGATGCTGCTGGCTATTCTGCACAACGAAAATTTGCATTACTTTTTGGTTGTTTGGGTCAAGCTGGTCAACGGATTTTTAAAAGTATTGTTCCTATTGCCCCTCCTATTTCTCAAGACGAAAGTGGAGATAATCCATGGAATATATATATTGAAGCCATCGCTAGACTTAAAAAACAATTTTGTGATGAACCTAACATCATGCTTGAGAGACACAATTTTTATTCCAGGAAACAGAAGGAGGAAGAGAAGGTTGAAGAATACATTGCTGCTCTTAGAGTTCTTGCTATCACATGTAATTTTGAACCTTCCCCGGATAAATTCATAAGAGATCAGTTTGTGTTCAATTGTGTCTCTAGAAAAATCAAACAAAGGATTCTTGGATGCAAAAATCCATCTTTGAGTGAAGTCATCGACATGGCTCTTAGTATTGAGCGCTCCACTTTAACCAGTAAGGTAGTGATGGAACCGTCTAAACAAGGAATTAACTTTTTAGACTGCTCTGATTCTGACCAAGAAGGTGCCGTTTGTGCAATTAATCCTAAAAGCAAAATTCAATTCAAACCTTTTCAAAAGAAAAAAAATGTTTTCTGTTACAGATGTGGTTCAAGGGACCATTTAGGAAATGCTACAAACTGTCCAGCTATCAAAAAACGTTGTTCTATTTGTAAAAAAATTGGCCATTTTCAAGGCGTTTGTAGATTTGCAAAGAAAAACCCTAATATTAATTACATTGATGTAGATGATTGTTCAAATTCCTTTAAAAACATTATTGTAACTTTGGATTCAAATGGCGATGTAGAATCTATTAAGGGTCCTTTATGTTCCGCCATTATTGATAATGTTCATTTGCAAGTCATGGCGGATTCGGGTTCGCCATATACCATTCTCAGAGATTCTACCTTTTATGAAAAATGGGACAAAAGAGTTAAGTTATTGGAATCTGATGTCAATCCAAGAGCGTTTGGGGAGAAGGATATTAATATGTTAGGTTATTTCGAAGGTTTGATTCAGTGTCTGGGAAGAGAAACAGTTACAAAGATTTATGTGGCAGAAAAAGGTAAAAACATCGTGGGGTGGAAAGATTTAGCCTTGATGGGACTTTATCTAGTCCCTGGTGACGATAATCAAAGTTGGGGACTTGCCTAAGTTCAAAGCAGTTTCTGATAGGCTTCCTGTGGCCAGCATAGAGAATTCTAATGTAAATATTCAGGACATTTTTTCAGAATTTAAACCCGTTTTTTGAAGAGATGGTTGGGAGCGTGAAAGGATTCGAACATAAAATTAGGTTAATTCCAGGAGCTCAGCCTGTAACACACAAAGTCAGATCAGTTCCGTTGAGCGTAAGAACAGAATTGAAACAAATGTTAGATGATTTATGCAAGCAAGGTATCTTTTCCCCTATCAATTCTTCCCAATGGGTCGCACCAATTGTAGTTATTCGAAAAAAGACTGAAAAAATTAGGTTGTGTGCGGATTTACGCTCTTTAAATAAGAACATTATTGTCGACTGTCATCCCCTCCCAAGAATTCATGAACTACTAGCAAACATTGGTCAGGCAAAGTAGTTTTCGCTGATAGATTTGAGATCAGCGTACCATCAGGTTGCATTGTCTAAAGAGTCACAAGAACTTACTTCTTTCATTACTCCCTTCGGGGCTTTCAAATTCCTGCGCCTTCCTTTTGGGTTGGCGTCCGCAGGTAGTGTTTTTCAGAAGGTAATGGATGAATTACTACAAGGAATTACAGGTGTACAAGCATACCTGGACGATATTTTAGTTTTTGCTGAAACTTTAGACGAACATAATAAAATTCTCAGGAAGGTCCTATCAATTTTAATGTCTAAGAATATGACAGTTAATAAGGAAAAATGCAAATTTGCAGTAAATAAAATTGACTATTTGGGCCATACTGTTTCAGACAAAGGTATTACTCCCAAAGTTTCTGTTGTTAGGGCTATTGAAGATGCAAAACCTCCTCCAGATAAAGACGCTTTGCGATCTTTTCTCGGTCTGGCAGAATACTACGCCAGGTTTGTACAATCTTATTCACAGTTAGTTGAGCCACTAAGACAACTTTTAAGAAAAGGGTCAAATTTCATTTGGACTGATGATTTAAGTAAGGTTTTTTGTGAAGTCAAAAAATGATTATTTCTGCAAAAGCCATACATGCGTTTAGGGAGGATGCCACCTCAATTATTACAGTAGACGCAAGTATTTCTGGTTTAGGGGCAGTCCTTACCCAGAAAGTGAACGGACAGGAACAAACAGTCACTTTCGCTTCTAGAGCATTGAAAGATTTTGAACAAAGATACAGTACAATCGAGAGGGAAGCCTTAGCTTGTTCTTGGGCGGTTCACAAATTTAAAATGTACATTTGGGGGAGGAAATTCGAGTTGGTTACCGACCACAAACCCCTGATATATATATTTACTAAGTCTAACTCTACATCTTTGTCAGCTCGATTGATGAGGCTAGTGTCAAAATTACAAGAATTTAATTTTACAGTTAAGCATATAGTAGGTGGCAAAAATTTTCGTGCTGATTGTTTATCCAGAATGGCTATGTTCAAAGATGATGAAGAAGACTTGGTAGTGGAAGATGTAGAGTGCGCCACGTTAATAGATGCCATAAATGAAGTCAGTACTATCATTTCGGAGGAAGATTGGAAAAATGCCACTAAAGATGACAATGTCTTGTCGAAAGTTATAGAATTTTCTACTCACCATTGGCCTGAACCCAGAAATTTGAACGGAGAGCTTCGGAGTTTCGCTCAAGTCGCAGATGAGCTCTTTGTTGAAAATGATATTGTTCGTAGGGGTGAGAAATGTGTTCCCCCTTTTAAGCTGAGAGAATCTATTATTAACTTGGCTCGTCAGGGGCATTTAGGAATAACAAAGACTTCTATGCGAATTAAGCAAAACTATTGGTGGCCGTCATTGGATGCTCAGGTTAAGAATTTAATTGATGCTTGTCCCGAGTGTTTATTATCAGACAAACATTGGCGCACTATGAAAGTGCCTTTGCACCCCACGGAATTTCCAGATTCACCTTGGGAAAAAGTTGGAGTAGACTTTTCAGGTCCATATTCCATTCTACAACAAGAGAATAAATATGTGATTCTTTTAGTCGATTATTTTTCTAAATGGTTGTACTTTGAGTTTGTTAAATCACCAGATTCAAATTCCACTATTTCTTTCCTGAAGAAGGTTTTTGATTTAGAAGGGGCTCCTAAGTCTATAGTTACAGATAATGGTACACATTTTGTGTCAGATAAAATGTGTACGTTTTTGAAAGATTTAGATATTAAACAGCTGAAAGTAGCCTTATATTCCCCATCTTCAAATGGTCTAGTGGAAAGGGGGAATAGAGTAATTAAGGAGGGTATTCAGACTGCAATATCTTGTGGTTACAAAGTGAGGGAATTCGTTACCCGAAAAGTCTGGCATTACAACACGTCCCCTCATTGTGTAACTGGTGTATCCCCTTTTTCCCTTTTGAGAGGGAGAGAAAATCGTTCTGTTTTGTTTCCATCCTGGTTACAAAAAGATTCTGTAAAGAAACCTCCTGAGTTTCATTCAATTAAGAATATTGTGCGAGAAAAACAAAATCAGATGAAATTACATTTTGACAAGGGTTTAAACAGTAACATTGTGAATATTGTAGTAGGTGACTGGGTGTTAATTAAGAGTCCTAGAAAAGTAACGAAAGGTAGTTCGAAATTTTGTAAACCTGTTCAAGTATTGAAAGTCAACAAGGGGTCCGCTTTCCTTCATAAAAGGGGTTGGTGGAATAAGCGTCAATTGGTAAGAGTTACAGAACGTCAAGCTGAAATTATTAGAAGTAGAGCGTACTCTAACGCCTCTGATAATTTAGACTGGTCTTTTTGGATTAATGGTCCACATATAGCGAATGATTCAGGTCAATCTCATGAATCACTTACTGTCAGACATGGTTTGGATGTCCCATGTCATACTGGTGAACCACTTCCTGTCAAACATAGTTTGGTTGTTCAAAACACTGCCATTCACCAAAATATTTCTTCTTTCGGCAGACGTATCAAAACCCCGGAAAGGTACAATGAATTTGTGAAATTTTAAGTATTTGCTTAATTCCTCTTTGTTTGCTGTTGTAAGGAGGAAGGTGATGTAATGTATAAAGTTACGTCATACACCGCGTGGGGCTCCACGCGGCGTGTGACGATATGTTCAATGGCTCGAGTCTAACATGTTATTATATGAATGTCTGGTCATCCGTGCATGGACGTTGGATCTACGGTTTGCCATTGTATCCGTTGGCTTGCCGCTGATCAGACGCTCCATTGCCGGGTGGAGTTTCTATATTTGGAATAAATACTATAACTCAACTTACAAGTGCTTCCTTATTCACTTGTTACAACGGACGGACGGACGGACGGACGGACGGACGGACAGACGGACAGACGGACAGACAGACAGACAGACAGACAGACAGACAGACAGACAGACAGACAGACAGACAGACAGACAGACATAGGGAGAGAGAGAGCGTTAATATAAACAGAGACTTTATTTTCAATCAAGCGGTCTTTTCTTTCCTTTAGGAGCAGAATGTTCTGATCATCAGCGCACCAGAATGTAGTGCTTGGTTGGCAAGCATCACATATTGTGATGTGTTAGCTAAGAGTTTCATGTCCTCCAGACTCATATATTCCTCTGTAGTTGTACCTTGGTGATTCAACAAAACATGGCATCATAAGCAGCATTCTACTTCCACAGACTGGACAGAGAAACCATTTAGAATTTCCCTGAAAAAGAAAAAAAGCATACTTAGGCAGAGCTTTCTGGACAGGTAGGACATTAGAGCAAGTGAGGAATAAGCACTGCTTTTGTTAATTTACATAGGCAGAACAGAGACTGCTGGGAAAAGCCTGAAATTAAAGGCACAGAAAATGCCTGCTTCTGGAGAGAACACTAAGAAGGGTTGAAAGTTTTTCCTCTGACCCTGGCCACTCTTACAAGGAATCCTATGATAGTCAGCAGGACCCACCCTAAAAAGGAAGGGACAGCCATTTGGACCCTTTTCACCTTTTCTATATCACGCCTGATCGAGCCTAATTGAGCACTGATTGAGCGGATAAGCACATGTACTTCTCATTTTGGGAAGGTATTGCTTAGCTTGCTACCAGCAGCTCAGTTATGTTATGATGTTAGAGGCTATGCAAGGAATGCTTTAGTCCTGCATTAGACAGTTTTTATTGCTTCTTGCATTCAAGAGATAGATAATTAGCCAGAATCTGTGGCCCAGCTATTCACCTTGGCATTCCGATTTGCACAAAGGGAATAAGTATTTGAGAGAAAATGCAAAATGTGTTTCTTATGTTGTTAGGAACAGCTTTTTATTCTTTCTCTTTAGGCTCTAGCCAATGCAGAAATATATAAATAACTGCTGACTTCCTATAAGACTTGTCCAATGCTGAGACAAAATAAAAGGGGACACTTACAAATGATAGTGCTATAGTTTGAGAAAGGGTAAGTTGACACTGTATTTCATGTGTATTCACAGACCAAGCATGAAAAAGACCCCAGCATGATCTTCATTGCGGGCTTAGAGCTGGTATTACCTTTTCAGAGGTGAGGGTCTTTCAATGGCTCGTTGGTCTAGGGTTATGATTCTCGCTTTGGGTGCGAGAGGTCCCGGGTTCAAATCCCGGACGAGCCCTTTCATTGGTGCCCTTCTAAAGTAGTTTTGAAGTATGCATTTCAAAGCCAATATCAATTTTCTCTTTGCAGTAGTGGATGAATATTTGCTAGAGTCTCATGCTTTTAACCTTGCCCTGCCTGAGCAAATAGGAAACATTTCTCTTTAAGCATTTTGCAAAAATGCTGAACTTGCAAGGCATATACAAGCATTCAGATAGGGCTGTCGGTCAGGTTGCATGAAAGAAATCTAAAACCAGATGCCCTTGGAATAGCCTGTTTTGAGCAGTTTCATCACAGAAGAATCAACTGTAGGTGTCTGTTTATGTAGTGTAGTGGTTATCACGTTCGCCTCACACGCGAAAGGTCCCCGGTTCGAAACCGGGCAGAAACACTTGTTATATTGTCATGGCGGCAATGTTGAGAGTTGCCGTTTTGCATGAAATTGTCCAGGCCCTGAAGATGGGTTCATGCAGTCTCGTTCCATAAAAGTGAATTCTCTTAAAAACAATAACATAATTGGCATGTGGATGTATCTGTTGATTCACAGACCTCACCTTCAAAAGAGCCCTGCATACGGTTCAATGCTCACCTAGAACGTGCATTAACTTTGAGAATTGTTGGCACCAACAGGCCTCTTATTTTAGTGGAGTGTTTCTGGTTTTTAAGTGCTAAGGCCTGGGCTCAATTCCTAGATGATCCTTCTCAAGGTGATGATACAAATGCATCGTCACCTTTACGTTTAATGTCAGAATTGTTTTAGTTCCATTTGGTGGTGTATGAATGCTTTCGACAGTATGGGGATTTTTTCTAGCCTTGCATGAATAAAAGCATATCACTCCTCTTTATGTATTTTTCTAATACATTTATATTTGCAACTCCTTTCCTAGCATGCATTTTTGACTATCTTACAGGCTGTATATAATAAGTATCAATTCAGGGGCCCTTCTTCTACTCAAATCACAACTGTTCTATCACGACATTGATAAGCAATCTGCATCTGCTTCTGTTGTGTATTGGTTATCATATTTACCTGACGTGTGAAAGTCCCTTGTTTGACAGTGCACGTTAACAAAGAAACCAATGATTTTTATTAAAAGTTGTCTTGTGTTTTGGTTACCTTGCATCAGCCAAAAAGTGCCAGAGATGACTTCATTTGCAGTCACTTGAAAAGTAGGGATTCTCAAATAAATGGCAAGAGGTTGAAACAAATCCAAAGAAATGCATGGCATATCTGTGTGTATGTGTATGCATGTATCCATATATAAAGATAGATAGATGGATAGATAGATAGATAGATAGATAGATAGATAGATAGATAGATAGATAGATAGATAGATAGATAGATAGATAGATAGATAGATAGATAGATGGATGGATGGATGGATGGATGGATGGATGGATGGATGGATGGACGGACGGACGAACGGACGGACGGACGGATGTAATGTATAAAGTTACGTCATACACCGCGTGGGGCTCCACGCGGCGTGTGACGATATGTTCAATGGCTCGAGTCTAACATGTTATTATATGAATGTCTGGTCATCCGTGCATGGACGTTGGATCTACGGTTTGCCATTGTATCCGTTGGCTTGCCGCTGATCAGACGCTCCGTTGCCGGGTGGAGTTTCTATATTTGGAATAAATACTATAACTCAACTTACAAGTGCTTCCTTATTCACTTGTTACATTTGGCGACACTGGGGATCAAACTCCACCCTTTCCCACGCAAATTGGAATTAATTGCTTACTTTTACGATCCTGGATACCGGCACCTCACCTCGTCATCTTCGTACATGGCTGCATTTCCTGGATCCGGAGCATTTCAGCATGTCATGACCTCCAATTGGGTTCCCAAAAATTGAAAGGGGTTCGTTTATTCGCCACAAATTTTCATTTTGTCCAGACCGACCCTCACCCATTGGACGGTTACAATCGTGCACTCAAACACACAATTCTATTGGTTTGCGCTCTACTCTGATATCTGACGAGTGGAAACAGAAAAGCAGACGTTTCTTCTCCGACGAAGGAAAACGGAAAGGTAGACATTTTCCCGTTTCTACACTTTGGAACAAGGTACTGTTGAGCATTGAATTTATTTTAAAAATATTTTCAAGACGAACCAAGTCTTATGCGCGTATTGCTTCAGCGATACGCACGCTCCTGACAGATCACATATTATTATAGACATTTACAGCGATACGCACGCTCTTTTATTCAATCGTATTTTCTTCAGCGATGCGCATGCTTGAATAAACTGCTTCCTCTGCGTGTCACTACTGCGATATGCACGCTCCATCAATCCAAGATAACACTATATATATTCTAAGTACAATTTCTTTTGTTTATTCAATTGAAGATAACTGCACTATTTTAGAGTCTGTATGAAGTTAGTTTATTCAAAACAAGTTTTAAATTACTGGTATTTTCTTTCTATTTTACGTCTTGTTTACTCCCTTAATTTTAAACATGACTGATAACCAATGGCATCAAATTACACAGCCACCTCCTTCCTTGAATAAACCAGGTACTCCTAACATTATTTGGTCGGAGTGGTTTGATTTATTTGAGAATCATTTGGTTGCTATTGATGCTGCTTGCTATTCTGCACAACGAAAATTTGCATTACTTTTTGGTTGTTTGGGTCAAGCTGGTCAACGGATTTTTAAAAGTATTGTTCCTATTGCCCCTCCTATTTCTCAAGACGAAAGTGGAGATAATCCATGGAATATATATATTGAAGCCATCGCTAGACTTAAAAAACAATTTTGTGATGAACCTAACATCATGCTTGAGAGACACAATTTTTATTCCAGGAAACAGAAGGAGGAAGAGAAGGTTGAAGAATACATTGCTGCTCTTAGAGTTCCTGCTATCACATGTAATTTTGAACCTTCCCCGGATAAATTCATAAGAGATCAGTTTGTGTTCAATTGTGTCTCTACAAAAATCAAACAAAGGATTCTTGGATGCAAAAATCCATCTTTGAGTGAAGTCATCGACATGGCTCTTAGTATTGAGCGCTCCACTTTAACCAGTAAGGTAGTGATGGAACCGTCTAAACAAGGAATTAACTTTTTAGACTGCTCTGATTCTGACCAAGAAGGTGCCGTTTGTGCAATTAATCCTAAAAACAAAATTCAATTCAAACCTTTTCAAAAGAAAAAGAACGTTTTCTGTTACAGATGTGGTTCACGGGACCATTTAGGAAATGCTACAAACTGTCCAGCTATCAAAAAACGTTGTTCTATTTGTAAAAAAATTGGCCATTTTCAAGGCGTTTGTAGATTTGCAAAGAAAAACCCTAATATTAATTACATTGATGTAGATGATTGTTCAAATTCCTTTAAAAACATTATTGTAACTTTGGATTCAAATGGCGATGTAGAATCTATTAAGGGTCCTTTATGTTCCGCCATTATTGATAATGTTCATTTGCAAGTCATGGCGGATTCGGGTTCGCCATATACCATTCTCAGAGATTCTACCTTTTATGAAAAATGGGACAAAAGAGTTAAGTTATTGGAATCTGATGTCAATCCAAGAGCGTTTGGGGAGAAGGATATTAATATGTTAGGTTATTTCAAAGGTTTGATTCAGTGTCTGGGAAGAGAAACAGTTACAAAGATTTATGTGGCAGAAAAAGGTGAAAACATCGTGGGGTGGAAAGATTTAGCCTTGATGGGACTTTATCTAGTCCCTGGTGACGATAATCCTATCAAAGTTGGGGACTTGCCTAAGTTCAAAGCAGTTTCTGATAGGCTTCCTGTGGCCAGCATAGAGAATTCTAATGTAAATATTCAGGACATTTTTCAGAATTTAAACCCGTTTTTGAAGAGATGGTTGGGAGCGTGAAAGGATTCGAACATAAAATTAGGTTAATTCCAGGAGCTCAGCCTGTAACACACAAAGTCAGATCAGTTCCGTTGAGCGTAAGAACAGAATTGAAACAAATGTTAGATGATTTATGCAAGCAAGGTATCTTTTCCCCTATCAATTCTTCCCAATGGGTCGCACCAATTGTAGTTATTCGAAAAAAGACTGAAAAAATTAGGTTGTGTGCGGATTTACGCTCTTTAAATAAGAACATTATTGTCGACTGTCATCCCCTCCCAAGAATTCATGAACTACTAGCAAACATTGGTCAGGCAAAGTAGTTTTCGCTGATAGATTTGAGATCAGCGTACCATCAGGTTGCATTGTCTAAAGAGTCACAAGAACTTACTTCTTTCATTACTCCCTTCGGGCTTTCAAATTCCTGCGCCTTCCTTTTGGGTTGGCGTCCGCAGGTAGTGTTTTTCAGAAGGTAATGGATGAATTACTACAAGGAATTACAGGTGTACAAGCATACCTGGACGATATTTTAGTTTTTGCTGAAACTTTAGACGAACATAATAAAATTCTCAGGAAGGTCCTATCAATTTTAATGTCTAAGAAAATGACAGTTAATAAGGAAAAATGCAAATTTGCAGTAAATAAAATTGACTATTTGGGCCATACTGTTTCAGACAAAGGTATTACTCCCAAAGTTTCTGTTGTTAGGGCTATTGAAGATGCAAAACCTCCTCCAGATAAAGACGCTTTGCGATCTTTTCTCGGTCTGGCAGAATACTACGCCAGGTTTGTACAATCTTATTCACAGTTAGTTGAGCCACTAAGACAACTTTTAAGAAAAGGGTCAAATTTCATTTGGACTGATGATTTAAGTAAGGTTTTTTGTGAAGTCAAAAAAATGATTATTTCTGCAAAAGCCATACATGCGTTTAGGGAGGATGCCACCTCAATTATTACAGTAGACGCAAGTATTTCTGGTTTAGGGGCAGTCCTTACCCAGAAAGTGAACGGACAGGAACAAACAGTCGCTTTCGCTTCTAGAGCATTGAAAGATTTTGAACAAAGATACAGTACAATCGAGAGGGAAGCCTTAGCTTGTTCTTGGGCGGTTCACAAATTTAAAATGTACATTTGGGGGAGGAAATTCGAGTTGGTTACCGACCACAAACCCCTGATATATATATTTACTAAGTCTAACTCTACATCTTTGTCAGCTCGACTGATGAGGCTAGTGTCAAAATTACAAGAATTTAATTTTACAGTTAAGCATATAGTAGGTGGCAAAATTTTTCGTGCTGATTGTTTATCCAGAATGGCTATGTTCAAAGATGATGAAGAAGACTTGGTAGTGGAAGATGTAGAGTGCGCCACGTTAATAGATGCCATAAATGAAGTCAGTACTATCATTTCGGAGGAAGATTGGAAAAATGCCACTAAAGATAACAATGTCTTGTCGAAAGTTATAGAATTTTCTACTCACCATTGGCCTGAATCCAGAAATTTGAACGGAGAGCTTCGGAGTTTCGCTCAAGTCGCAGATGAGCTCTTTGTTGAAAATGATATTGTTCGTAGGGGTGAGAAATTTGTTCCCCCTTTTAAGCTGAGAGAATCTATTATTAACTTGGCTCATCAGGGGCATTTAGGAATAACAAAGACTTCTATGTGAATTAAGCAAAACTATTGGTGGCCGTCATTGGATGCTCAGGTTAAGAATTTAATTGATGCTTGTCCCGAGTGTTTATTATCAGACAAACATTGGCGCACTATGAAAGTGCCTTTGCACCCCACGGAATTTCCAGATTCACCTTGGGAAAAAGTTGGAGTAGACTTTTCAGGTCCATATTCCATTCTACAACAAGAGAATAAATATGTGATTCTTTTAATCGATTATTTTTCTAAATGGTTGTACTTTGAGTTTGTTAAATCACCAGATTCAAATTCCACTATTTCTTTCCTGAAGAAGGTTTTTGATTTAGAAGGGGCTCCTAAGTCTATAGTTACAGATAATGGTACACATTTTGTGTCAGATAAAATGTGTACGTTTTTGAAAGATTTAGATATTAAACAGCTGAAAGTAGCCTTATATTCCCCATCTTCAAATGGTCTAGTGGAAAGGGGGAATAGAGTAATTAAGGAGGGTATTCAGACTGCAATATCTTGTGGTTACAAAGTGAGGGAATTCGTTACCCGAAAAGTCTGGCATTACAACACGTCCCCTCATTGTGTAACTGGTGTATCCCCTTTTTCCCTTTTGAGAGGGAGAGAAAATCGTTCTGTTTTGTTTCCATCCTGGTTACAAAAAGATTCTGTAAAGAAACCTCCTGAGTTTCATTCAATTAAGAATATTGTGCGAGAAAAATAAAATCAGATGAAATTACATTTTGACAAGGGTTTAAACAGTAACATTGTGAATATTGTAGTAGGTGACTGGGTGTTAATTAAGAGTCCTAGAAAAGTAACGAAAGGTAGTTCGAAATTTTGTAAACCTGTTCAAGTATTGAAAGTCAACAAGGGGTCCGCTTTCCTTGATAAAAGGGGTTGGTGGAATAAGCGTCAATTGGTAAGAGTTACAGAACGTCAAGCTGAAATTATTAGAAGTAGAGCGTACTCTAACGCCTCTGATAATTTAGACTGGTCTTTTTGGATTAATGGTCCACATATAGCGAATGATTCAGGTCAATCTAATGAATCACTTACTGTCAGACATGGTTTGGATGTCCCATGTCATACTGGTGAACCACTTCCTGTCAAACATAGTTTGGTTGTTCAAAACACTGCCATTCACCAACATTTTTCTTCTTTCGGCAGACGTATCAAAACCCCGGAAAGGTACAATGAATTTGTGAAATTTTAAGTATTTGCTTAATTCCTCTTTGTTTGCTGTTGTAAGGAGGAAGGTGATGTAATGTATAAAGTTACGTCATACACCGCGTGGGGCTCCACGCGGCGTGTGACGATATGTTCAATGGCTCGAGTCTAACATGTTATTATATGAATGTCTGGTCATCCGTGCATGGACGTTGGATCTACGGTTTGCCATTGTATTCGTTGGCTTGCCGCTGATCAGACGCTCCATTGCCGGGTGGAGTTTCTATATTTGGAATAAATACTATAACTCAACTTACAAGTGCTTCCTTATTCACTTGTTACAACGGACGGACGGACGGACGGACGGACAGACAGACAGACAGACAGACAGACAGACAGACAGACAGACAGACAGACAGACAGACAGACAGACAGACAGACAGACAGACAGACAGACAGACAGACAGATATAGGGAGAGAGAGAGCGTTAATATAAACAGAGATTTTGGGGCATATTATCAAGGGGCTTTATCTCCACTTTTTTGGCTTTAAAAGCCAAGAAAGCGGAGATAAAATTATCTCCCTATTACCAAGCTGTCGCTAACACCAGTTAGCGACAGCTAATAGGAGATAGTGACCATCTTGGGCCCCGCTTTGCATGTCAGTGATATTTATCACTAATGACATGCAAAGTGGGCGTGCCAAGATGTTAGCGACTGAAAACAGTCGCTAACATCGCTATCTCCTATTACCAACTTTTGGAGATATTCGCGATAAGCGCGAATATCTCCAAAAGCTAACACTTGCCCAGGAGCAGTTCTTAGCCATGTTATCCAATGGGAGGTGGATAACATGGCTAAGAGCATTTGCTCGATAATGCATGAATATCGCTGACTTTTCAGCGATATTCATGCATTGCGGCCGTTTTTTATCGCATTTGCGATAAACCTTGCTAATAGCAAGGTTTATCTGCGATAAAAATCGCCGATTTGCGGCGATAAGTTTTGTCTCTAAACAAGTTAGAGACAAAAATTATATCTATTGGTTGGTAATATGCCCCTTTATTTTCAATCAAGCGGTCTTTTCTTTCCTTTAGGAGCAGAATGTTCTGATCATCAGCGCACCAGAATGTAGTGCTTGGTTGGCAAGCATCACATATTGTGATGTGTTAGCTAAGAGTTTCATGTCCTCCAGACTCATATATTCCTCTGTAGTTGTACCTTGGTGATTCAACAAAACATGGCATCATAAGCAGCATTCTACTTCCACAGACTGGACAGAGAAACCATTTAGAATTTCCCTGAAAAAGAAAAAAAGCATACTTAGGCAGAGCTTTCTGGACAGGTAGGACATTAGAGCAAGTGAGGAATAAGCACTGCTTTTGTTAATTTACATAGGCAGAACAGAGACTGCTGGGAAAAGCCTGAAATTAAAGGCACAGAAAATGCCTGCTTCTGGAGAGAACACTAAGAAGGGTTGAAAGTTTTTCCTCTGACCCTGGCCACTCTTACAAGGAATCCTATGATAGTCAGCAGGACCCACCCTAAAAAGGAAGGGACAGCCATTTGGACCCTTTTCACCTTTTCTATATCTCGCCTGATCGAGCCTAATTGAGCACTGATTGAGCGGATAAGCACATGTACTTCTCATTTTGGGAAGGTATTGCTTAGCTTGCTACCAGCAGCTCAGTTATGTTATGATGTTAGAGGCTATGCAAGGAATGCTTTAGTCCTGCATTAGACAGTTTTTATTGGTTCTTGCATTCAAGAGATAGATAATTAGCCACATTTTGTGGCCCAGCTATTCACCTTGGCATTCCGATTTGTACAAAGGGAATACGTATTTGAGAGAAAAGGCATGTTGTTATCAACAGCTTTTTATTCTTTCTCTTTAGGCTCTAGCCAATGCAGAAATATATAAATAACTGCGGGACTTCCTGTAAGACGTGTCCAATGCTGAGACAAAATAAAAGGGGACACTTAGAAATGATAGTGCTATCGTTTGAGAAAAGGTAAGTTGACACTGAATTTCATGTGTAATCACAGACCAAGCATGAAAAAGACCCCAGCATGATCTTCATTGCGGGCTTAGAGCTGGTATTACCTTTTCAGAGGTGAGGGCCTTTTGAAGGCTCGTTGGTCTAGGGGTATGATTCTCGCTTTGGGTGCTAGATGTCTCGGGTTCAAATCCCGGAAGAGACCTTTCATTGGTTCTCTTTTAAAGTAGTTTTGAAGTATGCATTTCAAACCCAATATCAATTTTCTCTTTGCAGTAGTGGATGAAAATTTGCTAGAGTCTCATGCTTTTAACCTTGCCCTGCCCGAGCAAATAGGAAACATTTCTCTTTAAGCATTTTGCAAAAATGCTGAACTTGCAAGGCATATACAAGCGTTCAGATAGGGCTGTCGGGCAGATTACATGAAAGAAATCTAAAACCAGATGTGAGAAGTTGGCCTGATATATGATGTTTCCAATTCTGGAACCACCTTGTATCAGTCCAAGCTATCCCTTATGGTGTCTGGTTGTAAGTCAACCTTGTAGACAAGCTATCTTAATGGTAGCATAGACTAAGCAGCCTTAAAGGCTTAACTCAAGAGGTCGTGTTAAGCGAGCTGTTTTACCAATCACAGTCCTGTAATATCAAATGAAAAGACACCACACAAATATATATATTATAAAAATATATGTATTTATTACTCAAAATAATCCCCAGTATTCTTTATGAACAAAGGGGCACAAGCGTTAAATCAAAAGCACAGTATAACATACAAAGTTGCACAATTATGGATGAGTGCGAGGGGCCACTCAGACCATATATTAAGAAAGTGGTATAAGAGATACCAATCGAACAGTGGTTAGGCCTAGGGCCTAGGGAATCGCTGGGAGCAGGTGGGACAAGCAGTGCTGAAGTCGGGAAAAGCCCGTGGGATTCGGGTGCAGTGCTGAAAGCACACGCATGCACCAATGCAAGTCAATGGTGCGTAAAAGTTACACAAATAGAGTTTTAGGACACTTCCGCTGAACCTAGAAAGACAAAACTTAAGACACAGACCCTAGAGGTGTGTACCAGTGTGGGAACACCGGCGTTGCAATGTTACCTCACCCACAGGAAGCGGGTGCACAGGGTCGAAGTAGTGTCGGGTTTCGTCACGCTGGTTCTTGGTGCTTGAAGCTGAAGAAGCTGCAGGCACTGTGAAGGAGAAGTGTCCGGTGGGATCCAAGGGTGGATCGAAGTCGAAAAGTACCTGAAAGCAGAGGGGACAGAGTCTGGGTCACTCAGCAGTGACCAGGGTGGAACCAGGATGGAACCAGGTAATGTTGGGCGCAATCAGGTGGTTGTCGAGGAGCTTCTCTCTGCTGTCACGTGGGCTCTGGGGCATCTACGAAGTCCAGGAGCAGGTCACAATCTGTCCCACAAAGGCTCTCACCGTTGGCGCTGTCGGCTTCAAGATTGGAGCAAACAACACTTGGCAAAAGCAATCCACGCGGAACTGGGAGATTGCTTCTCACTCGGACCAGGAGGGTCAGAGTGGGTACTCCTTTTCAGGGGAGTGGGTGCAAATCTGGAGCAACCAGAATCATAAGTTGTATTTCGGTTTTCATCGGCACAGGGGCCACAAGCCAGCTGGCAAGGGACTGGCCAACGCGTTGAGCCAAAAGAAGCAGAAGGGCCCCATGCAGCACTCGTCGAGTGTGGAGGGCTGAACTTCAGTGCAAGAGTGGCTCAGGGTTGGGGCTTCTCAAACCCTGGTGTACAGCTTCCAGGGTCACTCGTGGGCTGCACAGTCAGCGTCTTGTGGTCTTTCCAAGATGGTGTGCCCCACGCTTCCGGTCGCCTCCACGGGTCTCAGCTCTGCAGGGACTGTGGATCGGGCTGTTAGAAGGCAGGCAAGCTTGATCTCGTTGATCTCTGTCGCTTGAGTTCCGGCGGGAACTGCAACAAAGCAGACATTGATGTCTGGATGGTGCCTGTTTGCACAGGGTGGTCACTCCTTGACCACAAGGGAGATTCTTCAGTCTTCTACGTCGAGTAGGATGTCAAAGGGTCCAGAGTTTCATTTCTTATGTTTCATCAGGATAATCTGAAGTGCATTGGCACTGCTTCCACTCTTATTCGAATCTGGGGGGCTGGATTGCATGCTAGGTCCCCTCCTATGGGTGGGACCCAGGAAGGGGGTGGATACACCCCTTTCCTTTGATCCAGGCCATGCTGGGACTGGGGCTGGTGTGCCCCAGAACTGGTTTGACCGCATTATGCAAGGGGCAGCCTTGTGCTCCCCATGCAGTGTCTGGTTTCTTTCAGACCTCCCTGCTACAATCCACTAACTCCTGTCTAGGGTGATGTGACACCTCCCTGCGACAGGAAACCCTTTGTCCAGGCCCCCTTGGCTGAGTTTCGGTCAGCTACAGGGGGTTAGACTTGTGTCTGTGGCAGAAGCATCCATTTTGTGGATCTGAGGCTCTTTTAGAAATTAACCGCATTTCAGTAAAGTAACATGTCTTACCCCTCTAGAGGGGTGCAATGCTATCCCCGTTGCCAGAACTGGCGAGGGGATAGTATTCCAAATCGTATGACACCTTACACGACATGTTTTGATAAAGCCAAACCAAAGTTGCTAAATAACCGCGAGGATTATAATGCACTTATTAGTATATGGTATGGCATTATCCTGAAACAGCTTACGGATTTGTTCCCGACGGCTGCAGACAGGCTCAGCTCATGCTAGAGCTCCATCTCACATTAAACCACGCACTCTGCCTCCAGGATTGATAAGGCCTTCCATAGGAGTGGCCCACAGGTTTATATGTGTCCAGATATAGGTTTAGATATAGGTATACTATATCTAAGCAAGGGGTGCTTACACCACCTTGCCCCAGCTGAGTGATCAGCCAGTTGTGTCAATTTAAGAACCAGCCAGGGGTGGCAAAAGATATGCTGCAGCCCCTGGTAGGCCTTGGTGGCACCTATGCCCTGAGCACCTATAGTTCATGGTACAGGGGCAACAAGGAGTCCATTTCCAATTGTGGTAAGTGCCTATAGCACATGTATTGATAATTTAGAGAGAGAACAGCAGGCTGGGGGTCTGATTAGCAGTCCCACAGCCTCAGTAGTCGAAAACCAGTGAAGCAAAAAGCAAAAATTTGGGGTGACCATAGGATAGCAGACCCTACTCTCCTACACCAGATGCCCTAGGAATAGCCTGTTTTGAGGAGTTTCATCACAGAAGAATCAACTGTAGGTATCTGTTTCTGTAGTGTACTGGTTATCACGTTCGCCTCACACGTGAAAGGTCCCCATTTCAAAACCGGGCAGAAACACTTGTTATATTGTCTTGGCTGCAATGTTGAGAGTTGCCGTTTTGCATGAAATTGTCCAGGCCCTGAAGATGGTTTCATGCTGTCTTGTTCCAAGAAGGTGAATTCTCTTAAAAACAATAACATAATTGGCATGTGGGTGTATCTGTTGATTCACAGACCTCCCTTTCAAAAGAGCCCTGCATTCGGTTCAATGCTCACCTAGAACAAGCATTAACTTTGAGAATTGTTGGCACCAACAGGCCTCTTATTTTAGTGGAGTGTTTCTGGTTTTTAAGTGCTGAGGCCTGGGATCAGTTGCTAGATGATCCTTCTCAAGGTGATGATACAAATGCATCGTCACCTTTACGTTTAATGTCAGAATTGTTTATTTCTATTTGGTGGTGTAAGAATGCTTTCGACAGTATGGGGATTTTGTCTAGCCTTGCATGAATAAATGCATATCACTCCTCTTTATGTATTTTTCTAATACATTTATATTTGCATCTCCTTTCCTAGCATGTATTTTTGATTATCTTACAGGCTGTATATAATAAGTATCCTTTCAGGGGCCCTTCTTCTACTCAAATCACAACTGTTCTATCACGACATTGATAAGCAATCTGCATCTGCTTCTGTTGTGTATTGGTTATCATGTTTACCTGACGTGTGAAAGTCCCATGTTTGGCAGTGCACATTAACAAAGAAACCAATGATTTTTTTTTTTGTATTCTTTTATTGTCGCAAGAACATAGATTATCAATACCAACAACTGTTTGCATTTGCGCCTACAACCCTGAGGCCCGCATAAAAAAGGTTTCACATGTATGACCTTCAAATATGTATTCTGCCCTACTCAGGTTTTCTTTATATTAATGATTAGGTATGTTGTTGGATCCCTATGGATATGTTAGACAAGTGCGTAATGAAAACTTGCATTTTGTATTTTATGTACAACCTATAAACAACTCAAAACGTGACTCAGTTGTAACTCACAGAACTCACACCTTACAGTGCAACCTCAACGCTACCCTGATGCAGGTCACTCCCACAAGTCAATGAAAGCTATATCCCCCTCCCAACCGCCCCCCCCCCGGCTGCTCTTATTGCATCGGACAAGGTCTGTACCCATTGTGCATGCCCTCAGCTATAACCTTCGGCCGTCACTCAATTTCTTCCTCCTCCTCTGTACTGTCAATATCATCCTCCGGCAAAGGGTCACAAATGTCCCCCCTGTATGTGTTCCAGGATTGCCAAATTCCATTCCATTTGCGCGGACTGGCTCTTGTTTTGTATACCGCCCTCTCCGTGAGCATGAGCATGTCCATATTTCTACTCCATTGTGCCAGGGTGGGGAGCTCAGCCGTCCCCCATTTTTGTGCAATATCCCGTTTAGCTGTCATGAGGCCTATCGTGACCCACAACCTACCGTAAAATGTTAAATCAGTAGGCCCCCACACATTGAGCAAGCACACCCGTGGGTCTAGTGTTAATGAGGTGTCAAGTGTTTGTGAGATGGTGCGGAGCACCCGCTGCCAATAACACACGATGCTGGTGCAGCTCCAGAGTGTGTGGATGAAAGTACCTTCCTCGCCGCATCCCCTTAAACAATATGGGTGATCCGCCCTCAGTAACTTATGTAGAGTGGTTCTCGTGTAATATATCCTATGCAGGATTTTTAACTGTACCAGGCGGAACCTAGCTGATATGCCAGCCTCACGTGGGGAGGCAATAGCAGCGTTCCATTCAGAGTCGTCGAAATCGCCGACATCCTCCACCCATTTCTCTTTTAGTTTCTCCAAGGGGTCAGGCATGTTATTAAGTAGCTTGCGGTAAGTTAATGATGTTGCTTTCTCCTGCATAAAGTCTGTGAGCAGGCGGTCTTCGAGCGGTGAAGACTCTGGTGGGGTGGTGTTCTGAGGGATCACTGCTTGGAGGGCATGCCTAATTTGAATGTATCTAAATAGTTCATTGTCTCCCAACTCGTATTGGTCCTGAAGGGACGTAAATGGAATCACCCCCTCTCTGGACCACATGTCTCCCACTGTTGAGATCCCGATGTTGTCCCACTGGGTAAAGCCCTTAGTGTGCCTCAAGTGCCCCAGTGCTTTGGAGTCCCACAGTGGAGTAAGTTTCGTAATGATCCCTTCCCAGCGTAGTTTTGTGTGCGCCTTGTACCATAGCTGTACGGTATGCTTAGTGGGTCCTATCAATTTCGTTGCAACACCCATGTGATACAGAGGCGCCAGCAGGGTGTGAGTGCCTAGTTGTGTTCTGTCCGCCTGAAATGCCGGGTCGTCCTGTGGGGCGTGCATCCATTGATTAATAACCTTAAGTTGGGCCGCCCAGTAGTACAGTTGCACGTTAGGCAGTGCAATCCCGCCATCGAACCAGCTCCTGTTGAGCTTTACGTGAGCTATTCGTGCTGGGCGATTCCCCCACAATAGATTCGACATCAGCGCTGTCACCTTCTGAAAGAAGCTGGTGGGTATGAGCATTGGAGTGTTTTCAAGTATGTATAAAAAGCGCGGCAGCGCCATCATTTTAAATAATGCTGCTCTGCCGAGCAATGTCAATGGTAGCTCCTTCCAGTGTTGTACGTCAGTACGCAGCCATACGAGAGGGGGTTGTAGATTAAGAGTAATGAAGTCTGTGGCCTCTCGGGTAACATGTATTTCTAGGTATTTAAAGGAAGCGCCCGCCATTTCCAGAGGGCAAGACTCCGGGAGGGCTGGGATCGGTCCCTTAAGCTCGTAAAGTGTCGATTTCGACCAATTGATAGTGTAGCCGGACAGCCGCCCGTGTGAGTTGCACAACGTGAGGAGGTTCGGAAGACTACTATCCAGGTCTGTGTGGTAAATCAACATGTCGTCCGCGTATAAGGACACCCTGTCTTCCCAACTATCATCCCATTTAATCCCTTTCAATAGTGGCGTCTTTCGAATAGTAACTGCCAGCGGCTCTAGGACCAACGCGAAAAGGAGGGGTGAGAGCGGGCAACCCTGCCTAGTCCCTCGCGCCAAACTGATCTCACGCGATATGTGTCCATTGGCCACTACTCGTGCCACTGGGTCTTTGTACAATAGTTTGATCCATGCGATAAAGGTGGGCCCAAATCCCATGCGGGTGAGGACTGCGAATAGGTAGTTCCATTCCACCATATCGAACGCCATTTTGGCATCTAAGGACAGTATTGCAGCCGGTTCTTTCAACAGTGGGGTTCTTGCCAATACTCCCTGCACTCTACGAAGATTCAATGCCGTGCTTCTGTGTGGCATAAATCCAGATTGGTCCGGGTGGATCAGCTGGGTTAAGCACGGCATGAGTCTGTTTGCTAACAATTTCGCTAGAATTTTCGCTTCAGGGTTCAGGAGTGAGATAGGCCTATATGACTTACATTCGTTGGGCGGTTTACCCGGTTTCGGAATGGCCACTATGGTCGCCATCCGCTGGTCTGGGGGCAATGTACCCTTCCCTCTACTCTCCTCGAACATCTGAAGAAGGGGGGCACTCAGGGACTCCGACATTGTTTTAAACCATTCAATGGGCATCCCATTTGATCCTAGAGCCTTGCCCGAGTGGAGTGCATTTATAGCCAACTGAATTTCATCAGTTGTCAGAGCGGCATCAAGGTCTTTTGCCACCTCCTCCGTCAGTGTAGGTACGGAGACATGATTCAGAGCCTCCCGAGCCTCCTCCTCGGTCACAAGTACCGTGGGGGTGTATACCTCTGAAAAGTAATCGGCCAATACATCGACAATGTCTTCCGGCCTGGTATGCACTGTCCCATGTGAGTCCGTAATTTGCAAAATATTCCTGTTACCCCTCTGTTTTCTATCGAGCCATGCCAAGAGTTTGCTAGCTTTATCCCCAATATCATACACCCTGTGTTTGGTGGCTGCAATATCTGCCAAGGTCAATTGCCTCAGGTGGTCGTCGAGGCGACGCTGATGCAATTGCAGTGAGAGTAGTGTGTCATCCGATGGATCCGCCATATGGGCCGTGTTGGCCTTTTCTAAATCTAGTTCCAGTTCTGAAGCTTCCCTCCCTTGCGTTCTCTTATGGTGCGTGATTGCTGCAATGGCTTGCCCTCTGAATACTGTTTTATAAGCCTCCCATAGTATTGAAGGCGATTGTACCGAAGACCGATTTTCTTCAAAATAATATCGGGTAGCTTTCTTTAATTCCGTACTAATAGATGGAATCTTAAGATACCCTGGAAAGATTGGATAGACCCTCTTGCGCGTTTTCCCTAAACTAGACACAGTCAAAGTCATCGGTGAATGGTCCGAAATACCCCTCGGTTGTATCTGCACTTCGTCTATGGTAAGAAGACCGTTCCCTAATGTGAGGAAGTAATCTATCCGTGAGAGGCTATTGTGTGTAGCCGAGTAATAGGTGTATTGCTGTTGTTCTGGATGTAACAGGCGCCACACATCCATCAACCCTTGTGCTTCCAGAAAACTATGAAGCTTACTGGGACCTCCTGTGTGCGTTCGTATTGGGAATCTGTCAGGAGTGTTATGCAGTATTGTGTTAAAGTCTCCCCCAATGATTAAGTCTCCGTCAGGGAGACTCAAGAGGAACCTGCCGAGGTCTGGCAGCGCCACGGCGTGCAGCGCCGGCGGGATGTAGACCGACACCACATTCAATGGCCTGCCTTCCCACTGGCCATGAACCGCCGCGAAGCGGCCCTGATCGTCTGTCTTGGTGGACTTCACAATGTATTGGGAGGATGTTCGTAGCAGTATGCCAGTACCGCGGGATCCCGAGGTGAATTCCGCGTGTGCAATCATGCGGTAGCCCCGTCTATCCATCGCCCATGTGGCCGTACCCACTAAGTGTGTCTCCTGTATCAGGACCAGGGCAGGACCCAACCTCTTGATTCCTTGCATAACCAGGCCTCTTTTGATCTTATCACCCAGTCCCCTAACGTTCCATGACATGATTTGTAGTGGGGTTATCGGGGCGAGGCTATCTATCCTGGCCATGGCGGTGGCTTGTTATGTGGCCCAAGGAATGTCCCTGGATTCATTCCCTCTCGTATCCCTTGGGAAGTACTGATGTGGGGGTTAGCCCAGCGCTTCTTGCATTTGGCAGTGTGTCTGTGAAGGAGCAAAGCAGGCTTAGCGCCAGCATGCCTGCTTTCGTGTGCCTGCATGCGAGTCTTGTGACATTGTGTGTTGATAGTGCCGTAGTACATAGTGTGAGTGTGAGTCAAGCATTGAACCTTGAGGACCAACTGGTCCCGAACATGAACCCTTCCTCTTCCCTTAAACGCCCCCCTCCCTGCCCCCCTGCTATACGGACTCGAAACTGCCCGCCCCCCAACTTAGCAGAGTGCATGTCCCATTCCCACAACAGTTTACTTGCGCACTGGGGTAAAGGACTCTCCGAAGCCAGCAGCCCCTCAGTCTCTTCCCCGGAGGTCCAGCGCCCAGTGTCCAGTGGCGGGCCTTAGGCGTTCCGTAAAATGGGACCGACAACCGGTATATCTTGGAAGTCATTGTTCCTGAACGTCTTCTTCACCCACGTCTTCTCTTAAAGGTGTGTCTCCCTCCGTTCCCCCACCTGATGCTTGGGATTCCTGAAGACGTCCGGTGGCACGACCTTTCTGGTGCCGGTTAGATCTCCGAGGGTGCGTGTCCGTTCGCCATCCCTCCAGCCATTCTCGCGCGGATTCCGGGGTATCGAAGAACCATGTTCTATTGTCTGCAACAACCCGCAACCTAGCCGGGAAGAGCATTGAATATGGGAGTTCTCTTGCCCTAAGTTCTTTCTTTACTTCGAAGAAGGTTCTTCTCCTGCATGCGACATCCGCCGTGTAGTCTGGCAAGAAATCCACAGTGGAGTTTTGTAGTCTAATAGGAGGGGGGGACCGTGCTGCCTGCAGGATGGCATCCCGGTCCCGGAAACTGAACAGCCGGGCAACAATTGGTCGTGGGGTCGCCCCCGGTTTAGGTTGGCCCCCTGGCACGCGGTGCACCTTCTCCACAGAAAAGAAGGCGGACAGTCCCTTCGGTTTAAGTTCGTTCGTAATCAGGCTTTCAACGTACAGGTCCATGGCTCTCGTGCCTTCTGATTCCGGCACGCCAATAATGCGGATGTTGTTCCGCCTAGAGCGTCCCTCCTGCTCGTCGAGTTTCTCCCGTAGAACCTTGTTGTCTGTCGCCAACTTCTCCACCGCCTGCTGAAGGTCAGACACGTCTTCCACCAGGGATTTTGTTACCACTTTCATGGCGTTTACCTTCTCCGTCATTTTATGGAAGTCTGCCCTGAGCAGTGTTACATCGGTGGAAATCGAACCCACTGTAGTTTGTAGATGTGCCAAGGCCTGCATCACATCGTCCAGCGTCGCCTTCTTGCCTCCTGACGCTTCCGTGGTTTTCCCGGCCGTCCCCAACCCCGTGATCGGGGCGGTGGTTGATTTGTCGCAAGCGTAGCGGTCTATTCGGGTCTGCGTAGTGCCAGACTTTTGTCCCCTCCCCGCCATGCCTGCGGCTTTCGCGGTCTTCAGGTACTCCTGACCCAGGGGATCGCCTCCTCCTGCTATCGTTGTTGTGTGTGGAGTTCGTCGCCTTAAGTCGTGTTCAGGCAGGGCACTCCACCACCGTCCAGGGGGGTCAGCGAGCCAAGGTCTGCAGATCCACAAAGTCTCTTTTGCGCCCGTCGAGGTCTATAGGACGAGATCCGTTCTACAGTGGTGGTTGCACCCAGCTGTTCTCAGCAGGAGGCACGCCGCCTACCAGTTCCAGCGCAGGGCCTGAAGTGACTTGTATAGGGTTGTCCGTGTGTGGCACCGTGCAGGGGGTGCCAAACAAGCCTTCGCCGCCTCAGTTCCAAAGGACGTGGGTAGGCCACAGGCGGATTGATCCCTCCTCTGGGCGAAGTTATGCCGAGCGTGGCGTCGCACTCCTCTACCCCCAGGTCAGGGCGCGCTGCTCCCCGAGTGGTAGATCTCGGCGTGCTGCTGTGGCAACAGTCCCCCTTCACGTTGCCTCACGGGACCAGTGCCTGAGGCGTGTCACATGCCCCGTACCTCCAAGTCCCGGTTCCGCGTGTTTGAGCAAAGGTCCCGGTATATTCGGGGGGGGGGGGAGTGTCTGTCTCCCCAACGCCACACGCTCCGAGTTGTTGGCCCCACTGGTGAAGTTCGGATTAGGATGTGAGCGGCTGACAGGCACGTCCACCGAGCCCTTTATCTTGGAGGAGTAGATGATCCCTGCGCCCGTTCAGTGTACACCCAGTCGTCCGGCCCTTGTAGGAGTGCTCCCCCTCCGCTCTCACCGCGTCTCCCACCGCCTGGGCCAGAGCTCTCGGTCAGCGTCCAATTCGCGCCTGACGAGCCGCGACCCCCACTGCGTGAAATGGCGGCTCCCTTCCACAGTCCGCAATCTTCCCTCTCGCCGGGCCGCTGTGCCTGACGCGGCTACCGGGGTGAAGGGAGAGGAGAGTAGACACCAATTCCGTGTCTCCGGTGGCGATCCGAGGGGAACTGCTGGGGGCACTCTCCGGATCTCCGCACTCCTTCAACGAGCAGGGGCACTTCCGGCGAGGGTCCCCCGGAGTATCTCCACTTCCTGTTGGGCACGGCCGTTAGGGCAGTCCCCGGTCTGCTTCGTTCCTGTGGGCCTGTCTGCTGCTGTCACGGCCGTCGGTTCCCAGACATCGGATTTAGGCACCGCTCGCCGCCGTTTGCTCCGCCCGGTCCTGAGCTCTGGTTCCCTCCTGCGGGGATGAAAAATTTCGTCGGATCACTTGCCGGATCGTCGGAGAGGCCGCCTTAACTACGGAGCCTGTCCCTTATGCTGCCGCCATCATCGGCTGCTAGCCACGCCCCCCCCGAAACCAATGATTTTTATTAAAAGTTGTCTTGTGTTTTGGTTACCTTGCATCAGCCAAAACGTGCCAGAGATGACTTCATTTGCAGTCACTTGAAAAGTAGGGATTCTCAAATAAATGGCAAGAGGTTGAAATAAATCCAAAGAAATTAATGGCATATCTATGTGTAGGTGTATGCATGTATCCAAATATAAAGAAAGATAGATAGATAGACAGACAGACAGACAGACAGACAGACAGACAGACAGACAGACAGACAGACAGACATCCAGACAGACAGACAGACAGACAGACAGACAGACAGACAGACAGACAGACAGACAGACATCCAGACAGACAGACAGACAGACATCCAGACAGACAGACAGACAGACAGACAGACAGACAGACAGACAGACAGACAGACAGACAGACAGACAGACAGACAGACGGACGGACAGACAGACAGACAGACAGACAGACAGACAGACAGACAGACAGACAGACAGACAGACAGACAGACATACAGACAGACAGACAGACAGACAGACAGACAGACAGACAGACAGACATCCAGACAGACAGACAGACAGACAGACAGACAGACAGACAGACAGACAGACAGACAGACAGACAGACATCCAGACAGACAGACAGACAGACATCCAGACAGACAGACAGACAGACAGACAGACAGACAGACAGACAGACAGACAGACAGACAGACAGACAGACAGACGGACGGACAGACAGACAGACAGACAGACAGACAGACAGACAGACAGACAGACAGACAGACAGACAGACAGACAGACAGACATACAGACAGACAGACAGACAGACAGACAGACAGACAGACAGACAGACATCCAGACAGACAGACAGACAGACAGACAGACAGACAGACAGACAGACAGACAGAGAGACAGACAGACATCCAGACAGACAGACAGACAGACAGACATCCAGACAGACAGACAGACAGACAGACAGACAGACAGACAGACAGACAGACAGACAGACAGACAGACAGACATCCAGACAGACAGATAGACAGACAGACAGACATCCAGACAGACAGACAGACAGACAGACAGACAGACAGACAGACAGACAGACAGACAGACAGACAGACATCCAGACAGACAGACAGACAGACAGACAGACAGACAGACATCCAGACAGACATCCAGACAGACAGACAGACAGACAGACAGATAGATAGATAGATAGATATAGGGAGAGAGAGAGCGTTAATATAAACAGAGACTTTCTTTTCAATCAAGCGGTCTTTTCTTTCCTTTAAGAGCAGAATGTTCTGATCATCAGCGCACCAGAATGTAGTGCCTGTTTGGCAAGCATCACATATTGTGATGTGTTAGCTAAGAGTTCCATGTCCTTCAGACTCATATATTCCTCTGTAGTTGTACCTTGGTGATTCAACAGAACATGGCATCATAATCAGCATTCTACTGCCACAGACTGGACAGAGAAACCATTTATAATTTCCCTGAAAAAGAAAAAAAGCATACTTAGGCAGAGCTTTGTGGACAGGAAGGACATTAGAGCAAGTGAGGAATAAGCACTGCTTTAGTTAATTTACATAGGCAGAACAGAGACTGCTGGGAAAAGCCTGAAATTAAAGGCACAGAAAATGCCTGCTTCTGGAGAGAACACTAAGAATTGTTGAAAGTTTTTCTTCTTACCCTGGCCACCCTTACAAGGAATCCTATGATAGTCAGCAGGACCCACCCTAAAAAGGAAGGGACAGCCATTTGGACCCTTTCCACCTTTTCTATATCTCGCCTGATCGAGCCTGATTGAGCGGATAAGCACATGTACTTCTCATTTTGGGAAGGCATTGCTTAGCTTGTTACCAGCAGCTCAGTTATGTTATGATGTTAGAGGCTATGCAAGGAATGCTTTAGTCCTGCATTAGGCAGTTTTTATTGGTTCTTGCATTCAAGATGTAGATAATTACCCAGAATCTGTGGCCCAGCTATTCACCTTGGCATTGTGATTTGCACAAAGGGAATAAGTATTTGAGAGAAAAGGCAAAATGTGTTTCTTATGTTGTTATGAACAACTTTTTATTCTTTTTCCTTAGGCTCTAGCCAATGCAGAAATATATAAATAACTGCTGACTTCCTGTAAGACGTGTCCAATGCTGAGACAAAATAAAAGGGGACACTTACAAATGATAGTGCTATCGTTTGAGAAAGGGTAAGTTGACACTGAATTTCATGTGTATTCACAGACCAAGCATGAAAAAGACCCCAGCATGATCTTCATTGCGGGCTTAGAGCTGGTATTACCTTTTCAGAGGTGAGGGTCTTTCAACGGCTCGTTGGTCTAGGGGTATGATTCTCGCTCTGGGTGCGAGAGGTCCTGGGTTCAAATCCCGGACGAGCCCTTTCATTGGTGCTCTTTTGAAGTATGCATTTCAAAGCCAATATCAATTTTCTCTTTGCAGTAGTGGATGAATATTTGCTAGAGTCTCATGCTTTTAAACTTGCCCTGCCTGAGCAAATAGGAAACATTTCTCTTTAAGCATTTTGCAAAAATGCTGAACTTGCAAGGCATATACAAGCGTTCAGATAGGGCTGTAGGGCAGGTTGCATGAAAGAAATCTAAAATCAGATGCCCTTGGAATAGCCTGTTTTGAGCAGTTTCATCACAGAAGAATCACCTGTAGGTATCTGTTTCTGTAGTGTAGTGGTTATCACGTTCGCCTCCCACGCGCAAGGTCCCCGGTTCGAAACCGGGCAGAAACACTTGTTATATTGTCTTGGCTGCAATGTTGAGAGTTGCCGTTTTGCATGAAATTGTCCAGGCCCTGAAGATGGGTTCATGCAGTCTCGTTCCAAGAAAGTGAATTCTCTTAAAAACAATAACATAATTGGCATGTGGATGTATCTGTTGATTCACAGACCTCACTTTCAAAAGAGCCCTGCATTCGGTTCAATGCTCAACCAGAACAAGCATTAACTTTGAGAATTGTTGGCACCAACAGGCCTCTTATTTTAGTAGAGTGTTTCTGGTTTTTAAGTGCTGAGGCCTGGGCTCAATTCCTAGATGATCCTTCTCAAGGTGATGATACAAATGCATCGTCACTTTTACGTTTAATGTCAGAATTTTTTATTTCCATTTGGTGGTGTAAGAATGCTTTCGACAGTATGGGGATTTTTTCTAGCCTTGCATGAATAAAAGCATATCACTCCTCTTTATGTATTTTTCTAATACATTTATATTTGCATCTCCTCTCCTAGCATGCATTTTTTACTATCTTACAGGCTGTATATAATAAGTATCAATTCAGGGGCGCTTCTTCTACTCAAATCACAACTGTTCTATCACGACATTGATAAGCAATCTGCATCTGCTTCTGTTGTGTATTGGTTATCATATTTACCTGACGTTTGAAAGTCCCATGTTTGACAGTGCACGTTAACAAAGAAACCAATGATTTTTATTAAAAGTTGTCTTGTGGTTTGGTTACCTTGCATCAGCCAAAACGTGCCAGAGCTGACTTCATTTGCAGTCACTTGAAAAGTAGGGATTCTCAAATAAATGGCAAGAGGTTGAAATAAATCCAAAGAAATGCATGGCATATCTATGTGTAGGTGTATGCATGTATCCAAATATAAAGATAGATAGATAGATAGATAGCTAGATAGATAGATAGATAAATAGATGGATGGATGGATGGATGGATGGATGGATGGATGGATGGATGGACAGACAGACAGACAGACAGACAGATAGATAGATAGATATAGGGAGAGAGAGAGCGTTAATATAAACAGAGACTTTATTATCAATCAAGCGGTCTTTTCTTTCCTTTAGGAGCAGAATGTTCTGATCATCAGCGCACCAGAATGTAGTGCCTGTTTGGCAAGCATCACATATTGTGATGTGTTAGCTAAGAGTTCCATGTCCTTCAGACTCATACATCTCTCTGTAGTTGTACCTTGGTGATTCAACAAAACATGGCATCATAATCAGCATTCTACTGCCACAGACTGGACAGAGAAACCATTTAGAATTTCCCTGAAAAAGAAAAAAAGCATACTTAGGCAGAGCTTTGTGGACAGGAAGGACATTAGAGCAAGTGAGGAATAAGCACTGCTTTTGTTAATTTACATAGGCAGAACAGAGACTGCTGGGAAAAGCCTGAAATTAAAGGCACAGAAAATGCCTGCTTCTGGAGAGAACACTAAGAAGGGTTGAAAGTTTTTCCTCTGACCCTGGCCACTCTTACAAGGAATCCTATGATAGTCAGCAGGAACCCACCCTAAAAAGGAAGGGACAGCCATTTGGACCCTTTCCACCTTTTCTTGATCGAGCGCTGAGCGCTGATCGCGGATAAGCACATGTACTTCTCATTTTGGGAAGGTATTGCTTCGCTTGCTACCAGCAGCTCAGTTATGTTATGATGTTAGAGGCTATGCAAGGAATGCTTTAGTCCTGCATTAGGCAGTTTTTATTGGTTCTTGCATTCAAGAGATAGATAATTAGCCAGAATATGTGGCCCAGCTATTCACCTTGGCATTCCGATTTGCACAAAGGGAATAAGTATTTGAGAGAAAAGGCAAAATGTGTTTCTTATGTTGTTATGAACAGCTTTTTATTCTTTCTCTTTAGGCTCTAGCCAATGCAGAAATATATAAATAACTGCTGACTTCCTGTAAGACGTGTCCAATGCTGAGACAAAATAAAAGGGGACACTTAGAAATGATTGTGCTATCGTTTGAGAAAGGGTAAGTTGACACTGAATTTCATGTGTATTCACAGACCAAGCATGAAAAAGAACCCAGCATGATCTTCATTGCGGGCTTAGAGCTGGTATTACCTTTTCAGAGGTGAGGGTCTTTCAACGGCTCGTTGGTCTAGGGGTATGATTCTCGCTTTGGGTGCGAGAGGTCCCGGTTTCAAATCCCCGACGAGCCCTTTCATTGGTGCTCTTTTGAAGTATGCATTTCAAAGCCAATATCAATTTTCTCTTTGCAGTAGTGGATGAATATTTGCTAGAGTCTCATGCTTTTAACCTTGCCCTGCCTGAGCAAATAGGAAACATTTCTCTTTATGCATTTTGCAAAAATGCTGAACTTGCAAGGCATATACAAGCGTTCAGATAGGGCTGTCGGGCAGGTTGCATGAAAGAAATCTAAAACCAGATGCCCTTGGAATAGCCTGTTTTGAGCAGTTTCATCACAGAAGAATCAACTGTAGGTATCTGTTTCTGTAGTGTAGTGGTTATCACGTTCGCCTCACACGCGAAAGGTCCCCGGTTCGAAACCAGGCAGAAAAACTTGTTATATTGTCTTGGCTGCAATGTTGAGAGTTGCCGTTTTGCATGAAGTTGTCCAGGCCCTGAAGATGGGTTCATGCAGTCTCGTTCCAAGAAAGTGAATTCTCTTAAAAACAATAACATAATTGGCATGTGGATGTATCTGTTGATTCACAGACGTCACTTTCAAAAGAGCCCTGCATTCGGTTCAATGCTCAACCGGAACAAGCATTAACTTTGAGAATTGTTGGCACCAACAGGCCTCTTATTTTAGTGGAGTGTTTCTGGTTTTAAGTGCTGAGGCTTGGGCTCAATTCCTAGATGATCCTTCTCAAGGTGATGATACAAATGCATCGTCACCTTTACGTTTAATGTCAGAATTGTTTATTTCCATTTGGTGGTGTATGAATGCTTTCGACAGTATGGGGATTTTTTCTAGCCTTGCATGAATAAAAGCATATCACTCCTCTTTATGTATTTTTCTAATACATTTATATTTGCATCTCCTCTCCTAGCATGCATTTTTGACTATCTTACAGGCTGTATATAATAAGTATCAATTCAGGGGCGCTTCTTCTACTCAAATCACAACTGTTCTATCACGACATTGATAATCAATCTGCATCTGCTTCTGTTGTGTATTGGTTATCATATTTACCTGACGTGTGAAAGTCCCATGTTTGACAGTGCACGTTAACAAAGAAACCAATGATTTTTATTAAAAGTTGTCTTGTGTTTTGGTTACCTTGCATCAGCCAAAACGTGCCAGAGATGACTTCATTTACAGTCACTTGAAAAGTAGGGATTCTCAAATAAATGGCAAGAGGTTGAAACAAATCCAAAGAAATGAATGGCATATCTATGTGTAGGTGTATGCATGTATCCAAATATAAAGATAGATAGATAGATAGATAGATAGATAGATAGATAGACAGACAGACAGACAGACAGACAGACAGACAGACAGACAGACAGACAGACAGACAGACAGACAGACAGACAGATAGATAGATAGATAGATAGATAGATGGATAGATAGATAGATAGATAGATAGATAGATAGATAGATAGATAGATAGATAGATAGATAGAAGCTAAACGCTGACAAGACCGAGATCGTCATCTTGGGGAAACACAAAGATCTTTGGGGCCCGCAACACTGGCCTTGTGCTATGGGTGCCCTTCCTCAACCGGTCTCTGTGGTCCGCAACCTTGGATTCCTCCTAGATGACAAGCTCTCTATGAGGCAACAGGCTACCAAGGTGGCTGCCATCTGTTTTACCACCTTGAGATGGCTCCAGAAAATTCTTTGGATGTTACCTCATGCCACCAGGAGAACCATTGTCCAGGCGTTAGTAACATCTCGCCTGGACTATGGTAACGTCCTTTACCTTGGTGCCGATGTTGCGACCATAAATAAACTACAGGTAGTGCAAAACTCATCGGCCCGACTTTTATGTAACATCCCGAGGAGATCTTCAGCCACTCAGGCTCTTCGAGATCTACATTGGCTCAAGGTCTCGAGCCGCATCAAATTTAAATCCTTATGCTACTGTTGTAACTTGACACAGGGTTGTCCCATTTCCCCTGCTCTCCCCCTCACCTCCCTCCCCTTTGGTATGGTCCGCGCTGCCTCCTGAAGGCAGCGTTAGAATGTTGGCGATGTGAGACTTAGCCGTCAAGCTGGGAGCACCTGTTTACTTAAGGACTTAATAAACGTTCCTGAACCCTCTATGTGTAGTGTCTCTTTACTACATTTTTGGCGACGTAGGACAAGGAGCTGAGCCAGGGTCAGCGTGGTGTCTTCCCCCTGGAGCAGTTTGAAGCTTGGACGGAGAAAAGTAAATGAACTGATAACTTACCCTTTCGGGCTGTTGATGACGGAAGATTTCAGGAAAAGCGGGAAGGTCGGTGAATTAAACTGAAGTCATTGAAGTGTTCTCCTTTGGGGACGAGAGGTGCTCGCCTTCGGTACGTGAAAGGAAGTCGGGTGAAGGTGAGCTTGAGCCGTGTGGAGGAGTGGAATCTAGACTTTCCTAATGAAGGTGACTGGCGTCGGTGAATCTGCCATTTAGTGTCCCTGTGGTGTGCCCTGCGTTGGAGACTGCAGCAGAATTCGGGGTGTCCTTAACCCGATCGATTGCTGACAGGGAGCAGGGGCTCGGTTGAAGAGCTGTCAAGGTGAACGCGGCGCAGTAAACGACTAATTGAGGCATTGTTCCGCTCCTGTCATTGAGAGGGAACTCTGTAAGCATACCGCTTTGTCCCTTCCATCGTATGTGAGGACTGGTTTGCAGGGCGTGTGAGGCAGTGGACACTCGTGAGGGAGAAGACGAAGTCGGACTGACTCTGAGGAAGCGCAGAGCTTTCTACAGGAAGTTACCGCCCTTGTAGTGTGAAAATGAAAGAGGACTCTGTATCCTTTATTGAAATCTGTGTGAATTCGTGAAATAGCCTTGGTGGCTGGGTGGAGGAGATTTGAGCGGAGTAGAGAACAAAGTTAATATCTCTGTAACCGCGTATGATATTGATTGGAGCTTCATTCTAAGCTTGTGAAGTGTTATCCTCCTTATTTCTACAGCGCAAATCCAAGAGCTGATGCCGCCCTGTGGCCGATCAGCCCATGTTCCTAATGATAATACTCCATTGAAGAGTGAAATAAGACGTAATTAAACTGAACGGAAAGCGAAGGAAAATACGAGGCAGTGAGGTGTATTAAAATTTTGCAACAGAAAATATTGAGCAGTAAATGGGAAGCGATGTAGTCACTCGAATATTGAAAAAAAAAAAGAGGATTTTTTTTTGACTACACCATTGTGGTAATCAGCATCAGCGAGTGTCGACCGCCTTTGGAACTATCCTGCTGAACCATTTTTAGGAATCATTAGCTTACCAAGAGCTGACCAGTTCAGGTATGTGAGATTTATCCAACCGGCAGTTTCCAGCGGCACATTGCCAGCGTAGTACTTTCCTCAGCGTTTTTGCGCGCAGGGAGAGCGACGCAAACCACGTAGTGGCGCCACCTTACTGTTGAACTCTGCAAACGCATCTTGACACAAGTATTCCTGGTAATTACTGGTTCTAGCTGTACCGCTAATTATTCGCATGCCAAATGGTGTTGGTGGGAGAATACTAGTGAATTAGAAAAGTACTCCTGGGAATAAAATAAGGATATACAATATAATAGAAGAAGGATTGAAGGAAATTGTAAGACGGAAATAAATTCAACCAGGTCATGTGAAAAGCATTAACACTCACTCTTAATGAGATTTTGAAGAAAATAAACTTAATGGTCTATCTGAGAAGAATATGAACTGTATCTCATATTATAGGAAGGAATAACTTAACTGAGCACATCTTCTACAACTGTTCAAAGCGCAATAAACAAAACAGGAATAAATAACTGTACAGGTAAAACACCTATTTAAGCTGTTATTTATTGCTATATTTAAATGGATAAAAACATGATGTATAAATTACCGCCACCTGAGCCATTCGAAAAAAAAGATGGTGTTAATATGGCAAAAGGGGAGGAGTGGAAGGAACATTTTAACAATTACATATCCATATTTGATGAGGAGAAAGAACCTTTAACACCGGAGGAGAAGGTAGAAATATTGCTACGTAGTTTAGGAGCCGTTGAACGGAAAGGGACCTATAATATAGTAAAGGAAATCTGTAAGGGAAAAGACAGGAATGTATTTGAGAATGTCATAAAGGAGTTAGATGAACATTATGAGCAATTAACGAATGGCTATACACATAGGAACATAATATACAAGGAAGATGGAGATTTCAAAAAAATAGCGCAAGAAAAGAGAACGGCACATGAGTATACGATCAATATGGGCGGTGTGGAAATTGACATTAACGTTGACTCTGGGTCACCTCACACAGTAGTAAGCAAAAGTATATGGAGAAATAAATTGGCAGTAAAACTGGGGAATGCTTTGGAAGAAACAGACACGTCCTTGGTAACATATACAGGGGTAAACATTATCTTGACTGGTGGCAGATTGATGAAATTAAATTACATGAAGAGAAGTACATGGGCTAAAGTTTATATTTCAGAAGAGGAGCTATCCATACTAGGATGGGATGAACAAAAGAAATTAGGATTAACACAAAATCCCACAAAAACAGACCCAATGAGTTGGATGACAAAAGACAACAGTAGGGAATTTTTAAAGTTGGAGATGTTAAAGGAGAGAACATCAAGTGAGAAGATAAGAGAAGCAGAAATTGGAGAATTCAAAAGTAACCAAAATACACCCTTGGGGAAAGAAGTTGAAGAAAGAATAGGCAACAAGTTTGGAGAAAAGGCCAGTGTTGGTGTTGTCGTGGAAAAAAAGAAAACTGGATTATAGGGGAACTGATATGGAAACTCTAACCACGAGGGTAGAGAAGGACCTGTGTGAATCCTCCCGCCCTAAAGATGAGAAAGCGTGCGCTCTATGGCACTGGCCGAGTCAAGACTTTGGACAAGGGTGAAATGTGCTAATGACTTTGACCTTGTAGGAGTTAACAGTCTGAGTCTAATTAAATCTAAGGAAAACAAGCAAGGAGAGTACTTGGACGGGATATATAGCAAAGTGGCTGATAGGAAAATTGAGGAGGCGCACCACAACGCTCGATGTTCACTTAGCAGAGTTCCGTTAGATATGAATAGGTTACGTATAGAAGTCAGGAGAGAATTTGGGTACAAAGACAAGGAAGACTCTACCACATTCTTCAACAGTACTCGTTTCAAGTTATCAGATGACAGACAGGTTTTCGATGAGGCATGTACAGCAGGATTTACATGTGGCACGGGTACAATGTACAACAAGGGGAGTTATGTTGGACCTGATGCTGATCATGATGATGAGAAGGTAACCTGTCGTATGAGAAGGGGTAGATGCAGTGCAACAAGGTCCTGGAAATTCCCCAAGAAAAAGGATTCTGTGGCTGTTGTAACACACCTGGGTGGAGAAACGGAACAAGTATTTGGGCAATAGAGAACGAGAGTCAAATGGATTGAAATGACCAGTGACACTGCATCCTTTGGGTAGATCGATCATCCATTTTTGGGAATGGTTTATCTTTGTATTGGTCCTCACTGAACATCTCCAACCCTGTTTACTGTAACACCCACTTCTTAGTGGGGAATTGGTGAAATCCACAAGTTTTTGTTTGATCTACACGCATGTTATGACTACATGTTACCTATTTTCTTATCCGGGACTACCTTGCCACTTTTGGAACCGACTCTTGTAGTACTAGAACCACATATCCTCACTGTTATTTGTGAGTATATCTGTTCTTCATTCTCTTCCTTAGGAAGGAGAAGGGTTCACTTTGGCACTTTTCCCCTTCTACATTTCTTCCCCTGCATGTTCCCTCCCCAGCCGCGCGACCTTTTTAGCGTACTTTATTTCAGATAGCGTGCTGGCTTTTCTGGCTGCTAGCCCTGTTATTAAAGACATTTGCAGCTGTCAACGTTTGTGAGCTTCCTCTGGTAGTTGTTCAAGGGTTGTTCTGCCACTTAGGGTAGGGGCACTCTTCCTTTCCTTTTAGGTTGTCCTATCCTTTAAACTAGGATAGGGTCCTCTGCGCCAGACTTAGTGTCTCAATGTTTCAGTTTATCTCTCATTTTGTGGTGACCCTCCCCTGCGCTCACTAGCCTCACCCTCTTCCCTCTTTCTCTCCTTCCCTCTTTATTCCATCCCTTTTTCCCTCCCCTTCCCCTGTTAGCTCCCGCTCTCCCCTGCTTTTGGGCTTCGCCCTCTTCAATCTTGGAGGTCTCCCTAGGGGGAAAGGTGAGTTGTAACTTGACACAGGGTTGTCCCATTTCCCCTGCTCTCCCCCTCGCCTCCCTCCCCTTTGGTATGGTCCGCGCTGCCTCCTGAAGGCAGCGTTAGAATGTTGGCGATGTGAGACTTAGCCGTCAAGCTGGGAGCACCTGTTTACTTAAGGACTTAATAAACGTTCCTGAACCCTCTATGTTTAGTGTCTCTTTACTACAGCTACCTTTTTAAAATTAAGCAGGGCTCGGCCCCATTGTATCTTCAGAGTCTTGTTCAATCATACAGGCCTAACCGTACACTAAGATCTTCGGCTAACTGTGACTTTGTCATTCCTAGATTCAAACTTGTGAAGATGGGGGGAAGATCCTTCTCCCATCTAGGCCCAAAATCCTGGAATGCTCTGCCTGTTGCTCTGAAAACTGAGACTAACATGCTTTGCTTCCGAAAAAAACTGAAAACTTTACTTTTTTAATAGTTTTCCTGCCGTCCTAGCTGTCAATAATGCTGTTGTGTTGTCCATTTTTCTGCTTTAGTCTATCCCTTGCGCCGGGCAACCCATTGCGGGTAGCTGTCGCGCATTATAAGTTTTAAATAAATAAATAAATAAATAAATAAATAAATAAATAAATATAGGGAGAGAGAGAGCGTTAATATAAACAGAGACTTTATTTTCAATCAAGCGGTCTTTTCTTTCCTTTAGGAGCAGAATGTTCTGATCATCAGTGCACCAGAATGTAGTGCTTGGTTGGCAAGCATCACATATTGTGATGTGTTAGCTAAGAGTTCCATGTCCTCCAGACTCATATATTCCTCTGTAGTTGTACCTTGGTGATTCAACAAAACATGGCATCATAATCAGCATTCTACTGCCACAGACTGGAAAGAGAAACCATTTAGAATTTCCCTGAAAAAGAAAAAAAGCATACTTAGGCAGAGCTTTGTGGACAGGAAGGACATGAGAGCAAGTGAGGAATAAGCACTGCTTTTGTTAATTTACATAGGCAGAACAGAGACTGCTGGGAAAAGCCTGAAATTAAAGGCACAAAAAATGCCTGCTTCTGGAGAGAACACTAAGAAGGGTTGAAAGTTTTTCCTTCGACCCTGGCCACTCTTACAAGGAATCCTATGATAGTCAGCAGGACCCACCCTAAAAAGGAAGGGACAGCCATTTGGACCCTTTCCACCTTTTCTATATCTCGCCAGATCGAGCCTCATTGAGCGCTGATTGAGCGGATAAGCACATGTGATAGAGCGCGCAGGTCACCCGGCCAACAGTTTTACCATATATGTTTTGGGCCCATAAACAACAATTTTACTATATACGTTAATCGGGTGACCATACACTCTACTATCAGCAACCCTGGTTCCTTCCTATTTATTTCTCGTGTACCCGACTTACCAATCCACCGTTACGGGTACCTATGACCACAATGGATCAGGGAGCTAGCTGTGAAGGAAAGGCAGGCAACAAAATAACAATTTTATATTTCTGTGTATTCATAAAATAACCACAAACTCAGGAAGTTTTAAAGGTTTTATCTAAATTTCAGATTCCAAAAGCATACAGTTTATAACTAAAAGGCAATCAATAATCAAGATAACAAAGAGCACATATCCATACAAGAAGAAAATTAGGGCAACCATTTATGAGCCTAAAAGGAAGGTAAGAACAGGGAACATGCTAAGCAGTTTTTCAGGAATGGAAATTCAGACTGAATAACTATAAATGGGGCAAATTTTAAGCACATACTAGAATTTCATTACTGGGAAAATACTTCAAAGTTAAATGAAAGATTTGGAGATCCTATACATCTATAGGAAGGGGAAAAAGGGAACACGCTATAGTTCTAGCAACATTACTTCAATCAGTTTTATAAGAGAAAATCATAAACCACATCTATATTTCATAAACAGTATGAAGAGTTGTGCTTAAAGGAAGGGTAACATAGGAACATACTAGAAACAGCAATAACGTATGAGCTTTTCATTCAGTAGCTTTGCGAAAGCATGGAAAATTAACATGTGCAAAAGTATGTCTTTATTGAAGCAAAGACAGAAAAATAGAAGGTGCAGCATAGAGTTTTCAGCACTATATATTTACCTAGAATGGTGTGAAGACCAAACCTGGCCACAGATCAGTCAAGGACAGGAAAAACCCCAAGGAAGGACAGTCATCAACGGGACAGCAGGTGCAGAATGGACACCCCAGGACAGGACAGGAAACCCAGATTAGGATCAGGACAGGACCACCAAGGAATGACCAGCACCTGCAGTTTGGAAGCAACGCCTGCGCTCCACCCTCTCTGCAGCTATCAGCCAGAACCCCGATTGGGTTAGCGAATTCCCCAGCAAAGTGCTCCGCCAGCACTTAAGGTTTAGTAAAACCTCTGAGTCTATGGATATTTCGGACAGAGTGTTCCGCAGCGCTCTGTATTCAGTCACCTATTGAGTGCGTTGGGTCAGTGACAGGTCAGCTATTCGGACAAGTCGGACAATTTCTCTAGCTAAACCTAGGCTAGTTATACTGTTTTCGGGTCAGTGTACCACCCCCCAAATGTTGCAAGTGTCAGAATCCCCAATTTCAATTGGTCCCCAAGTAGGATAGGTCAACACACCAATCATGTCTCACTTCTACAAGCTCATATTTACATATTCTGGAACCGCCTATTGATTTTGGGGTTCCCATGAGATATTCTTCAGAATACAATGAACAAATTACATTTGTATCAAATTCAGTACAGTTCGGCTCTACCCTGCTGGGTCGCAGGTCACTCTCTCAGGAGCATCTTGACTGTGGCTGCCAGCTGGCTGAGTTCCACTGTTCAAGGTTGTCTTCTCTCTGCCAGGGTGACATGCGCAGTAGAGATTTTCAAGATGGCTCAAGTATCCCTTAGACCCTCAATATCGCGGTACATGAAAAGTAAGCGAAAACAAATTAAAACATAGAAATAAATGAATACACTGTATACCATGAATAGCTACTCTATACCCCTTTACTTAAAATATACTAATGTATCGAGGGTTTTAGTGCAGACAGACAATAACATAAAACATTAGCGCAAGCTTCACCATGTGAGGACACTGACAGCCATTTTAAAGCCAAATGCGCAGGCGCACAGATTCCACCAGAACTGCAAGTACGTCACGTTACATGAGTGTGACTAACGCATGCGCAGCAAGCAAACCCCGCCAAGCAGCGGCCATTTTAGATACAAACGTTATTGCGTTAGTAAACACGTAGGCAAGCATCACTAGGACGCCCAAATGTCAGAATAAAAGGGAAATTAGTAACACAAACAGGTTGAATTACATTGTTATACATTATTCGAGGTTCATGAATACAAGCAAGTCGCGTAATATGCGAATCCTTGCTCCATCAATCCCCTCTTTGATGATATTTACTATCATCACAAAACCAATGGAATCAGATGCCAACTTTTTCTCACACTTTGTTCATTTCAATCTCTTCCAACATTCGATTCAGTTTTTCCTTAACTTCTTTATTAGGGTGAGAATTTTTCACCCTTTTGTAAATCTGATTATTCAGTTCCTCCAATTCAAGTTCATCCACACTCCGTTTCACACCTCTCTTATTCACAGTGTACTTCTTTGTGTGTTTGCGACATTTGCAACAGACAAATATGAGGAATATGATGAAACCTATCACTCCAATTGGCATCAGTACCTTTAACAAAAATCCTTTACCTAAATTAGAAAACCAATGACCTACAGCGGAGAGACCATCAGTAAGTCTCTTCCAGGCACTATCAACCTCCAGTGGTTTGAGTTCTTTTTCCAAATTTGTAATGTTCTTCACATACTTCTTAATTTGCACACTTTTGTCCGGTATGTAAGTGCAACAATGTTGCGCTTTCAACATCCGGCAGACTCCGCCCTCTTTTGCTAATAAGGTATCTAGAGCAAGTCTGTTCTGTAAAACCATAGATCTGATCGCAACCATTTCGGTATTGACCAACAGAAATCCATAAGCTGTGTCAGTAGACAACAGATCCACTATTGTTGACAATTTGCAAATTCTGTGTGTGTGCAGAACCACTCCCACTCCAGGTATCAGTGCACTAAAAATACTACCCATTATTTCACCTACGCTTTCTCTTTTACTACGCACTAAGCCATTAGTGTTTTCATTGCTTCCAGCAATTTCATTCACATGGTATATTTTCGGGAAGACAATGCCAAAATAGCAGCTTCCATACCAGTGATCCGGCAATTTGAAATAAGCTTTGTTTCCACATATATAATAAATTCCGGGAAACACAGGTTCTGACCAATTTTTGAAACCCCAACCTCCAATTACCTTGTAATTGTGTTCACATTGACTGGAACCAATGAAAATGTTATTATAATAACTAGTCTTTTCGCGGTGAAGACAGAGTTTCCCTTTTCTCTCGAAATCCAGCAACAAAGCAGGACCCGCCCCACCATTTGAGGTGCTTTCCATGTTTTCAGCCCATTTAGGAGTTCTATGTCTTTTATCATTTGCCTTTCTTTGGAAACTCTCCCTTCTTTTTTCTGCCATGTTTAGAAACATTTTCTCTTGCTCATGTAATGAACAGGTCAAGTTATCTCTGTGTGCGTCATTTAAATCTATTGTACCTATAGTCAGAAAGTATTCTCCCATATAACGTGTAACGTCACTTTTAGTATGTACAGGATTCAGATTTCCACGTATAGGAAGTTCAGAAAATATCACGTCAGAGTTAGAGTAGTAGTACTGTAACGATCCTCTTTTGTAAAATAAACTAGCTAAAATGCTACAGGAAATTCCATATGCTAGTGGCAGGTGATGGTAAGTCACTCCCTCAGCTACAGAAGTGGGTAGCTTCATGCACACATAACAATCCTCTATCTCCATAGTTTCTACATAATGCACTAAAAGGTTAGCGAATACATTTAAATGTGTCTGGTTCTTGATTCCGTGATAATGTAGTCCTTCCTCATCTGGTGCTTCTAAGTCTTATCTTGTTTGTCTCATGCTAAGTGCTTTTTCACGTCTTTCTATACTTCGTGTTGTCAGTTCTTCAGTGTCTTTTGTCACAGTCATTGTAGGGTCAATATTAGTATTTTTGCTCACCATATAAGGAATAAAAACTGTTAGTCCTATCCAAATTATTAA
The DNA here is from genome assembly GCF_964261635.1 of Lissotriton helveticus. Lineage (NCBI taxonomy): Eukaryota > Metazoa > Chordata > Amphibia > Caudata > Salamandridae > Lissotriton > Lissotriton helveticus. The sequence continues at coordinate 818,336,932 of NC_136069.1, forward strand.
CACTATTGCTACACTACACATGCATACCTTGCAGCATGTTTTACAACAGTTACGTCTAGGCCTTCCATTCACATTTGAATCAGACATTTTCGCTCAGAAGAAGTTCTCAACCCCTCCTTGTAACTTTGCACCGGTAGCTTACACTGAGCAACTTCAGGTTGGTTTGTCTTCTTCGGTAGACTGATCAGCTATCTGTTCTTCGTCACTTTCGTCAGTTATATCAAGATCCTCAAATTCCTCCAATATCAAATAAGTCCATTCAGGATCTTGATATTTTTCGTTCAGTCTTTTTATTCGATCACTTCTTCTTTTGGAGCTTTCTCCAGCTTGCTCTGCTATACGTGAACTTTTCCTTCTTTGCTCAAGTTTCTCTTCTACTGTTTTCAGCCTTAGTCTGAGTCTTTTAATAAATCTTGGTTCGGTATTTTTCTTTTTCTTGAGTCTTTTAGCTGGCACTGTGTTTTGGCTTTCTTCTAATGCTATCTTATTCTCATTTGTTTGTGGCACTTCTGCTTCTGTTTCTTACCTTCCTGTCTGACTAGTCCCAGGTCTTATATCTATTTCTTCCACCTGGTTACTAAGCTGGCCTTGTTCAGGTGAATACTGGATTAGTTTTTTGGGCGTTTCAATTTCTGTGTCCTGAACACGTTCATCTATTTCTATATGATCTTGTTCAAGCACTTCGAACCCTTGATTTTCTTCTGCTTGAACTTTCGCACTAGTTCCTGTCTTTCCCTTTTCAATCTCAGGAGTCTGTGGAGGTGTGTCGATCACTTGTTCTGTCCCTGTCTGATCTTCTTCTCCTTCAGATTTGACATGGATTTCGATAATCTGATTGTCTTCTCCTACTCCTGTCTCTTCCTCACTATTCCACTCTCTGTCTGCGTAGGTTTGACTTCTTGTTCTGATTGGGTCATCAGTCAGGTCAATTATGGGTATCCACTCATCTCGACTGGTGCTCGGTTGTTCGTCATCAGCTACTTCAGGACCATCGTCTGGAGACCCCTCAGCTGGACAACCTTCAGCGTCAGTTTTTTCGTCTCTGATCACCTTCTTGGTATGGCTGGCATGCATCCACTTTGGAACGCCGGCACACTTCACCGCTGTCGTTGTCACCAGTATCACTTGGCGTTGTCTTCCCCACTTCGGTGCAAGGCAATTTGAACGAGTATGCTTCTTGAGTACAACCCAGTCACCTGGAACCAAATTATGGACTGGAGTTGTTGGACTGGCGACGGCGTCTTCCCCAATCTGGCGAGAGATAGAACGCACTTGGTCACCCAGTTGCTTGCAGTACTCAAGTACCAAATCATCAGAAATGCTTATCAGTTTGTATCCTGGTACCCATGCTTGTCTCATCACTCTTCCCATCAGGATTTCATGGGGGCTCAGGCCTGTATTTCGATCTGGAATACTTCGGAGTCCCATTAGAACAAGAGGTAAAGCCTCTATCCAGTTCATGCCAGTAGATTCACACATCTTCCCTAATCTTGACTTGATAGTGCCATTTACTTGTTCCACCACTCCAGAAGCTTCTGGACGATATGCACAGTGCAGCTTTTGGGTAATCTTGAAGGCTTTACAGAGCTGGTCGATTACCTCATTCTGGAAATCCCCACCTCTATCTGATTCAATTGTGACTGGAACCCCGTACCTAGGTATTAGCTCTCGCAGTAACAACTTGGCTACAGTCAGGGCGTCATTCTTTTTGGCTGGGTAAGCTTCCACCCATTTTGAAAACAGGCAGACAATGACAAGGACATATCTCATTCCTTTACAAAGGGGCAACTGAATGAAGTCTATTTGTAATCTTACAAAGGGACCTCCCGATTTCCCAATTTTTCCCAGTTCAACTACGGTTCTTTTCCCAGTGTTGAACTGCTGACATGTTAAGCACCTCTGGCAGAGTGACTCTGCTACCTTCCTGAACTTCGTGTTGTACCATGTTTGTTGGAAAACCCGAACCATGGCATCCCTACCAACGTGTGTATCTCCATGCATCAGTCTAGCCATAGAAGCAAGCAGATGTCTAGGCAACACAGGCATACCATCAGGGCCCACAATGATACCATCCTCACGTCTCTGTCGACAACCAAGTTTCCTCCATTTTTCCTTTTCTTTTGGTGGCGCAGCATGCTGCCAATCTCTCAATTCTTCCCATGTAGGCACATCCTCAAACACCATAAGTTGGCAGCTGTTTCCATATCCCCCCAATTTGATGTTTACAGACATTCGATGTTTGGCACAATGTTGGGCCACTTCATCAGCATATCGATTTCCTACTGTCACATGATCAGTGCCAGATTTGTGAGCAGCACACTTGACCACTGCCAATTCTTTTGGTAACTGGATTGCATCCAGTAATTCTTGTACAACCTTTCCATTTCTGATAGGAGTACCTGAAGAAGTCAGGAACTCCCTCTGTAGCCACAATTGGCCGAAGTCATGCACAACCCCATAACAGTATTGACTGTCAGTATATACTGTTATTCTTTTATTTTTCCCAATTTTACAGGCTCTCGTCAATGCAATCAATTCGGCTACTTGTGCAGACTTTACTCCAAATAGACAGGATGCTTCTATAGTGCGTGATACCGTGACTACAGCATAAGCAGCACTTAGACCTACAAGTTCGTGTCTCAGACATGAGCCATCTACAAACAGCTCACTATCTTCTATAGGCAGGGGCCCTTCCTTGATATCTGGACGTGGCTTAGCACTAAACTCTGTCAGGTCGATGCAGTCATGCTCGACCTCTCCCTGTACTTCTGCAATTAATGAGTCTGGTAATAGGGTAGCTGGATTTAAGATGTTACACCGAGTAATGACTACATTTGCAGCACCTACGAGAATCCTCTCGTACTTAGTCAGCCGACTAGGAGTGAGATACTGGGTTTTTAGTCCTGGTCAGTAAAATTACAACGGCATGTGGAACATACACAGTTACAGGATGTCCCATAACAATGGACTCGCTTTGCTCAAGACTCGTGCAAGTTGCAGCTACTGCTTTCAGACATCCAGGCAATCCAGCAGCCACTGGATCCAAGGTAGCAGAGAAGTATGCTACTGGACGTCTAGTCAAACCATGCCCTTGAGTTAGGACTGACAGTGCACAATTATCTCGTGTATCACAGAACAGTGCAAATTCTTTAGAATAATCAGGCATCCCTAAAGCAGGGGCTGTACACAGGCACTCTCGTAATTTCATGAATGCTGTCAAGCTTTCCTCATCCCATTCCACTGGATCCTTTGCTCCTTTCTTTGTCATTCTGATCAAAGGTTTGGCTAGGACTGCGAATCCCACAATCTACTGCCTGCAGTAACCTACAACTCCAAGGAACATTCTGACTTCTTTCTGAGTATTGGGTAACTGCATGTTTCGAATTATTCTAATTCTTTCTGAAGTAACTTTTCTGATACCTTTTTCTATCTGGTGCCCCAGATATTTTACTGTCTTGGTACAGAACTGCAGTTTGTCAGGTGATACTTTGTGTCCTCCTTCACCTAGGTGGTTTAGCAAGGCAATGGTGTCAACAACACAGTCTTTCTGACTTTTAGACGCCACCAAGAGGTCGTCTATATATTGCACCAAAACTGATTTTCCGGGTAAGACTGGAGATTCAAGGCACTTTTTCAGAATCTGATTAAAGATTGAGGGGCTTTCTGTATACCCTTGAGGGACGCGATTCCAAACGAACACGTGACTGTCGAATGCAAATGAGAAAAGAAATTTGCTGTCTGGGTGCAATGGGATCGAAAAGTATGCGTGACATAGGTCAATCACAGTGAACCACTCAGCATCCCAGGGAATCTGATACAGGATCACTGCTGGGTTCGGAACAATAGGACAGCAAGGAACAACAATTTTGTTTACCTTTCTCAGGTCCTGCACTACTCTGTACTTGCCACTAGGTTTCTTGATTCCAATTATGGGTGAGTTACATGGGCTACTCATCACTTCTTGTATGATGTTGGCTTCTAGCAATCTTTTTATTTCAATGGCAACTCCTGCTCTCACTTCTGTACTCATTTTGTAAGGCCTGGTATTGGGGTAAACTGCATTTTCTTTCATGGCTATTTTGATTGGATCTACGTTTGCCATCAAGCCTACATCCTTTCCAGTAAAATCCCATACTTCTGATTTCACTGTCTGTTGGAGTTCTTCGGGTAAGTCTTATATAGTCAGTTGTTTAATTTCTGAGTCAGGTCTGATCAACATTAACTTGTATATTCCATCCTCGTCTGGGGTTTGAATTTCGACGCCCTTTGGTGTGCAAAAGATGGTACAGTTCATTTTACACAATAAATCACGTCCCAGTAAGTTTACTGGACTGGTATCACAAACTACAAATCTATGCATTTCTTTGAAGTTTCCTATTGTGATCTCCATGGGCTCAGTAACTGGGGTACTAATCAATTGATTAGATACACCCACTACTTGGATTGCTTCTCCCGAGAGGGGTAGGTTTGGAACGTCCGCTGTTCTCACAGTAGAACGGGTAGCACCAGTGTCCAACAGAAAGGTGACATCATTGCCTTCAACCTTTCCTTCAATGTATGGCCCTGACTGGTCTACCGGCAAGGAGGCGCCAAGTACGCACTCCTCGTCCCCCCCTCTCAGGCACCATCAGTATTGATCGTTACAAAGGAAAGTATCACTCAATATAAATTGCGAAGTTGCTGCATTTCTATCCTCCTGTCCTCCCCAGATTTCTATGTCTTCACCCTGCGGTGTCTTCCCTTTATAATTCGGTTTAGGAGCACGAGGCAACTGACTCGCCTTTACCTGTTGCTGGGTCTTTCGTGGTCTTTCATTCTGCGTCTGTGGATTTAAATCAGTGTTTTGGGGGTTATTATTTTGAGCATATGGACACTCGTCTCTCCAGTGCCCTATTTCTCCGCACAGGTGACAAGGGAACTTCTTTTTGGATTCCTCTCGACTCATTTTCATTCTGGGCTTCCCTCCTCCCCCAGAACCTTGATTTTGAAAATTCTTATTAATTTTACCCAATTGCTTTTCCTGTTGTTCTGCTAATTTTACTTGTGCCCACATAACCTTTTCGTTTAAGGCCTTTCGCTTGTCTGCCATCTCGTCTTCGCAATACTTTGCGTATCGCAAGACTTCATCTATTTTCTTAGACTGCCAGCAGATTTTATTATCTTTGATCCATTGACAAATTTCAGGTCTTAAACTGTTTACAAACCTGTAAATGAAGTGTGTCATATCCTTCATCTCGATGTTATCTATACCGCTGTATGTTTTAAACACCTGTAACAATCTCTCATAGAACGAGTGCACCGTCTCATCCCTTTCCTGTGTAGTTCTATCTATTCTTGTCCAATCAGTCTCCTTTGCAGGCACCTTCTTCTTCAGGTGTAACATTACCTGATCGTATTTTCTCATTACTTCTTCAGAGGGAGCTCCTGAAACAGGGTCCCTTGTATATTCTGTAGCGATTTCGGCATGTACGAACAGACGTCAGGCACACAGCCGCACTACATCTCCCAGAAACCCCTGGGCTCAGGCGGTCCGGAGATCAATGGCGGCTGGGCTACATAAGCACCTCCCAGGAAGGGGAGGGTGCTTGTCAATCCTTCCTGTTTCCCGGAACAAGCCTGGTGCAAGAGGGTGTTCCGCCGGGGCTGAACGCCGTGGGAGAGCCGCGGACGCTTGCCTGCCCACATTGGAGGACGCTGCTGAGGGTCGCGGACGCTTGCCTGCCCGCTTTGGAGGACGCCGCTGAGGGTCGCGGATGCTTGCCTGCCCGCGTTGGAGGACGCCGCTGAGGGTCGCGGACGCTTGCCTGCCCGCTTTGGAGCACACCACTGAGGGGCGCGGACGCTTGCCTGCCAGCTGGATTGAGGTAGGGGTATCACGCAGCTGTGCTAGCGAGACGTTGGTAGCGTTGTGTTAAACAAACAGTGTATGATCCCCACAGTATCATTACATACTAGGGAACAGTAGTGAAGTCAACTACGAGAACCCTCCCGCAGTATTTGCTTTCACTTAATCGAGGCTGAGACTAAGAAATCGTAACAGTACCAGATCTGAGGAAGAACTGTGATTCAACAGTTCGTGGGAAAATTGGATCTTAGAGACACAGTTACTTGTGCAGACATAAGGTTCCCAAATAGCAGGACCTCGAGTAAGTGCACTTTGGATTGTTACTGTATCTTGAGACATCGATACCTCACTGTGTGTGGTAAACAACTCTTCTTTATTTTTCTCAATAGCTGCTCTGAGTCCGGAGGCCGTTCCCCTGAGACCAGACCTAGAGGGGTGTCCCGACCAGACTTATATCCTTTATCCCCTTCCCTTTTCCCCGGAGTGCGTTCTTTCCTAGTGGTGTGCATCACTGTGGGGAAGTTGGCGCTTAAGGGAACTGGGAGGTCTCTCTTCAAGCTGTGGTCCCTGCAGGCAAGACAAGTTAAGGTTAGTGGCTAGTATGTCTATATGTGGCTACGACCTTTCTGACTAAACTGACATATTCTTTGTTAGGCCAATCAACGGCAATCTTACACTCAGTCCATAAATCTACCGGAACCACTATGTCAAAGAACCCATCCAGGTCTTTCCATAGGCATTTTTGCACTTTTACAAACCTTTCTACCTGTCTGTACCACTCAACTGGCTTTTCTCGTAATTTTGGAAAGTCATTGGTAAAGGACACAATATCCTGTCTGGACCAAGGAACGTGCACACATTTCCCACCTGGCACTTCTCGCATGGGGTATAACTGTTCTGGCTTGTCGGTTTCTTTTAAATTAAACTCAGAAGTTGTCTGTTTGGATCTCACCTCTTCCTTTTTCTTTGCCCACCTGGCTTTCCATTTTTCTAAGTCACCCCATTTTTGCAACACGTTCAACAATTCTTTGATCTGTGCCTTTTTCCCTGACACATTCATGTTTTCTAGATCCTTGTCTGAGAATTCTGCTCTGTAGGGTTTTTGCAAGGGCTTTGATTTTCCAATATCTATCCCCATACTAGCTGCAGTGTCTGTTAATTTCTCATGGAACACTCTGGTATCACGGGTAAGTCTCTTATAGATAAATAGAAGCTCTTCCTCGGAATAGGTATTTAATCTGTCTAATCCCACATTTCCTGCCATTAGTTCTTCTATTTCTATTCTCAGCTTGTAGATGTCTAAGGGTTTTGACTGAGGAGTCTGTCTCTCTAATTCTCGACTCCATCTCTCAATTTCTTCAGGAGTCACCAATGTGACACTCTTGGTACCTGAAGTCGATTCCATTTGAATTTCTCTCGTATTGAAAGGATTATGTCTTTTTGGCAAATTCTTTCCTGCATCCCTGATAGGCAAATCCATTAAAGAGACCTCAGATTCACATTCACTCGTCTGATCATCTACGATTAAGGGCTCTTTTCTTGGCTGTACTACATTCGGGGTAATGATCGAAGTCTTTGGACTTCCCTGATTATTCCCATACAAAGGAACCACTGGTCCAATAGTTACTGGGATTGTCAATGCTTCAGGACTTGTATTTAACTGGGAGATTTTCTGAATTATTTCGGTTCTTTGTTGGGCTAGAGCCTCTCGCTCTCTTTCCTGCAGTAGTCTGTCCAGGCTTATTTCAGGTACTATTTGCGGAGTCAAGGTTGGGGCAGTTGGATGCATCATACTTGGTCCTTCACCATAATTAGGTTTCGGGAACAGGCTTCCTGTGTTTAAGGGTCTCGTTTCTTCCTCATACAGGGGTCTTGGACCAAAATCCCTTCCACCTGAATATCTTGATTCTCCACTAAACGGTAGTTTTGGACAGATGTCTCTGGCACCTATGGGTCCCAGGCCCTCGTTATAGGATGGTATCTGACAACTGTCTCTTGCATTTACGGATCTATTCCCTTCCTCACATGGGGGGTTTTTGGAAGCATCCCCTGCACTAGAGGATCTGGGTCCTTCATTATAAGGAGACAAATATTTCATGAATAAGTCCTCCAAATAATCGTCATCTGATTCCCCACTAGTTACCCAATGTTTAGTCTTTTCTGCTTTTTTCTCTCCCACAGAGCCACCCATTGATATCATTGGATATAGTCCCTCGACTATCATATTCTGTCTCCATCTTTTTATCTCTGGTCTCTTGTTTCAGTTTTGGATATCATTTTGTTAACCCTTTATCCATGCGGGGCTTGTCTCTCTTAAAAGCCTCTATCTCCCATTCCTCTAAAGCCTCGTACTGCGTCAATCTGGGTCTGGGATGTAAATCATTCATTCGGGTTCTTAAATTAAATAGAATTCTGCCATTGAATGTACCTTCTAGCGGGAAAGCTAAAACTCCGTCATCCTTTGTATACTCCGCCCAATTTTCTAACCATACACATGAGTGGTACCCTTTATCAAACATCATGAAAGAGGCGGGAGTATTGGGTGGCGGAATGACAACACCTTCTCTAGTTTTAATTGGTTTGTCCTTTTTGAAATAATTCTTTACCTTATTTACAAGGGACAATTTTCTCTTATTTCCGTACATAATGCTGGTGTTATACCCTTTCCACTGATCGTTTTCAAACCCTAACAGTCTTGGATCAGGTCTAGTCGCAGGTCTATACGAATGCCACATATAACTTCCTGCAAGCGACTTTGTTTATAAAAATCACTCACAATCCTAGTGCGTCTTTTAATTTCGTGCGACCAATCAAGTGCACGGTTTCAAATAACCTCGACCAATGGGTGCGCGGCCTTTTCGCGAGACAGGTTCTCACGCTTCAGCACTCACCCCTCCTTTACAATTTCAGCTCCGCTACACACCCGCTGTCTCAACCAATACCAGCGTGGCACAGAGTGACGTCAGAGCAGCTCCGCAACTGACTCCCTCCCTCACAAGGTAACGGAAACTTAATTTCTCTCTTAAAGTGCAAGTGCTTTTATTATTTAACAACGAATACACATTCGCCACTGTACTCGAGTGTCTAGAAAGGAAAGATTTGTTTTACTGCAAGTAAACTTCTTTTGTCTACTTTTCACACACTACGGATAGATCTCTTCTGCCTACCCTTCACTCAAGCATTAGGGAACCTGCTACTCCTTTGACTCATCCACTTCTTTTTGGGATATATACTAAGTCTAAAGTTTCACCAGCGAACCCTTTTGCTATCACCCAAGCTCCGATGAACCTGCTACTCCTTCCGGTGTGACCCTTACTAGGTTATATCACAATAGAAGTTTTGCCAGCGAACTCTTTGCTCTCAATTATTCAACCATACATTCAGAAAACCCTAATCAGTGCTTCCAGTTCTGTCTAACCTGCAACAATTTTCCTAGAGCCAGTGACCTCACCATGGCGTGGATTCTCTTCACCACCCGCTATTCAATTCCCCGGGGATTCCTGACAAAACATTAAACAGTTACTAACGAGTGGGTTAATACATTTATCAATATAACAATAAGAAAAACAATTTAAAACATTTCATAATTTTCAAAGCAAAAACATTTCACGTGATCGATCAAAATTTTATCAAAAATATTTTTACGATTTTAGCAGCAAAAATCTTTTTAGCAGCATCCGACCTACCTAGCTATTTTAAATATTCCTACCTAACTTTAACTAGTCCCTAACCATTTCCTCTGCTACCAGAAAATTACTGATAGAGCGCGCAGGTCACCTGGCCAACAGTTTTACCATATATGTTTCGGGCCCATAAACAACAATTTTACTATATACGTTAATCGGGTGACCATACACTCTACTACCAGCAACCCTGGTTCCTTCCTATTTATTTCTCGTGTACCCGACTTACTAATCCACCGTTACGGGTACCTATGACCACAATGGATCAGGGAGCTAGCTGTGAAAGAAAGGCAGGCAACAAAATAACAATTTTATATTTCTGTGTTTTCATAAAATAACCACAAACTCAGGAAGTTTTAAAGGTTTTATCTAAATTTCAGATTCCGAAAGCATACAGTTTATAACTAAAAGGCAATCAATAATCAAGATAACAATGAGCACATATCCATACAAGAAGAAAATTAGGGCAACCATTTATGAGCCTAAAAGGAAGGTAAGAACAGGGAACATGCTAAGCAGTTTTTCAGGAATGGAAATTCAAACTGAATAACTATAAATGGGGCAAATTTTAAGCACGCACTAGAATTTCATTACTGGGAAAATACTTCAAAGTTAAATGAAAGATTTGGAGATCCTATACATCTATAGGAAGGGGAAAAAGGGAACACGCTATAGTTCTAGCAACATTACTTCAATCAGTTTTATAAGAGAAAATCATAAACCACATCTATATTTCATAAACAGTATGAAGAGTTGTGCTTAAAGGAAGGGTAACATAGGGCCATACTAGAAACAGCAATAACGTACGAGCTTTTCATTCAGTAGCTTTGCGAAAGCATGGAAAATTAACATGTGCAAAAGTATGTCTTTATTGAAGCAAAGACAGAAAAATAGAAGGTGCAGTATAGAGTTTTCAGCACTATATATTTACCTAGAATGGTGTGAAGACCAACCCTGGCCACAGATCAGTCAAGGACAGGAAAAACCCCAAGGAAGGACAGTCATCAACGGGACAGCAGGTGCAGAATGGACACCCCAGGACAGGATAGGAAACCCAGATTAGGATCAGGACAGGACCACCAAAGAACAACCAGCACCCGCAGTTTGGAAGCAACGCCTGCGCTCCACCCTCTCTGCAGCTATCAGCCAGAACCCCGATTGGGTTAGCGAATTCCCCAGCAAAGTGCTCCGCCAGCACTTAAGGTTTAGTAAAACCTCTGAGTCTATGGATATTTCGGACAGAGTGCTCCGCAGCGCTCTATATTCAGTCACCTATTGAGTGCGTTGGGTCAGTGACAGGTCAGCTATTCGGACAAGTCGAACAATTTCTCTAGCTAAACCTAGGCTAGTTATACTGTTTTCGGGTCAGTGTACCACCCCCCAAATGTTGCAAGTGTCAGAATCCCCAATTTCAATTGGTCCCCAAGTAGGATAGGTCAACACACCAATCATGTCTCAGTTCTACAAGCTCACATTTACATATTCTGGAACCGCCTATTGATTTTGGGGTTCCCATGAGATATTCTTCAGAATACAATGAACAAATTACATTTGTATCAAATTCAGTACAGTTCGGCTCTACCCTGCTGGGTCGCAGGTCACTCTCTCAGGAGCATCTTGACTGTGGCTGCCAGCTGGCTGAGTTCCACTGTTCAAGGTTGTCTTCTCTCTGCCAGGGTGACATGCGCAGTAGAGATTTTCAAGATGGCTCGAGTATCCCTTAGACCCTCAATATCGCGGTACATGAAAAGTAAGCGAAAACAAATTAAAACATAGAAATAAATGAATACACTGTATACCATGAATAGCTACTCTATACCCCTTTACTTAAAATATAATAATGTGTGAGGGTTTTAGTGCAGACAGACAATAACATAAAACATTAGCGCAAGCTTCACCATGTGAGGACACTGACAGCCATTTTAAAGCCAAATGCGCAGGCGCACAGATTCCCACCAGAACTGCAAGTACGTCACGTCACGTGAGTGTGACTAACGCATGCGCAGCAAGCAAACCCCGCCAAACAGCTGTCATTTTAGATACAAACGTTATTGCGTTAGTAAACACGTAGGCAAGCATCACTAGGATGCCCAAATGTCAGAATAAAAGGGAAATTAGTAAGACGAACAGGTTGAATTACATTGTTATACGTTATTCGAGGTTCATGAATCCAAGCAAGTCGCGTAATATGCGAATCCTTGCTCCATCACATGTACTTCTCATTTTGGGAAGGTATTGCTTAGCTTGCTACCAGCAGCTCAGTTATGTTATGATGTTAGAGGCTATGCAAGGAATGCTTTAGTCCTGCATTAGGCAGTTTTTATTGGTTCTTGCATTCAAGAGATAGATAATTAGCCAGAATCTGTGGCCCAGCTATTCACCTTGGCATTGTGATTTGCACAAAGGGAATAAGTATTTGAGAGAAAAGGCAAAATGTGTTTCTTATGTTGTTATGAACAACTTTTTATTCTTTCTCTTTAGGCTCTAGCCAATGCAGAAATATATAAATAACTGCTGACTTCCTGTAAGACGTGTCCAATGCTGAGACAAAATAAAAGGGGACACTTACAAATGATAGTGCTATCGTTTGAGAAAGTCTAAGTTGACACTGAATTTTATGTGTATTCACAGACCAAGCATGAAAAAGACCCCAGCATGATCTTCATTGCGGGCTTAGAGCTGGTATTACCTTTTCAGAGGTGAGGGCCTTTCGACGGCTCATTGGTCTAGGGGTATGATTCTCGCTTTGGGTGCAAGAGGTCCAGGGTTTAAATCCCTGACAAGCCCTTTCATTGATGCTCTTTTGAAGTATGCATTTCAAAGCCAATATCAATTTTCTCTTTGCAGTAGTGGATGCATATTTGCTAGAGTCTCATGCTTTTAACCTTGCCCTGCCTGAGCAAATAGGAAACATTTCTCTTTAAGCATTTTGCAAAAATGCTGAACTTGCAAGGCATATACAAGCGTTCAGATAGGGCTGTCGGGCAGGTTGCATGAAAGAAATATAAAACCAGATGCCCTTGGAATAGCCTGTTTTGAGCAGTTTCATCACAGAAGAATCAACTGTAGGTATCTGTTTCTGTAGTGTAGTGGTTATCACGTTCGCCTCACACGCGAAAGGTCCCCGGTTCGAAACCGGGCAGAAACACTTGTTATATTGTCTTAGCAGCAATGTTGAGAGTTGCCGTATTGCATGAAATTGTCCAGGCCCTGAAGATGGGTTCATGCAGTCTCGTTCCAAGAAAGTGAATTCTCTTAAAAACAATAACATAATTGGCATGTGGATGTATCTGTTGATTCACAGACCTCACTTTCAAAAGAGCCCTGCATTCGGTTCAATGCTCAACCAGAACAAGCATTAACTTTGAGAATTGTTGGCACCAACAGGCCTCTTATTTTAGTGGAGTGTTTCTGGTTTTTAAGTGCTGAGGCCTGGGCTCAATTCCTAGATGATCCTTCTCAAGGTGATGATACAAATGCATCGTCACCTTTACGTTTAATGTCAGAATTGTTTATTTCCATTTGGTGGTGTATGAATGCTTTCGACAGTATGGGGATTTTTTCTAGCCTTGCATGAATAAAAGCATATCACTCCTCTTTATGTATTTTTCTAATACATTTATATTTGCATCTCCTCTCCTAGCATGCGTTTTTGACCATCTTACAGGCTGTATATAATAAGTATCAATTCAGGGGCGCTTCTTCTACTCAAATCACAACAGTTCTATCACGACATTGATAAGCAATCTGCATCTGCTTCTGTTGTGTATTGGTTATCATATTTACCTGACGTGTGAAAGTCCCATGTTTGACAGTGCACGTTAACAAAGAAACAATGATTTTTATTAAAAGTTGTCTTGTGTTTTGGTTACCTTGCATCAGCCAAAACGTGCCAGAGATGACATCATTTGCAGTCACTTGAAAAGTAGGGATTCTCAAATAAATGGCAAGAGGTTGAAATAAATCCAAAGAAATGCATGGCATATCTATGTGTAGGTGTATGCATTTATCCAAATATAAAGATAGATAGATAGATAGACAGACAGACAGACGGACGGACGGACGGACGGACGGACGGACGGACAGACAGACAGACAGATAGATAGATAGATATAGGGTTAATATAAACAGAGACTTTATTTTCAATCATGCGGTCTTTTCTTTCCTTTAGGAGCAGAATGTTCTGATCATCAGCGCACCAGAATGTAGTGCTTGGTTGGCAAGCATCACATATTGGGATGTGTCAGCTAAGAGTTCCATGTCCTTTAGACTCATATATTCCTCTGTAGTTGTACCTTGGTGATTCAACAAAACATGGCATCATAATCAGCATTCTACTGCCACAGAAACCATTTAGAATTTCCCTGAAAAAGAAAAAAAGCATACTTAGGCAGAGCTTTGTGGACAGGAAGGACATTAGAGCAAGTGAGGAATAATCACTGCTTTTGTTACTTTACATAGGCAGAACAGAGACTGCTGGGAAAAGCCTGAAATTAAAGGCACAGAAAATGCCTGCTTCAGGAGAGAACACTAAGAAGGGTTGAAAGTTTTTCCTCTGACCCTGGCCACTCTTACAAGGAATCCTATGATAGTCAGCAGGACCCACCCTAAAAAGGAAGGGACAGTGTTGGACCTGCGATGGGCAAGCCCAGCACAAAGGGGGTAGCTTGGCTCAAGTGACAAGGCAAGTGAAGGCTGTAGTGTTAAGCCGGCTCTGACCCAATAATAACCCCCTGCGCAGTCACACCAAAAAGAAGGACACCACACCACTGCTGTAAAAAAATACGATTCCTTTATGTAAAAGTTCTCTGTTGTGAATAGGGTTGATTGGGAAAGCGCATACACATTTCTTTTGGTCACACAGTTCTGGGTTTCAATTCTGTAATAAGTAATACTATAAATAATATCAGGAATAAATAGCATCAATAAATAGAATAAATATCAGGAATGAGTATCACGAATAAATAGAATGAATATCACTTTTGCCTAACAGAATAAATACTGATTCATTTAACTAATCAAACACATGTTCATTCTGGTATCGCTGCCACCAATTAAATACTTCAGGAACATTACACTTGTAATACGTTTCAGTTTGGAAAGATAACTCTTACAGTTTGTGTTGGTTTCAATGATAATGCATACGGGCTTCTCTGGGCACAGAATGAGTTTTGGGACTCTTTGAGGTTCATTCAGGGAGTATGCGCGTGTATCTAAAAGGCAAGGATACACAGTGAATACTTCATTTGCGCTCGGCTGCCACCGGGATGAGATCTCTGCTTGCCGGTGGAGTCCATGCGCGCTTACGGGCTTTGTCACTGTTAGCACTCAGGCGGCACCAGTTCAAAGTCTTTAGACTGACAAACGGGCTGCCGGAGAGGTCACACAACCTTCGCGCTCAGTCAAATCAATGCCGGTTCACAGTTCCTTCACAACGCTGCACCCCACCTGAAGAAACGGGCCCACCTCGCATCGGCTGCAATCGGGAAGCGATTCAGTCATGGCTCAGCACTTCTCACGCCAGCTACGGGGGTTCTCAGGGGCTCCACGGACCTCCCTCCGACTTCCGCATACGGGGTGGTTCCCGCCCTCAGCTACAGCTCCCGGGTCACTGGGGAGTGGCAGAGACGCTAGTCCCGCCCAACGAAGGCCGGCGTTCCCCCGCCCCGGCGCACCACCTCACCTTCAGTCCGCGCAGGAAGCGTTCTACGCTGGTGGGGCTCGGAGACGTCCGAGCTCCCCTCTAGAGGCGCCTGTCGCGAAGGGGGCACTGTTGACGATCGCGGTCGTGGCGAACTTGCTCTCGCCTCGCGACCCGTGAAATCTGTCGCAATTCACCACCGGGGGGGACGGGGAGGCACACGAATTTGGCCACAGTCTTTGGGGGTAATGAGGCACTCGCTGGGCAGGCGCTATAGGCGCACGGTCACTGCTCATGCAGTTGACTGGAACGCCAGTCAGAATCAATGCCAATGATTAAAATTCAAGACCCTGTGCATTGTGTATAAAGCGCTGCATAACCAAGGATCAGCTCATCTAATCCGCAATTTGACTCCTTATCGTCCATCTAGAACACTACGTTCATCCCGCTCAGGAGATCTTGCTATACCCCGAACAAAAACGGTCTTATGGGGCGATAGAAGATTCCTGGTGGCAGCCCCCAAGTTGTGGAATTCTTTGCCATCTGCGATTAAAGCCAGTCCATCTTTATGGTCTTTTCGTAAACAACTTAAGACCTGGCTTTTTAATCAATAGACCATTTTAGTTTATTCAGGGTAAATACTCAGATACTCAGCGCCGAGACGCCTACGGGCCTTTGCATGCGCTCTATAAATATCAAAAATAAATAAAATAAATAAATAAATGACCTTTGCTACTCTACTGCCTGTGCTACCAGCCACCTCAGGGGTCAACAGGGCAGGTGTCAATCTGGTGTCAATTCTGGAATCTCATCTAATCTAAAATGGCCACCAGGGACTGGGCCTTTTATAGCCAGTGCCCTGGGGTGCTGGCACGAGCCAGAAGGTTCTAGAACCTTCTCTGGCTGTGACAATGACATGGTACTTTTGAGGTGTATTTAGGACACTAACAGCCACCGTACTATGGTTCTAGAGCAGCCATTTTGTGTACCTGAGGGAAATAAAGGAATTCCTGTCAGGAATTTGCTCCAAACAAAAGGCGCCAAAACCTCAAAAGGCCAGAGTTCATGGAGGCTCCAATGGGAGTCACTCACATGAGGGAAAAGGGTGTCCACCATTTTAGGGCCATATATTCAGGTTGACAACCCCAGTTTGTAATGCCACAGGTTTCGCCAGGTGCCTTGTAAATAGGTGCCACAACCTTGTGAGCAACTGGGTGTCAAGGAACATTTAACCCCATGAAACAACACATAAAAAGTCCTGGCAGACAAAGAAAAGCGACAAATTTTGGGAGGTACAGGGGAACAAAAGAAATCATAGTGGTGAGGGGACTCTCAGAAGCAGACAGGTCTAACACGCGTCCCCCCCAGCTGAAAGTGGGGAGAACTACCCAACCCCTTGGGAGTCCTCAACACTAAGGCGGAAATACATGGAGAGACCGTCTGCGTGGCGTGGTCAGCTCCGGGCCGGTGTTCCACCCGAAAGTCCATTCCCTGTAGGGAGATAGGCCACCTCAACAGTTTGGGGTTTTCCCCCTTCATTTGCATGAGCCAACGAAGGGGTCGGTGGTCTGTCTGAACAAGGAAGTGTGAACTAAACAAATATGGATGCAGCTTCTTCAGTGCCCAGACCACCGCAAAGGCTTCCCGCTCGATGGTACTCCACCTCTGTTCCCGGGGAAGCAGTCTCCGTGACAGAAAGACCACGGGTTGATCCAGACCCTCTTCATTGAGTTGCGATAGCACCGCCCCAATGCCAATGTCGGATGCATCTGTCTGGACAATGAATTCCTTCGTGAAATCCGGAGCCTTCAGGACTGGAGCTTTACACAATGCTTGTTTCAGAGTGTCGAAGGCTCGCTGACAAGCCTCCGTACAGATGACTCTCCTGGGTTGCTTCTTGGCTGTGAGTTCTGTAAGGGGTGCCACGATAGTGCCATACCCCTTTACGAATCGCCTGTAGTAACCTGTGAGGCCCAGGAAAGCTCGGACCTCAGTCTGGGTCTTGGGGGGTTTCCAGGCCATGATTGCCTCAATCTTCGCCTGAAGGGGCTGCACCGTTCCCCTCCCCACCAAGTGACCTAAGTACACTACAGACCCCTGTCCAATCTGACATTTGCTGGCCTTGATCGTCAAGCCAGCCCATTCCAGGGCTTGGAGAACGGCTTGCAAATGCTGCAAGTGATCCCCCCAACTGCTACTGAAGACAGCTATGTCATCCATGTAAGCAGCAGAGAATGACTCCATCCCGGTGAGGATCGTGTTCACCAGCCGCTGAAAAGTGGCAGGAGCGTTCTTGAGCCCAAAGGGCATGACGCAGAACTGGTAGTGTCCATCAGGTGTGGAGAAGGCTGACCTTTCCTTGGCTCCATCAGTCATGGGAATCTGCCAGTACCCTGCAGTAAGGTCAATGGTACTGAGATATTGGGCAGCTCCCAACCGGTCAATCAGTTCATCCGTCCGAGGGATCGGATGAGCATTCGTCTTGGTTACCGAATTTAGTCCTCGGTAGTCCACACAGAATCGCAATTCTGGTGTGGCGCCAGGTGGGGCAGCTTTGGGAACCAAAACCACCGGGCTAGACCAAGGGCTACTTGAAGGTTCGATGACTCCTAGCTCCAGCATCTTAGCTACTTCGCTCTGGATACTGGCATTCACCTTGTCAGACAGCCGGTAAGACTTTGACTTCACAGGTGGGCTGTCCCCTGTGTCCACGTCATGGGTACACACAGGTGGGTCTTACCCGGGACAAGGGAGAACAGAGGAGCGAATGGCCCCAAGACCTGGTGACATTCCTCCCGCTGCTCAGGAGTCAGGGATGGCGAGAGTTTCACTCTCTCCACTGACCCATCCTTTTCTTGAGACGCAAAAAGGTCGGGGAGAGGCTCAGTGTCCTCTTCCTCCGATCCGTCAGTCACCATAACCAACATGACTTCGGGCCTCTCGTAGTGGGGCTTGAGGCGATTGGCATGTAACACCCGATGCGGATGCCGAGGGGTCTTTACGTCCACCAGATAGGTAGTCTTGCCCATCTTCTCCAATACCTCATATGGGCCTGTCCAACGGTCCTGGAGGGCACTCAGCTCTCCCGCTCCATCACCCACACCTTCTGGCCAGGCTCCAACTCCACTGGGTGAGCATTGCGGTCATACCACGCTTTCATGACTGCCTGACTGGCTTCCAAGTTGTCAGAAGCTTGCTTCCACAACTTAGCCATTTGGCTCCGGAAGGCCAGCATGTAGCTCACCACATCCGGGGGAACTTTCCGGGGAGGCTGTTCCCAGGAGTCCCTCACCAGACTGAGAGGTCCACGTACAGGGTGCCCGTACAAAAGCTCGAAGGGGCTGAAGCCCACTCCCTTCTGCGGCACTTCCCTGTAGGAAAAGAGCAAACAGGGTAGGAGGACGTCCCATTTCCTCCGCAGGCTTTCGGGTAGACTTCTGATCATACCCTTCAAGGTTTGATTGAACCTTTCCACGAGACCATTGGTCTGTGGGTGTTAAGGAGTAGTGAACCGGTAAGTCACTCCACACTCCTTCCACATTGCCCGCATATATGCTGACATGAAGTTGGTCCCCCTGTCAGACACAACTTCCTTGGGGAATCCCACTCGGGTAAAGATCCCCATCAGGGCCTTTGCCACTACTGGTGCAGTAATGGTTCTCAGAGGAATTGCCTCTGGATACCTTGTGGCGTGATCCACCAGTACCAGGATAAACCTGTGACCGGACAAGGTAGGTGGATCTAGGGGCCCAGCAATGTCGATGCCTACCCTTTCAAAGGGGGTGCCAACGACGGGAAGTGGTTCCAGGGGAGCCTTCAGCTTCATCCCTGTTTTCCCACTGGCTTGGCATGACACACACGACCGACAGTATGTGTCGGACGCCACCCTCTTTCGAGGCCAATAAAAGTGGGGGACAGGCCGGGCAAAGGTCTTGTCCTGACCCAAGTGTCCTGCCAAGGGAATCTCATGAGCCAGCTCTAATAGGAAGGCTCGGTAACACTGTGGGACTACCAGGGCCCGTTACAACCCGTGCACTGGCGCCCTGGGCTCACTGTAGAGGAGACCATCCTCCCAGTAAACACGATAGTTCCCAGACTCGTTACCTGCTGCCTGGGCTTCAGCCTGTTGCCTCAGACCCTCGAGGGTGGGACATTCCCTTTGTCCCTTGCTCAGTTCCTCCCTGGATGGTCCTCCCTCCACTCGCCACTCAGAGGAGATAGGCAAGTCCTTCAACGGAACCAGGTCCTCCTCCGCGGACTCCGGGTCCACCTCCGCAGGTGGCCTATCCGTCTCACGGGGCACGGACATCGAGGCAGGCTCTTCCTGTCCTCGAGATGCTCCCTCATCAGCAGCTGGGTGGGCCATTGTTCCAGGCTCCAACCCACGCGACTTCTCCTCCCGAGCAGCCGCAGACCTGGTACTCATACAGGCCCAATCAGGTGTACCCAGCATCTCAGTATGAGTCCGGTATTCCACCTCCTTCCAAGCATTGTGCTCCATATCATTGCCCATCAGACAATCGACAGGCACGGCGGGGCTTACGGTGACTCGAAGTGAACCTGCAACCCCTCCCCACTCAAAGGGAACCTCGGCCACAGGATAGTGGCCCATTCTGCCGTCAGCCATCACGGCTGGATGAAGTACGCCTGGAATCACCTGCTCTGAGGACACCAGATGACTCCTTACCATAGTCATACTGGCTCCTGTATCTCTCAGAGCTTCCCCTCTATGGCCATTGATGGTGACCCATTGCCCATACTTGGTAGTATTTGAGGGTACCTGGATCTTTGGAACCATCTCCCGATCACCCAGGGACACTAAGGTGACACCCACCCACTCCCTTCCCTTAACTAAGGGCTTCTCCTCCCCGAGCGCTACACTAGCGACTCCCAGGGTCTTTCCTCCAGTGGGAGGGGGCAGTCTCTTTGGGCATTTCACGTCTCCCTTATAATGTCCAATACCCCCGCACTCAAAGCAATGGATAACCCTTGGCTGCTGACTTTGGCCAGGATTAGGGTTCTTCTGCGGGTTAGCCTTAGAATTGGAAAAGAAACCTTTCCCCTTAAAGTCATTTTGGGGGCCTTTGGAGAACTCCCGTTTCTTATTATCTCCCCCCTCTTTCTTCTGGGGAGCGCCCTGTCCGGACTTCTGAGAATCTCCTCCCGTCCCCTTCGTGGATACTCGGGTACTTGCCCAAATGTCCGCCTCCTCAGCAAGCTTACGGGGGCAAGTAAGTTTGCTGTCTACTAGGTGTTGCCTCAGCTCGGGAAGACATCTCTCGAGTAGATGTTCCTTGAGTATTAGGTCGTACAACCCTCGATAGTCCTCCACCTCATTACCTTGGACCCACCCATCCAGGGCTTTCTTGGCATAATCCAGGAAGTCAACCCAATTCTGTGAGCTCAGTTTGTGGCTGCCCCTGAACCTTTGCCGGTATTTCTCTGGGGTCAACCCAAACTTCCTGATGAGCGCCACCTTCATGGCGGGGTAATCTACCTGTTCCTCCCGGTCTAGGGCCAATAGGGCATCCCTACCTGTCGGAGGCATGTACCGGTATAATCCACCACCCCAATGCTCCTCATGGATCCCATGGGCTCTTAAGGAAACCTCACAGGCTGCCAGCCACTTGGCTATGTCGTCTCCAGCGGTATAACTGGCGACCACGTCCTTGGGTAAATGGGGCCTGGGCTCCCTGGCAAATTCCTTTGACTCGACACCCTTCGGAGTGATGCTGTGGGCCTGGAGGTCGAGTTCTCCTAGCTTGAACTCGTGTTCCATCCTCCTCCCTTCCATCTTGAACTCGTGTTCCCTCCTTCTCTCTTCCATCTCCATCTTAGCCATCTCCCACCTCAACTGTCTTTCCTCTCTCCTGTCGGCTAACTCGGTCTCTGACAACCCTCTCGATGACACGCTGCTGCCCTCCCGTGAGGTTACCTTGGGGCTGATTGACATTTCACCCCCTCCGGGAGACATTCCGCTGTCCCATCAATGACAGTACTTCTGTCTGACTCCTCCTCCTCCACCGTTCCCTCCATGTGCACTTCCACCCAGGCTCGCAGAGTAGTACGGAGCTCCTCTCTTTTGGCCCCTCGCCTAACGAACACTCCCCTTTCCTGACAGAAATCCTTGAGCTGTGCCACAGTATAGGTCTCCAGCTCTGACATTTCGAATTCCATCTTGTCAGTGAAAAGTGTGGACAACCACCCTGAAGTAGGTTACAAGGATAGGAACTCTGAGGGTCACCTCCACCCACCTCCAGGAAAGAATTTAGAAAAAGCAAAATGTTGAATTGGAGGGCCGCTAGGAGAAAACTCCGGGTGTGTACCTGTGGTGCACACTGAATTATTATGGGGTACAAAACAAGCACGGCTCGTAATCCCACCCGCTGAGCACCAATTTTATGTTGGACCTGCGATGGGCAAGCCCAGCACAAAGGGGGTAGCTTGGCTCAAGTGACAAGGCAAGTGAAGGCTGTAGTGTTAAGCCGTCTCTGACCCAATAATAACCCCCTGCGCAGTCACACCAAAAAGAAGGACACCACACCACTGCTGTAGAAAAATACGATTCCTTTATGTAAAAGTTCTCTGTTGTGAATAGGGTTGATTGGGAAAGCACATACACATTTCTTTTGGTCACACAGTTCTGGGTTTCAATTCTATAATAAGTAAGACTATAAATAATATCAGGAATAAATAGCATCAATAAATAGAATAAATATCAGGAATGAGTATCACGAATAAATAGAATGAATATCACTTTTGCCTAACAGAATAAATACTGATTCATTTAACTAATCAAACACATGTTCATTCTGGTATCGCTGCCACCAATTAAATACTTCAGGAACATTACACTTGTAATACGTTTCAGTTTGGAAAGATAACTCTTACAGTTTGTGTTGGTTTCAATGATAATGCATACGGGCTTCTCTGGGCACAGAATGAGTTTTGGGACTCTTTGAGGTTCATTCAGGGAGTATGCGCGTGTATCTAAAAGGCAAGGAAACACAGTGAATACTTAATTTGCGCTCGGCTGCCACCGGGATGAGATCTCTGCTTGCCGGTGGAGTCCATGCGCGCTTACGGGCTTTGTCACTGCTAGCACTCAGGCGGCACCAGTTCAAAGTCTTTAGACTGACAAACAGGCTGCCGGAGAGGTCACACAACCTTCGCGCTCAGTCAAATCAATGCCGGTTCACAGTTCCTTCACAACGCTGCACCCCACCTGAAGAAACGGGCCCACCTCGCATCGGCTGCAATCGGGAAGCGATTCAGTCAGGGCTCAGCACTTCTCACGCCAGCGACGGGGGTTCTCAGGGGCTCCACGGACCTCCCTCCGACTTCCGCATACAGGGTGGTTCCCGCCCACAGCTACAGCTCCCGGGTCACTGGGGAGTGGCAGAGACGCTAGTCCCGCCCAACGAAGGCCGGCTTTCCCCCGCCCCGGTGCACCACCTCACCTTCAGTCCACGCAGGAAGCCCTCTAGAGGCGCTTGTCGCGAAGGGGGCACTGTTGACGATCGCGGTTGCGGCTAACTTGCTCTCGCCTCGCGACCCGTGAAATCGGTCGCAATTCACCACCGGGGGGGCGGGGAGGCACACAAATTTGGCCACAGTCTTTGGGGGTAATGAGGCACTCGCTGGGCAGGCGCTATCGGCGCAAGGTCACCGCTCATGCAGTTGACTGGAACGCCAGTCAGAATCAATGCCAATGACCTTTGCTACTCTACTGCCTGCCCTACCAGCCACCTCAGGGGTCAACAGGGCAGGTGTCAATCTGGTGTCAAGTCTGGAATCTCATCTAATCTAAAATGGCCGCCAGGGACTGGGCCTTTTATAGCCAGTGCCCTGGGGTGCTGGCACGAGCCAGAAGGTTCTAGAACCTTCTCTGGCTGTGACAATGACATGGTACTTTTGAGGTGTATTTAGGACACTAACAGCCACCGTACTATGGTTCTAGAGCAGCCATTTTGTGTACCTGAGGGAAATAAAGGAATTCCTGTCAGGAATGCGCGCCAAACAAAAGGCGCCAAAACCTCAAAAGGCCAGAGTTCATGGAGGCTCCAATGGGAGTCACTCACATGAGGGAAAAGGGTGTCCACCATTTTAGGGCCATATATTCGGGTTGACAACCCCAGTTTGTAATGCCACAGGTTTCGCCAGGTGCCTTGTAAATAGGTGCCACAACCTTGTGAGCAACTGGGTGTCAAGGAACATTTAACCCCATGAAACAACACATACAAAGTCCTAGCAGACAAAGAAAAGCGACAAATTTTGGGAGGTACAGGGGAACAAAAGAAATCATAGTGGTGAGGGGACTCTCAGAAGCAGGCAGGTCTAACAGACAGCCATTTGGACCCTTTCCACCTTTTCTATATCTCGCCTGATCTCGCCTGATCGAGCGCTGATTGAGCGGATAAGCACATGTACTTCTCATTTTGGGTAGGTATTGCTTAGCTTGCTACCAGCAGCTCAGTTATGTTATGATGATAGAGGCTATGCAAGGAATGCTTTAGTCCTGCATTAGGCAGTTTTTATTGGTTCTTGCATTCAAGAGATAGATAATTAGCCAGAATCTGTGGCCCAGCTATTCACCTTGGCATTGTGATTTGCACAAAGGGAATAAGTATTTGAGAGAAAAGGCAAAATGTGTTTCTTATGTTGTTATGAACAACTTTTTATTCTTTCTCTTTTGGCTCTAGCCAATGCAGAAATATATAAATAACTGCTGACTTCCTGTAAGACGTGTCCAATGCTGAGACAAAATAAAAGGGGACACTTACAAATGATAGTGCTATCGTTTGAGAAAGTCTAAGTTGACACTGAATTTCATGTGTATTCACAGACCAAGCATGAAAAAGACCCCAGCATGATCTTCATTGCAGGCTTAGAGCTGGTATTACCTTTTCAGAGGAGAGGGCCTTTCGACGGCTCATTGGTCTAGGGGTATGATTCTCGCTTTGGGTGCGAGAGGTCCCGGGTTCAAATCCCGGACGAGCCCTTTCATTGGTGCTCTTTTGAAGTATGCATTTCAAAGCCAATATCAATTTTCTCTTTGCAGTAGTGGATGAATATTTGCTAGAGTCTCATGCTTTTAATCTTGCCCTGCCTGAGCAAATAGGAAACATTTCTCTTTAAGCATTTTGCAAAAATGCTGAACTTGCAAGGCATATACAAGCGTTCAGATAGGGCTGTCGGGCAGGTTGCATGAAAGAAATCTAAAACCAGATGCCCTTGGAATAGCCTGTTTTGAGCAGTTTCATCACAGAAGAATCAACTGTAGGTATCTGTTTCTGTAGTGTAGTGGTTGTCACGTTCGCCTCACACGCGAAAGGTCCCCGGTTCGAAACCGGGCAGAAACACTTGTTATAATGTCTTGGTTGCAATGTTGAGAGTTGCCGTTTTGCATGAAATTGTCCAGGCCCTGAAGATGGGTTCATGCAGTCTCGTTCCAAGAAAGTGAATTCTCTTAAAAACAATAACATTATTGGCATGTGGATGTATCTGTTGATTCACAGACCTCACTTTCAAAAGAGCCCTGCATTCGGTTCAATGCTCAACCAGAACAACCATTAACTTTGAGAATTTTTGGCACCAACAGGCCTCTTATTTTAGTGGAGTGTTTCTGGTTTTTAAGTGCTGAGGCCTGAGCTCAATTCCTAGATGATCCTTCTCAAGGTGATGATACAAATCGTCACCTTTATGTTTAATGTCAGAATTGTTTATTTCCTTTTGGTGGTGTATGAATGCTTTCGACAGTATGGGGATTTTTTCTAGCCTTGCATGAATAAAAGCATATCACTCCTCTTTATGTATTTTTCTAACACATTCATATTTGCATCTCCTCTCCTAGCATGCATTTTTGACTATATTACAGGCTGTATATAATAAGTATCAATTCAGGGGCGCTTCTTCTACTCAAATCACAACTGTTCTATCACAACATTGATAAGCAATCTGCATCTGCTGCTGTTGTGTATTGGTTATCATATTTACCTGACGTGTGAAAGTCCCATGTTTGACAGTGCACGTTAACAAAGAAACCAATGATTTTTATTAAAAGTTGTCTTGTGTTTTGGTTACCTTGCATCAGCCAAAACTTGCCAGAGATTACTTCATTTGCAGTCACTTGAAAAGTAGGGATTCTCAAATAAATGGCAAGAGGTTGAAATAAATCCAAAGAAATGCATGGCATATCTATGTGTAGGTGTATGCATGTATCCAAATATAAAGATAGATAGATAGATAGATTAATAGATAGCTAGATAGATAGCTAGATAGATAGATAGATAGATAAATAGATGGACGGACGGACGGACGGACGGACAGACAGACAGACAGACAGACAGACAGACAGACAGATAGATATAGGGAGAGAGAGAGCGTTATTATAAACAGAGACTTTATTTTCAATCAAGCGGTCTTTTCTTTCCTTTAGGAGCAGAATGTTCTGATCATCAGCGTGTAGTGTAGTTCCTATATTCCCAATAGGCTCTGCGCATTGGAATAATATCTTCAATAGTATAGACGTAGGACAGAGGTTAACTAGGTCTTCTACTGTCGATATTAGACTTAAGTTTTGTGTGCCAGCTAGCTCAGAGTTCACTAGAAACTTTCTCGAATAGGCGAGGAGGATTTTAACCTCCCTGGATAGACAAGAAGGGATTTAGTTTCTGACAACCATAGAACATGACAACTTTGCTCTCCCTGATCAAGAGTATATCTCTAGAGTCGTGTGAAAACAAAAGACAGCTATTTTACTCAGTCAATACGTGCGTACTTAGTTTCACCAGATTGCAGAGAAAAGGAGAGACGGGCGTTTTCAATAAAAGGTGTTATTTATTGATCAGTCTCTTTTCTCATACAAGAGAAATGAATTGCTACAATTGCAATACTTATAGTTAAGTAAAGTGCATACAGTAAAAGCAGGATTATGAAATAATACTGTAAACGCATTGATATGGTTTCTTAGCCATATGATATTTTAAAATGGATAAAAGATATACATACATATATACATTGACTAATCATACTCAACTGGTGCTTCTAACTACGCCTACCCCGGTGTACCTGACCTAAGCCTAATACATGGGAAGGAGTAAGTAAGTAGCAGTTTAAGTTAAGTTTGTTTTGCCAAGAATCTGACTCAAGAATTCTCTGTAACGGTTTAGTCAGTTCAGTACCTGGGATTGAGAACGCTGGAGGGCTGGTATCTCTCACTCAGGACTCGGTATCCCAGTCACCCGCGAAGGTGGGCTGGAAACGCTGGAGGCTGGATTTCTCGGCAAGAGAAAAGACAGCGTCTTCCTCAGCGCGTCAAAAGGGGAGGGGCAGCGTCCGTGGGCTCTTGCATCAGCTGGGCTCTCCGGCAAGTAGTCACTGCTCCAAATTCATCACCACCGTGTGTTTACTTAGGGCAGCGTTGGTATATTTATACCTGAAAGGTGCCGGGTTTGACGTAAGGATGGACATAAGACGTCAATAAAGATGCCATTAAGAACTGGTCGTTCTTACAGTTTTTTACAGGAGTTCTCGGACGAAATCAAAACAATAGCAGCGGGGATTTCCCAGGTTTGCTGGAGGCTTGGTTTGTTTAGAGAACTCGGTGTGCTTTCTAGGGGGCTGGAGGAATAGTGCTTGCTTAATGTGACAGCATGCGCTATGACTAATTTATGAAACGTGTTTCTGTGCCGTTGTATGGATATTAATGATTTATAACCGGACAAGGGTCAGAAATAGGAGTATCGATACAGGTACCTAGATAAACACACTACACCCACTCCACGAATTCATGTCCATAATTACTAATCTAAGCAATAGTAAACATATATAATAGTGCATGTGTATACCGATCCACCCCAAAATACATTATTTTGCATCTGAAATGGCATATGCGAGATACACGAAAATGAGTAAAGGTACTGTATGCTTTCAAGCAGTGTAATCATTCAAAGAGATGCACATTTATATCAGCATGAATGATTTGCAAAAATTACACATGAAATGGCTCTTAATACAGAAAAAAAGTGCGAGACCACTCCATCACATATAAATACAGTTTTACTTGTAAATATGCTAGAGGCTGAGGTAATGTATTGTCTCTAGAGTTCCTAAAAATAGAAGCTCTGTTCTCTAAGAATAGTTCTACTTTAAGCAGAAGATAAGTGCCAAAAAAGGTAAATATTTTGGACTTTGGGAAAAAAGTTTTCGTTTTCAGGGGAAGAAGAAAAAAATAGTTTCAAATAGTCTTAGTAGCTTTGTTTATCAAAGCTGAAGGCCAAATGCAGAGTTCAGGGAACGCTGTGTGCTCGTTTGCTTAAAGTTATTCTTTCTGTTCGGGTGAAAACATCATGTCAGACAGACTTTCAAAAAAACAGTCTACTGCCTCAGGTGAAAGTTCGACCAAGTTGGAGAATGTCGCTACCATGCAGTCGTGCGCATGTTCGCTTTCAATGATGTTTCGATCAGCATTGCTTACAGTAGGTCGTACCTGGTTGATGCTGCTCTCATCTTGTACTTCACTACCCTTCAATCGTAGTGGTGAAGTTTCCACGAATGCCGTCATCAGGATAGGTAACCGCTGGGGACAACACGATGCATGAGCCTTTACTGGACCCAACAAAGTATCTGTATCCAATGGTACTTCTGATTGTAGTGTAAGACAGGTGTCCAACACGCATTCTTCGCCGTATAGCATACATCTTAACACAGGTAAGACACAATTCTGCCATATGGGTCTGAATGAAAGAAACCAGGTCATATTCAGATCCCTTAGCCGGGCTAATCCAAGGACTTTAGTTATGCGGTCCCGATAGCGTATAGCTAGGATCGTTTATTCCATTGTTGCTGGAGTTTTGTCTGTGACATGGCTTGCCATAACGAAGCAGGAGTAGCAAAAATAAGATGCCTGCTACGAGTCCCAACAGGAGTGGAAGTCCGCCAAAGAGTGAATGGACAAAATTAGGAAAAATGCCCAGGACTGCTTTGAAGGGTGTTAACAGTCCCGAAAAAACTGTCTTAAATACACTCGCGATACCATTCGTATCAGAAATGTTTAAGATTTCGTTTAGCATTTCTGCGAAGTGTAGGGGGCAATTTGTTGATAATAATGCATGTATCTCTGTCGTTGTCCTTGCAACTTGGAGATCATACGTTTCTTTTGATGA
This sequence comes from Lissotriton helveticus, assembly GCF_964261635.1. Classification (NCBI taxonomy): domain Eukaryota; kingdom Metazoa; phylum Chordata; class Amphibia; order Caudata; family Salamandridae; genus Lissotriton; species Lissotriton helveticus. The sequence continues at coordinate 818,365,267 of NC_136069.1, forward strand.
CGTCAAGTGAACTGGCGTCTGTAGAAGCACAGTCTTCATTCTGCTTAAAGTATCAATTCGAATAGAAGAGATATTCAAACTGGGCCAAATTTTTCCCTCCCTGTCTGGAGTGTCGTTTGGAAACAATACTCGCTCACAGCAAGTGACCATGGAACTTACACTAACTAGATAAGCTTTTCCTGGCACTAGGCCACAACATCTGTGATCCACAATTAGAATGTAGCTCCCGTTAGAAAGCCGTCTAAAGAATGGCTCTATTCGAGTTGCAGGTGTGCCAAGCTGGTGACATGAAAGGTTATTAGAAGTCCCCTCACAGGCCCCATGCAAATTTTTGCCCTGACACAGAAGTATACCACTTAGTGATTTTTCACAATTATTACCACTAAGAAATACACTCTGTCCTTTTTCACTATAACATATGCGTGTTTAAGGTAATTTCCATGTTGACTTAATGTATCCTTTACCCAACCTTTCATACTGGCCTGCCTGTATATACTTTTGGCAGTATCGAAATTGGAAAGTCGTTATCGGAATAGTTATTATCCCATGTATTATCCATTCAATGACAGGTCGTTCTGACATTGTCAATGGTAATCTCTCGAGTTTTTCAATGCTCAGAATTGTATATTCTGCTCCCTTTTGTGCCAGGCTGATTTGTGTATCAGTAAGGTTATAGATAGAGAATAATGACGTTGTGTTGATTAAACGCCAAGGCACGTAGCCTGAACGCAGATTTTGTAACGTCCAGCCAAGCTGTACAATAGAATGCAATTGAGACTGACCGTGTTGCAACATCAGTAAGTCCTGCTCTATTATATCGATTGCAGATGATACAATACTGTCCAGTGAATATATTCTGGAAGACAGAGTCATTAACCCATTGTCCACAACAGAAAGTGATTTTTCCAAATTAATACAGTCAATTTCCCGTATTTTCTCTGCTGTCTTAATTTGAGTTACTTTCCAAGCTTCGTTGTAAGCTGCATATATAGAGGCCGCTATGAAACGTTTTTGACGCTGTTTGCGTGGTCCCATAATGAAATCACGCAAGTCAGTACCTTCTTTAAGTAAAGTCAAGTGTTGCTTAATTTCTGCCAGTGTGGATGTTCGTAGCCATTCAAGGCAGAGTTTACCCACACTGTATGTTGTTACAATCCCTGGATGTTGTCGCTGGGAGTATCTAGGGTCTGGCCTGGACATTTTTAACCCCTGTATTTTGTTCAGGAATCTATCTTGACAGTTATTTGTGTCTGTGGGCCAGATCAACCATTTTTTCCAATCAGGATGTGTTCTGTTTTGGTTAACAATATGGGATACGTCTATCTCAACATCTGTAGTGCTATTACTGTCAGGTGTTGGCTTTGGAGTAGACGGTTTGTTCAAGTCTTTTATTTTGGCTAGGCCAAGACAGGTTGTCTGTTGAATTGTGTCATTCAAAAATATAATTTGTTCTGGGATCATGCAGGCTCTAAATAATGATTCTATACCTTGGACCTGCCAATCTTTAGTACCCCAGATGGTTTTTGTTTCAATATTATTGTTCCAGAAATCAAAACCGAATGTATTCATTTTATCAAAAAATATTTCTGAATAGATTAATTTTGTGTTTGTCAGCATGGTTTTCATTCCTGTCTTATTTAACAGTTTGAAATAAAACGTTTCTGCATTACTTGTGTTAAACCCTGAGAAGTAAGAAAATATTTCATAAAATGTATTTGAACTGCCTTTTGGTGGAGTTGCACAATGTTCCCATTGATTATAATTAAAAACATTTCTAGGTTGAGCAGATTTATGCAAATAATGATTACCATAGTGGTTGTAACAGTACATCTGGTCATAATTACATGAACCCTGTAAATAATCATGTTCAGTAAATTTAGCTGACATAACTAGGTCTGACATCATATCATTAATACTTTCAAAGTCCCAATCATCAGAAAATGTGCTCGGTTTTACAAAGTCACTTAATGAAACCTTGAATTGATGAGGATACTTCAGGAGCTCGACCGAGCCATTGATTTCGTAATCAGTTTTGTCCCATGCTACCCCACCGGGTAATGGATTGGCTGTGAAGTTCACTGAAGAAAGTTCTCTTTTCTCGATGTGTGAAGACTTGTGTGGTTTTAGGACCAAGTTGATATTCTGACTTGCTGTGTCCATTGTAACATATTTTCCCTCAATGAAATGTCCCAACCATAGAACCATGATGAGCCAAAGCAGGAGGAAAAGTACACCCAGTACCACCCAAAATTCAATCCATGGAGAAATCAGATAGGTTGCTTTTAGTTGATGAAAAAGTTATTTTGCTTTGTTTTTAAAAGTCTTTGGAGTTGTTGGCTGTTCCTCAGGTTCGCTTGGATCCTCAGAAAAATCATCGAAGTTGATGAAGTAGCCTGATGCAGTTCTGTCAATGGTTTCAATTGCTTCTGCTTTCGGAATTTTCTTTGTTTCATGAGCATAGTCTGTGGCTACATCATTGTAGACTGGTGTTTCTTGATGTAAGATTTGGATTTGGGTTTCAAGAGGTTTAAGTTCCATGGCTTTATTGCATAGTCCTTGTTGATTTACTGTAGGTTTATCAAATGTGATTAGTCTTTCAGTTTGAACCTCTTGATTTGTAGCAAACTTTGGTGTTCTGCTACTTCTTGGGAGTCCACTTGGCCTACTACTTGTTATTGGCCACATGATTGTGGTTTAACCAGGTCGATGGATACAACTCGGTTCTCCTTTTTACCAGCAAGGGGCGGTAGTACTACTGATCTTGTTCCGTTGACAGCTAAGACAGGTACTGATTTTCTGTAAGAAGGCCCAAATTCCTTCTTTACCGCTATTTTCTCTCTGACTAGATCCCCAATCTTTGGAATCCAGACAGGCATTGCTGGGACAGGTGGTTTCTCTTCAGTGGCCGTTGGCTGTTGTTTCAACTTTATGTTGCTCAGGTTTTTTCTTGTTTCATTTAAGTCCTGTAAAATAGCCAAACGATCTTTGATATCAAAGCATTTTTCTTTCACCACTGAAGTTTGACTATCGAGGTCCTGGATTAGCATTCTAGTCCCGAACAATAGTTCGTACGGACTGAAACCTTTTAGAGAATTTCTTGGCAGATTGTTAAGACTACGTTGGACATTTATTAAATGTTTGACCCACCCAGCACCCGAACCTAATACCTTTGCCATTATAGATTGCTTTATGTCTCGTTTTTTTCTTTCCACAAGCCCGTTTCCCTCAGGATGGAAGGGACAAGAATACCGCAATGCAATGCCCATGCTGGTCATGGCCTCCATATAAGCTCGAGAGCTAAAACTAGGACCCTGGTCAGAATGTAGCATGCCAATCGCGTATGTGCCGATAAAGACTCACAAATCTTTTATAACCGTTCTGGCGTCAGCCAAGCGCTGGGGCCACATCCAAATGAATCTCGTACAGGAATCCACTGCGACCATGATATATAGTTGCCATCCCTTTGTAAGGGACCGCAGTGGTCCAGGTAAACACAAGCTAATGGTTTGTCTGAGATTAGAAGGGGCGTCTGTGCTGGTCGTTTCACTGTTGATACCTTCATTCTTTGGCAGATTTCACATTCTAGAACATAGTTCCTAGTTTGTCTTCTCATGTGTGGCCACCAGTATCTCTGTTTTAATAATGATACTGTGGCGGAAACACCAGCATGTGCAGAAGCAAGCCCTTCGTGTGCCGCTATAATTAGTCCTAACCTATGTTCCATGTTTGGAATTGCCCTATCCCCCACTCCAGGGATTCGAGCAAATGGAACGTTATTCGCATCAGTTTGCAAATCGAATAGAGCCGTACTTTACTGGAAAGCCTTTCGGGAGTGTTTTTATCTCATTTTTTACTGTAGCGCTGACAGCTTGCAATATATCGCTGTCTATTTTTGTTTTTGGCCGGGTGATGGCAGCTACGGAAGCCGTTTGCACAGCTGCATTCACGGCCTCATCAGCCAATGAATTCCCTGCAACGTGAACGCCATCACGTTGACGACTCAGTGTATGTATCACGTGAGTCTTTTGTAGTTCCTTTTGTAAAAGAACTACTTGTTCCCAAAGCGTTTTATGCTTGATTGTGCCACCTTTAGCATCTTTGAAACCGTTTTGAACCCAGTTTTGCAAGTATTCATTATAAGACTGAACGCAGTAATATGAATCGCACACTATGAGTGTGGGGAATTCGCGATCGGTATTTTCAAGCGCCATCTTAAATGCTAGTAGTTCAGCTCGCTGAGCTGTACAATCTCTTAGAGATTGTGTTTTAGTGATTAGTGGTCTAAATTTTCCTTCGTGCCAACGACCTTTGACATTCGCACACGCAGCACTGTAAGCTTGTTTACCCCCAACTGCGGGCTGTGCTGATCCGTCTGTATATATTATACAGCCGTAGTGTTCACGAGGCAGGATTTCGGTCGGCAGAGGACAGTCAAATTCATATTGGAGAAATTCCTGTGTTTTTAAATTAGGATCAAATTCGTATACTACGTCTGTGGCAGCAAGAGAGTTAACCCATTGTATCCCTCTCGGATGTAGGGCTTTAGCATTTGGAATGCTTGCCTTTGTTACCGCTTCTAGAGCTGGTACTGGTGTAACGATGATTATTCGTTTACCTTGTGCTAGGGCTCTCTCTTTCGCTACCGCAGTCTGCAGCGCAGTTAGAATTTTTTCCGTTGGGCTAAATTTCATTTCAGCTTTTGTGTACAAATGTGATTTGTATGCTATTGGTACCGTTTCTCCCTCATTAGAGGTTAGGTATGTGAATCCGCATCTTCCTGGGATGACTCGAATCACAAGGTTGCGTGTGTTATCGCGTGTTTGCAATTTTGTTTTAGCTAACATGTCTGTTTGCAATGATCTCAAAATTTCTGTGTGTTTTTGAGTCCAATTGATTGTTTTAAAATCTGGTTTTATTAGTTCATAGAGAGGTTTAACCCTCTCTGCATAATTTAGAATGTAAGTTCTTCCGAAATTCAGGAAACCTAGAATTGATTCTAAGTTTTTCAGCGTTCTTGGTGCTTGGATTACAGCACATTTCTCTAAGAAATTGTCTGCCAGGCTTTTGCCTTCACTTGATAATTCATATCCTAAAAACAGGACACTTAGATGGGCAATTCTTGACTTTTTGAAGTTGAATTTGTAAACCTCTGCTGTGAACCCAAGTATTATGGTGTTCACTCTTTTCAAGTGAGTATCCAATTCATCATCTGTTAGATAGATGTCATCGACATAAGATAATGCCTCATCATCAAATATTTGTAGTAACTCTGTTGCTCTCGCTGAGAATAATCCTGGGCTGTTCTTGAACCCCTGTGGCAAACGAAATTTTTCTGCGAGCCATTAATTGAGAAAGCGGTCAAATATCTGCTTTCAGGTGCTATATTTTGACAAAAGAATCCATTAGAGATGTCTAATGTTGTTTTGTATTTTTTGCGCACTATGCTATTCATTAGTGCTGCACTGTGTGAGTTTTGTACTGCAAAAGTTTTGCAGCATGAGTTTAGGTGTCTGTAGTCCAAAACTAGACGATATGAATCATCTGGCTTGGAGACAGGAAACAAAAGATTGTTCATTTGTGAGGTGCAAGTTTCAATCACCCCCTGGTATTCAAGTTGATCTAAGATCTCCCTGACCTGTTTTTTAGCTTCTTGCTTAATTGGGTACTGCCTCTGTGCAGTTGGTTGTGATTTTAACTGGATTTTGTGAGGAGGCGAGTCCTCATCCCATCCTACATGGTTTTTATATAATGCAGGAGCTTGGGCTACTGCCCACTTTCTTGCAAGTGTATATTTTTTATGTATTGGAATGTGATTTGAGAAGGCAGGCATAATCATTTCTTCGCCATGAGAGCACTCCCTGACAAACTCTGGTGGCCAATCTTTTTCAGCTAAAAGGATGTCATAGCCTTTGGCGAGGTTATCCCAAAATAGACCCCTTATTTTCCTAGTCTTATCTCCCTCTATACGTAATGTTACTTCGTATATTTTATGAGGTTTGCTAACCCTGGTATCTGCAGTTTCCACCTGAATGTATTCATTTGTGTCCACTGTCTCCAGATGATTCATCAGGATCTTGCGAGCTATGCTCACTTCTGCTGCGCTGTCTAGCATGGTCTGTGCCCACTCTCCGTTTTTCAGCTGTGTCCTCAGGATCCTCGGCATGTTTGATTACTTTAATACTGGCTACCTTCTTTTTTGGAAATTGTAATTTTTTACTTTGATGAGCAGGTTCCTTGTCTTTGGACTTGACGTGCTCTTTCCTGTGTTCTGACCGTCCTCTTCTTTCCGATTTCTGCGAGGAAGTCTGAAAAGATCCAGAGGGACGTGTATCAATATCTTGATATCTATCAGGTTTCTTCAAATTATGCCTATTTCTAAGGTTGTATCTTTTCTCAGAGGGCTCCCTCTGGGGAGACTTGTGTCCTTGGTCTGGAGACCTCTCTTTCCGCCGAGGAGACCTTCCTCTGGTCTGGAATCTTTTTTCTTTGGGAGTGGATTGTTTATTTCCATCCCAGCTCTTTTTTTGAGTGTTCAGATTATTTTTAATAAATACCTTTTCAGGATTTTCAGTTAGTTGTGGTTTCACTGGTTTTCCACCCAAACTATCTCTTCCTAGTTCTTCATAGGATTTTTCTATGATTCTGGCAAGTTCAAATGGCTGTTCTGCTATATCTGTTTCTTTCAACTTCTGGCGGATCGCTACAGATGCCGCTTCCCCTTTTATGTTGGCTAGTAATATAGCCGAGACCTGCTTGAAGTCTTTCAGTAATTTCATACCCAGAGTTAAAGCAGGTTCTGGACCGTATTCATTTTGAATCTGTCTTAGCACATCTGGTATTACCGCCATGGACGGAACACCATGTGTTTTTGTGTAAATGGAAGCAAAGACTGTGCCCCAAGTGTCACAGTCCTCCACATGTGGTGCGATCCCCATTGGAAGACAGATAGTCAGAATTCTGTGTTTCTCAACAGGGGTAGTATCCGGAAATACCGCCTCTATTTGAGTGATTTTTTGTGCTAACCAGAATGGAATTTGTTCCCGTTTAATGGGTACTTTACCTAGACATGACTGTATGTTCTGTGGTGTGATTTTATTTGTGTTCCCCTGATGAGGGGTCAGCTGTGGAATTTTAATAGCTAGTTGGACTGTTGAAGTCCGCATTACATATTGGACTAATTGTCTATGTATTTTAATCAGTTGTTTTAGCTGTGCTAAAAGTTCTGGTATTGACATTTTTTCAATGTCTGGATGTGGTGTGTAACCGGCTAGAACCGGCCACGTTGCTCCTGGTCTACCTAGTGGACCGAGCCTGGTGATGTGATCATTATGTTTTAGGGCGCCTTTAAACCAGAGCAGGTTCTCTTGGTATTTTAATGTTATTTCCACCTCCTCGAAAGGAGTGTACTCATCCGGTGGTTCCTCTATTTTGTAATAGTGGAATTCATGTGTGACAGCGTTTGCTGCTGGAAAGTTTATCCATGAATAGAATACCTCTGTCTGACGATATTCATGTGCCTCAATTACGAATATGACTGTACCACCTCTCGATGTTAGTCCATTTTCTATTTGCTTAAGAGTTATAGTTTTTCTTATGCTGACCGGGATGAGTATTGCACCCGGGTCTTGCTGTAGGAGACTTGTGTCATCCGCTAGGAGTTGAGCTGCTATTCTAGCTGCCTCCCTTTCTTCTTCATTGTCTGTCATTTTACTGACAAGAAGGTTTTTTTTTGTTGCAGATCAGGTTTCCAAGGAAACAAAGATTAGGTGCACAATATTTTGGAACACTGTATCCTTCAACGTTGAATAAACCAAAAACTATACATAGAAATCTCTTTCCACTAAGTTCCGGCGGATTTTAACCTTTGACCCACTCCAGACGTCTTTGGAGTATTTACGGGAGAAAGGGGCTGTGTGAAAAAGCACGACTGAGTTACTCTAATGCCTTGCGTTAGATTTATCGCCTTACCAAACCGTTGGGCGCCATGTAGTGTAGTTCCTATATTCCCAATAGGCTCTGCACATTGGAATAATATCTTCAATAGTATAGACGTAGGACAGAGGTTAACTAGGTCTTCTACTGTCGATATTAGACTTAAGTTTTGTGTGCCAGCTAGCTCAGAGTTCACTAGAAACTTTCTCGAATAGGCGAGGAGGATTTTAACTTCCCTGGATAGACAAGAAGGGATTTAGTTTCTGACAACCATAGAACATGACAACTTTGCTCTCCCTGATCAAGAGTATATCTCTAGAGTCGTGTGAAAACAAAAGACAGCTATTTTACTCAGTCAATACGTGCGTACTTAGTTTCACCAGATTGCAGAGAAAAGGAGAGACGGGCGTTTTCAATAAAAGGTGTTATTTATTGATCAGTCTCTTTTCTCATACAAGAGAAATGAATTGCTACAATTGCAATACTTATAGTTAAGTAAAGTGCATACAGTAAAAGCAGGATTATGAAATAATACTGTAAAAGCATTGATATGGTTTCTTAGCCATATGATACTTTAAAATGGATAAAAGATATACATACATATATACATTGACTAATCGTACTCAACTGGTGCTTCTAACTACGCCTAACCCGGTGTACCTGACCTAAGCCTAATACATGGGAAGGAGTAAGTAAGTAGCAGTTTAAGTTAAGTTTGTTTTGCCAAGAATCTGACTCAAGAATTCTCTGTAAGGGTTTAGTCAGTTCAGTACATGGGATTGAGAAGGCTGGAGGGCTGGTATCTCTCTCTCAGGACTCGGTATCCCAGTCACCCGCGAAGGTGGGCTGGAAACGCTGGAGGCTGGATTTCTCAGCAAGAGAAAAGACAGCGTCTTCCTCAGCGTGTCAAAAAGGGAGGGGCAGCGTCCGTGGGCTCTCACATCAGCTGGGCTCTCCGGCAAGTAGTCACTGCTCCAGATTCATCACCACCGTGTGTTTACTTAGGGCAGCGTTGGTATATTTATACCTGAAAGGTGCCGGGTTTGACGTAAGGATGGACATAAGACGTCACTAAAGATGTCATTAAGAACTGGTCGTTCTTACAGTTTTTTACAGGAGTTCTCGGACGAAATCAAAACAATAGCAGTGGGGATTTCCCAGGTTTGCTGGAGGCTTGGTTTGTTTAGAGAACTCGGTGTGCTTTCTAGGGGGCTGGAGGAATAGTGCTTGCTTAATGTGACAGCATGCGCTATGACTAATTTATGAAACGTGTTTCTGTGCCGTTGTATGGATATTAATGATTTATAACCGGACAAGGGTCAGAAATAGGAGTATCGATACAGGTACCTAGATAAACACACTACAAGCGCACCAGAATGTAGTGCTTGGTTGGCAAGCATCACATATTGTGATGTGTTAGCTAAGAGTTCCATGTCCTTCAGACTCATATATTCCTCTGTAGTTGTACCTTGGTGATTCAACAAAACATGGCATCATAATCAGTATTCTACTGCCACAGACTGGACAGAGAAACCATTTAGAATTTCCCTGAAAAAGAAAAAAAGCATACTTAGGCAGAGCTTTGTGGACAGGAAGGACATTAGAGCAAGTGAGGAATAAGCACTGCTTTTGTTAATTTACATAGGCAGAACAGAGACTGCTGGGAAAAGCCTGAAATTAAAGGCACAGAAAATGCCTGCTTCTGGAGAGAACACTAAGAAGGGTTGAAAGTTTTTCCTCTGACCCTGGCCACTCTTACAAGGAATCCTATGATAGTCAGCAGGACCCACCCTAAAAAGGAAGGGGCAGCCATTTGGACCCTTTCCACCTTTTCTATATCTCGCCTGATCGAGCATGATTGAGCGCTGATTGAGCGGATAAGCACATGTACTTCTCATTTTGGGACGGTATTGCTTAGCTTGCTACCAGCAGCTCAGTTATGTTATGATGTTAGAGGCTATGCAAGGAATGCTTTAGTCCTGCATTAGGCAGTTTTATTGGTTTTTGCATTCAAGAGATAGATAATTAGCCTGAATCTGTGGCCCAGCTATTCACTTGGCATTGTGATTTGCACAAAGGGAATAAGTATTTGAGAGAAAAGGCAAAATGTGTTTCTTATGTTGTTATGAACAACTTTTTATTCTTTCTCTTTAGGCTCTAGCCAATGCAGAAATATATAAATAACTGCTGACTTCCTTTAAGACGTGTCCAATGCTGAGACAAAATAAAAGGGGACACTTACAAATGATAGTGCTATCGTTTGAGAAAGTCTAAGTTGACACTGAATTTCATGTGTATTCACAGACCAAGCATGAAAAAGACCCCAGCATGATGTTCATTGCGGGCTTAGAGCTGGTATTACCTTTTCAGAGGTGAGGGCTTTTCGATGGCTCGTTGGTCTAGGGGTATGATTCTCGCTTTGGGTGCGAGAGGTCCCGAGTTCAAATCCCGGACGAGCCCTTTCATTGGTGCTCTTTTGAAGTATGCATTTCAAAGCCAATATCAATTTTCTCTTTGCAGTAGTGGATGAATATTTGCTAGAGTCTCATGCTTTTAAACTTGCCCTGCCTGAGCAAATAGGAAACATTTCTCAACTTGCAAGGCATATACAAGCGTTCAGATAGGGCTGTCGGGCAGGTTGCATGAAAGAAATCTAAAACCAGATGCCTTTGGAATAGCCTGTTTTGAGCAGTTTCATCACAGAAGAATCAACTGTAGGTATCTGTTTCTGTAGTGTAGTGGTTATCACGTTCGCCTCACACGCGAAAGGTCCCCGGTTCGAAACCTGGCAGAAACACTTGTTATATTGTCTTGGCTGCAATGTTGAGAGTTGCCGTTTTGCATGAAATTGTCCAGGCCCTGAAGATGGGTTCATGCAGTCTCATTCCAAGAAAGTAAATTCTCTTAAAAACAATAACACAATTGGCATGTGGATGTATCTGTTGATTCACAGACCTCACTTTTAAAGGAGCCCTACATTTGGTTCAATGCTCAACCAGAACAAGCATTAACTTTGAGAATTGTTGGCACCAACAGGCCTCTTATTTTAGTGGAGTGTTTCTGGTTTTTAAGTTCTGAGGCCTGGGCTCAATTCCTGGATGATCCTTTTCAAGGTGATGATACAAATGCATCGTCACCTTTGCGTTTAATGTCAGAATTGTTTATTTCCATTTGGTGGTGTATGAATGCTTTCGGCAGTATGGGGATTTTTTCTAGCCTTGCATGAATAAAAGCATATCTCTCCTCTTTATGTATTTTTCTAATACATTTATATTTGCATCTCCTCTCCTAGCATGCATTTTTGACTATCTTACAGGCTGTATATAATAAGTATCAATTTAGGGGCGCTTCTTCTACTCAAATCACAACTGTTCTATCACGACATTGATAAGCAATCTGCATCTGCTTCTGTTGTGTATTGGTTATCATATTTACCTGACGTGTGAAAGTCCCATGTTTGACAGTGAACGTTAACAAAGAAACCAATGATTTTTATTAAAAGTTGTCTTGTGTTTTGGTTACCTTGCATCAGCCAAAACGTGCCAGAGATGACTTCATTTGCAGTCACTTCAAAAGTAGGGATTCTCAAATAAAGGCAAGAGGTTGAAATAAATCCAAAGAAATGCATGGCATATCTATGTGTAGGTGTATGCATGTATCCAAATATAAAGATAGATAGATTGATAGATAGATAGACAGATAGATAGATAGATAGATAGATAGATAGATAGATAGATAGATAGATAGATAGATAGATAGATAGATAGATAGATAGATAGATAGATAGATAGATAGATGGATGGATGGATGGATGGATGGATGGATGGACGGACGGACGGACGGACGGACGGACGGACGGACGGACGGACGGACGGACGGACGGACGGACGGACGGACGGACAGACAGACAGGCAGACAGACAGACAGACAGATAGATAGATCGATAGATCGATAGATAGATATAGGTAGAGAGAGAGCGTTAATATAAACAGAGACTTTATTTTCAATCAAGCGGTCTTTTCGTTCCTTTAGGAGCAGAATGTTCTGATCATCAGCGCACCAGAATGTAGTGCTTGGTTGGCAAGCATCACATATTGTGATGTGTTAGCTAAGAGTTCCATGTCCTTCAGACTCATATATTCCTCTGTAGTTGGTGATTCAACAAAACATGGCATCATAATCAGCATTCTACTGCCACAGACTGGACAGAGAAACCATTTAGAATTTCCCTGAAAAAGAAAAAAAGCATACTTAGGCAGAGCTTTGTGGACAGGAAGGACATTAGAGCAAGTGAGGAATAAGCACTGCTTTTGTTAATTTACATAGGCAGAACAGAGACTGCTGGGAAAAGCCTGAAATTAAAGGCACAGAAAATGCCTGCTTCTGGAGAGAACACTAAGAAGGGTTGAAAGTTTTTCCTCTGACCCTGGCCACTCTTACAAGGAATCCTATGATAGTCAGCAGGACCCACCCTAAAAAGGAAGGGACAGCCATTTGGACCCTTTCCACCTTTTCTATATCTTGCCTGATCGAGCATGATTGAGCGCTGATTGAGCGGATAAGCACATGTACTTCTCATTTTGGGAAGGTATTGCTTAGCTTGCTACCAGCAGCTCAGTTATGTTATGATTGTAGGAGAGTAGGGTCTGTTATCCTATGGTAACCCGAAATTATTGCTTTTTGCTTCACAGGTTTATGACTTAATGTGGCTGGGGGCCTGCTAATCAGACCAACAGCCTACTGTTCGCTCTCTAAATTGATGCCAATGCACTGTAGGTGCATTACGAAATTGGAACTGGTTCACCTTATTGGCCCCTGTAACAGTGTACCCAGGTACCCAGGGCATAGGTGCTTCCAAGGCCTACCAGGAGCTGCAGCATGTATTGTGCCACCCCTGGCCTGGCCTCCATATTTGACACAACTAGCTGATCACTCAGCTGGGGTAAGTCGGTGTAACCACCCCTTACTTAGGTGTAGTATGCCTATACCTAACCTAAAATGGACACATATGTTCCTATCAGCCACTCCTATGGAAGGCCTCATCAATCCTGGAGGCAGAGTGCTTGGAAATATGTGAGATGGTGCTCTGGGATGAGCTGAGCCTGTCTGCAGCTTTCGGAACCATGTCCTTTAGCTGTTTCATGATACTGCCATACCATATACTCTTAAGTGCATTGTAATCCTCGCAGTTAAATGCTATCTTGGGTTTGGCTTTATCAAAACATGTCGAGTAAGGTGTCATACGAATTGGAATACTACCCCCTCGCCAGTTCTGGTGATGGGGGTAGCATTCCACCCTTCTAGAGGGACACGACATGTACCTAACCTGAACCCCGGTTAATGTTAAACAGAGCCTCAGCATCACAAAATGGATGCTGCCACCACAGACACAAGTCTGACCTCCTGTTGCTGGGAGTCCTTCCAGCGAGGGCAGCTTGGACAAAGGGTTTCCTGCCTTGGGAGGTGCTAGCACCACCCCAGACAGGATTTTGTGTATTGGGTAGGACAGGGCTGAATAGAATCAGACATGCCTGGGGCACACAAGGTGTCCCCGTGCATAGGCCAGTTCAAACCGGTGCTGGGACTTTCCAGCCCCAGTCCTGGCGCGAAGCTTGACAAAGGAAAGGGGGTGTAACCGCCCCCCTTCCTGGTCCCACCCAGAGGAGGGACCTAGCAGGTGATCCGGCCCCTAGAATTGGAATAAGAGTAGGAGCTGTGTCCTGAGACTTCAGATCATCCTGAACTCGACTTGAAATACAGAAGAAACTGGACTTTGACATTCTGCTGCACAGAAGACCGAAGAGAATCTCCCTTGTGGCCAAGGAGTGACCACCCTGTGATTACAGGCACCAACCAGCAACTCGACATCTGCTTTGCCGCCGCCTCCCGCTGGAGCCCGAGCCCAGAGCCTGACAAGACCCAGATTCCCAGACATCTCACAGCCCGATCCACAGTCCCTGCAAAGAAGGGACCTGTGGAGGCACCAAGAGACGTGGAACCAGACCTCTTGAAAGACCCCCGAGAAGCTGACTGCGCAGCACCCGAGGCACCCTCGGTGCTGTGCTTTGGGGTTTGAGAAGCCCCAACCTCGAGCAGCCCTTGCACTGAAGATCACCCCCCCAGCATCTCCACGATTTGCGTGGGGCCTTTTTGCACTGTGCCACTCGACGCGCCATCCTGGCCACTTGCCACGTGGCTAGCGGCCATCTTGGCGATGAAAACTATGACTTGCACTATTGGTCTGGTTGCTCCAGATTGGCCCTTGCTCCCTGAAAGGGAGCACCCGCTCTGACCTTGCTGGTCCGAGTGAGAAGCTTGAATCACTTCCTGCGTGGCTTGCTTTAGCCAAGGCCTGTTTGATCCAATCAACCGCCGACACCGCCATCAGCGAGAACCTTTGTGGGACAGCTCGTGACCAATGCCTGGACATCCTTGATCTCTTCGTGTCCACGAGGCTGCAGAGACAATCTTCACCTTTTCACCTGTTTGCACCCGACATCGCCTGGTTCCTTCCTGGTTCCACGGTAGTCAATGGCTAGTGACTTTGAACATTGTCCCCTCTGCATTCAGGTCTTCACCTCTTCAGATCCACCCTTGGATCCACCGGAACTCTTCTCGACGACCCGCCTGCAGCATCTTCAGCTCCAAGCACCATCGACCTGCGTGACGAAACCCGACACTACTTCGCACCTGTGCACCCGCTTCCTGTGGGTGAGGTAACTCAGCAACGCCGGTGTTCCCACACTGGTGTACACCTCGAGTGCCTGTGTCTAAAGTTTTATCCTTGTAGGTCCATCGGAAGGTTCTTAAAACACTAACTTTGTAACTTTTACTCACCATTGACTTAACATTGGTGCATGCGTGCACTTTGCTTCACATGCCTTTACAGAGTTTAGCCTAAGATGCTTAGTCCATGCTACCCCTAGGATAGCGTGTCTATAAGGTTGACTTTACAACCTCCACCATAAGGGTTGCTTGGCATGGTACAAGGTGATCACTAGAACTAGTGAGCATCATATACCAGGCCAACTTCTCACATTGGTGAGGAGCGGATTGGGATTTGAGCTTGCTGTTGTTTTACCATTACAATCTTTGAGAGTATCATTTGAAAGATCATACAGGTACCTGATAGGTACACTAAAACAAGACTAATATACTTAAGTTCTACTGAACTTAGTTGTTGTAGAGGATAGGGAGTAGCACACCCTGACTACAACTACTAGATAGGTTTTGTAGGAAAACACAAGTGTAGGTAGATTGCAACATATCCACCACACTAGAGCAATGTCTGGAGCAGAGGGATCCACTGGACCTATCTCTGTTGAGAGTGACCCTTCAAGGGCACCATCCAAATTTGCTATCTTTCCTTTTAAGGAACTGAGGCAGCTGTGTTCCATGAGAGGAATCAAAACGGGTCCTAGCCCTACAGCAGATCACCTCAGAGAGCTTTTAGACCAGTCTGAAGCTCTAAAGACCTCCAAACCAGGCCCCTCAGGGACTGGTGATGGAGGCTCTCCTTCTGAAGAAGAAAACACTGATGCCCCTGTCCCTGTCGTCCAGATAGATGAGGAGAACCAGAACACTAGAGATACTCAGCCTGAGGATGAGGAAGTAGAGGAAGAGGAGGAAGAAAGTGGGTCTGATGATGAGGGAAATAGCCAGGTGTTAGTCAGCAGGCTTAACCAGGCTAACTTAAGCTTATTTGGGATTGAACATGGGTCCAACCCATTCAGACCCCCAAGTGGAATTAACCAGGAGCACAGGAGGAGGAGGAATCACTCAGCTGAATCCAATACCTCCTATGTTTCTAGAGGTTCTCATGGCAACTCCAGAAGGGAGTTGACTAGCCCTCAGAGAAGGGAACATGAGGCCAAAATGAGAGAGGCTGAACTTGGGATCCAGAAGCAAGAATTAGAAGTTGCCCTGGCCAAAGAGAAGCTTGCTAGAGCAAGACAGCCTAGAGAGAGTGGATTAGGATCCACTGGTGGCAGCAATATCCCTAAGGATAAAAACAGGTCCTATGACAATAGAAACCTGAGTAAGATTGTGCCCCCCTACAAAGTTGGGGATGATATCCACAAGTGGATGACTGCACTTGAGAGAGCCTGCAAAGTACAGCAGGTCCCTCAGGATCAGTGGGCAGCAATCTTGTGGCTCTCCTTTGAAGGTAGAGGCTGAGACAGACTCCTCACAGTTAGTGATGGGGATTCTAGAAACTACCTGGTCCTGAAGAGTGCTCTGATTGATGGGTTAGGCTTAACCACTGAACAGTACAGGTTAATGTTCAGAGATACCCAGAAGACACAGACTCATGACTGGTCTGAATTTGTTGAATGTGCCACTAAGGCTCTGGAGGGCTGGTTGCTGGGAAGTAAGGTTACAGACTATGAAGGATTGTACAATTTGCTTATGAGAGAACAGATTTTAAATAACTGTCAGAACCAGCAGTTGCATCAACATTTGGTTGACTCAGATCTAACCTCTCCCCAGAATTGGGAAAGAGGGCAGACAAATGGGTTAGAACCAGAGTTAAGCAAAAGAACCAGAACCAGAACCAGGGTGGTGACCAAAAGAAAACTGACCAGAAGGGTGGGGAGCAGAAAGCTAAAGACCAGAAGTCTTCAACAGGGCCCCAAACTAATACTGAGGGTGGGTCCCAAACTTCCAAGAAGAAGAAGAAAGAAGGTCAAAGAAAACCCTGGTGTAGCTTTTGCAAAAACACCACTCACTGGACAAGTGATTGTAAAAAGGGTGGAGCCCCCAACACTGCAGCCCCTAAGGCACCTGCACCCACTAGTATAGTTGGCAGTGTTGGTCCACAAACTAAGGGGGTAGTGGGTATCACCTTGGGAACTGATGGAGATTCTGGCCTAGTCAGAACTCTTACACAGGCTGTACTGATTTGTGATGGGGAAATTGATTTTTCCCCTACTTTCAGTCCCAGTAATCTGGGCAAGTACAGACAGACACCTATAATTAATGAAAAAGTGGCTCAAGCATACAGGGACACATGTGCCAGTGTCACTATGGTGACGCCTAGCTTTGTGGACCCTGGACAGTACATACCAGGTGATAATTACCTGGTGACCAATGCCAGCAATGTCACTACTACACATAGTGTGGCAATTGTTAACTTTTCCTGGGGAGGGGTAACTGGCCTAAAAAGAGTTGTGGTTAGTGCTGATCTCCCAGTAGAATGTTTGTTGGGCAATGACCTGGAGAGCTCTTTATGGTCAGAAGTTGAGTACAGGACTCATGCAGAGATGTTAGGGATATCATCACATGTCCTTGCTGTGACCAGGTCACAGGCCAAAAAGTGCCTCTCTGAACCTCAGGTCTTGGATCCTGGAACAATGGACCAAGCACCTTCCAAGAAGAAGAACAGGAGGGTAAAGGCTGTGCCTTCCCAAATGCCTACAAGTGAGGATCAGCCTTCACAGGAAGATGATCTTGAGACCCCTGAAGGAACTGTCCCTATAGAGCTTGAACCTGATCAGGTTGAGTTTCTGGGGACAGGGGGACCTTCTAGGGCAGACTTGGGGCAGGCTCAGTTATCCTGTCCTTCTCTTGAACCCCTCAGACAACAGGCTGCTGCTGAGGCTGCTGGGAATGCTCAAGGTACCCATAAAACCTATTGGGATGATGGGCTCCTTTATTCAGAGGGTAGAGACCCCAAGCCTGGTACAACCAGGAGGTTGGTCATACCTCTGCAATTTAGGGGCTTCCTTCTTACCTTGGCACACGATATTCCCTTAGCAGGACACCTAGGCCAGAACAAAACTTGGGACAGACTTGTCTGTCACTTTCACTGGCCTCACATGTCAGAAGATACAAAGGAGTTTTGTCGCTCCTGTGTAACCTGCCAAGCAAGTGGCAAAGCAGGTAGTACCACAAAGGCCCCCCTGATACCACTACCTGTGGTTGGGGTGCCCTTTGAAAGAGTGGGGATTGACATTGTTGGTCCAATGGATCCCCCTACAGCATCTGGGCACAGATTCATACTGGTGGTGGTGGACCATGCTACCAGGTACCCAGAGGCAATTCCACTTAGGACCACAACAGCTCCTGTTGTGGCCAGGGCCTTACTTGGAGTTTTCTCCAGAGTTGGGTTTCCTAAGGAGGTAGTATCTGATAGAGGTGCCAACTTCATGTCAGGATACTTAACAGCTATGTGGAAGGAATGTGGTGTTAACTACAAGTTCACCACTCCCTATCATCCACAATGCAATAGGCTTGTTGAAAGGTTCAACAAGACCCTAAAGGGCATGATCAAAGGATTACCTGAAAAGCTCAGGTGAAGATGGGATATCCTTCTGCCCTGCCTTCTGTTTGCTTACAGAGAGGTCCCACAAAAGGGGGTTGGCTTCAGCCCCTTTGAATTGTTGTTTGGGCACCCTGTAAGAGGACCCCTATGTCTGGTGAGGGAAGGATGGGAGTTACCTCTCAAAAAGCCCAAGCAAGACATAGTGGACTATGTACTTGGTCTCAGCTCCAGGGTGGCTGAGTATATGGAGAAGGCATCCAAAAACATTGAGGCTAGCCAGGAATTACAGAAAGCCTGGCATGACCAAAAGGCTGTCTTGACTGAGTACCAGCCTTGACAGAAAGTATGGGTGTTGGAGCCAGTGGCCACAGCAGCACTCCAAGACAAATGGTCTGGACCCCATACTATCATTGAAAAGAAGGGAGAGGTTACCTACTTGATGGACCTAGGAACTCCCAGGAGCCCCCACAGGGTGCTCCATGTTAACAGGCTGAAAGCATATGTTGACAGGGCAGACATGGGCTTGCTCATGGCTACAGATGAGGGGCAGGAGGAAGAGAGTGACCCTCTCCCAGACCTGCTGACTCAGAACCCTGAGGATGGCTCAGTGGATGGTGTGGCCTTAGATGGCAGCCTCACTGAACATCAGCATCATGACTGTAGACAGGTTTTGCAGTCATATCAACATATGTTCTCCCTGACACCCAGTCAGACTAACTGGTGTACCCATGTGGTGGACACTGGTGATAGTCTTCCTGTGAAGAACAAAATTTACAGGCAGCCTGACCATGCCAGAGACTGTATCAAGACTGAGGTGCAAAAGATGCTGGAATTAGGTGTCATTGAGCCTTCAGAGAGCCCCTGGGCTAGCCCAGTGGTTGTGGTCCCCAAACCTCACACCAAAGATGGAAAGAGAGAGATGAGGTTCTGTGTGGATTACAGAGGACTCAATGCTGTCACCAGGACAGATGCACACCCAATTCCAAGGGCAGATGAGCTCATAGACAAATTGGCTTCTGCCAAGTATTTGAGCACATTTGACTTGACAGCGGGCTACTGGCAAATCAGGTTAGCTGAGGAGTCTAAAGCCAAAACTGCATTTTCTACCCCAGGTGGGCATTATCAATTTGTGGTAATGCCCTTTGGTTTGAAAAATGCACCTGCCACCTTCCAAAGGTTGGTGAATCAAGTCCTTACTGGGTTGGATGACTTTTGTGCAGCATATCTGGACGATATTGCTGTCTTTAGCTCCACCTGGGAGGATCACCTGGTCCACCTGAAGGAAGTGCTAGAGGCTCTGCAAAAGGCAGGCCTCACTATCAAGGCAACCAAGTGCCAGATAGGGCAGAGTAAGGTTGTATACTTGGGCCACCTTGTGGGTGGAGACCAAGTTCAACCACTGGAGAGTAAGATTCAGACCATAAAGGACTGGACTCCTCCAACTACCCAGACTCAGGTCAGAGCTTTCTTGGGCCTGACTGGGTACTACAGGAAGTTTGTTAAGAACTATGGGTGCATTGTGACTCCTCTTAATGATCTGACATCCAAGAAGATGCCCAAAAAGGTTCAGTGGACAGTACGCTGTCAAAAGGCATTTGATGACCTGAAGAAGGCCATGTGCTCTGCACCTATCCTGAAGAGTCCTGACTACTCAAGAGAGTTTATTGTCCAAACAGATGCTTCTGAGTTGGGAGTGGGAGCTGTGCTTTCACAACTTAATATAGATGGTCAAGACCAGCCCATTGCTTTCATTAGCAGAAGGCTGAACCCCAGAGAGAAACGTTGGTCAGCCATTGAGAGGGAGGCCTTTGCTATGGTGTGGGCCCTGAAGAAGTTGAGACCATACTTGTTTGGCACTCACTTCAAGATTCAGACCGACCATAAGCCTCTCTTATGGCTTAATCAGATGAAGGGTGAAAACCCCAAACTGCTCAGGTGGTCCATTTCTCTACAGGGGATGGACTTTACAGTGGAGCACCGCCCAGGGACTGACCATGGTAATGCAGATGGTCTCTCCAGGTACTTCCACTTAGAACATGAAGACACAACTGGTCAAGGTTAGTCTAATGTTCCTGCCTTTGGGGGGGGTTGTGTAGGAGAGTAGGGTCTGCTATCCTATGGTCACCCCAAATTTTTGCTTTTTGCTTCACTGGTTTATGACTTACTGTGGCTGTGGGCCTGCTAAGCAGACCCACAGCCTGCTGTTCTCTCTCTAAATTGATGCCAATGCACTTTAGGTGCATTACGAAATTGGAACTGGTTCACCTTATTGGCCCCTGTAACAGCGTACCCAGGTATCCAGGGCATAGGTGCTTCCAAAGCCTACCAGGGGCTGCAGCACGTATTGTGCCACCCCTGGCCTGGCCTCCATATTTGACACAACTGGCTGATCACTCAGCTGGGGTAAGTCGGTGTAATCACCCCTTACTTAGGTGTAGTATGCCTATACCTAACCTAAAATGGACACATATGTTCCTATCAGCCACTCCTATGGAAGGCCTCATCAATCCTGGAGGCAGAGTGCTTGGAAATATGTGAGACGGTGCTCTGGCATGAGCTGAGCCTGTCTGCAGCTTTCAGAACCATGTCCTTTAGCTGTTTCATGATAATGCCATACCATATACACTTAAGTGCATTATAATCCTCGCGGTTAAATGCTATCTTGGGTTTGGCTTTATCAAAACATGTCGAGTAAGGTGTCATACGAATTGGAATACTACCCCCTCGCCAGTTCTGGCAACGGGGGTAGCATTCCACCCTTCTAGAGGGACACGAAATGTACCTAACCTGAACCCCGGTTAAAGTTAAACAGAGCCTCAGCATCACAAAATGGATGCTGCCTCCACAGACACAAGTCTGACCTCCTGTTGCTGGGAGTCCTTCCAGCGAGGGCAGCTTGGACAAAGGGTTTACTGCCTTGGGAGGTGCTAGCACCACCCCAGACAGGATTTTGTGTATTGGGTAGGACAGGGCTGAATAGAATCAGACATGCCTGGGGCACACAAGGTGTCCCCGTGCATAGGCCAGTTCAAACCGGTGCTGGGGCTTTCCAGCCCCAGTCCTGGCGCGAAGCTGGACAAAGGAAAGGGGGTGTAACCGCCCCCCTTCCTGGTCCCACCCAGAGGAGGGACCTAGCAGGTGATCCGGCCCCTAGAATTGGAATAAGAGTAGGAGCTGTGTCCTGAGACTTCAGATCATCCTGAACTCGACTTGAAATACAGAAGAAACTGGACTTCGACATTCTGCTGCACAGAAGACTGAAGAGAATCTCCCTTGTGGCCAAGGAGTGACCACCCTGTGAATACAGGCACCAACCAGCAACTCGACGTCTGCTTTGCTGCCGCCTCCCGCCGGAGCCCGAGACCAGAGCCTGACAAGACCCAGACTCCCAGACATCTCACAGCCCGATCCACATTCCCTGCAAAGAAGGGACCAGTGGAGGCACCGAGAGACGTGGGACCTGACCTCTTGAAAGACCCCAGAGAAGCTGACTGCGCAGCACCTGAGGCACCCTCGGCGCTGTGCTTTGGGGTTTAAGAAGCCTTAACCTCGAGCAGCCTTTGCACCGAAGATCAGCCCCCCAGCATCTCCACGATCTGCGTGGGGCCCTTTTACACTGTGCCACTCGACGCGCCATCCCGGCCACTTGCCACGTGGCTAGCGGCCATCTTGGCGACGAAAACTATGACTTGCACTGCTGGTCTGGTTGCTCCAGACTGGCCCTTGCTCTCCTGAAAAGGAGCACCCGCTCTGACCTTGCTGGTCCGAGTGAGAAGCTTGAATCACTTCCTGCGTGGCTTGCTTTAGCCAAGGCCTGTTTGTGCCAATAAAGTTGCCGACACCGCCATCAGCGAGAGCCTTTGTGGGGCAGCTTGTGTCCAACGCCTGGACGTCCTTGACCTCTTCGTGTCTACGAGGCTGCAGAGACAATCTTCACCTTTTCACCTGTTTGCACCCGACATCGCCTGGTTCCTTCCTGGTTCCACGGTAGTCACTGGCTAGTGACTTTGAACATTGTACCCTCTGCTTTCAGGTCTTCACCTCTTCAGATCCACCCTTGGATCCACCGGAACTCTTCTCGACGACCTGCCTGCAGCATCTTCAGCTCCAAGCACCATCGACCTGCGTGACGAAACCCAACACTACTTCGCACCTGTGCACCCGCTTCCTGTGGGTGAGGTAACTCAGCAATACTAGTGTTCCCACACTGGTGTACACCTCTAGTGCCTGTGTCTAAAGTTTTATCCTTGTAGGTCCATTGGAAGGTTCTTAAAAAACTAACTTTGTAACTTTTACGCACCATTGACTTAACATTGGTGAATGTGTGCACTTTGAGCACTGCACCCTAGTCCCGCGGGCCTTTCCCAACTTCATCACTGCTAGTCCCAAACAGCTCCAGCGATTCCCCAGGCTCTAGGCCTCCTCACTTTCCCCATAGTGGTTCTTATACCACTATTTTAGTATATGGTTTAGGTGGTCCCTAGGGCTCATCCAAAATTGTGCAACTTTTGTATATTTAAACTGTGTTTTGTTTTAACGCATTTGCTTCTGTGCTCATAAAGAGTATAGGGTATATTTGTAGAAATAAATCTATATATATTTTCAATATATATCTGTGTGGTGTCCTTTCATTTGGTATTCAAGGGGATTGTGTATGGTAAAACAGCTTGCTTCACATGCCTTTACAGAGTTTAGCCTAAGACTGCTTAGTCCATGCTACCCCTAGGATAGCTTGTCTATAAGGTTGACTTTACAACCTCCACCATAAGGGTTGCTTGGCATGGTACAAGGTGATCACTAGAACTAGTGAGCATCATATACCAGGCCAACTTCTCACAATGATGTTAGAGGCTATGCAAGGAATGCTTTAGTCCTGCATTAGGCAGTTTTTATTGGTTTTTGCATTCAAGAGATAGATAATTAGCCTGAATCTGTGGCCCAGCTATTCACCTTGGCATTGTGATTTGCACAAAGGGAATAAGTATTTGAGAGAAAAGGCAAAATGTGTTTCTTATGTTGTTATGAACAACTTTTTATTCTTTCTCTTTAGGCTCTAGCCAATGCAGAAATATATAAATAACTGCTGACTTCCTGTAAGACGTGTCCAATGCTGAGACAAAATAAAAGGGGACACTTACAAATGATAGTGCTATCGTTTGAGAAAGGGTAAGTTGACACTGAATTTCATGTGTATTCACAGACAAAGCATGAAAAAGACCCCAGCATGATCTTCATTGTGGGCTTAGAGCAGGTATTACCTTTTCAGAGGTGAGGGCCTTTCGACGGCTCGTTGGTCTAGGGGTATGATTCTCGCTTTGGGTAAGAGATGTCCCGGGTTCAAATGCCGGACGAGCCCTTTCATTGGTGCTCTTTTGAAGTATGCATTTCAAAGCCAATACCAATTTTCTCTTTGCAGTAGTGGATGAATATTTGCTAGAGTCTCATGCTTTTAAACTTGCCCTGCCTGAGCCTGAGCAAATAGGAAACATTTCTCTTTAAGCATTTTGCAAAAATGCTGAACTTGCAAGGCATATACAAGCTTTCAGATAGGGCTGTCGGGCAGGTTGCATGAAAGAAATCTAAAACTAGATGCCCTTGGAATAGCCTGTTTTGAGCAGTTTCATCACAAAAGAATCAACTGTAGGTATCTGTTTCTGTAGTGTAGTGGTTATCACGTTCACTTCACATGCCAAAGGTCCCCGGTTCGAAACCGGGCAGAAACACTTGTTATATTGTCTTGGCTGCAATGTTGAGAGTTGCCGTTTTGCATGAAATTGTCCAGGCCCTTAAGATGGGTTCATGCAGTCTCGTTCCAAGAAAGTGAATTCTCTTAAAAACAATAACATAATTGGCATGTGGATGTATCTGTTGATTCACAGACCTCACTTTCAAAAGAGCCCTGCATTCGGTTCAATGCTCAACCAGAACAAGCATTAACTTTGAGAATTGTTGGCACCAACAGGCCTCTTATTTTAGTGGAGTGTTTCTGGTTTTTAAGTGCTGAGGCCTGGGCTCAATTCCTAGATGATCCTTCTCAAGGTGATGATACAAATGCATTGTCACCTTTACGTTTAATGTCAGAATTGTTTATTTCCATTTGGTGGTGTATGAATGCTTTCGACAGTATGGGGATTTTTTCTAGCCTTGCATGAATAAAAGCATATCACTCCTCTTTATGTATTTTTCTAATACATTTATATTTGCATCTCCTCTCCTAGCATGCATTTTTAACTATCTTACAGGCTGTATATAATAAGTATCAATTCAGGGGCGCTTCTTCTACTCAAATCACAACTGTTCTATCACGACATTAATAAGCAATCTGCATCTGCTTCTGTTGTGTATTGGTTATCATATTTACCTGACGTGTGAAAGTCCCATGTTTTGACAGTGCACGTTAACAAAGAAACCAATGATTTTTTATTAAAAGTTGTCTTGTGTTTGGTTACCTTGCATCAGCCAAAACGTGCCAGAGATGACTTCATTTGCAGTCACTTGAAAAGTAGGGATTCTCAAATAAATGGCAAGAGGTTGAAACAAATCCAAAGAAATGCATGGCATATCTATGTGTAGGTGTATGCATGTATCCAAATATAAAGATAGATAGATAGATAGATAGATAGATAGATAGATAGATAGATAGATAGATAGATAGATAGATAGATGGATGGATGGATGGATGGATGGATGGATGGATGGATGGATGGATGGATGGATGGATGGATGGATGGATGGATGGACGGACGGACGATAGATAGATAGATAGATAGATAGATAGATAGAAAGATATATAGATATAGGGAGAGAGAGAGCGTTAATATAAACAGAGACTTTATTTTCAATCAAGCGGTCTTTTCTTTCCTTTAGGAGCAGAATTTTCTGATCATCAGCGCACCAGAATGTAGTGCGTGTTTGGCAAGCATCACATATTGTGATGTGTTAGCTAAGAGTTCCATGTCCTTCAGACTCATATACCTCTCTGTAGTTGTACCTTGGTGATTCAACAAAACATGGCATCATAATCAGCATTCTACTGCCACAGACTGGACAGAGAAACCATTTAGAATGTCCCTGAAAAAGAAAAAAAGCATACTTAGGCAGAGCTTTGTGGACAGGAAGGACATTAGAGCAAGTGCGGAATAAGCACTGCTTTTGTTAATTTACATAGGCAGAATAGAGACAGCTGGGAAAAGCCTGAAATTAAAGGCACAGAAAATGCCTGCTTCTAGAGAGAACATTAAGAAGGGTTGAAAGTTTTTCCTCTGACCCTGGCCACTCTTACAAGGAATCCTATGATCGTCAGCAGGACCCACCCTAAAAAGGAAGGGACAGCCATTTGGACCCTTTCCACCTTCTCTATATCTCGCCTGATCTCGCCTGATCGAGCGCTGATTGAGCGGATAAGCACATGTACTTCTCATTTTGGGAAGGTATTGTTTAGCTTGCTACCAGCAGCTCAGTAATGTTATGACGTTAGAGGCTATGCAAGGAATGCTTTAGTCCTGCATTAGGCAGTTTTTATTGGTTCTTGCATTCAAGATGTAGATAATTAGCCAGAATCTGTGGCCCAGCTATTCACCTTGGCATTGTGATTTGCACAAAGGGAATAAGTATTTGAGAGAAAAGGCAAAATGTGTTTCATATGTTGTTATGAACAACTTTTTATTCTTTCTCCTTAGGCTCTAGCCAATGCAGACATATATAAATAACTGCTGACTTCCTGTAAGACGTGTCCAATGCTGAGACAAAATAAAAGGGGACACTTACAAATGATAGTGCTATCGTTTGAGAAAGGGTAAGTTGACACTGAATTTCATGTGTATTCGCAGACCAAGCATGAAAAAGTCCCCAGCATGATCTTCATTGCGGGCTTAGAGCTGGTATTACCTTTTCAGAGGTGAGGGACTTTCGAAGGCTCATTGGTCTAGGGGTATGATTCTCGCTTTGGGTGCGAGAGGTCCCGGGTTCAAATCCCAGACGAGCCCTTTCATTGGTGCTCTTTTGAAGTATGCATTTCAAAGCCAATATCAATTTTCTCTTTGCAGTAGTGGATGAATATTTGCTAGAGTCTCATGCTTTTAACCTTGCCCTGCCTGAGCAAATAGGAAACATTTCTCTTTAAGCATTTTGCAAAAATCCTGAACTTGCAAGGCATATACAAGCGTTCAGATAGGGCTGTCGGGCAGGTTGCATGAAAGAAACCTAAAACCAGATGCCCTTGGAATAGCCTGTTTTGAGCAGTTTCATCACAGAAGAATCAACTGTAGGTATCTGTTTCTGTAGTGTAGTGGTTATCACGTTCGCCTCACACGCGAAAGGTCCCTGGTTCGTAAACCGGGCACAAACACTTGTTATATTGTCTTGGCTGCAATGTTGAGAGTTGCCGTTTTGCATGAAATTGTCCAGGCCCTGAAGATGGGTTCATGCAGTCTCTTTCCAAGAAAGTGAATTCTCTTAAAAACAATAACATAATTGGCATGTGGATCTATCTGTTGATTCACAGACCTCACTTTCAAAAGAGCCCTGCATTCGGTTCAATGCTCAACCAGAACAAGCATTAACTTTGAGAATTGTTGGCACCAACAGGCCTCTTATTTTAGTGGAGTGTTTCTGGTTTTTAAGTGCTGAGGCCTGGGCTCAATTCCTAGATGATCCTTCTCAAGGTGATGATACAAATGCATCCTCACCTTTACGTTTAATGTCAGAATTGTTTATTTCCATTTGGTGGTGTAGGAATGTTTTCGACAGTATGGGGATTTTTTCTAGCCTTGCATGAATAAAAGCATATCACTCCTCTTTATGTATTTTTCTAATACATTTATATTTGCATCTCCTCTCCTAGCATGCATTTTTGACTATCTTACAGGCTGTATATAATAAGTATCAATTCAGGGGCGCTTCTTCTACTCAAATCACAACTGTTCTATCACGACATTGATAAGCAATCTGCATCTGCTTCTGTTGTGTATTGGTTATCATATTTACCTGACGTGTGAAAGTCCCATATTTTGACAGTGCACGTTAACAAAGAAACCAATGATTTTTATTAAAAGTTGTCTTGTGTTTTGGTTACCTTGCATCAGCCAAAACGTGCCAGAGATGACTTCCTTTGCAGTCACTTGAAAAGTAGGGATTCTCAAATAAATGGCAAGAGGTTGAAACAAATCCAAAGAAATGCATGGCATATCTATGTGTAGGTGTATGCATGTATCCAAATATAAAGATAGATAGATAGATAGATAGATAGATAGATAGATAGATAGATAGATAGATAGATTAGATAGATAGATAGATAGATAGATAGATAGATAGATAGATAGATAGATAGATAGATAGATAGATAGATAGATAGATAGATAGATAGATAGATAGATAGATAGATAGATAGATAGATAGATAGATAGATAGATAGATAGATAGATAGATAGATAGATAGATAGATAGATAGATAGATAGATACATGGATGGATGGATGGATGGACGGACGGACGGACGGACGGACGGACGGACGGACAGACAGACAGACAGACAGACAGACAGACAGACAGACAGACAGACAGACAGACAGACAGACAGACAGACAGACAGACAGACAGACAGCTAGATAGATAGATAGATAGATAGATAGATAGATAGATAGATAGATAGATAGATAGATAGATAGATAGATAGATAGATAGATAGATAGATAGATAGATAGATAGATAGATAGATAGATAGAGGGAGAGAGAGAGCGTTAATATAAACAGAGACTTTATTTTCAATCAAGCGGTCTTTTCTTTCCTTTAGGAGCAGAATGTTCTGATCATCAGCGCACCAGAATGTAGTGCTTGTTTGGCAAGCATCACATATTGTGATGTGTTAGCTAAGAGTTCCATGTTCTTCAGACTCATATATCTCTCTGTAGTTGTACCTTGGTGATTCAACAAAACATGGCATCATAATCAGCATTCTACTGCCACAGACTGGACAGAGAAAGCATTTAGAATTTCCCTGAAAAAGAAAAAAAGCATACTTAGGCAGAGCTTTGTGGACAGGAAGGACATTAGAGCAAGTGAGGAATAAGCACTGCTTTTGTTAATTTAGATAGGCAGAACAGAGACTGCTGGGAAAAGCCTGAAATTAAAGGCACCGAAAATGCCTGCTTCTAGAGAGAACACTAAGAAGGGTTGAAAGTTTTTCCTCTGACCCTGGCCACTCTTACAAGGAATCCTATGATAGTCAGCAGGACCCACCCTAAAAAGAAAGGGACAGCCATTTGGACCCTTTCCACCATTTCTATATCTCGCCTGATCGAGCTAATTGAGCGCTGATTGAGCGGATAAGCACATGTACTTCTCATTTTGGGAAGGTATTGCTTAGCTTGCTACCAGCAGCTCAGTTATGTTATGATGTTAGAGGCTATGCAAGGAATGCTTTAGTCCTGCATTAGGCAGTTTTTATTGGTCCTTGCATTCAAGATGTAGATAATTAGCCAGAATCTGTGGCCCAGCTATTCACCTTGGCATTGTGATTTGCACAAAGGGAATAAGTATTTGAGAGAAAAGGCAAAATGTGTTTCTTATGTTGTTATGAACAACTTTTTATTCTTTCTCTTTAGGCTCTATCCAATGCAGAAATATATAAATAACTGCTGACTTCCTGTAAGACGTGTCCAATGCTGAGACAAAATAAAAGGGGACTGTTAGACCTGTCTGGCTTTTTGCGTAGTCCCTCCAATTTATTATTTATTTTGTCCCCTTTTTGCCCCTCATACTTTTATTAATTTTTGTGTCCACTAGCTTTTTCAAGGTGTTGGTAAAGGGGATAGGTGTTCTTTCACCCTCATAGTTTTTCACCTCAGGCCTAGAGGCCTTTCCTGACAGGAAAATAGTTGGAGTCACAAAATGGTGGCTACCAACTGTCCCAACTGACAAACCTAGAATCTGTCCCATAGGATAGAGTAGGGCATTCCAGAACCTTCTGGTCCCTTCTGGACCTCTGAGGGTCAGCCTATAAAAGGCGGAATGCTGGTCAGCCATTTTGTCTTACCAGAAAGAGAGTTAGCTGGAGGACAGGCTGTAGCAGAAGGTGGGGGTAGGATAGTCAGAGGGTTGTCTTATTGATTCACCACCCTTCCTCCCTTGGGTTATTTGTCCTGACCCTGCTGCTTTGGATGGCTGGAGACCCTGGGCGCCTGACCAACCCCTAGTCTAGAAATACAGGTGGGTGAAAAGGAGAAGGAGACTGCAGCGCTGCGGAGCGCAGTCCTCTGCCCAGTTGGAGAGACTTTGAAAGAGTGCCCCTTTATCACCAGCCTCTACCCAGCACCGGGGGTTAAAAAGTCCCTGAAAAGGGGTAGAGAATAGGAGCCTACATGTGAGGAGAACTAGTTTTATCCCCCATCTCCTTGAGTGGTAAAGCAGGCTAGTGCCTTGTGACCCTGTGGGTCCTTACCAGACACGCAGTCGGCAGATCGCCAATTCCCCTCTCGAGTCAGAGGAAGGAGAGGGGGCCGGATATCCAGTGAGCAGTGCCGGTTTCTAAGAGGCAGCGCTGATTTCGCCGTGTGCAGGACCCCGGACCGGCCGCGTTGTTGTGGTGGTGCCACCGATCTAGAGAGAGAGGGCTGGCTGAAGGAAGTCGGGCGCTATCGCGCATGCCCCTGGCGGATCCACTTCCCTTTTCCAGGAGGGGTCTTGGAGTAAGCAGGCCCGTGGGGAAGCCACTGTCAGCGGTAGCGTGGCCGAGGCAGACTCCGGTCTGGTGCCGCTAGTCACCCGCGCATGCGCGGAAACACCACTGCTGCCAGAGAGACGACGTGATCAAGCTGAGGAGAGATCGGTGAGAAAGTAGGCGGGAAGCGAGCACCGGCGCTTCGCCTCTCGTGAAACCCCCCTTTTCCTCTGCTAACGCTCTAACAAGGAGGAGCGGTGCCGAGCAGGGGAGGAGGGACGATGGACAGCAACGAGCGCCAGAGGAGGTTGGTTACCTCCCTCACTGTGGGACAGAGATTCTGGCCTCAGGGGCCCCACGCATTGAGACCAAGTAAGGAGGTTATGCGAAGGGGGGGAAGTTGGAGGCCAGTGAGTCAACTACAAGGGAATCAGACTGCCGTGGGGCAAAACAAGGGATGAGCTAAGACTGGGGAATGATACCAAGCCTCTTTTAGGGAACTTTGAAGAATCCACTTTCCCCACAGGAGGTTTTCCCTCAGTGAACAAACTATCTTAAACCAATCTCTTTCCCTTACTGTGGCCAGAACTGGTGAGGAGCCTTTACAGGGCCATTTAAGTGAAGTATAGAAGCTGCTTCTTTTGGGAGCTACTGTACTGTGATGTGATCTTTTAAAGCCAAATAGAGTGACTAATCTGACAATGTTGAGGAAGTTACAAATCCTATGACTGAATGTAAAAGCGTAGTGAATTGGAAAACTGATTAATGTAGAGATTTGGCAACTGATAAAGTGTCTCTATTTTCATGACAAACTGTAATGTGTTAAACTGAAATTTAAAAAGACAAAAGAGCAAAAACTATTTTTATAAACAAGCTCATATTTTTCCAACATTGGTGTAGTGTCATTTTTGGGTGTTAATGCGTTAATTTACTGCTGGGTGGTTTGCAACCTTCACACATGTGCCTCTAGTATTTGTGACTTACCCTAGGCCAGGCTACCCTAGGTGACCTGACATCCCAGGTTCCAACAAGTTGGTGTCTAGCGGTGGGATCCTGACTGTGGTTGCAGCTACTCAGTAGTAATTGAACGTAATACACTAGCCTACACCAGGAGTTTTCTCCTAGCGGCCCTCCTAATTTGTCCTTTTGTTTTTCCAAATTTGTTCCTGGTGGTGGGGTGGAGGTGGCTTTAGGTTGCCCTTGCAACTCTAATTTCCTTGTGTGTAAAACTTGGTATTGCCTATTGTAAAATGGAATTTGCGCTAGAAAACCTAGATACCTATTCTGTGGTTCAGCTGAAAGATTTCTGCCAGAAAATGGGGGTATTTTTTAAGCATGGTGCCAAGAAGGGGGAACTCCAGACCAGTCTAAGGGCTTGGGTGGAGGCACACAAAGAAGGGAAGGAGGAGGATGAAGGGGCAGACCGGGACACGGTTGTGGAGATAGAAGGATTATTCCACTCTGAGGGGGAAAACCTAATCCCAGGACCAGTGTCCTACTCCAGGAAGGGCAGTAGTTCTTCTGGGGGAAGCTTAACTGAAGCCGAGCTTACTGACAGGAGGGAAAAAAGGCAATTGAGATGGGAGTTGGCTAAGCTGGAGCAGGAGAGAGAAGAGAAGAGGATGGTTCATGAGTTCAGGTTGAAAGAGTTGGAACTCCAGGCCCTGCAACGGGGGCCTTCTCCTGTAATAAATGGTGGCAGCGAATCCAAAGAAACAGCCAGGGAGTCCAGACCCTATTTGCCAAAAGACCTTATTGCTAGCTTTAGTCAGGGAGATGACATAGCCAAGTGGTTGGCTGCCTATGAGGTCTCCTTAAGAGCCCATGGGGTGCAGGAGAAGCACTGGGGGGGTGGTTTGTATAGGTACATGCCTCCTACTGGTCGGGACACCTTGCTGGCCCTGGAACCAGAGGAGCAAACCAACTACCCCATCATGAAGTTAGCATTGGTAAAGAAGTTTGGGCTTACCCCAGAAAGGTATCGCCAGAAGTTCAGGGGGAGCCACAAGTTAAGCACTCAGAACTGGGTGGACTTCCTTGATTATGCACGAAAGGCATTAGAGGGCTGGGTCAAGGGCAGCGAGGTGAAGGACTATGAGGGGTTGTATGATCTATTTTTGAAAGAGCACCTCCTTGAGAAATGCTTTCCCGAGCTGCGCCAACACCTAGTGGACAGCAAGCTGACCAATCCCCGGAAGCTTGCAGAGGAGGCGGACATCTGGGCAAATACCCGGGTGTCCTCAAAGGGGACTGGAGGGGATTCCCAAAAGGCCGGGCAGGGCGCCCCTCAGAAGAAGGAGGGGGGAGATAAAAAGAGGGAGTTCTCTAAAGGTCCCCAAAACAGTTTCCAAGGGAAGGGAACAGGTTTCACCCCTAAGGCAAATCCGCCCAGGAACCCTAATCCTGGCCAAAGCCAGCAGCCAAGGGTTCTCCACTGTTTTGAGTGTGGTGGTGTTGGATATTATAAGGGAGATGTCAGATGCCCAAAGAGACCACCCCCTCCCACCGGAGGAAAACCACCGGGAGTCGCTAGTGTAGCGCTCGGGGAGGAGTTGCCCTTAGATAAGGGGGGTGAGTGGGCGGGTGTCACCTTAGTGTCCCTGGGAGAACGGGAGATGGTTCCAAAGATCCAGGTGCCCCAAATACTGTTAAGTATGGGCAATGGGTCACCATCAATGGCCAGAGAGGGGAGGCTCTGAGAGATACAGGAGCCAGTATGACTATGGTGAGAAGTCAACTGGTGTCTCCAGAGCAGGTGGTTCCCCATGTACTCCACCCCGCCGCGATGGCTGACGGCAGAATGGGCCACTATCCAGTGGCTGAGGTTCCCTTTGAGTGGGAAGGGGTTGCAGGTTCACTTCGAGTTGCCGTAAGCCCTGCCGTGCCAGTTGATTGTCTGCTGGGGAATGACATGGAGCACAACACTTGGAGAGAGGTGGAATACCGGACGCATTCTGCGATGCTGGGTACACCTGACTGGGCCTGTGTGAGCACACGGTCTGCGACTACCCGAAGAGGGAGTTCGCCTGGGTTGGAGCCTGGAACAATGGCCCAACCCGCTGCCAAAAAGGGACAGACCCGGAGACAGGAAGAGCCTGCTTCGGCTTCCACGCCCCATGTGACAGATCGGCCACCGGCGGTGGTGGACCAGGAGTCCGTGGAGGGGGGAGTAGACTCTCTGGAGGATTTACCCATCCCTGCTGAGTGGCATGTGGAGGGAGGACCTACCAGAGAGGAATTCTGTAGGGGGCAGAGGGAGTGCCCCACCCTTGAGGGACTGAGGCGTCAGGCTGAAGCCCAGGCAGCAGGTGATGCTACGGGACACCACCATATTTACTGGGAGGATGGACTCCTCTACAGTGAACCCAAGGTACCCTTACCTGGCTCATCAAGGGCCTTGGTAGTCCCGCAGCAATACCGAGCCTTTCTACTGGAATTGGCTCATGCTATACCCTTGGCAGGACACTTAGGTCAGGACAAGACCTTTGCTCGGCTTGTCCTCCACTTTTACTGGCCTCAAATGAAAGTGGCGTCCAACACTTACTGTCGGACATGTGTATCCTGCCAGGCCAGTGGGAAAACAGGGGTGAAGCTGAAAGCTCCCCTGGAACCACTTCTAGTCGTTAGCACCCCCTTTGAAAAGGTGGGCATCGACATTGTAGGGCCATTGGATCCACCAACAACAGCTGGTCACAGGTTTATCCTGGTTCTTGTGGATCATGCCACACGGTATCCAGAGGCCATTCCTCTGAGGACTGTCACTGCACCTGTGGTGGCTAGGGCCCTGATGGGGATCTTTACCCGAGTGGGATTCCCCAAGGAAGTTGTGTCCGACAGGGGGACCAACTTTATGTCAGCTTACATGCGGGCGATGTGGAAGGAGTGTGGAGTAACTTACCGGTTCACCACTCCTTATCACCCCCAGTCGAATGGACTAGTTGAGAGGTTCAATAAGACCCTGAAGGGCATGATAAGAAGTCTGCCTGAGAGCCTACGGAGGAAATGGGACGTCCTCCTGCCCTGTTTGCTATTCCTACCGAGAAGTGCCGCAGAAGGGAGTGGGCTTCAGCCCTTTTGAACTGTTGTACGGGCACCCTGTGCGTGGACCTCTCAGCCTGGTGAAGGATGGATGGGAAAAGTCTCCCAGAAAGCCTCCTCAGGATGTGGTGAGCTACATGCTGGCCTTCCGGAGCCAAATGGCCAAGTTGTGGAAGCAAGCTTCTGACAATTTGGAGGCCAGCCAGGCAGTAATGAAGGAATGGTACGATTACAATGCTCACCCGGTGGAATTGGAGCCTGGCCAGAAAGTGTGGGTGATGGAACCTGGAGAGCTAAGTGCCCTTCAGGATCGTTGGACAGGCCCATTTGAGGTGTTGGAAAAGAAGGGTAAGGCCACTTACTTGGTGGATCTTAAGACCCCTCGACAGCCCCTACGGATGCTGCATGCCAATCGCCTCAAACCCCACCAAGAGAGGCCAGAGGTCATCCTGATGATGGTGACTGATGGTGCCGAGGAAGCAGAAAGCGAGCCTCTCCCTGATCTCTTCTCATCTCAAGAGAAGGATGGGTCGGTGGAGGGAGTGATTCTCTCCCCATCCCTAACTCCTGAGCAGCGAGAGGATTGCCGCCAGGTATTGGAGCAGTACTCTTCGTTGTTCTCCCTTTTTTTTGTTTTTTTTTTAAAACCTTTATTGAGACAAAAACAGGAGATACAAGCGCAGGCCCACAACCATCATGGCCGGCCGCAAAGATAGACGAGAAATAATGGAAAACAGTATATCAATATACAATCAGGATATTGCAAAGGACGCCAGAAACGACTGTGGGGCGTGCAACTCAGGATAGGAGGTTTTACATTTTTAAAGCTAAAGGAAGCGAGGGGGCTGCAATAGGAAGGAGTACACACCTTACATTAAGGGACCCAAAAGAAACGCAGCAAGAGGGGCGTACCCCATATACAGGTAAAGGTGGGCCATACATGCAGCAACTATACAGGAACAATAGGCAGCAATACACACAATAACAGTGCAAAGCGTAAGCACAGGAAGCCCATCCCAGGAACAGGAATCAAAGATCCGTTGAAACACAAGAAGAAAAAGGTTGCGAGACCCCGAAACAGCCAACCCCACTAAGAGGAAAGAACCCTCCCAAAGACGGAAAAGAGCGATAGGGACCATAGAACCAAACAAACTAAAATAACAAACCCCCCCGCACCCACCACCCAGCACCCCTGTAATGGCTACGGCCAACCCACTAACAGCGTGCCTGTCGCCCCGGAACTGCCCCACAGTAGGGAAAGTATATAAAAAGAGCGGAGGAGGAGAGAAACAGACCCGCTCTCGGGATTCAATACTCGGGCCGCCCAACCCTGAACCCCACCATCAATACAAATTGAATGTATAACATCCCCGGCTATCCATCAACACCCCAGCGGCACGAGCAACAACAGTCTGAGCATAGGAGGAGACACCCCCACCCTACCCCCCGCCGCCCGGCATTACGACAAAGTCCAGATTCACAGTACCGTTCATCACCTCAAGTCCCAACAGTATACGGTATCACGGTGATTGAGAGGGAAAGTTCAGCCCTGGCCCCTGCGATCTAGAATTTCGACGTGGTCCAGCAGCACAGTAGCCATCTTGAGTGGGACAAACAAACCGTGTGATCCCAGTAAATCAGAGCGCCGTCCAAGAAAGTCTGTCCAATCCAATGTCCTGCGTGCAACAGCGATAGAAATGTAGACCTCACACTGGAACAGCCCACCCGGCCCGGGCGGTAGCAGCGTCCGCAGAAGAGCGTAGGAAGCGCCTCCAATCATCAATAATGGAGTATCCAAAGATGGCGTCCGTGGACGAGACCGACCCCACACACTGAGCAAGCACCCAGACAGCAGACCGTTGCATCCCCGTCGCTGACAGCATCGAGGGGGTATCGAGAGCGCAGACCACCGGCACCTCCGGGCACACCTGGCCAGGCAGTCCACATAAGTCGGGCACAGGATGAGGCTCAGCGCCACGTCGTCGCCAATGTGCGTGGGCAGGCAAGGGCACAACAGAGAGAACAGCATCCAGACTGCGCCCTAGGTCACAGGCCGCGGCACACAAAGTAGTACGACAATCATCCAGGGCACTCAGAATGTCCATAATCCGCACTGGCGCCTCAGGAGGGGAGGATGCAACAGAGCTACGCACACGGGGCTCGGAAACTTGGAGCAGCCCACAACACTGGCCGTTCATGGTACCATCACCAAGCTGTGGACCACGCCCGCACTCTGTGGAACACCATCGGTCCGGGCGCACGAGGGGAACACCGCCCATGTCACACCAAGCAGGCGCAAGCACGGCGACTGCAGCAGCCATGTCAGCAATTGTAGCCCGGGATCGTGAAAAACGAGCTCCGGTGGCACCGTCTTCAAAATGGCTCCCCCTGGATCACGGAGGGAGACCAGAGGCGTACAAAGGCATACAGGAGCCCGGGCGGTGAAACATTGTTGCAATCGCCGCCAATGTATCCCCTCCGTATAGAGGAGCAGAGCGGTGAGATGAGAAACACTGCATGCAGCCGCTGCACTCCGTCGGCCGGTCCGGTGCCGACCACAGCGACCGCTGTTGTTGTGTGCGATGGCGGCCGCACCCGGAGAACAAAGACCCGTCCACGCCGGGCAGCGTCCGGGAGAAGGCGAGGGCGTCCCGCCGTTGTTACCGCATGGAGCAGCGAAAGAGACACACCAGCGGAGTCGGGGTCCCCTCCCGCGCCCGAAAATAGCACTCAAGATCAGGATCAATGCCAGGACAAGTCGCGGGGCGGGAGGGAAGCGAGAAGATCGGCGGAGCCGAAGGATTAGGCGGCCATCATGGCTGCAGGCTAGGCTCCTCCCCCCTTCGTTGTTCTCCCTTGTCCCGGGAAGAACCCACCTGTGTACCCATGATGTGGACACCGGAGACAGCCCACCAGTGAAGTCAAAGACCTACCGGCTGTCAGACAAGGTGAAGGCTAGCATCCATGGAGAGGTAGCCAAGATGCTAGAGCTAGGAGTGATAGAACCTTCCAACAGCCCTTGGTCCAGTCCGGTGGTGCTAGTGCCAAAAGCCGCCCCACCAGGCACCACACCAGAACTGAGGTTCTGTGTGGATTACCGAGGACTGAACTCAGTTACAAAGACTGATGCTCATCCGATCCCTAGGGCGGATGAGTTAATTGACCGGCTAGGAGCTGCCCAATACCTAAGTACCTTTGACCTCACTTCAGGGTACTGGCAGATCTCCTTGACAGATGGAGCAAAGGAAAGGTCAGCCTTTTCCACGCCTGAGGGACACTTCCAATTTTGTGTGATGCCCTTTGGGCTCAAAAATGCCCCTGCCACATTTCAGCGGCTGGTGAATCAGGTCCTCTCTGGAATGGAGAGTTTCTCTGCTGCCTACCTGGATGACATTGCTGTCTTCAGTAGCAGTTGGGAGGACCATTTGCAACATTTGCAAGCAGTTCTCTCTCCAGGCCCTGAAACAAGCTGGATTGACCTTCAAAGCCAGCAAATGCCAGATTGGGCAAGGGTCGGTTGTGTACCTTGGACACTTGGTGGGTAGGGGGTCAGTGCAGCCCCTGCAGGCAAAGATTGAGGCAATCATGGCCTGGGAACCCCCCAAGACACAGACTGAGGTCCGAGCTTTCCTGGGCCTCACAGGCTACTACCGTCGCTTTGTGAAGGGATATGGCACTATTGTAGCGCCCCTCACAGAGCTCACCTCAAAGAAACAACCTCGACGGGTAGTTTGGACGAAAGCTTGTCAGCAAGCATTTGAGAAACTGAAGCAGGCAATGTGTGCAGCACCGGTCCTGAGGGCCCCAGACTTCACCAAGGAGTTCATCGTCCAGACAGATGCATCAGAACATGGCATTGGGGCAGTGTTATCGCAACTAAATGAAGAGGGCCTGGATCAACCTGTGGTCTTCTTATCCAGGAGACTGCTTTCCCGGGAACAGAAGTGGAGTGCAATTGAGAGGGAAGCTTTTGCGGTGGTGTGGGCTCTGAAGAAGCTGCGGCCATACCTGTTTGGCTCGCACTTCCTGGTTCAGACTGACCATCGCCCCCTTCGTAGGCTAATGCAGATGAAGGGGGAGAATCCCAAGCTGTTGAGGTGGTCCATCTCCCTACAGGGAATGGACTTCCGGGTGGAACATCGGCCTGGAGTGGACCACGCCAATGCAGACGGTCTCTCCAGGTATTTCCGCCTTAGTGATGAGGACTCCCAAGGGGTTGGGTAGTTCTCCCCACTTTCAGCTGGGGGGGACGCGTGTTAGACCTGTCTGGCTTTTTGCGTAGTCCCTCCAATTTATTATTTATTTTGTCCCCTTTTTGCCCCTCATACTTTTATTAATTTTTGTGTCCACTAGCTTTTTCAAGGTGTTGGTAAAGGGGATAGGTGTTCTTTCACCCTCATAGTTTTTCACCTCATGCCTAGAGGCCTTTCCTGACAGGAAAATAGTTGGAGTCACAAAATGGTGGCTACCAACTGTCCCAACTGACAAACCTAGAATCTGTCCCATAGGATAGAGTAGGGCATTCCAGAACCTTCTGGTCCCTTCTGGACATCTGAGGGTCAGCCTATAAAAGGCGGAATGCTGGTCAGCCATTTTGTCTTACCAGAAAGAGAGTCAGCTGGAGGACAGGCTGTAGCAGAAGGTGGGGGTAGGATAGTCAGAGGGTTGTCTTATTGATTCACCACCCTTCCTCCCTTGGGTTATTTGTCCTGACCCTGCTGCTTTGGATGGCTGGAGACCCTGGGCGCCTGACCAACCCCTAGTCTAGAAATACAGGGGGGTGAAAAGGAGATGGAGACTGCAGCGCTGCGGAGCGCAGTCCTCTGCCCAGTTGGAGAGACTTTGAAAGAGTGCCCCTTTATCACCAGCCTCTACCCAGCACCGGGGGTTAAAAAGTCCCTGAAAAGGGGTAGAGAATAGGAGCCTACATGTGAGGAGAACTAGTTTTATCCAGAACTAGTTTTATCCCCCATCTCCTTGAGTGGTAAAGCAGGCTAGTGCCTTGTGACCCTGTGGGTCCTTACCAGACACGCAGTCGGCAGATCGCCAATTCCCCTCTCGAGTCAGAGGAAGGAGAGGGGGCTGGATATCCAGTGAGCAGTGCCGGTTTCTAAGAGG
Organism: Lissotriton helveticus; assembly: GCF_964261635.1. Taxonomy (NCBI): domain Eukaryota; kingdom Metazoa; phylum Chordata; class Amphibia; order Caudata; family Salamandridae; genus Lissotriton; species Lissotriton helveticus. Next base: position 818,404,274 of record NC_136069.1, read on the forward strand.
CTGGCTGAAGGAAGTCGGGCGCTATCGCGCATGCCCCTGGCGGATCCACTTCCCTTTTCCAGGAGGGGTCTTGGAGTAAGCAGGCCCGTGGGGAAGCCACTGTCAGCGGTAGCGTGGCCGAGGCAGACTCCGGTCTGGTGCCGCTAGTCACCCGCGCATGCGCGGAAACACCACTGCTGCCAGAGAGACGACGTGATCAAGCTGAGATCGGTGAGAAAGTAGGCGGGAAGCGAGCACCGGCGCTTCCCCTCTCGTGAAACCCCCCTTTTCCTCTGCTAACGCTCTAACAAGGAGGAGCGGTGCCGAGCAGGGGAGGAGGGACGAGGGACAGCAACGAGCACCAGAGGAGGTTGGTTACCTCCCTCACTGTGGGACAGAGATTCTGGCCTCAGGGGCCCCACGCATTGAGACCAAGTAAGGAGGTTATGCGAAGGGGGGGAAGTTGGAGGCCAGTGAGTCAACTACAAGGGAATCAGACTGCCGTGGGGCAAAACAAGGGATGAGCTAAGACTGGGGAATGATACCAAGCCTCTTTTAGGGAACTTTGAAGAATCCACTTTCCCCACAGGAGGTTTTCCCTCAGTGAACAAACTATCTTAAACCAATCTCTTTCCCTTACTGTGGCCAGAACTGGTGAGGAGCCTATACAGGGCCATTTAAGTGAAGTATAGAAGCTGCTTCTTTTGGGAGCTACTGTACTGTGATGTGATCTTTTAAAGCCAAATAGAGTGACTAATCTGACAATTTTGAGGAAGTTACAAATCCTATGACTGAATGTAAAAGCGTAGTGAATTGGAAAACTGATTAATGTAGAGATTTGGCAACTGTTAAAGTGTCTCTATTTTCATGACAAAATGTAATGTGTTAAACTGAAATTTAAAAAGACAAAAGAGCAAAAACTATTTTTATAAACAAGCTCATATTTTTCCAACATTGGTGTAGTGTCATTTTTGGGTGTTAATGCGTTAATTTACTGCTGGGTGGTTTGCAACCTTCACACATGTGCCTCTAGTATTTGTGACTTACCCTAGGCCAGGCTACCCTAGGTGACCTGACATCCCAGGTTC